>NC_059671.1:17500000-18750000 GCF_905147105.1 Pieris brassicae | reverse complement strand
GCCTTTGCCATTTGGGAGGATTTAATATTATCATAATAAGACCTTATTGGATACTCTATTATACGAATAAAAGACTTCCTCATACTTCGTGACCCTTTGTATGTGGATTACACACTTATTCCTAAGTAGTACGATTCAAAGCAAAGAAAAAATATTTAGTATAGTACTACATGTACATTAAGCATGTACTAAGCAGACAAATTGAAATACTAATTAATGATTTTACGCTACATATTTTAAAGCTTTCTTTAGTTAGAAGAAAAAGCAAGAGTTGCCTCCAAAACCTATTGACTCATTTGTTTTAATATAAAAATCTTTAGTAATTTTCAACATCGTATAATTTACAATTCCAATCACACAATCTGCCGTAATAAGTTATGTAAGTTTTATAAGTCTAGGTTTTATAACCTCTGAATACATAATAATGCAGTCAATACACAAAGAGCACGGAAAGACGATTTGCATACACTTAAAGTGCACTCAAAATAGCTTGGGGCAACGGGTTTATAGAGGTTTAAATTTTTACATAGAATTGTTAAACTTTCAGAAAAACCGAGAAGAATAAAATTAGCATATGTAATTTCGAAGATAAAAAGCTGTTGAACTAAAAAGTTTCCAAATGTTCATTGTATATCAATGTTGGTGCTGTAATGTACAATGTATTGAAAATCAAAAGACATTTTTTGACATCAAACTAAAAATATTAGGTATATTAAGAAAAACACTTTTTGAACGGATTAAAGCTATTCGTTATTCTTAATGTGTAAAATCTATTTTAACAAAAGACAATACTATTAGGTATATCTTTTATCAGAGGAAGTTGTTTTACTACTTAATAATAGTCGCTCTCTGAAAAGATCTATTATTAGATTAGTTTTTATAGAATAAACAAAACAAAAGAAACTGACAAATATAAACGAAAGCAGTATGGCGTATTGCGTTACCGCGCTTTAAAGAATAAATAGAATAAATGATGATTCATTATAGTCCAAGTCAAATTTGTTCAGAAATATCATATCGAGCAACGCAAAAAATTTTGAATTTTAAAACAATCAATAAATTATATCTATTTAACACATAATAAAATACCGTCATTTCTTTTAAATATACAGTCAACCCCGTTTACGACGACACCGTTTAAACAACATACCGGTTATATTGACCAAAATCTCCCGGCGTGTAAAAGTACTAGTTATTTAATAACAACGTCAGCGGCTGTTACGACTATCGGTCTTTACGACGAAAAAGTCCCTTCGATGTCGTTATTACAGATTTTCACTGTATTTATATTATTTGCAACGACAAAATAAGATTTTTTTTTTATATTTCACGATCCTATATGTGTCAATCTTAATCTAAGCTGTCATTTTATTGGTACGAAGATAGCGCAAACTTGTCACTGACATATTGACAGATGAGGTAGATGAAAAGAAAACCGTCTCTTTGAACATTTATATAGCTTACTTGTGTACATTGTAATGTGTACTTGAGGTTATAAAATATACTAAACTATGCATTTATTTGAGTATACCATTGACGATATCATTTTCTGTATCATTGAATGTCAGTTCCATTTGTCATAAGCTCGGTGCAGTAATATAATAAACGTGCGTGTTAGGTTAGGTAATAGTGAGATACGTGAGCAGTGTGCGTGAATAGACGATCTCATGACAAGGATACGAAAGAGAATACTTAAGTGGATTTGCCATGTAGAACGCGTGAATGAGAAGCAGTTAGTAAGGATATCCAAGGCAACCGTGAATACCTGGACCAAATCCAGGAGGTACTATTGAGTGTTTTTCCCACGGGAATGTAAGTGCTTGCTCCTATTTCACCATGCATACTGCTGATAGAGGACAAATCTTTATGTTTAATTTATTTTTTCACTAACTAAAATTACTTAAGATGTCATGTGGATCATGGTATAATGCTTGCAGCTCCTAACAAACATTTATAGAACAAAAACTTGGCGGTTAAAAAGAGGGTATTACCAGTTCCTCTCGCCCGTTCTACGCCCTTGTTTTGAGAACTGGCAGTTAATGTAAAATTAGAAGCATTTATCATTTTATATGTATTTCTTTATTGCCGGTTATAAGTGTTCACTGTGATACCTAAATGAATCAATGCTTTTGAATATGAAAGTCAAGAGTGGATGCAGCGAGAGAGGTATGTCAGATTCTTAGTAAGTAGAGGTCCATAGTTCATATATTCCGATTTCTTTTGAATCGATTTCAGAAGAAGCCGTCACTGGCCGACGATGTCGATTGTGTTAAAAAAATCTTAATGACACTGCCAGACAATAGAATTAGTTTGGGAAACTTAGCAGCGCTCGGTGGCCGCAGCTGGAACTAAATGGAAGCCGATTTAGGTATATACTACTCATATTCGCCTTCCTGCTGTCAAACTTGTAATCATACTAGCGATGTATTTCGGTCTTAACTTTATATATTCTTTTTAAAAAATAAAGCCAATTCAGTAATAATGTAGCATAGTGTACCAAAAGTACCAATCTCACATTATACGATTTGAAACATCCACATTTTTTTATGAAAAAGTGTGCAGGACAAACGGATAGGATGCAATGCTCAATGCCAATGAGCTGGTAGGTTGTCTTCTTGACTCTAAATCAAATTGGGTCGGAATTACTTCAGTGGGCCGAAAAACACTCAGTCCTGCTGTTAAAACTCAACTGCTGGTATTAATCTGACCAACTCCTCTGAACATACTTTAAGGTAAATGCGATAGATGATGCGGAGGCCGCACAAATATTTTTCAAGACCGCTTAAGTGCTTGAGACCGATTATACTTCTTACTTAATTCGCATGTGATAATTAAAAGTTCTTAATTACAGGAACACATTCAAATTATCCTCAAAATCGTCTAAACTTGTACAAGAGATTCGGATTAAACTTTTCGTCGTAGTTTAACGCTTGAGGCCTGAAATTCGGAATGAAGGAGTCCAATTAGCGAAAACGACCTCCATATATGAGCCTTTAACATTTCCTACTGTGTTTAAGTGTTGAGGGTCACATTACTTGAAGAGTTGTAAGACAAGTTCTCTGTGTAAATATTAAATACCTTTTAGAAAACATTTATCCTCAGACATAGTTCACTGATATTTATTATTTTAATGCTCTGTTTACTTAGGCTGTTATGCGTATTTTGAAAGCAAGAGGAATCGCTATAGAAATAATCTCCCGCTTATTTAAAAGAAAAATAATAAATTTATTTTTTTGGTTTTACTTTCGAATGCGTGTTAGCGAATAATTATTGTTATAATCTAAAAAGCAGTGGTAGCCTAGTGGTTTCAGCATGCAACCCTCATCCTTGAGAAGGATTTGAAGCCAAAACAAAAATATATAATAACGATAACCATTATAGTCTATTTAAGACTTTATCTAATTTAACTTTATTTAACCAAGTTCTGTAAAGTTGCATATCTCGTTTTAAATTATTTTTTCGAAAAATAAGATCATAAAGAAGTATCAATTCTTACATTGACACATTTTTTTCTCCATAATTTATTGCCTGCATGATGAGATAATCATTGTTACGTTTGCTCTGCTTTAGATCCTAAAATCAATAAATTACCCGGTAGGCTTCTGCATTATTATATATTTTAATTGTAATTATTTTATAATAAACACTTTATTTAATAAAGCACATGTAAAATCTCCTTTGTTACGTACATTTTTATTTTCCTTTTCTCCTGATATTGTAATGTAAAAAAAGAGTTATTATTATAAATCACCGTTCATGCTTCGTTCACTCTACGGCGTAGCTCCTTGCTACGTAAGCCTTTTTGAGTGTCTTGTTGATGAACGCGCCGCTGTAGCTGAAGCAGAGTACGAAAAGAATATCGACGTAGAATGAGGTCGCAGCAATGCGAAATTACCATTTTTGTTACATTAATACTGTTACGTCATTAAAGTTATCCACTATAATAATAAGTTTATATGAAAAATATTTAATTTTTGTGAACAAATAAAACGCGTGGCAAATAATAATTAATTTAGGTAATCATATGAAATAATTCATAAATTAATATTTAAATTTTTATCATGAATGCGTTTATTATAGCATTATAAAAATAGAAACTGTTGAAGTGAGAAGATAAAGTATATTTTGGATACAAATATTTTTAAAACGTGAACGAAAACAAGGAGGGTTTACGAAGCCCTCGGGCGTGGCTATTCCTTGGGGCGTGATTCTTTCAATTGTTTCGCGTTTTCCCGACAACCGCGGCTTGAAAATGAATATAAAATTAAACTTTGCTTTAACAACTTGAATAGAGTTCACTTTAATACATCTTGATCTTGGACTAAACTTAAACATTAATTTTTAAGTATCGAATATAATATATCTTTTCAACATTCTTACGATTAAACGAGGGGCCTTATAACAGTTTTTCTCATAATACTCGATAACAGTTATTCATAAAAACTCCCAATAAGTGAAATTTCACTCTGAATACCAAACTCTTTCGTCTCCTTCTCTTAAATTGTGTTTACATTGATGAAAAGGCACGAATTATTACTTTACTTAAAACAGTGTGATTGGACTGTTATTAATGTTTTTTTTTTATTTGACATACGTAATTGAACAGTGGTAGCCAAGTGGCTTCAGCGTGCGACTCTACGGCTATGGACTTTCTTTCTATGGGAGTATTTAACATTCGCTCGAACGGTTGAGGAAAATATCGTGGGGAAATCGGCTTTAGACCCAAAAAGTCGACGGAGTGCGTCAGGCACAGAAAGCTGATCACCTACTTGCCTATTAGATTAACAAATTAACATGAAATAGATACAGAAACCTGAAGCCCAGACCTATTAAGATTGTAGTGCTATTGATTAAAAAAATAATATACATAGTGCATTGCAACCATGAAGGATAATTATTAATTAAAATAAATAATTATACCAATCAAAATATTTTGTAAAATAATTATCTACGTTAACGGGTTAGTAACTATTATATACTATTTAAGAGAAAAATATCGATGTTACTGAAAATGTAAATATTAGTTCAAAACTTAGTAGTAAAATCATTATAAAATACGTAATGTACACACGCGAAAAGGAAAAATAGAATTTCAACTATTAAATCAATAATAAATATCGTAATTCCAAAATCATAATGTAAAACAAACCTTTACCAAATCATGTAAAAGAGGAATTGCTGACGGAAGGATTGGTTAACAAATTGGATAACTTGTGGAAAAAATCTCCAGGGATATGGAAATTTCGAGAACCCTTGAGCGAGGTAAGGGTCAGCTTTCCTTAGCACCCTTAATTAGCTGAAAGCCGGAAGATTATTTTTATTTTCGGAACTTTATATGTTATAAAGACTTTGTTTATCAACTAAATTCCTATAATATACATAAATTTGTATGTGTATAAAATTACAAAGTGTAACACTATCTATAGATACATTATTAAATTATTTGTTAACAAATCGGGAAAATTTAGTGTATGAATTGTTCTTAAAATAAAATGATTATAAAAATTAAGCCTCGTTAATTAATTAATTGTGAATAATTATGTAAGGAAAGCCTTGAAACATTCATCCACATACAAAAGATATACTCACTGAATGCACACAAAATTTTATTAAAAAAATATTCTAAGTACCTCTTACAGATTGAACTCCTCCTGGCTCCATCTCTCACTATCTTGGGCATTTTTCTCTCAATCTGCATAATATAAAAGTATTAATACATAATATTATAATATTATCGTTTTCAAATATTAACAACTATAATGAAAGATCCCCACCAGCCATCGCATAATTTAATAGTCCTAAAACGATAGCTAATTAGCTAATTTAGGGTACTTTTTTTATTTACATAATATGTATATCAGAATAATACAATAAAATCATAATGTGTGTGTGTCATAATCTTAAGGAAACCGATGTGGTTTCTACAATGAAACCATTCTTGTTTAGGAAAGCGAAAAATGCATATAAAAATAGTTTTTCAATTTACTTTTAATGTTGGGTAACGTATATAATATGTAGTATAACGTTAGGTTAAATATTGCATAACATAAAATACTTTTCGTGTATACGAAATACATTAACATAATTCGTTCATTAATAAGTGGCGTAAAGTTCGATACGTCACTAAGATTAATTGTTCGAATATCCATTACGCTCTGTTGTCCACGCTTTGGGCTCTTTTATATCGTCGACTATTGTTTCGCTCGGGATCAACAAAAAGTTTTAAAAGTTCTTACACCGACCATAATCTGGTTATATACAAATCCACAATTTAAACCCTGTCACCAAGACATAAAACCTATAAACAAGACAATGATAATTCCGAACGAAAATATAATTATGTCGTCTAAATAACGAGGTCACGAATAATTTTTTGTTTTTGTCGGTCATTTAAAACTTTCATTAGTGAATTCGTGCGCGCTAAAAATTCCACTTTATTTTTCTTTAAGTTGTTTAATTAAATCGTCGCTCGGCTGAATGGGTTGCAACATGAATGTTTTCTCTGTAAACGACTGTGGAACTTTTCAAAATTTACGCTAACGTTTTAAAATCTAGGTAGATAGTAACTGGCCTTTGAGTCGAGGAGTTTAGCACTAAATTGTGGTTTTAAAAGTTACGCAATTAATGTTCGGGCAAACCTTAACGACGCTGAATTTTTTCCGTTTACCTTAAATGGATTTCTAGGAAAGCAAATCGATATTGCTAATTGGTCACGAATTTCATCACTGTTTACAATTATACCTTTAATTCTGTACTACAATTGTAAGCTAAATATGCTTTGTATTAGTCACCGTGACCACGCACGCTGAAAAGCATGCGAAATGTCGGGAAAAAAATTAGAATTATGTAAATTATTATAAGTTTTAATAATAATACATAGCTTTAATCCGTTCAAAAAGTGTTTTTCTTATGCTTTGTATTTATTTGAAATATATCTAGTATGGAATTATTAAACCTGTACCTCGACACTTCGCACCGGCGTCAATTACAGCTTTCTACGGTCGCACTTTGTACCATTTTCAGATTGTAACCGAATTATTCTTTTCTCACAGTGGTTGCCTGGAAGAGATCGCTCGAAAGCGATAAGTTCGCTAGTTGCCCTCCATTTTAATTATGTTCACTTTTTATATTGTAATACAACGAAGTGTTAAATAAGTAACAAATATTAGTATTAGTTAGAAAGACTTGTTTTTATTCCATTCAAAGAAATTTGTAATTAGTTCTAGTAGTGGGTTTCGTTTTTAAGTATATATAATATTATTGTAATGAATCACAAAACACCGTATTTTTTTTAAATAAATAAATAATTAACAAAATGTTTCAGTTCTTTTCACATCTTAATTTTTGGTATGGTCGTTTTGTTTTTGTATTGCATTTTTTTTGATCATATGACAGGTGCTAGAAAATAAAATATAAATCCTAGTGTAATAATAGGTGAAAAGTTATTTTAATACTTCGATTAGACAAAGGTGTGTGGAATGTGAGTAAAGGCAGAGATTAAACATTCTTGTAAAAGCCAGACCGCATTCCGTTACCTGAGCGAAAATCATACTACATTGCGTGCTACGTGCTTGGGCTAATGATATGTTTCTTCATACCTTTTACGTACATTTAACGGACTAAATCGTATATTAGCCACAATTATCTCTTGGTTTAGGGTTATTGAGGCATTTTCCCGGAATATCTACCCCAGCTCTTGAACTTTATTATTCACATGAATGAAAAACAATTAACGTACTATAAGGTACATTACCAAGTTCATGGCTTAGAGGTTAATGAACTTTTGAATTAACAAAAGCATACACATTCTATAAAAAATAGTAAATCTCAGATAATCCAATAGGACAATAAAAAAGTATATTCTTTCTATACTTAACGTGACCAGACGAACATAAAAAAAACGTGCCAAGAGATACATTCTTATTTGAAATCGTCACCTATACCAGCTATATTAAAACAAATTTGTTATTTTGATAAATATAAATATAACTAAACATTTTGGTTACTTATATTTGGTGATTCGTAACTTCTAATATAACTTTTTTTAAATAAATAATTTTAAAAAGTGTTTTTTGTTTAACTAAAATTGACCTAAATTAAACCAATGTCCCGTTTTGAGTCAATGAATAAATAGCACTTTATCTATACTAGACATTAAAATAAAATGATATAAAATGTAACGAAAACTATAATCAACCAACTTTCGCCGAAAACCCCAGAACAATATCAGAGCGGTGAAAAACCTCTCTTGAGATTTATGAAGAGAATTCTAACTAACCAGTGCTCAGGTTGTCTTCAGAGAATTCAGAGTTGTACACAAAAACTCAGTTTCGTCAGTTCATTCATTTTTCCGAAAAGTTTTGGTATTTATTAGCCAGTTTCTATTAAATTTGGATAAGTTTGAATTATTGTAAAAAGTATTAATTTTCACAACAATAAAACTATCTGGCAACGCAAGAATACTAATTTATATATTTATTTACAAAGGATTGCAACACTGATAGTTGAAACTAATAAAATACAAGATTGAATGTGTACACGAAGAGAAAAAATATATATCGATGGATATTGAGACCTAGGTCGTTTATCAGAACTCTCAATCTGGATCAGTCAATCAGTTTGGCCAAAACGCGTTCTTCTAAAGGGACCAATAGGATGATGGGATATCTCAAGGCCACACGAAATTTAAATTTAGTTAAAAGGTTAGATATTAACCTGATTCTTAAATATCTTAAACGCAAACGATACATCAATTAATTTTCTACGATTCTCTAATGACAACATCTTAAAGTGCTCAGTATCATTTTGTGTGTGGCTACAGCATGCGACTCCCATTCCTGAGATCGTAGGTTCGATCCCCGCTGCAATGGACTTTCTTTCTATGTGCGTATTAAACATTCGTTAGAACGGTGAAGGAAAACACCGTGAGAATACTGCTTGCCATAGACTTAAATCATCGTCGACGTACTTGCCCATTAGATAAACAAATTATCACGAATAAGATACTTTGAAATCTGAGGCCCAGAAGGCCCTCAACCTAAAAAGGTTGTCAGGCCACTGATTTTTTTTATTCAAATATATTAACTCTCTCTTACAGTTGTCGGCCTAAGTAAAAATATTAATACAACAAATATTTGTATCCGGGCCACCGCTTGCAACTCTATAAAGCGCAAATACGGCCCCACATGGAATACTGTTCTCACCTCTGGGCGGGAGCTCCCCAGTACCAGCTCCTTCCACTTGATCGTAATAAACAACGTTATAGCACGAAGAGCGGTTCGAATCGTCGATGACCAAACCCTCTCCGAGCGGCTCGATCCTTTGGCGTTGCGTAGAGATGTGGGGTCACTCTGCATCTTCTACCGCATTTACCATGGAGAGTGTTCACGTTGTTCGGATTAATACCTGCAGCTGAGTTTCATCATCGGACGTCGAGGCAGAATACAAAATTCCACCCGTATCACCTCGACGTCCGCCGTTCCACGACTGAGCGTTTTTCAAGGCAATTTTTGCCGCGCACCACCGCTATGTGGAACCAGCTGCCCACTGAAGTATTTCCGAACCAATTCGACTTAGGGACCTTTAAGAAAAGAGCGTAAAAATTCTTAAAAGGCCGGCAACGCACTCGCGTGCCCTCTGGCATTGAGAGTGTCCGTGGGAGGCGGTATAACTTAACATCAGATGAGTCTCCTACCCGTTTGCCCTCTACTTTATAAAAAAAAATCTGTTTCGTAATCATTCCATTTCTTTATATAGGCGCACACATTTTTGGGTCTAAGACATACCGGCTTGCTTACGACAATTTCTTTCATCGTACGAGACAGACAATCCAGCGGTGCACAACTGTGGACCGTACCTACGACCTCAGGAATGAGTAGCACGCTGAAGCCAACACTGATCGAAAATATCTTGATACAATCAAGCAAATATATTTAAATATAGCAACAATCTATTGTTATATAATACTACTATAACTTAACGAAATTATTTAAAGTTAAACTTAACAATACGATTACCAAATACGATTATGAAGCTATACGAAAGTTCAATTGTATATACTAAACAGCTTTACTTACAAAATTAATTCTATAAGCATTAAAAACGGAATTAGATGAACGCTACAGTAATAAAACAAATTTGGTACGTGTTTAAGTTCGTGATGCTTAATTCAAATAAAGTTTTCAAACTATTCGGGAGAGATGAAGTAGAATTCCTTTTGGTACTCGAGAGGGAACAATGGACTAGGAGATGAAGATATTTTTACCAGGTTTTAATTTGTTTGATTTAAAACAATTATTGTTGTTGTTTGGATAGTTATTTTATCACATTATGACCGATTTAACACACGAAACTGTTCATACAACAATAGCGAAAAAGTTGTGGTCAAGTAAAACAATTTTTATCATTTTTCACGGTGGTGCTTGGTATCCCGCCTTAGGTAGCCTGGTGCCTTCCTCGCTTAACAAAATATACACTGCCAGAGACCAAACTTTTTAATTTTGTTTATATATATTTATATTTATCCATTTTAAATTATTACTACTATGTAGGTCAAGAACATTGTAAATACTGTATATTTGTGTGTTAATAAATATTCTCAAATAGTGTATCCCCGACGCAAATTTAAGAAAAATAACAAAACGGCATTTATTATTTTATATTGCATTTTATATCAGGATATTATATAATTCCTTTACGTTAAAAGTACACAAGCTCTCACTGCATCAGGTAATATTAGGTAAAAGACGGCTATTTTAATTACGCTCCATCGACATTCCGCAGTCGGATCGGATCGCTGTCGTCCGGAATCCGGCCGATTAGCTTTGACTTCCTACAAGGAAACTTTGCAGATTCTTGCTAACTTATTACGAAGTCGATTGTGAATGTAATATTCAATATAATATTTTGTAATATTCTTCGCAATTTGTAATAGTTTTATTAAATGATAACAATACTTCACGAGCCTCTTACTTAGGGAAGTGAAAAAGTAACCTTAGAGTCTTTAATAATGAAATAAACTTGATTTTACAATAAATTATTTATTGGAAAACTCACCTAGTTGTATTATGATAAAATAACGTTAAAATTTTCACTGTAGCTGTGTTCATAAGAGATTTAATTAACTGTGTTAGTTAACTGTAAAACAACTAACAACTATCCAACTTACGAACACCTTCCGCTCAACATAAACAAAACATCACTATTGTAAAAGAAAGTACAATCGCTGAGATACATTGTATTAACTTGTAGTGAATTATTTTAATGATCCTAAAAGTAGGGAGACAAGGTGTATTCCGTACCAACCGTTCCACCTTCACGCCTGGTGTTTCAGGACAGAGCGTTTAATAAAATATTTCTTGCCGGGCACCCAGGTATTTTAGCCTTCAAAAAAAGGTCGTATCACTACCTTATAGGCGATAGTGTTGCTGGTGCTGTAAGGCGCTTTAAATGGCTGTAAAAACTCAACTCTAACTTCCTGTCGCGAAAATCTTAATTAACACTCTAACGAAGGCCTCAAGCATAGGCTAACTGTAATGTCTATCCTTGGCACAGATTCCCAATTTGTCGATAAAGAACATGATTAAAGAAACTGGTGGAATGCTTATATAATTTACCTCTATAAATTACGCATTTATAAATGTCGAAAAACAATTCCGTCTCAAAATTTGGTAATTTAAAGTAACAAGTTTTATGGCCACGAGTCACACTGTCCGTTAAACAGTGACTGGATGTTTAAACAAATAAAGAGAAACGCTTCGAAGCAAAACTGCAGAACTAAGATTACACGTTTGAATTCCTTTGTAATGTCCCCCATCCCGTATAACTTGTCCTGAAAACTTGACATTTTTAAAGTTCTCCACCGCGTCTTGCTTTTATATTAACTGATGAACGTGACTTTTAGAATTGAGAAACTGTTCTTCTCATAAATGCAATGTCGTAAACGTATCATTTTCCAAAGCAACTCACAAAATATGCGTTATTTGAGGTTCATTATATAATATTTGCTACTCTATTTGCAAGATTATATTAGTATTGTCTTTTGTTAACATGGCTTTGACACATTAAGAAAACACTTTTTAAACGGATTGAAGGCATGCATTATTATTATAAACTTATAATTATTTACATAATTTTAAATTTAAATTTTTCCGACGTTTCGCGTGCATTACAACGTGCGTTACGGTGTAGTTAATAATAATACATAGCTTTAATCCGATTAAAAAGTGTTTGCTCTAAGATTATATTAGTCTTATACTTATTACTAGCATACAAATATACAATATTTTTAACCTACATTGTAGTAATAATTAAAAAGGGATAAATAGAACAAATTTAAATAAGTCCCTGTGGCTATCTAACACTGTCAGCGTTTCTCCGCTGTGTAGATACTTATTCGTTGAGCGAGGAAAGTACTAGCTTTGGGATCACCGGCACCATCTACCAGACTACTATTGACCCGGCTACGAAACACTCTTACATTTGAGCCGTTTATTATTTTCAAATATTTTCATGATTACTTGACATTACTTTTTTTTATTTATTTATTAACCAGATAAACTAATATGTAAAATTCTCGTGTCACAACGTTCCTTCCCATACTCCTCCGAAACGGCTGGACCGATGTTTTTATACATATTCAGTAAGTCTGAGAATCGGCTAATATATATCTTTCAAACCCCTAAGTGATAAGTGAAAAACCTAAAAGTTTTCCGGAAGGAAAACCGAACAGTCTCTGGGGCAACAGAGCAAAATGCTCCATGTTTGTATGTACTAAAAGGGTAGGCTAAGTAAAATCACATTAAGGAGAAACGAAGTTCGCGAGGGCAGCTGGTAGATATAAGACATATATATATATATTGAGTTCATAATCATAATTATAATATATATATATATATACTTTGTATGCCAATAAATAATCATCACATAAACAAGTATTTAATTATTAGGTATGACTTGTCTGGAACTCGATTTCCGGTGTACATTGTGTATTTAACGAAATTCACATTACGCACACGGTTCGGAAGGGAAATGTTTGATTGAATTTGACTTAAGGTGACTCTTTTAACCAATATTCTTCAAAGTATTATATATTAGTATATATATCACAATTAATTCACTTTGAAGATATCTTTCAAAACCTATTAATCGCTGCGAAAATATATTCTTTGCCAGTTTTACCCATTTCTTACGTTTTCGTTAAGAGATTAAACATTCAGCTAATAAAAACTACAATAACTTAATATCACTTCTTACTGGTACTTCGTTTCTATGATATTTATACGTTTCCACATAGTACCTACCTACTTGACCATACAACTGGTTGAGAAAAAAATCACCAAATACCTGTAATTAACTTTGTTTCTAAACAACAATCAAATAATAAAGTACAGTTACAGTTATTTACATTTTCGTCTACATTAACGTTACACAGTTCATGTGGAAGTAGGTCAAGTTAAACCACTCCTCCAATTTTATCTAGAGAAAATTAGATATGACTAAAGGAAAACCTAAAGAAAAATTTTAAAGTTAAGAGTCCGGCTAACTTTTGTAAAGATATATCTTGTTAGTTATCCCTCTTAACAGCAAATGAGTCTGGGGAGAATTCCAAAGTTTTTAATGAGGCTTACAGGCTAATCAACAAACTTTCACTAAGCTGCAACGCGACTTCTTGACGAGATAAACACGAATTTTTATACATACAATCAGCTTGTCTGTTCATCTATATTTTGTATTGAAATATTTATTATAATGAAAACAAAAACGTAACGTGCTTATACCATGGTTTACAGTTGCTGACAATAGACATCTGCCGAAATAGTCTGGCCAGATTTAAGAAAGTTATAGTGAACGACCCCGGCATTAGTCCACCAAAAGCTCACGTGTAACTTTTTTATAGTAAATTTTTGCTTAGGACACGGTTTAGCTGGTTCGGCTGAGTTCAGCCACTGCAATGAGCGCTTCCGATCGTACTGAATCGTAATCGTACAAAATTAAAAACGTATTGTGTTTATACTTATGTAAATCTTCTAAAGTTTCTATAGCGATAATAAAGGCGACGTTATCAAGAATGGGCACGCACGCATGAGATCAATCACCATACTGACCATTGAGAACTGAATGTTTTAAATTAAAATTTATATAAAATTGGCAAATTCGCCTTCATTCGTTCATTTCAACCTGTTGACGTCCACTGCTGAACATAGCACTGCTCTAAATTTTCAGTGATCACCCTCACCAGGTCTATCCACCTAGTGGGATCCATTTCAGGCCTTATTTGCCCCATCGGCCATGAGTTCTTCAGGCAATGTGCCTTTTCATATTCGCCTAAGTATAATTTTTACATTGCTTTGGCAAGACACGGTATTTTTTCTCGTTATAAACAAAGCCACAGTAGGCTATACATAGCTTAGAAGTGGGGCAGATCGCTTGTAATAAAAAACTTAACTGGAATAGCTTCAAGCGTTGCGCTTTATTTTATTAAGCCCATAATTGTCTGTTGTTGGGGCACTTTACAGTTTTATGTTATGAAAAAGCTGGAATGGGAAGCCGGTAGAGCGGTTCGTTCTTTTTGTTTATCCATAAGATGGAAGGAACAACATAAAGTTTAGTATTCTACGTAATTAACGTTAAATGCACTGTCTATAAGAAAGGAAAATAGCCTTCTTAAGAAGAAAATTAAAACATCAAATATAAACATAAATTAAATTGAAAATACTGTATATTTATTTTTTACTATTAGGTTTTAATTAATTATGTAATTTCTTTGTAAATATAAAAAGTTAACAATGGTTTATTTTTCTTTCGAAATCAACTGCAGGTTGTAGAAATTTGTTCTCAAATTCTATAAATATATCAAGTTCAAGTCAAGAGAAGCATCAATATTGTGTTACACGAACCATTTGAAGAGTTTTATCCTATTATAAGTCTATAACTATTATAAATGAAATACCTTTAAAAAAATTATTTTCTCAAATCAAATATCTTAATCGTATTGATACCCAATGTCTGACTTTATTAGCAATTAAAATATTCGTGAGAATAAATTTTAACATGTATTTACGAATAACATATCAAAGATTTGAAAATTAAATAACTTGTAACATTAGCCTGGGTTTAGTCTGCAATATAATATGTAGTTTGAATACATATTCATTAATACTATTATATTAGCCTACTTATCAATAAATTTCAAGACTACCTGCCGACCTTTTTAACAAGAGGCAAACGGGCTGAAGGCTCACTTGATATGATACCTTTGTATCTCAATGCCAGAGCGCTTGCGAGATTAATAATAATAATAAAAATTGGTACGCTGTTTTCTTTTGACTGTGAAGTCATCAACCAAACCATATACATACCATTTCTAGGTAGATTTTTTATTAAATAATCTAAGTATTACTCCCGTGTGTGAGAATCATAATTGAACTAGTTACTGGTTAACAATAAAATTATAGTAAATTTCAATTGCAAAACCGCATATAATTTCGTAATAAACAAACATTTATAATTTTTATCTAGGACTTTTAATTAAATTATGACGAATACTGAACTCGTGTATGTCTTCACGTAAAATTTAAGTTTTATAAAATGCATAAATATCTTGAAAAAACTGTTGGTTAAAATGTTAAATACAGGCGAATAGCCACAACTCTGTGGTCGGCGTGGCTGCTTTCGACTCGCTGAAGCAAAAAATCGTGTAAAAATACGTGAACAGTTATTACTTAAATCTCTGTTCATTTACTTGTTTTCAGTTCAGTGACCAGTTCTTTGCTTAGATATGGATAAACGTAGGTTAAAGTGTCTGGATTTGTTTTAAATATATGTGAATGTACTCTTAATACGATGCATTTTTGTTCATGAAGTTCATAAACTCCCCTGAGGCCTGGAAATCTCGTTGTTTAACAGATATTGTTACTAAATATATTCTGAATGTCTTTATGCATATTCCTTTACAAAATCTGGGGAAAATATGCCAAACGGGATTCACGTGATCGTAAATGACACGACCGCCCATGGGCGCTCACTCTACCAAAAACCTTGTCGGCCTTTTACAAATAAGACTCTTTACTTGAAGGACCCTAAGTCGAATTGCTTCGGTAATACTCCAGTGGGCAGCCACAGACATGGAGCGCCGCAAAAAGATCCTTAAAAAACGCTCAGTCGCCTTTGACGGCAACATAAATTTGTACTTTTAAAAATTGTGATATTATTTATATCATATGTATTTTGTTAGTTTTATAGGCCTGTCGTATAAATCAATATGATATTAACAGGGCAAGTATAAGAGGTTCGTCAAAGGGAGACTCATCCAATCAGCAGAACAATGAAGAGCCCTTGGGAGGAAATACGTTATCCCTAACGCTTCATACAAACTAATGCATATTGAGAAATTGCTTGGTCCTTTAACAGGCAGGAATTAAATTTCAGATGAAAAGCATTGTATCAACAAGTATGATTTCATCATTCCACGGATGGACATTTTTTGATCACAATTCCAGTCCGGTTTTATCTATAAAATATTTTCTCGTTAAGTTGATGAGTTAGTACTATTAGGTACTGTGTTCATAAAGAAACTCTTTCGAGTTTGCAATATTTATCTGCCTTGTTTAGAAAAATGTATGTCTCGATATGAATAAACTCAAAAACTGCTGGTTTACTCAAAAACTGATTTAGAAAATTCTGCCATCATGAGAAGTTATATTTACTAAAATATTTTAAACGCTCAACGAAATAAATGTTCAAGCGTTAGAAGTGGTCATAATGCGATTGGAATGATATATATATAGATTAGTTTTTAAAATGTTTCATGTTTGGATTTTCAACATTTATTAAAGCGCCTGGAGCTGGGTTTTCCGGGAAACAACTGATTGGGACGTGTATCCATCCATTTACTAGGCAACTACAGTATTGCCTATACTGGAAATTGCTATTTACATTGCATATATTGCTATTGCTACACTGCTATTTATGCAAAAATGTGTATTCGGAAGTCATTCAACACACTTTTTTAATATAATAAAAGGCAAACGGGCAGGAGGCTCACCTAATATCAAGTGATACCATGGACATTCTTCACCTTGCCAGAAGGCTCGATTGTGCATTACCGTCCTTTTAAGTATTTATACACACTTTTCATGAATGATATGTCAGAGCAACGGCGTTACTGTAAGCTGACATTGTCAATATGTATGAACTTTACGTCTAAGTCAAATGAGTTCAAAAGTAATTGTCTTTTATTTGATAATTAGTTTAATAATTGAAAAAACCATGATTATTAAAAGTAATCTCGGATGCCGTTACTGTCAGCTGTCATTGTCAGCTGACACAGCTTTCAAATTAACAAAAGAAACGTCAAATCAGTTCAAGCCCCCTAAGTATTTGTACTTCATTTGATTTGCCAATATTGCTAGATCTATAAATTAGCAACTTATCATAGTCATTAGTAATAGATTATGATAAAAGTAATTTATTATGTCAAAACAATGACGTTTGTCAGCTGCCAATGTCTGGCGACTTGTCTATGTTAATATTCAAATCGTGCTTTCTCGCTTGCTTAGTTGTCTAGTTCAAAGTAAATTAACCTAACTTTCCGTCATAAATGTAGTTACAAAATTAGGATTCAATTGTATCTACTGTTAATCCGATAGGTTTATTAGGCCTTTCCAATATATGCTCATTATACAACAGCGCGCGTCTTGTTGCAGTCTTATTCCTGATTAACAATCGCACATATTTTATACATTTCAATACACACATGCACATTTTTATATGTTAGACAAACGTTTATCTCGGATGCCTTACAGCACTCCTGCCGGTGATCAGGGGGTGTCAAAGTCTAGCAGAACTTGGCCGCACATTTAAGCAACCACGCCCCGCTAAATTACGTCGTAAGCTTTTAAGGAAAATATAACTAGACTCATGTACGACCTCATATGGAGAACAGCTCGCATCTTAAGGCCATATCTACCTCTATCTACCAGCTTCTTTCTTTTGACCAAATTCAGCGAAGAGCTTGTCGAATTGTCAATCTCCAATTATCGGCTGGATATTCTCTCTCAACGCAGAGATCTTGCATCATGCGTTGTAGTATGCAGAGTGTTCTGATGAGTTGTTTGTGTTGATCCTTTCTGCCTCGTTACATCATCGTACGAGCCGACTGAACTAATTTAATTTCTTCATCTGCAACACCTTGATGGCTGGCAGTCTTCTTCGGTCCGCTTTACAAGAACTTTTATCCTGCTATCTGAGGAATCGACTCCCGGTGGGGACTCGATTGGGAAACCACATGCAATTGCTTAAATAAAGAGTATACTTCACCCTCAAATGCCGGCGATGCCACCACTAAAAGTGTCCAAAGGCTGCGATGACAGCGCTTTTGAGCTTTTAAAAATAATAATTTAAAGATACAAAACTTAAACATATTTTATCGTCTAAACTATTGGATTATAAACAAATGGATTGATTAAGAATATGCCCTTATTTCCTGATATTCGGGATTATCTAGCTAAGCTAATCAAGCTGTAATGAATACCTTGCAACAGCTAATAAGCTTTGATAGATTTTACATCTTCGTATTTACTTCTCTAACTCCGTATTAACTAGTGTTAGATACAAAATTTTATTGATTATATTGACATTTTAGTTATAGAGCAGTATTGGCCTAGTGGCTTCAGCCTGCGACTCTCATCCCTGAGGTCATAGATGCGATAGGGCTGTGCACCAAAGGACTTCTATGTGCGGTGCACATTTCGCTCGAAAGGTGAAGGAAAATATTGTGTATAAAACCAGCTTGCCTGAGACCCAAAAAGTCGGCGTGTGTCAGGCACAGCGGGCTGTTCACCTACTTGCCTATTATATTGACAAATGATCATAAAGCAGACAAAAATCTGAGGTCTTATCTTAAAAGATTGTAGCTCCACTGATGTATTTTTTTAATTAAAATTGTAATCTTTCAAATCGTGTATTGAATTACAATACTTTGTATCGATTTGAAATTATGTATTATTTTGTCGTCGGATACTGATTAGGTTATTTGCGTAACCTATTTTTGTTTGTATATAAAAAGTACGATTTCGTTGACCGTGCAACAAAGCAACAGGAATGCTTTGTCATCGTTTAGCTTGTCTTAAAATAAACAATTTTCGAACTACAACGAAAACAAACCCGAAAATCTAAAAGTTAAGATTACAAGAACGGCGGATATAATGAATGGTTATTAAAAATAGTTTTGCATTAACTTATTCAGTCCATACTATCTACATATACTATCCAAAAATAGCGGCTTAACAAACAGCTATCATTAAGCGATTTTCCGATCGAAGGAATACCCCAAATCTTATAAACCACACACACAGTATAATTTCAAGAGTTTGGAAATTGTAACCCACCTCCATTACGTTATAATAAATTACTTAATCGAAAATCAACCAAATTAAAAAAAAACAGCCGATGGAACATGGCAGAGAGTGCATAAGTGCAGAGAGCCATGGCGGGGTTTAGAGAAGGCCTTTGCCAAAAAAGGGCATACAGATACACAAAAACAAGATTTAAATAGAAACGTATCTAAATAAATGTCTCTGAATTAAAGGCAATACTATTACTATATTACTATTACTACTTAATCGAAGACGCCATTGTTCAAGTTCAACCCATATTTATAAACGAAATTCTTCATGGCGTATTTATAGGTACATTACTGGTCCGAATATACTCAGTTTTGTTTTCCATGGAGCTATTGGTATGCGTTTTAATCCAACTGCTTTGATTAATCTGTATCACAAGCCCCGGGTGAAAAGGCTATTTATTGTTACGATAACGGGTACCTTGAGAACAGTTACCCTTAATATCAATTTCGTACCCGAATCACGTCTGTTTAACAGCTTAATTCACAATATATGCGTATCTCACAATTAGAAACCTTATGTTGTAGAAATGGCCCTGGAAACTTCTCAAAGGGGGTTTTGTAACCCTACTCCCTGCAAAAACAAAACATAATTACAAAATGCTATAGAGATTCGGGGCTAATAATAACTAAATATAACTATTCATGCCTAACACGGAAATCTATGAATTAAGTCACTGAGCCAATGCTGCTCATCTATAAAGAAAATAAATTATGTTATTTGCAAATAAAAGTATGTTCAGATATATAAATTATATTTAAAAAAACGGCACAGTCAGCCATATAAAAATTGGCATTCAAATGTCATTTTACTAAGAACAGTTAATTGTTGTCAAAACTTATAGACTAAATACATAAATAAATATACGTTTCACTATATGCATATCGCATTACAACCACATATTATTATTATTAATAATCCTCAGGCTCACCTAGGACCTTTATGTTGAGCGTAAACTAATTGTATATTTTAATTCCATCGTCCAGTTGAAACATCAAATATTGATGAAAATCTACAGAAATTATATTTTGAACTGACCCGAGATGAACCCAAAAAATTAGCTGTAAATTGCATAAGCATAGCTAAAACAAGGTGAAAGCTTTTGAAACAGAATATAATATTTATTAATACAAGTCAAACTCAGTTTTAATTCAGATCATACCATGAATTTTATATTTTAAACGATTTAAATGAGAGTTTAGGTACACTTCAATATAAATTGGACGTTTTATGAAAAGATTGGAACTCTATATTTAATAAAAACTGGCCGCGCCAAGCTATATATAGCTGAAGATAAATCAAATTTCATCCGAATGAGATCTGCTGATGTTTTAATAAAAATAATAAATGTTAAGCAGTCTATACGAAACAGATAATGTTGTGTCATTTGTACATTAACAACAAACTACTATAACTATATTCCGAATGGTGAATTTATTTATAATTTCAAAACATTGAATTCTCAAAATTAACAATTACACACATGCACATCAATTATGTTAGGACATAAATTATAATAATGTTCTCAATAACAAGAGTACGGGAAGTAGAAAGACTGTCTGGAAAAATGCACATCTATATTTTGATTAATATTATTAAACTGTAAGAGTGAGATAGATAGATTCACACATTTTAAGCAGCGGAAAAGCGAGCCGTAGCTGTTTACTCACTTCTAGTACCTCTAGCATTAAAAAGAAAGCAAAATTGGGCAAAGTATACTGACTTAAGAATGCTAAAGAAAGTTATCATTTCAAACATACATGTCGCTTACATGAGAGAAATAATATGCGAAAAATTAAAATAAATATATCACGCTACCGTTGTACGCTGGTATTGCATTAGAGTCCATCCAAAAAGCTTCGTATTCGAATCAGGTCCACTGCTCCCGTATTACAGGAGGCAAGCCATTGTTAAGTCAAGCCAAAGTCAAAAATCATATAATATACATTAAATGCTTCTAATTTTACATTTACTGCCAGTTCTCAAATTAAGGGCGTAGAACGGAAGGGAAGAACTGGCAATAAACTCTCCGCCACTCTTTTTAAGTTTTTTTTTTGTTTTACACAACATTTGTAAGGAGCAACCATTACAACATGTTCCACATGACATCATAAGTAATAAATAATAATAAAATAAATTAAAAACAAAGATTTGTTTCAGATTGTCAAGGATCCTCTATCAGCAGGAGGCGTGGTGAAATAAGAGCACGCACTTACATTGACACTTGCTGCGATATATTTGTGACTGTATTCGGTTCTGCAGATTTACCACCACTTACCACCAACACTCACTCTAGTCGTGGCACGGTAATAGTGGCGGCTTGTCCCCACGCGCTGTAATATTCATCTTCATCGTTGGTACTCCGCGGGTGTGAATGATTCGTAATGACCTCTGATACAGCAAGAGACTTCAATTCTTTAATCGCTCCATACGTGGTATACAGTGATTGGGGCCGGCTGCAGTGCTTGCAGAGATATATCAATATTTATTTCCAAAAACAATTTAAAATTCCGCTCAACCGTACGGAACAGGCTGGTAAGATAATTTTGTTAAACTTAACATTTTTTTTAATAACACTGAAATAAGCAAAGTAAGAAATATAAGGTAATTCCAGCATCAGTAACACATTTAACATTGTCAGGAAATTGAGAAAAACCGAGGGAAATCCCACAAAGAATTTCCCGAAAGTTGTGACTTTGAAACAAAGAAAGGCTTTTATTTTTGTTACGACGTGATAATGGATCTCTAGAGATTATTTATTTTGAAATTTACTTTTTAAGGACAGTGTTAGGATGGGATTTAAAAGTTTATATTTCTCAATAGACTTTAATGTATTATCTGCTTTTGAGTATGCATCTTAAGAGATAAACAGTTCCTTAGTTAGAAAACCGAGTTTTCGTGTTACATACGTATTTCTTAATAGCCTTATGGCTTACGTCGAAAACGTATCTCTCATGTGTACAACAGTGTGTTTGGATTACTGTTGTGCACTATTCTTTCGATGGGCGCATATAACACTCGCTCGATGTGGACGGTGTCATGTAGTGTGTATCGTGAGTCATACAAAAATTTTCTTCTTACAGAAACCTGTCAATACCAAGAATTTTAGAATTTTAATATTAAATACGGGTTGATAATTCCCCGGTTTTCATGCGTTTAGCGTAAACAATAAATAGACTGTTAAAGACAAAAAAATTTTTTATTTGAACCTGTAGTTTGTGATGTTACTGCGTCAATTTTATATTTGGTAGAAGCGATACAAATTACCTCCGTCATTGACTTCTGCGGCTGTTGAAAAGTTTTGTGAGGAAGTAGTTCTTCTTACCCTAAAGACAAAATGGAGATGTAACATTGATTATTACAAAATCCAATCAAAATTGTGGATCTAATCCACAAGTTATTGAATAGATTGTCGTAATTTATGAAAGCAACAAATATATTAAAGCGGGTATACATAAATCAATTACGCGGGACAAGGCGGGCCGTGTTCGAGCTGGGCTCTCCGGCAGCCCATTTCTGGGACATCCATCCTATTTGGGCGACAGCCCCCGGGGAGGCCAGGCAATCGTCTGAGGTTTAATTCAAATATTACTTGGAATTGAATATTTTGGTTGGGCCCCGGAAATTATGTTGCTCTTTGCTCGTTAAAGGATTTTTATCTTAGGTGATATGTTGGAAAATGTGGTGTGAATTTTTATATAAAAATTCAAAATCATTTATATATTAAGGTAAAACAATGTACACTTATGAACGTCAATTACGAAATTCATTTTTAAATGCTTCTAATTTTACATTTACTGCCAGTTCTCAAATCAAGGGCGTAGAACGGACGAGAAGAACTGGCAATAAACTCTCCGAAACTCTTTTTAATCGCCAAGTTTTTACACCATGTTCCACATGACATCTTTTTAAGTGATAGATAATTAATTTATAAAAAAATTGAAACAAAGATTTGTCCTATGGGATAGTTTTAATACCAATGTTTTACCTTCCCATATTGTTTTTCATTTAAATTCTACTGTAATCTGTTTAAGCTAATTAACAGTTATAGTCTAACATAATAGTGCTTTTATTACTCCAATTCATTCGTTTTTCGTCCACTCACTAGTGTCTTTAAAGAACTGTTTTATAAACCTAGCACTAATATTCTACTAGCACATGAGCTTTTCAGTTTTTTTAACACTACACTTATAGTTGCTAAAACTATGCTGGTCTTGGAGCCACGTGGTGTGACATGATTTTTAATTTCTTCAGCGACGCTTTCTTTTTTAGGTCCTTATCTCGGGTCTCGTAGTACCGTAAATAGGTATCGGCTTATATTAATGCATATAACATAATCTTTTATCTGTTAGTATAACAAATTGAAAGAAAATACCAAATTTAAAATCATTTCGGAGGAGGTTCATTGCAGTTGAGGAGGATTGATTGAGGAGTGTTCAGAGGAGTTGTTCGGATCCTGCAGCTGAGTTTCATCAACGGATGTCGAAGCAGTAACTTATACGACTTGACAAATATTCTCTTAACACATTTAGTCTAAAATTTATCGTTACAATTCTAAATTAAAAAACATTGAATATTATGTAACTTATGAGTAAAACGTGTTATTTTTACGCCAAATAGACGCTGTCTTTGTAGCCCGACGGCTTAGCTCCCAACAGCTATTTACATAAAAGCAATTAGAAGTAGATTTCTCAACACTGTCAAAAATCATATCTATTGTTGTTTTAATGGAACGAATATATATCTTACGATATTTATAATTTTTATATTATATTGTACATTATTTTTTATTACCAGTACATACACACCAAAGTTATTGTTTTGATCAGAAAACAGGACCTCTAGAGTGTCATGTGTAGTAAGAAATATAATTAAATACCAAATAATTATACATGCAATATTAGTAAAAATGTATACCAGAAAGTAAAGCAATATAGATGAAACACACATCTAGAATATTTGAGTACAAATCCCAAAGCACCCTGACGCTCTAACAAAGTTTTGTTTTCGAACGCTAAATACTTAGCCATAGGCCTACGGGCCAATCATTGGTTACACTGGTTGAGGATTTCCCTTTAAAGTCAGAGGATTATAGGTCATTTTACCATATATTGGACGATATTGGAGATGACCCTACTCGAACAGGTGTTATATCAACAAACAGAAATACTTGCCTTTATTGTAACCTAAATGCCCTCAAAAAATCAGTCTCACAACTTAGTTCTTGTATTGTTAAAAGTTATAACATTCATGTAAACCAAGTTGGTTAATTTATTCAGTCCCATTTAAGGGACCTTCTTCGTCTTAAATTATTACGTAATTAGCTAACCTAACAACATCTTACAATAACCGTATCAATATTTAAAATGTTTATGCTTTAAATAAATATATTGACTTTGCATGATCAATCAATGAAGGATTCTTAAACTACAGGTTCAAAATAAATAAAAAATTGAAATATACCGTGTTGATACAATGCCTGCTCGATTACTGAAAATTCTTATTTCTCATAGTAATACGGGCTTCTACTTTTATCCTGTTACGAGAAAATACGGTACGACTACATTTATAGAATTAAGTCTCTGTTTATTATAAGCTATCGTAATATTTTTCCATGAAGTATTTACTGAATATTTGACGAAACTAACAGTCTGTGCGGTGTTCCGATAGTAAATGAAATATTCAAATACTGTGTGCAATTAATACGCGTTAAAACGTAATAACGTTAGATTCTCTAATACTACATGTATTAGAGAACCAATAACATATTATATATGTTTATAAAGAAAACTCGAAAACGGCTTAACCAATTTGAATTATTTTTGTATATTTATCGTTTGAACTCTGAAGACTTAGGTTTTTATTCCAGAAAAGTGAACAGTATGTATGGGGTAGCATAGCAAAATGTTCCATAAGTTGGTATGTAACTACTCAAAACGTAAGAAAGGCTTAAAAAAACCTTTTAAGGCGAAAGTTCGCGGGAGCCGCTTGTTTCAAATATTATTAACGTGTTTATACTTCTAAGGTTATGTTTGCTTGTATATCTTTAAATTCATTTATATCTAAATTTGGGCTAAGCCTGCTAAGATGATATTATTTAAGAAATAATTAAATTCAACGTATGGGTCAGGAGGCAATCGAACAGGCGAGTCTTTTTTAAGTGGTTACCCATACACCTGCAACACCGAGTTTACAAGTGCGTTACCGGCGTTTAAGGCCTATTGATAATCACTTAAGTTCTGCGTTCTAAACTTGATTAAATAAAACTAATTTACTACTAAGGTTACAATTGTGAGTCAAAAAAGTATTTTTCAAATGTGCCACACAAGCAATTATAAATCTACGACGAATACTCACTACTTATAAATTGTTATTGACGAACGAAATTACAAAATTGTTCCATTATCACAAAAACCACAAAATAATACATTGAAGTTTTGTTGGCAACACACAAAGCAGGCATTTCTGTTAAAAGGTAATTAATTACTCATAACATTGTGTTTAATAAAATCATGCTGCAATGTTATTAGTCATACCTTTTTTGTATAGGTGAAAATGTCAGCATAGAATAAAAATTATAAAACAAAGCATTTCTATTTCTGATTTTTCTCATTACATATCGTCACAGAAATATCATGTCTCCATATCCCAGCAAGTAGGTATCTACTCCAACTGCACCTATGATTCTCGCCAAGTCTAGTCGTCCCTCCATCCCCTAAGTCTTTCTCCCACTATACACTGTGAGTTTGACTCTTGCTGCCCTTATTATAAAAAAATCTTTGTCCTGTGTTCTGGATATTAAGTCCTATACTTTTTTACCTTATCTACCTATTTGTTATAAAGATTTTAACAATACGACTTTTCAACTTACCATCTCAAGATATATGCAACTCTGTAAGCGCCGCTAAGAAACCGCGGTTAGCCAGCAGATCAAGCGACGCAAGTGGAACTGGCCATATACTCCGAAGAGATTCCAATTCTTTTCTTTCCAAGCGTCACTGTTATAAGCAAACCTGGAGGCTCACTGTGGACGCCCTCTTCCCCTTCCAAGGGTCGTAGGATATTAAGTTAAAAGTCAAGTAAGTCATTTAAATAAAAAATACGTAATGTTCATGAGCTGCCAATCTCTAACAAATTTTTTGATAAACAATTATGGAAAAAACTAATTAATCATTTTATCGCAAGCACACATGGCCTGTCGACACTTTATCACCTATGCCATCTAATTACCAATTTTCCAGCTAACTGAACGGTGAGAGCGAATGATTGACCGATTTAATCAGAGTGAATGAGCCGGTCTTCGTTCACGGGCGGGAAAAAATTGATTGGGTTGAATCAATTCATTTGCGGCTTCGATGGGTGGTTTTTGCTGACACCTTACCCCGATTTTTTATTCAAGAGTTTAATTAAAAACGAGCGTTTTTGTTCAGGAGTTTGCTGTCATATATTACGAGGAAGTGCACACGAAAGCACCTCGACTTTGGCTGGCAGTTTGGCACCTTGCCGAAATTATTAGGAATAGAATGGATGCAAACCTCGAATATAGATCTATCAATCATTTGGATGTAGGTTTGGCTAGGAGCGATGTACGGAGCGTGATTAAGCGGGAATATTTCTGTGGATGTGGTAAATTTTGACGTTTCATGATTGCAAAGCATTTCCTACCGATTCATAAACAGCAAAACTTTTCATCAGTGTCTTATAACAAATGTATAACTCCATTTTACAAAATTAACCACTCGTAATAACTTAAAGTAACATATTTTACTTTAATTATCATTGCATCAGCTCTAAAAATGGTGATTCAAAGCCCAACCAAAAATATGTATATTTTTTAATTTAATAATATTTTAATTTTGATTTTATTGCCGTTCTCATTAACGAGATTGTTACTTAATAAAACCAATTCAAAAACAATTTAAACGTAAAAGCTTACAAAGGCTGCAATTGCGTCATGTTTTGTTAGACGCTCTAATACAAATTAGTATTGCCGAGTGCGTTGCAAAGGATTCAATTTGCATCCGTCGTAATTATAGAGGCAACGAGCTTAGCCAAAGTACATTTAAATGCCAAGTTGAATACAAAATGTATTACTCCACTTAAGATTGCTGGACGCTAGTCTCAGCTCTCAGCGTAGCAGCTTGAAAAAAATGTAACCATGGCTGAAATATAATAAATAATTCTGATATTTACAACTCGAGCGTAGATAGGGCGGGTACTATGAAATTGAACATTAATAAAAATGTATTTCAAAACACCACCTGCTTCGAGGTTTTTCGCAAATTAAGACAGCTTTCATATTTTCTTAGAATGATCACAATTTGTCAGCAACTCATAAATGAATATTTTCGACTTTATATCCAAATAATGTTATGGTATGTCAAAAGCCAATATACTAATCTGTGTAAATCTTACTTTTAGTTATGTAATCTGTGTCTAAATGTTACTTCTACTTTCTATGAATACGGATGAAGGCTATCGGTAGATACTCGTAATGATCATAAACACCCTCTTATTTACCGGAACTATCTGTCAGTCAAATTACAAGATTACTGAAAATACTCATACCTATATGTCTCAACCAACTAGCTTAATCAGCCGTTCAATTAACAGTTCAATTAGTTAAACGGCTAGCTTGGTTGGCTGATACATATACACTATTTGACAAAACGAGAGTGATTTAGCAAAAGGAGGCATTTTAAAAGTAGAGGGTGCATACTGAATATTTCCTATTCATTCCTATACGTATTGATATTGTTGTAAAATAACGATTTGAAGGAAAAATAAAAATAAAAATCAATCGTAATTTATTTATTCAGAACCATTATGACTAATAAAATTCTTAATTAAAACGCACCACAATTATTGAAAAATTTGCATAAACTATAATTGACACTAAATTACAAAATTCTTAAACTTCTACAATATTAGAATTCTAAAATTAAAGTATATTAATAAATTATTTCACCCGGCTCATTAAAGAAACGTATATACGGCGCTAACAGTGCCTCACGCTTGCACACTAGTGCCTGCTTAGGCTCTTCGTTTCTGTAATGAACTTGGTACATTATTAAAAAATATTACAAAAATCAGGGCTTACAAAATTCGAGCATTACATTACTATAAATATATTAAAGCAAAACACCGTAGAACACGTAAAAAATGCATTATAGGACCATGTAATGGGCAAGATTATTTTTGTCAAGAAAAGCGTCAATGCCCTAAAAGTATGTTGTATAAAGCCGATACCATAATATTAAGTTTTAGTACAAGGAAGGTTTAGAATTTCTAGACTGACGTAAATAGAACTCCCGTGTGTCAAAAATATATATGACGTACGGAAGTCATACTTAAAGCTAAGTCGCAATTTACGAGGGCTACCAGACACTGGCGTGAAAAGAAAAACGACCGATAATTGTACGATTGAACTATAATTGTCGGGTTTGTTGAACGCGTTACCCGAAGAAATTTTTCATATTTCATTAGTTTCATAGTTACGCTTATGTAGACATATTTTTCCGCACCTATTGTATTCAAAGCAACTGTTATATGGTCTAGCATACAAAAGCGTTTGTCCATAAATACATAGTCAAGATATCGTCGAAAAATAATAATAAAACCGATGCAAAAACCGCAATAGCAAATTAGGCGTTGCAACGTTCTTACGAAACTCAAAGAAAATTAGCTTTTCCTCAAAAAGAGAATGCAAAGACGCCTGTGTCCAATCAATAAACGTACATTTCAATAGAAAGGAGAATATCGTCCGCAATTTGGTATCCGTTTGGGCATAACAAAATAAAACCCAGTTACTAGAACAATGGGCTACAATTTTCCAATAAATGTAAAAAAAAATACTTTAAAAATTTGTTGAATAATACTATACTATATACTAGAATGTTAATCTAGATTTAACTGCAGCTTTTTGTATTTAGTTGGGTTACTGCACCAATAATCTGAAACATTCAATAACGATTCCAGTCATGGTTGACTACTCTATGCGATATATCGTTCTAAAATTATTCACTATTGCTGCGTCTCAAAAGCAAATTGTGACGTCCATTGTAGTCGCGTGGTCAAATTCACATCGGAAACCAATTGAATTGGTAAATCAGAAAATGCTATTCACAAATTCTAAATAATATTATTTCACTATGTGTTAGTATCTCATAAATCTGTCGATAACTGAGTTTAATATATTTTAATTTCAATTTACGGTTTGAGAAAGTCTTTACCGATTCGTTTCATTCTAATTGGTCAACATCTCACGTCCAATCTCAGATCATCGTTCCGTTTGGCCAATGACAATCGTCTTCGTACCGTCTTAAACTAAGTCTAGACTAAGACTTTGTTCCTTGCTAAAATACTGTTATATAAGGTTTGAAAACTATACTTCTAAAGTGACAAAAAGTTTATGATTCGATGTATTTGGGAATATATAATAATGTTTATTGATTAACTTTCTCGTTGACACACATTTGTACACACTCAAAAAACCAATTAAACAGTACTAAAACATTAAAATATAACACCTAAAAATAATTCTATATAAAAATACACTTTTCCATAACGCCATATATCTTATATTATCATTTTCTTAAGGCAGGCCTCGAGTATGGATGTGTCTGCATTCGTTCCTTCGCTCGGACTGCTTTAAAACCAACTGATTTTTCATTTAAAGTCGCCTTTTGGCCTGTTAGTTGTTAATGACGTCACAGGACACACACAGGTTAGTTAATTAATACATGAAACAAAAACAACACATTATAAAACGTAATAAGGATAAGTAACGAATGCTTAATAACTGTCGGTACTGTTCAATAGCAAAACTGTCGACAAAAGCGCAATATTAAAAAAAATAATGGAAGGTTGTAGATTGTAAGAATGTACATAACGAATTTGTTATTAGTCAAATCTCTCACTTCAACCACAATACATATGTGTACCTAGTATAATAAAATTAGTTAATTTTAACCTAGAAAATACTTGACGGTTAAAAAATGCGTCGCCGTATTGGATTCGCGTCTTCAATTTGACGGTTACAGATTTTTGTAATATAAAATTTTAATCTGTAACATTTAATATTAAAATAAATCAATCCTCTAACTATTCAATATCCTGTTAATATTATCATGCAATACCTATCAGACAAATATGACAAACTCAGACATAGCTTTGTAAACGTTACACGTCAATTCACTCGACAACTAATTAAGATCGCTTTCACTTCAATAAACCAATCAAAAGTCATGTAGAACTATCAAACTAATCAGAACTAACTTATAGGATTCTAATTAATAATAATAATAGGCCATATAGTGGCGCTATATATATGGGTCTGAGTATCAAATAAGTGTGTAAACAGCTTTGTATGTCACATGTCGTAGATTTTTCGGTTTGAGACAATCCGGTTTCCTCACGATGTTTGCCTTCACTGGCAACAAGTGTTAATTGCAGATAGAAAAATAGAATTCCATTTGTGCACAGCTGTGATTTGAACGCACGACTTCAGTCACACAATCACAACCAACACTGCTATGAAGGATCTTTGTCATACTGACTTTTAAACAATTTTATTAATAAAGGAAATTTCAATTATACGAAATTAATATTGCAAAATACGACTATATTTTTTTTATTTCAAGCGACACCGTAAGTCTGAAAAATACGTACATATGTTAAAAATAAAGTAATTTTAAATTTGTTAAAACTTTTCTATTAAATGTATTATCTTATTCAATTTAAAGTCAAAAATCGTAAAAATAAAATAAAATAAATAAAAATAAAAATAATAGTAAATTATAAAATGTTACCTTGTACATTTCTCTGCAACGACGTCCCATCTCTGGCAACACCAGACCCGAAGCCAGCAACGGGCTTTACTGTTACAGGTGCCGGGTTTCGTTTGAAGGGAATTGCTTTTCCGACAATCGGCTTCACTATTTTAGCTGTTGATATTGATATTATTATATATATTTATTTTGTAATATCATTAAGTCGAAAAATTGATTTTTTTAAGGAAAATAATAAATTGTGTTTAAAGCGTAATAAGGATTTTAAATACTAAGTTTCTAATTAAAATTCATTCAAAAAATGCGATAAATACAACACATTTTTAATTGTATTTTGGAACTTAGCATTCATTTTGATTCATTAACCTTTATTTAGTCTTTTTAAGTATTTTATAATTTATGAGTTACTTTTATTTTTATTAATTTAGTTAAGCACTTTACCGCTAAAATACATTTCCTTACTATGGTGGCCTGGAAGAGGTCGCTTGTTAATGATAAGGCTCGTTGTTTCCTAAATAATTTATATTTAGTGTAAGGAAGTTTTAATTAATAAAATAATTTGCTAAGATAAATTTATAAAATGAAGTTCGAGGCCCGGCTAAACAATTATTGTGAAACTCTCTTAGAAAACTAAATGTACTAACAGAAAATCAATGAACAGTAAAATATTTCAAATGTGACAATAACTTACCTCTGTCATTTAAATTGTTTGTACGGGTAATTGTATTCGTCCTATCCATCAGAGTTTTAATCGGTTGACTGCTCGGTTCTACCTTCACAGTTTTCTTCCAGTCCATTTTATTTGCCATAACAAATGTTGAATTCAAACAGTTAGGATCAATAGTACTATAATTATCCACATCTGTTGATGGACTCAATTCTTTTTTAACCTTCTTCGCTGAATTCATGGCTTGTTTCACATCCATACTCTCAAATGAATCATTAATAATTATTGTTTCATTATTTATCAGCTTCATAGGAGTGCCTTTAGTGAATGTCCCTTTACGCTTCTTTGCTGAGGGCAGTGGCTCCCTATTTTCAATGTCAGTCAAATCTTCACTATCCGTCACTAAGTCAATGTTCTCTTCATCATCAAAGTCGATTGCACTGATTGGCTTTTCTAAATCCAGTGTAGAGACAAATTTGAATAAGTCATCGTTGTCCGGTACCTCATCAGACCAGACTATGCCCTTGACCGACTTTGCCTTCTTCATAATGTCTAGATACTCATTGGTCAACGCAGGGGTGGCTCTATCATAACCTTTTAAAGTTAGATAAAGCTTCTTCAGCATACTGGGCATATCGCTGACATATTCTGTGAAGGATTTAATTTCCTGGTGCTCGATGGCTAGGAGCTTGTACCGAAGATTGTCTCTGGCTTCTACTAATCTTAATTTGGCTTGGGTCTGTAGTTTCTGGACAAAGTCTATGAGTTCTGGATGGTCTGTGACAGCCTGATTGTACATTAAATTCAACTTCTTTCGGCTCTCATCCCATTCGCCCCAAGTAGAAAGTACTTTAGTATCGAGTATTGCACATTGCTTCACGTAACTTTCAGCGGCACGTTCTTGACGAGGAATATCTTCTACACACATCTAAAAAAATATTCATTTTTATTCACATATATTATTCAATACAATACAATTATTGAATAATTTAATTATATATTGAAATACTCTTTTGAAAAAGAAGAAAGAACTACATCCTCTAGGTTTATCCTGAGATTTCTTTATCTGTTTTGTGAGGTGAAGGTGTGAGTCAAGTAGGTAATCGGCCTTCTGTGCCTGACACATGTCCACTTGTGAGTCTAATGCATACTGGCGCTACCAACTACATTGGCGAACAGCAGTGATTCAAAATCACGACCTCAGGTTTGTAAAGATCGCGCCACGCCAAGCTAACACTTCCAATACTACCTGTTCCATATGTTCACTGGAGCACCGATGAGCCAAATCTGCAAGGTGCTGGAAGGCCCGAGTTCGCAGACGTTGACGTAACGCTAGCACGCGCTGTTGGCACATGTTTGTTATTAGACGACTTTCGATCGCGGTGTGTGCGCTTTCAGCTGATTGGATGCGCTGTCGCCATTGCTGGGACACTGTAATAAAGGTACATTAAAATTAATTGGAAAAACGCCGTTACTGCACTTCAAAGCTAATATCACAAAGAATTGATAGTCCTTTGCTGGCATAGCACTCGCCGGTGGTATTAATTAACATCAGATGAGACCACAGCTCATTAGCTCTTTGATATAATAAAAACGTGTTTCTATAAAAGCACCCTAAAAAGTAATGGAGCAAACACTAAGCTCCCGAAAATTTTGTCTGTGTCATGAGTAAAGGAACAGCAATATTACAAAAACAAAGTCTAAAAAAATTATATACAAACATTTTTCAAGTGAAACTTCTTCATCGGCGTTGGAAAAAAATTACCGTCACATTTTTGGGTTACGTGTCACATTTTTCCGTTACGTGCCATATTTTTCTTGTCCCTACCATGCTTGATTCGAAGATATTCGAAGCCATTAATAACAAAAATATACAATAACAATAACAATTATAGTAACAAATCTATAACTATAACTACACAGTTATCAACTTAGCTTTAAGCTGCTCTGTCTGATGTTCTACTGGTTTTAAAAGTCCCATTATTCCTTATACAACACACATTAATCAAAGTATATAAACAATGAAATATAATAAAAAATATCAAATTACAAAATTCTCAACCCACTTCAATAGATTCATAATTACAAATAACAGCAGATGTTTTTTTATGAAGAACACAATTTTTAATATAAATCAACTTACTTTTTTCCTTAACTCCATCTGACTCTTTGACAGTCTTCAGAGAGGACAGAGATAATTTGGCTTCCAGCTCTTTAATTTTCTTCCTAAGCTCCTCATTTATCTTGACATATTGTGACAATCGCATATCACCATCAACAATATTCTTTTTAATTGATAGTTGGATTTTATTTGCTCTTGCTGCATATTTGAGTGTGTTATATGTGTCTTCATATGTTATACTTGATGGGGATACATTAGCAATCATAACTGTCTTACAGTTGCCACCAAGGCTGTCTTTAAGGAGACGAGTCAATTTTGAGTCTCTAAAAAATTTAAAATTTAACATATAATACATTGAAGGGACTACTCATATTTGGTCTTAAAAACCGATAGTCGTAACAGCTGATGATGTTGATATTAAGTATATCATTATAAATGATTTTGAGTGTTAATTATATTTAAAATTATTTTGTCATTCTACCCTACAATTCTTCCTTGAGCAGTCACCATTGCTAATGACAATCTACTCAGAATGTTCATAGAAAAAATTAAAACGGATTTAATCATCTATAAAATACAAATACACCAAGAATATAATATTGAAAGATACATAATTTAAACATACCTGTAAGGAATATAATTGCTTCCATCAGCCAATTTATTGATACAATTACCAAGTGACAAGAGACTTTTATTAATATTAGCACCTTCTTTAAACCGGTCTCCTTTGCAACCAGTTGCCGAGGCGCGCTCACTCCCAGCAAGATCTATCATTGATAATTTTACCATACGAAGCTGGCTGCTAATTTTATACCGCATTTTAACATACACCTAAAACAATTTTTATACTCAAATCTAATCTTTGTTTCAAGACCAAAGGGGAACATTCTCAATATTTACAAATGAATCAAAGTTATTATTATAATCATAGTATTGTCTTTTTGTCATAAAATATGAATACATATCAATAATTTGATAGTACCAACTTTTGCATAAACAAACCTGAAACACAGCATGACTCCTAGAGCTTTCAGCATTAGCATCAGTCGGATGTTGTGTTCTATTTTTATTTCCATCTTCAAGCATGTTCAGAAGCTCTCTAGCTGTTCTAATGCTATGAAGGCTGAGACCAGCTACCATAACTCCATATTTTGAGTCTTCCCGAAGTTGGAGTGGAGTAGAAGATGGTTTAAGCAGGTCATACACATTTTCATTATAAACCTAAAAGGCATAGGAGGTTACAATTTAAAGTGAAATTAACATTGAAAAATAACATTTAGTAGCATACTTACTTCAATATATGACACTCCAATATCAAACTCTCTATCCTTCTCAAATGAATCAATTGTGTAAAACAAGTGTTCCATTGTTAAATAAGTTATACCAGGATTCTCTAGAGTCCCTATCATAGTAAATGTTTTCCCAGCCCCAGTCGCTCCATATGCAAAGACTGAACAATTATACCCCTCCATTAGAGATGCAATAATCTCTTTTGTTGTGGTTTCAAATACATCTTGATTTGAGGCTTCTTGACCACAAACATCATCGAAGACAAACTTTAACTCTTTATTAGCACGTTTCAGGAAGTTTTTGTTAGGCTGCTGGACTCCCTGATAAAAGAAAGGCCTGGTTTCTTGCTTTGGGTCAAACACTAACATTTTGTCATCAACAACGTCTACAACAACACGATTGTTCGACTGAATTTCTTTCATATTTAAAGGCCGAACTCTGACCACTACTTTAATATTAGCAGACATGTTTTGTGTGGACCCAGTTTTTGAGGGAGCAGCTACCGGACCCTTTTTCGCGCCCAAGCCAGGGCCATTTTGCAGTCTCACCATCTTTATTTCACTCACAAGACACACACATTTACGTTATTAAAAACTTTAGAAAGACTTATAATATACTGTTTAACTTTCTACCACTTAAATACAAAAAAGTACTTTTCGTTAAAATTATCAAAATCAGAAGCGATGAATGTGCATCAATTAATAGCCGTAGTTCGTTTGATTTGAAAATATTCGAAGTCAGTAACCGTCAAATTTTAAAACTGATATGACAAGCGATGCTACCAGCTAGCTTTGAAAGCGTCATACGCCGCACAGAATAGATACAACTTAGATTGGAACGTTAAAATAATACTAACGGCATTATTTGAATATTATTAGATCCTTCAATTATTTATTAGTGTGGTTATTTTAACTATCTCAATTGTAATAGTTACATAACTACCATAAAATGTATGACGTTACGAGCGTTAAAAAATAATTTTAACATACATCCACAGATGCCGCTGTATCGATATAGTATATATTATAACAATAACATCTTTACCAAAAAAAAAAACCGATTTGTTAATAATATTTTTTTTAATATTATGACAATAGTTTTAAGTAAAAGGTTGGGAAACAACACGCGAGAAAAAATAAACGAAAGACATCAAAAGTAAACAAAGGGGTAAGCTAGTTAAATAGTCAAGGAATCTAAGGTTTTTTTATGTGTTTCTTTAATTGTCTATTAGTACAGAAGCCTGATCATTGCCTATTAGAAAAAAATACTCACAAACAGTTAAATAATAACACACCACGCTATCTTACTAAAACGCTGTAATACGCAGCCGCATACAGTGTACAGTAAGCTCACGTAGTTTTCACATGCACTACACACGTTAAATGCTCAAATACAAGCACGTATTAAACAGTGTGCAATATACATACACACTGACATCTGCTCTCTCGCTCTGGCTCACAAATTACAGGCGACTATGCTTAGAAGACGGGAGTGGGGACGCTACGAAGTATGGCACAAAGAGGAGAGACCGATAATATACAAATTGTATGTATATTTCTGTCTCATTCTTTCCCCTGGCTTCATCCTACACATTTTTGTATTTGTGTCTCTTACCTGTCGTTTTTTCGTTGCATCCGGTTTGAAATCACAACGATTCTAAAGAAGTTTCACTTCAAAACAAAATATGAACATAAACAGTTAATAATATTATCAAAGATTTTACTATATTTAAGTTTAGGTAAATTTAAATGTGGTTTATTTTATTATATTCTACGCAGTTAATTCCGACCACCAGTTTTCTTTTAGACATATTAATACATACATTTCAATTCGAGACATTTCTCTCGTAAAAATTAAAATGTATTTTACGCGGTATAACTAAGCTACCTATTTTATTTTAAGCCGTCGTTGTATAAGAAACAAATACAATTTCCTCTTAATTTCCGCCGCTGATCTTATCTGGACATAACGAAGGCCCTTAGCATTCAGCGAGGACTCCACTAAAACTTCGGTAAAGCCGGAATTTCCTCGCGCCCCTATTGTGCTTAGTTGAGACAAGATTTGGAGCCCTTTGCATAAAAGCTATATATAGGCAATATAAGTATAATGAAATTAAAAATAACTTGTCGAGTTTAGATAGAAGGATTTCCGTAGTTCACTTAAGTTTGCCTTTAAATTAGTTCCACGGAAATTACACAAAAATCAATAGGAAAGTGCACACGCTGAAATCTTGTATTGTATTTGACAATTATTTCTTTAATCTAATAGGTTATTCATATAAAGATGTTTGTTTATATCTGCATGTCGTTGGCTGATTGTAGAATTGATAATTAAAAAATAAAATACATAAATAAGTGGAGCTACAGCCTTTTTAGGTCTGGCTCTCAGATTTCTGTATCTGTTTTATGATCATTTTTGAATCTAAAAGGCAAGTAGGTGATCAGCTGTTCCTGACTTACGCCATCGACTTTTCGGGTCTGGGGCAAGCCGTTTTTCTTACTATGTTATCCTTTACCGTTTGAGCGAACGTTAAATGCGCACATTGAAAAAGTGTCCCATTTGTGCACAGCCGGGGATCGAACCTACGACGTCAGGGATGAGAGTCGCACACTGAAGCCTCTAGGCTAACTCTGCTCTAGATATCAAATAAACATTAGCTGCCTATTTGACATACATTGTCATGAGTTATCAAATGGGACGAAGACCTAGTCAATTGGCAAAAATATTATAGCATACAAAATCGCGCAGCGTAACTAGTTCGTAGATATACAAACTTATGACGTTTGTAATTATTTCGAAAGCAACCCTTATTATGCGGCTAATTATTGAAATGAGAATGAATGATTAATAAATTATGTACCCAAACCACATGTAATAGCAGTGTTCCAGCACGTTATTAATTGCGATAAAATTATATGCAATTGTTAAATATTCCTATAGCTTATATAATCTGTTAAAGCGTTATAGATTATATAATTTTCATACCATAGAGACGTATTCAACAAACATGTTAAAATTACTAGAGGATCCTAAGTACCCCTTGCTTGGTCCACATTTACGCCTTTTGAAATTTACTGGTCTTTGGCATCCAGTTCTTGATCGTGTTACCCGATTAAAGTTACTGCTGTTTTATATCACAACAGCATTCTTCTTTAGTCAATACATTAAATGCATGTTAGCTATCAATGTCGATTCAATAAAGCTCATACTGCAATATATCCCTTTTCACATAGGCATTGTTAAAGCATGTTTCTTTCAGAAGAACTACGCTAACTGGTCTCGTTTGATTGAATCTATATCGGAAATAGAAAGGCATCAAATGCTTCAAAATGACATCACTATTCATATAAAAAACTATATTCACCGCAGCCGTAGGGTCACATTCTTTTTTTGGGCGCTCGCACTTTTTTCCAACTTTAGTATTTTCACTGAACCATATCGGAAAAATCAAGTTGGAAATGGTACAGATAGTTATTTGTACCTATTCGACGGGTACACGCCGTTTGATCGTGTTCCACCAGGCTATTACTGCTCAATGCTCGTTCAAACTGTTCTTGGACATGTTGTAAGTGCTTATGTCGTGGGATGGGACATGTGTGTCGTATCTATTATGATATTCTTTGCCGGACAATTGAAGATTTTTCGAATTTATAACATGAAGATCTTTTGTTCCAAAAACAATGCGACTTCTTTGAAGAATATCGCTAACTGTCACGAATTTTACATGAAACTAATATCGTAAGTTGTTTTTTTTTAAGAAGAGGCAGGGGCGTAGTGAAACCGATTTTTAAGAATTGGTACGAACTTTTCTTGTGGGACAAGGAGTGGGTAGCTGTTTCCATATACAGGTGGCTAAAACTGCCTTAAATAACGCTCAGTTGTGAAACGACGGACGTCGAGACGATATGAGGAATGATACGGTGTTTAAATAATACATTTTCTGTAACGGTGCAAAGCGCTGTGAATCTTAGCCAATAGATCGACGTTCAACCTGTTTAAACAATACCAATATAATATATCTGTATAAGCAGATCCCAACTACAAGTTATGTTATCACGCGCTACAGATATTGTTCTATAAATTACTGCCGTGTTGTTTTAATATATGATAATATTTTCAGGTATCATAAACTGTTTAATTCCTTAATATCGACAGTTATGTTTATTTATTTAATCGTAATTTCTGTGAATTTAGGAGTGTGTATCATACAAATAGCTGTGGTAAGTAAATACATCATATTTGGTAATTTTTATAACTATATTTACGAATTATTCGCCAATTTATCAAACAATACAATTTATTATGGAGACATTTTGTAAGTGTGCTTGAGGAGGCTAAGGCCCACAAGGGGCTGTATAACTATTGATAATGATGATATTTAGCACCTTACCAAAGACCCTCTTTGTGAGGAAATATTTTAAGAATCGGGAAGGCTTTGACTTTTTTAGCAGCAGTGACAATTTAGTTTATTCTTTAAAATATTAAGTTGTCGTTTCTTGATATATAATTTTTTTATCTTTTAATTGACTAATAATAATTAAAAATTAATAAAAATAAAATTAAAACAAATTTAAAAAGTTTGGTCCCTGTGGCAGTGTAGCTTTAACGGTGGCAGTATTTCTTCGCTGTATTGCGATACTTATTCGTTGAGCCAGGAAACCAGCAGCTCTGGGGTCACCAGTACTATCTACCAGGCGCCAACTTAACTCTTTAATTAGCGCCTGTACACATGAACTCCAAAGGAAACAATTAATTGACTTATGGATCCTCTTTCGAATATTTTGTTTATCAATGTAATCTGTTTTTTGTCTTTGCATATTGTCGAACTGTTTTCTACTGATATCTTACAAACAAATAAATATTTATTATATTTTTAGATACAAGATGACTTAGGAGCTTTTTTGTCTGCTTGTTTGTACATTGTCGCCTGTTTAATACAGTTACTACTTTTCTATTGGTACAGCAATGAAGTAACTCACGAGGTATTTTTATATATTTTTTACCATATTAGCGCTGACACATAATGATATTAATATAAACGTGGAGTAAGAAGACCGTGTTGTTACCATGGTTACCAGTTACATTCAAAACACATCGCAACCTTGACAATAAAGAATGAGAAAGAGCATTCCCCACGGATTTCTTGTACCACATAGAAATCCTACAAAAAAATGTACCACTTAACTCAGGACATCTTGATTCTGTATGTTCAGTCTGCGGGCTTTAATGGCATACGCCCAGAGGCAGAGGCACCCTATCATAGAAAAATACAGTTCTAGCATTAAGAACAAATACTTTTACCGTCGTAAGAATTAAACATTTTCAGAGTCTGTTATTATCGTACAGCTTATTTGAAAGCGACTGGTATTATGCACCGGCAATTCTGCAAAGAAACATCGCAATACTGGCGGAAACTACAAACAGGAGGTTTGTTTTTAAAGCTGGTCCGTATTATGAAATGTCACTCGCAACTTTTGTGAGCGTAAGTATTTTTATTATTTATTTAAAGTAATAAAATGGTAAAATGTATCTCTATTGGTCACGCATTAATGTCATTGAGTGAATTCTATAAGTATTTGTTTTAAATACAGAGTACAGTACACCTATCACGCACGATCAGGTAGCAGTTGAGTGTCAAATATCCGCTTTCCTAAAACGGTTAGGAGGTTATGTTACAAAAATATCAGTAAATCGTGAATTGTATCAGCTTCGAGTCCTATTAGTTAAGACAGAAGTCATAAAGCAAAGATCAGTGTTTCCCTCTTGAAAAAACAAATTACAAATGAACTTCGTCCCATGATCGTCAAGCTTTGAAGATTTTAGTTAGTGTGAATTGAAAACGGTTTACTCACAATTGAATATCATAAAAGTATTAACGCCTTAATGGGTGTCATATGATATAGAAACAATATCTTTTTCAGATTCTTCGTACGAGTTATAGTTTTTTCACCCTTCTTAATGAAACAAATTAGTGACGGTAGTTTGATTATATGTTAGTAGCGTTTTAGGATATAATGTAAAATTAATATCCACCAAGTATGTTTTGGATTATTTTATGATTAAAATAACTAAAAAGAAGTTCCTGCCGTGGTAGAAATGGAAAGTGATCCTATGAGTATCTTTATGCTATAGACCGGTATGCTAATTTCTCACCTGGCGCCTTGACTAGCAGAGTGGATGTTTGGTGTGGGTAGAGTCAAAAGAAGAGACGTCGTGCGTGTTAACCATGATATGCTCAAATCTTACATATCAACTTCATAACAAACAAACAAATCTAACGTTACTATATGATGACAAATATGAGACCATTAAAGCAAGACAAAACATATGAATTGTATATAATACTCTATGGTATATACAATACGCTAAACTACTGAAAATTGTATACAATTATTTAGCAATAAAATGTTTCGTAAAACAAATTCTTACTTTAAACCCAGTTGATAACAATCAAGCCATAAGCGAATTGCGAACTTGTTCGGCGATGGTTGATTCAAAATTATCTCTAAACTGCCTGAAGATTGAATACGATACAATCAGGGGCGGTATTTAACTCTCACCAAGTTTGAGATCGCTCCCGGTTGCCAAGAATTCGAGTCCAAATCGATTACAACTCGAAATTTCATGTTAATCGATTCTGATTCAGCGAGTTTAGATTGATATGAGGTACTATCAGATTAAATGTTTGTAGCAAGTTCTGTTTGCATGACTAGTACTCTCATGAGCGCATTTGGTAATAAAGTTTGCTCAACTGCGATGTTAATCGATCCTGTATCATCAGTTCGTCAGTATCAAAATGTACATGATTATGATAACTGTCGGCCATTTTGTAGCAATTGTTTCAATTGTGTAATTCTTTTGTTTTATGTTACGAAGTCAGTGTGCTTGGACTTCAATTCGTCTTAAGTTTCAAGCGTGACTCACCTGGATAATGTCTTCACGTGCTAGTTTCACCATGCCCATGCTGGTAAAAGCTGTCTTTTATTTAATGGCAGCTTACAAACATTTTGTAAAGAAAACTTGGCGTTTGAAATATGCGGAGAATTTATTCCCAGATCTTCTCGTCCGTAATACGCTCGATAGAGAACAGTAGTCAATATAAATATTTTTTAGACATATATATGTGTGCTTACATGAATGAGACACATTTTGAACACGTTGCTGTGTTTGCCGCTAATTTATTACATATTCTTAAGTTCAATCAGCCACCTTTGTCTCGCACGTTATTGATCTTATATTTTTCTCACGATGCTTTGTCGTTTTAAGCGATTATTAGACATAGAGACTTGTTAGAGTCTTGGATATACCAATATTGATCGTCATCTGTTTCCTACGAGCTTATATTAATTGCAGATATATAAAGCTCATTTGCTCAATGGCTTAAGGTTTATAATCGCACAGTACTAAATCTCAGTATCATTATCAATAACTCCCCAAGATCTAAATAACTCATAGAATATATCAACAGCAACTCTGCACAGTCCATACCATCCGAATTAACATATAAATTGTTTTGAATCCGACATCTACATCCCGTTAAATTATTTCGCGAACTTCCCAAATTTACATGGTAATTGGTAAAACTCAAGATTTGTTGGGTTTAGCTTATACGAATTTGTAGTCGAGGTGATGTATGTAAACGGCGTAAGTGTTAATCAATTTCAATCCATAATTGAACTAATGGTTGTGGGATCACTATCGGCATCTCGCACCAGCTCCAAGTCTTTGTCAACCACTGTCTCACCCATATTCTGCGTATCTACTGACTCAAAAATATCTCTTACGAGCAACATTGGGAGCGCTGCCGAGAGAGCGTGACCGTCCCAAGCAAACCTAGCGTCGTACAGATGTAGATGAGGCAAAAAGAGCCGGAAGGACTTGAAGCGAGGTGTAATGCGCGGCTCGAGATCGTACACGATGGAGACTCATTGTGGACGCATTCTGCCCTATCTAGGGATTATAGGACATACAGTCAAGTAAAGGGAAATTATGGCTTTGGATATCTAAGTAGATATATATCTTCTTGTACCCATCATTTTTCTAGGCACGCACTGAGCTGGGCTCGAACTACGGAGCAATCAGTAATCTACTTTACACTTAATTTTCCAGCATTTTTTAGGCTGTATGTGCCTGAAAAGTATTTCAGACCACAGAGGTCCTGCTGTGGCCCTGTGTGCTCATGAACAATCTTCCGCCAGCGGAAAGGTAGTTTGTATGTTATGATTATTGTTTGGCATTTCTATGCTGTAAATAAATCTAAAGATGCGGTATTGACGAAATGTCCCATATAACCACTAGATTATATATAAGCGTTGGAAATTAATATATGTTTTCCTATCTAATGTGAATTGTTATTCAACAGTTTTTTAGTTATTTTGTAAATCATCTCCACGGGCTTCTAGAACAATAGAAGAGAACTTATAAATGATAACATGTATAAATTTTGAACGCAATATGCCTGTTTTTCCAAGATGTTTTCCTCCACAAGAGAAAGTCTCAATTGCAATAGTAAAACTTGGAGTACACCACGAAGTTTTGAACTCACGACCTAAGGTTAAGAATCAATAAATACGTTATAAATGACTGACAACAGCAGTCAAATGTTTTATTTTGTTAACCCACGGCTTATATACAAGATATTATATATTGCTTCTTCTCTATCTTCCTTTTAATCTCTACTGTACAAACATTACCTATCCATATTGTATCCCAACTTTCGTAGTAACTAATGTGGAACTGACCTAAAATTATCGCGATTCATTTGCACTTTTTCTTTTTCATGTGTCCTTTTTTTGTTCCTATTTTAGTTTTATCTTAATAAGTATACGTGTTATGTGTTCTTGCCGGCCTTATCTAGGTTTTTTTTCTTACATTTTTTGCCTCCAAGAGATCGCTCGAAAGCGAGAAGGCCGCCAGTTACCCACCTTTTCATTTAATAACAAAGTATTAATAAATAAATGTTATCAATTATTAAATTTGGGCGAAAAATTGTATTATTGGAATGTAATATGATATGCCGATTATGTAAATTTAATTAATTATAATTATTTAATAGGTTAAAAATATATTTTATAAATTAAACTGTTACTTAGCTCTAATTGCTTTTATAATTAAAAATTTCATTATAAAAATTAAAATCTAGATTCGCATGACGAAAAAAATGCTAAATGATATTCTAATTTAAGCTGGACGTTAAAATAATTATTTCATGAGAGACTTTTTCAAGAATACAAAATTATATCTTGTCCTTTCTAAACAATTAAAAATAATGAGTTCGCGTCGTACAGTTAATAAAAAGGACAAAATGTGTTTTATTTAGTAATTGCCAGGTTGCCTAGATTTTGCGTTAATAACAGTAATACCTAGGTAACACTGAAAATGTTTAGAAAATGAAAAATGTAGAAAGTTGGCAATTTTATTGTTTTTTCGAAGTAATCTCCGTTCCTCTCTACACATCGTCGCATTTGATGGAACCACCGAGAAAAGCAGTGGGCCCATTCCTCCTTAGGGGTCTCTTCTATGGCATTTTCGTACGCTTTCACCGCATCTTCAGGCCTCGTAAAGCGAATTAGTCATTACTCCGTTGTGCGTTAAGTACTGTTTAATAAACCATCCTAGTTCCTCCCACTAGTTCAGAACTGTCTTTTGCAGGCTTTCCGCAGCGACCTCACTGCTGCGTAAATTTTGTTTGGAAACCATAGCCACGCCTTCCAACACTACGTGGTATTCCTCTGCGCTGTAATAGTCTCCGCACAAGTGACTATCTGTTACATAAGGGACAAAGATGTTTACAGAGACAATGGCTCGTCATTGTTCTCCATATCATTATTTTGAGATCAATTCTTCGTTTGGCACTAGCTGGTTGGTTTGGGTAAAGTTTTGCTGACTTCGACTGTGTGATTTGTTGATAATTAACTTAATTTTGTTTAGAATCAACCAAGTCAGTTATTATAAAAAACTTGTTTACCGGTCAACAGCTTAATTATATTAAGAGAAATGTTAAGATTCTATTGTAAGATTTTGGTAATACTAAAGTATTTAAGTATATTTCTACCTGGTACAACGAGTTTTCAGTAAATCACTTATTAAATTAACTTTTATCCGTGCAAGGTTGGGGCAAATTAAATTTCGTGTTGAGTTCTTGGAAGTGAGGAGTTGACAGGTGACGAAGGTACCCAAGAGTCCGACTTTGGAGATCCGCAATAATGGAATGTTTTGAAAAATACAACTATTTTGGAAACTAAATTTTCATGAAACTGAAAAAAATAAACCTTACATGGCCTTTCGTTAAATGTAAACAACGATTAACGGCTATTAAACTTCTCTTGGAGAATTGATGCTAAGCATGACAATTCTCGATTTATATCCTTATATAAAAAGTTTTGAGAATGCAATTACACGTGAGGAAAACAAATTCATACTTTTTAAGACGTGTAGAGCGAGAAATTTGAAATAATTCGTTACAAGTATTTTCAAGCATAGAAAATACTTGTAACCTGGTCAGTTCTGGTCAGTTACGGTAAGCTCGTGTATGTGCTTTCAATAGGATTTATTTATTTATTTGCTTACCAATACTCCTACTGCTACTTATTATACGATATCTAAACAATTACATTATACACAAAACCTTACCAAAAACTTTATTACGTACTTATACAAAAAAACTATTAATTTTATATATTTGTACCGGAATATAATAACATCCGCAAGTTTATACATTTCCTAGTAAACTTTCGTTGGATTCTAAACGAGAGATACATTTTGTTATATTCCGGTGACATATATATATGTAATTATTGTAAAATGCATTTATTACTCTAATATTTAGTATCCATAAATACCAGAGTTTTTTATATTATCTTTTAAGCAATGTTTAGTTACTATAAGTATATATATTTGCTGGTAATTGGTGTTATAATCAAAAGGTATACGATACACGACTGAGTCACCTAAATAGTTTGTATTAGACCGAGGAATTTTAAATAGTTGGGTTTGCCGTGTATTGTATGAAGAATGGTTTTAATAGGAAAAGCGACAATAAGTCAGCACAGTCAATGAAACCGTTGCCGATAGCGTGTAAAAACATCAGGATAGAAGCTAAAAACTACCAATACACAAACGGTTTTCGCCGTGTTCCTGCCACAATTTTAGTTTTTTCAAAGAGAACTGATAGTTTTTTACGCCGGCTTTTTCTCTCGGCCACCCTCTGTCTTCTTTGCCGATGAGTTTGCCGATGTCTGCCGATACAAATTTAATGACGTGGAATAAGTGATACCTGTATCGTATATTCCATAATAAACATATTTTTATACTGACAAGGATTAACCAAAAAGATAATTAAATAAACGTTAACCTGATTCAACAAAGCGAAACCAAGGAAAGCCCTAGGATTATAACAGTATTAGGCGTGACCCACTAACGCCAAACGAATTTGTAGGGATATTACATAATTTTTAATACAGGACAGATGTTTGGCCATAATCCCACCTGATGTTAATTGAGATGCGGGCTGGAGGCACGTCTGTCCAGGAGATGCCAATTTAAACGACGCTTAAATGAACCCAAATTAAATTGTCTAGGGGAGATGGAACTGGATGGAAATGCAAGACGATCCAGATCGTGCTGTGTCTGAGAATGTCAACAACGAAAGCGCTTTGTCACGTGACCATTTTCAAACCAATTTGTTGGTGGGTTACGCTATTGCATAGAGAATTTGTCTCAAGTTTGTTTAGAAAACTAAACAGGAATACAGAACCTATGTTATCTAATATAATTCCTATCTTATTTTTCAAGTCCACCTCTAATCCAATAGGTACTAGACGCTGAAGTACGGTGAAAGTACACTCGGTAAAACTACAATAATTTGAGAGTTTCACTGAAACATATTTATTCCCCGTTCCGCAGGATTGTGAAGAGTACACGGGTTTTATTTTAGAATTTTTAGCACGTTACACAATGCTTTTGGAATTTGAATTAGGCAAAATTAATTCTTTATAATTTAATATTTAAAATAATTTAGGTATTGCGATGCTACTTGTTTGGACATGTTTGCCCCGTCTCACCTCCTTCGGACAAGCGAAAAAGCTGGTCCGGCCGAAAAGCAGGCAAAAATCATAAACGGCATAGTAAAAAAAATCAATGGCGCTACAAACTTTTTAGGTCTGGGCCTCAGATTCTGTATCTGTTTCATGATCATTTGTTAATCTAAGAAGTGTGTAAGTAAGTAAGAAGTTAATCCAAGTAGGTGATCAGCCTTATGTACCTGACGCAAGCCGTCTAAGACAAGCCTCACGATGTTTTCCTTCACCGTTCGAGCTTATATTAAATGCGCAGAAAGAAAATCCATTGGTGCACAGCTGGGGATCGAACCTACGACCTCAGCGAAGAGAGTCGCACGCTGGAACCACTAGGCCAACATTGCTCTAAACGGTACAAGTATAAGAGTCTTTTCTCCCTCGATTTTGTTCTCTTTGGAGTAGACTCCCGTGCACAGGCACTTATTAAAGTTTTAAGTTGGCGCCTGGTAAATAGCACCGATGACGCCTGAGTTCAACGAATAAGTATCGCAATACAGCGAGGATATGCTGCCAGTGTTAAAGGTACACTGCCACAGAGACCAAACGTTTTAAATTTGTTCAAATATTTTTTTTAATAATTTTTATTATTACTTTGTAGGTTATGAAAATTTTCAATACAAATTAGACGTTTGTAGCATAATTGAATGATTAAAGTACATATTTAGGCATTGTATAAACAAAATTCAATAAAATATTTTGTTTTGTTACTAAAAATAGCCGCTGTAATATTTGTGAACGATACTGGCAATTAAAAATAAAGTAAAGCATCCTAAGAAGTGTCGGTCAACTGGCTTCAGCGTCTCTCTCATCCCTCACCGGCTATGCACCTATGGACTTTCTATGTGTTCATCTAGAACTCGCGAAGTAAAAATCATGTGAAAACCGGCATGCTCCAATCCAAAATCGACATGTGTCAACCACAAGGCTGATCACCTGCTTCTCTATGAAAATAAAGATGATCAAGACGGATGCAATCTCCGAGGCTGGGGACGGAGGCGAGACCCATTGAGAGTTGTAGCCCCACTGGATCATTATTATTATTTATTTACGAATACTATTAACAAAAACCTAATCAATTTTATTACACACTAAAGGACCTAAATTTTAATAAAAGTAACACTTTAGTTTGTATATTAGGGGATTAAGTAATACTCTGGCTATGATTTGTAAATAAGTTAACATATATAGTCAGCAACATATATAAATAGTGACTTAACTCATATGTAACACAAAACAGTTATTTAAATGATCAAAACGCGTAAATTACATTATTAATTTAGTAGCTGTTACAAATAGTTATTTGGAATAATGACCTCCCTGTCAACATATATGTACAAAACGCGTGGAATATCCCTAAAACTACTGTACTGAATTTGATAAATTTTTTTAACTTAAATGAAATTAGCTGTCAAGAAATTTATGAACTAACATATATACATATTAGCCCACGTGCTTGTACCTAAATGGTAATACCCAAATACATATACATCTGATAACTACCCATTTTTTAAGTTTGTTAAAAGCTATATAGGTAAATAGGCTTCGCTAATTCAATTTGTATTTTTATATTTTTTTCGAATTATTCCGGAATACATCACACTAAACAGAAAAGTCCAACTCGGTTCAAAAATAAATAAGAAGCCACTTGAGCTTGTTAACGACGGATCCTCGCGAGCACGTTCCTAACTTGAAAATTACTTAAAAACAAGTGTCTGTAATGTTCAACTCTGAAATGTGAGCAAGAAAATTTTCACTTTTAACATTATCGAACTGTCTCATTAAGAAAAAAATTACATTACATACAAGGGAACATTATCGCTAAGAATGATTCAGTATTCACAGATTGCTGTAACTGTATCTTAATCATTTACTTTCTTAAGGGTTTACCCTTAATATAGCCTGTAACACGCCGTTGGTCTAACCCAGGGTTGATGTGCACATTCAAGCTGCTAGATCAACATTCACTTCACGCCACACGGAATGTTCCTATTAAATAATTACCTTTTTATTAATACGATTTTGTAAATATATTAAATTAAATTTGAATTTAAATAAATAATATATATATATATATATATTATATATAGGGCATCACGGCATCAAGGCATCACGCGTGAACGGCTGGACCGATTTCGCTAATTATTTTTTTGTTGTGTTTGTTATTTGTCAGGAGAAAGTTCTTATGAAAGAAAAAAATAAGAAAATTGCGCGGAAAAATGGAAAGTTTAAGAATACATAACCACCATATTAAGTAATCCTGACTTTTGTTTCGATAGAAATTATTTTTCAGTGCATAGCGCTTTTACATAACATAACATTGACATAATGCGGCCAGAAAAATAAACAAAGAATGTTGTATACCCTAGAGCATTAGAATAAAAAAACGCTTTGTTTCTGAAATACGTTTTTAGTTAATTATATCAATTCGAAATCAATATTGATAGTTTAGACAGGACAACGTCTTTCGGTTCCGCTAGTCGGTAATAATAATCCTATTTTTGATATGATACAAATGTCTACAATGTATCTTGCATATGCGCATAATTCATATGTTTTTTATCGTCTCATCAATGTCTATACAGCCCCTTGTCAGCCTTAGCCTCAAGTATAATTCGCCATCGCAATATATTTCTTGCTTCTTCAACTCCGAACACCTATTGTTTTGAGGTCCTTGACAACTCCTTCTCATTATCACGATCTCGGTCTGCCGGGCTTTCTCTTGCCACCAGGTTGTGAGCTCATACTTTCTTACTAACATACTGAATATATAATACTGTTAGCATATTTATCCGGTTTATATACCATTAACAAATTAAAAACTTTTGCAAGTGGAAATCGAATATTAAAAATCTATAACGCTAAATTTAAAAAAATATAATATGCCATAGCGGTAAGTATGACATATCAAATCCATAACGTATTTGACTCATGGGTCATACTTACCGCTATCTAATCTTACTCAAATTCAGAAACAATGCTCAGAGCTAAGTGTGAGTCCCGGCTGTTAGAAGCGTATAGACTTGAACAGGACAATTACTTCGGAAAAATAATTTGAAATGTTATGTTCACAGTAATTTCCCAGTTTATTAATCACAAGACAAATAATCTTTGAAACAGTTGTCACTTCTAACTTCGTTACCTAACGTATAATTAGATATCATTACTTCAAATCCAAAGATCGTAGCGAATCAAATCTAGATCCACTTCCAACCTATGCCAAGTGCTATAATCGAATTGTTAGGCAATAATCGATAAGCAATTTCTTCAGGCAATGGTCCAATTGCAGTAAGGAAAGCAAAGTGCAGACATAATGTCTGTGGCAGTGATTGGTTGTGGACTATTTGAATAAATACAGCATCAATCTTCAGACTAATGACTTCCAAACTACTTACAAGAAATCTAAGATGTCTGCGCGGCGACACATCTAATTGATTGTGAACAGATGGTATTCAGTTTGTACTTACCAAATTTCGGTTATAAATTATTGTGAATTATAAAAGGTTGTATAATATAATGTACTTGGTAACACGCAGGCGAGTATTCTGAGCGCTAAACTTCAGATGGTACCTAACATTCAGAAGCGAAAGCAATAAAACTTCGTAAACAAACTACAAACGCAAATATATTAGGTCCTTATATATGAAATTGGCGTTTTGTTTGAGAGGAACAAAAAGTCGAATATTTTTAAATATAATATATTTAATATAATCTATGAAGGCGATTTGGACTGCCCCATCAGAGTTAATGTTTTTCCCTTGCAAGAAGTTGTCAAAATTTCGAAAAAAATGGTAATCTGTTGGAGCAAGGTCCGGGGAGTACGGAGGATGTCTTAGACATTCCAATTGAAGCTCTTCTAATTTGGTAGCCGTCTGTTGTGCAGTGTGTGGTCTAGCGTTGTCGTGAAGTAGCAGTGGCGTAGAGCGATTGACCAGCCTAGGTTGTTTAGACGCTAGCTTTTCCATCATGGTTTGCAATTGCTGACAATAGACATCAGCCGTAATAGTCTAGTCTGTCCAGATTTGAGAAAACTGCAACAATACCGGCACTAGTCCACCAAACGCTTACAAGTAACTTTTTTGGGGTTAATTTTCGCTTGGGGCAGGATTTGGCTGGCTGGCCAGGATCCAACCATTGTGCTGAGCGCTTCCGATTATCGTAAAGAATCCATTTTTCATCACAGGTAATGATTCGGTTTAAATTTATTATTGTGCCGGTTCAGTAATAACGCAACAGTCGACGCGCGTTTGCCGGTTTGCTTCAGTCAATTCGTGAGGTACCCACCTTTCAAGCTTTTTGATCTTCCGAATTTTCTTCAAGTGAATTAAAACAGTTTTATCACTAACACCGCAGCCTGCAGCTAACTCGGACGTGGTTTGCGATGGACCCGCTTCCACAATAGCCTTCAATACTTCATTATCAACTTGGGTTCAGGGCGTCCACGGGGTTTGTATATTATAGGACCTAATATATTAGATTTTGACATACATGGTTAATTATATCTAAATATTACTAATAAAAAGCTGATAACGAAATTAGAAGTTTTCAAGTCCTGTGACTAATAAAACTGGGAAATTACTGTGACCATTGTTTCATTTCAAATAAGTTCTCTGACGGAATTGAATAAATGAATTGCAAAATTAGCGTCGACTTGGGGTAAGACACTAACCCTGAACCTTACTTATTAGTTACTTCATTTAATAAATTTTGCCAAAATCTAAAATGGTGTCCAAAAATAACCAACGATGACCAGGTCTTCCGTAGGAGTTGTGTGGACTTCTATGAGTTCAGCAGGATGACCTCTAATAGGCAAAGATGGCGAAACGTCGTGAAGCGCATCACATCTGGCCCTTTCAATATTAATACTACCGCTCTGTCAAGAGTGTACCGGATAGGAAATGGAAAGCTACTTCTAATTTAGCTATTTGTGACTCGTAAAATCAAATCAAATTTTATACAAATTGTAGCATTTTGTGAAACTCACTTTGTATCCCGTCCCATAATACCGTGTGCTTACAAGCGCCAATTTGCTAATACTAAGCCCGGGTGATGCATATTATTGACAATGTGCAGGCATTTGACGTGACGCGCGCCTAATCCTGACAGATCCTCCACTGATCCAGCCACTACTACACCAAATTGAAGCGCTTAAAAGCCATCAAATTGAAATCTCATTCGTGAAGCAGTTTATTAGACACAATAATAAATTATGTCACACCGTTCATTAGAATGTATACTGTGCTTCCTCAGGTCACAGGGTAATTTAAATAAATAGGCATTTTTCTAATCTTGGTCAGCCTGGTGCTTACGGTGTACGATATTTTGCCCAAAGCGAGAGATGGTACATTTGTATGCCGTGACTGAGTGCGGAAATATCATCATAATGCTTGTAAAAATAGCGTGAGGATACCGTCTACCAATAACAGACATAAAAGACCGCTCGTCTACTTAAGAAGAAAAATCAGAATTACAGAAAACCATATACCTTAATTTTCGCGTTACCAGCCTTTTAAGACTTCGGTTCGCAGTAAAAACCACCTTACAAACTCTTAGTTGTGAAACCTCGGACGTCAAGGTGATGGGGACTCAGCAGTTGCGATACAATGAAAACAGACCCCACTATATCTACACATCTCTACCTAAGGCCGAGAGATAAAGCCACTCGGAAAGGGATTGGTGATCGACGATTTGATTCAATATGAATATGAACCTCATTGACGCTTATGCTTGAAACATGATAATCCATAGATTATAGAGACCAATAGTGAAAAAGCAATATAATTATGAAACTAAAGTCAGCAGTTTACGTTCCCCATATAATATACGTAGGTTATATTTCACGAAACCCGCAAACAATAGCTCGGCGTGTGAAATAAAGTAGTCAATAACTTACATTCGCATAGGTAAATAGCTTTGTTTTCCGTAGGTAATTAAGGTATTCTAACATAACATATATGAATTATAGGTTAGACAAAAGGAAGGACCAATAACAGGGAGGCTACGACAGAGAGGAAGGCAATGAGAAATAATAATAATAATTTATTTGCAAGAATATACTACAAAAATGTGTAGTATATTCTACAACTATGTTGGTACAATCTAATGTTTGAATGAAAGAATTTTACACAGAAGTTATATACATCATGAGTCATATCATTAAAATCAATTCTTATATATGTTATATTATGTGATCAAATATCACATTATTAAAATATATTATAACGTTATCAAATTAATATTTAGTATAATGTTGCACGCTAATAAACAATAATATTTTCTTTTTAAAGTAGAACGTTAAGTCGATTTTTAAAAACTACTAGTAAAATATTTTTTGGTCAATGTTATATATTATCCTTGATTGCCATACAAAAGGTGTTACCAAATATATCCCCATACTAATATTACCGTTGACATAAAAATATTAATGTCTTCGTGATCCAATAAGGACATTACTAACGATAACAGTAACAAAGCATGACCTGCATATTAATACGATTTTTATAGAACACAGGGCAAACGGATAGGGAGCTCATCCGATGTTAAGTGACACTGTTACCCAGAGACAATGACACTGTTACCCAGAGACAATGACACTGCCAGAAAGCGCGCAACTAATTCAGTTTTTATTATATTTTTTTAAATAATAATCGGGAAGTAATTATATATGGACTTACATTAACAAAAGACAATACTTTATACACTAATTTAGCTTTAACGGAAATTGTGAAATTTGATACATTTTATCCAGTATTTTTCAGATAATATAAGGCATATTATACGTAAATAACTGATCTTGGGTCTAAAATTATTTTCAGGCAATTTGTCTGAAAAAGTGTCCCTCGGTTATTAATGGTTCAACCTTTTTCTGGGTAACAGACGCGCTTTTAACATTTTCGTTGATATTAATTTTTATTAAAGTTTTACAGCTTATTATGTGTCATTAAGTAATATTTATGTTTATTAACAATTAATAGTTGTCATGAGATACAAAAACAAAAACCGTACTCTAGATTGAAGTAAATGAATATTAAATATTAAGAAATCTAAATCGTTGCAAGTTGATTTCGATCCATTATTGTTTAAAAAAAGATCATTTATTTATTATTTTAAAAAGTATACAAAGTTAATGAACAATCAAATATCTTATTCATGGACAATCAATTCAAATATTAAATTGCGCGCTATAATTCTAAAGTATGATTCCAAAATGTTTGGTGCGGCTAAACATAAAAAAGCCAAGATTTATTCGCCTTCCTCAAAGCCACTAATATGAGATATTTCCTTAAAAAATTCAGCCGAACCTCGACATTTCAATTGTTCATTCGACCGTCAGAGTTTATAGGTTTGGTTGATGGCGTAATAGGGACACAAACATTACCCCTTTTAAATTGAATTCGTACAATTTATCAGGCGTAGACTGATAAAGTATACGGGGTTACCTACAATAATTTTGTCGTATGTTTGCATTTTCAAATTGAAATTTTAAATGTTTGAGTCCCGGGGTCATCAATTATCAGAATGAATTATTTCGACTTTATTATTTTATGTTGTCATTGTTGATTGGGTTTCACTTTTATGTGAAATATTATATACTAATATTATGAATTGTTTCTGATGCCCTTCGAAATTCTAAATTTTTTGGCGTTTGGATTTTTTAAATAGAATCAAATTAATGATTGAAATAAAATCCTGGGTGTCATAAATACAATATTTTCATATTGTGAAGATTGCTAGAGAAGTAACAGTTACAAAAATGTGTTAATTTTCGTGTCTATCACAATATATATTGTTAATATGGGCTGCATAAATAATAATAATAATGGAGTGCTACTTGGCCTCAGACAGCATTCAATAATTTTTTTATAGACATGTAGGTCAACCTTCGGTCTGACATCTGGCATGTCATAGATATTTGCGTTTTGATATTTGCCGGTCCCACAATGATTGCCTTCAACGTAAGAGCAAGAAAGATCCATTCCAAAGCCGTGATTCGAATGCACCGCATTAGGCTTGAAGACCGCACGCTTAAGGCACTAAGTCAATACTGCATAGTATTACGTGGCAAAACATCTAAGATTCGTTTGTTGTTTCGCATTGACAAAAGTAAACTCCATTGTTTATAAATATATAAATATAAGCCAATATTTCATAATATTCTTTGGGACAGGACAAAGTAAAAAGCATTTAGCAAATGTGAACTCATTTTTATTATGAACAGAATATATCTTCATTTATATATTGTTACAGTACGTTTTGTTATAATACATAGAATACTATATATATATTTGTGTGTGTAAATTCCTATTTATTTTTTTATATATTAATATTACTATATAGGTTAACAATTTGTAAATACTGTATACTATACACAGAATCATAATCTTTTATTCCTTATATTAAAGCTACAAAACATTATGTAACTTCTAACTCGTAGAATGTTCTGTGTACAGGGTACAGACGATCGGAAACTAGCGGTCCAAGTTTGATGAGTTCGACACATGAGCCGTTGAGCGCCGACAACACAGCGCTTGCAATATTATTTCCAATACATGTCTTTGTTCATGTTCTTCTAAAACAATAAATATTTTGTTGTAAATAACTTAAAAATGCAATTAAAAAGCTTTACACTCGATAATGCTCGAGCATTATAATATATATTTGCATGTTTTCTGTTGAATTATGGACTTATTGTTTAAATTTCATCAATATCATTGCTAAGGCAGTATTGAGTATTATTACTGACCACCCAACATCGAAAATAAATAATAACGTATCGCCCACTCGATTCATGAACATGGCTTTGAATAACATTAAAATAATATATCATACAAACTAATATTTTTCTCCATATTATTTATTTATACCTACACTATATTGTAGATTTTTCAACAGATCGACCTCAGACATCAACAATGGATTTATCTCTGAGAAGTGACAGATAACGGTGTTCCCGCGCTTTCCACATCCGGTCCACCGGATGCGACGCCATGTTGACATGTCCGCGGGCGAGACGTGCTATTGGCAGCACTCCGACGAATTGAGCCAGAAAATTAAAAATCGTCCGCTTTGTTGGGGTTTGATCTGAATTGTATAAATCCCCTTACTTACCTTCTTGCAAAATAATAAATAACATATCTAACCTCTTCAGATGACGGTGTCGTTCAAATAAGGACACAAAAGCTATAAACTGAAATATGAAAATTTAAGACTAGGTTCTGAAGGGCAAACTACAAATAAAATGTAAATCGCTAAATCATATAATTGTTGATTCTGAATGTTTTTTATTATATAGAACGGGGCTAACGGGCAGGAGGCTCACCTGATGTTAAGTGATACCGCCCGTCTATGGGCGGCGGCACTCTCAATGCCAGAGGGCTCGCAAGTGGACCCTAAGTCGAATTGGTTCGGAAAGTCTCTGCATGAGAGGTCAACAGAAGGTCCCTAAAACATGGCGAGGGGGCCGATGGCTGGCCATGCGTGATACTTATGAACGGTTGCTACTTGTGGTGACTGGTCGTACTTGAATTTGTGTATGCGGTGATGTTAGTTATTTGGACTATGTATTTGCGTGTTGTTCCCACGAGAATATAAGTGGGTGCTCCTATTTCACAATGCCTCCTACTGTTAGAGGATCTTTGACAATCTGAGAAAAATCTTTGTTTTTAATTTATTTTATTATTATTTATTACTTAAGATGTCATGTGGAACATGGTGTAATGGTTGCAGCTCTTTACAAACCTTGTGTAAAACAAAAAAAAACATGGCGATTTAACAGTGGCGGAGAGTTTATTGCCAGTTCTTCTCTTCGTGGAAATCTGTAGCCATTTAGATGTTCTCAATGAGTGGGTCAGTTTCGGTATTTCCGCTATAGGACCTATATGAATCGCAGATGGCCATCGCAGTTTACGCGCTGCCAGAGATTAGATAGGTCCGATCATTCAATCGTCCCGAGAATAGAACAGATATCCTCCCTGACGTACACGCAAACTCTCGACCGCGGCTCAAAGGAATGTTCCAATTTGTACCCCGGATAAGAGAGGTAGGAAGTATCAGCCGGAGAGGATATCTGAGTCTCAGTAAGGAAGAATAAGACATATCCGATTATGATTATTGGGTGGTTCTATATGTATATAATTACTTATTACGAGTGGCTTAAGCGTGCAACAATCATCCCTGACGTTTGAATAACGGTTGTGCACCAATGGAATTTTTGTCTATATGTGTAATAAGCACTTGCTTCTACGGCAAAGGCAAACATTGTGAGACCATTCATGATAGATCATCTACTTGTGAATAAAATAAAAATGATCCAAACGGATACATTTTGAGGCCAAGACCCAAAGAGGTCTGTACCGCCACTGAATTATTATTTATTATATACAAATAATAATTAAACATATTATTTTAATTCGCTAATTTTATTCAATGGCTTTTTCTGAATGTAAAGTCAGTATGGGTCGATAAGAAACATGGTATTATAAAATATTAAATAGGACAGAAACTAAAAATCAGATTTATTTTAAATTTAGCGTCATCTATTTGTTTAACTTCTAATTAAATCGCGGTGTCTTTGCTATATAAAATTATGTATAAACAGTAATTAAATAATTATTTTTGTTAGACAAGAATTATTACATTTCTTCTAAATTGTTAAGCAACACTTATTAATATACACCATAAATATTCATCACAAATTGAAACTTGGCAATTTCGAAACGTTCAGTTTAAAGCGATGACGTTTTACTTTTTAGAAATACAAGTTTGTCAAGTACTGCCAGCTTGTCAAAAAATGTCTGCCAACAAGGAAAGTAACCTTGTTCAGGCTTATATTGAATTAAATAAATTTTGTCAAAGTAGTGACTATGAAAGAGCATTAAAAGCTGCAGGAAAAAGTAAGTTCTATCACACATAATCTCCGACAAAATAATAACACCCAACTTATATGTGTTCACCCAATATCAGATTAGGACATTCTTGGTCAATATTTAAAATTTCTTAATAATTTTAACTTTAATCTAAGAAACCATAACGAGCATTAAATTATATAAAGCTTCCTTCACAGAATAGAAGTTAAATAAATTGATGTCTATTCTGTTTAAAATTCTTAACTTCTCATTTTTAATTTCCAGTTCTGCAAATTGCACCAACAGAGCAGAAAGCATTTCACTGTAAAATAGTTTGTTATATACAACTTCATAACTTTAAGGAAGCCTTAGTGCACCTAAACAACACAAAACATGCAGCGCTGGCGGCTGACTTACAATTTGAGAAGGCATATGCTCAATACAGACTTAATCTGCCTAAAGATGCATTACAAACAGTTGATAGTGCTCCAGAGCTAACACCAGCTCTTAAGGAACTGAGGTAACAATTATTGTGTTGACTTTTGGTTCTTTACGGTGTAACCCCTTGATTTCCTCACATAGTTTTGTCACCCTATAAGCAGTATTAATTCCATGCATATAGTTAAAAATGAATTTCTGCTCAGCTAGGATTACTAAATACTACCAACAAAGTTGAGAGTGATGTGCCTAGCTAATAGACCAATGCAAATTTTATCTATATAAAATGCTAACTAATAATCATTTTTCAATAGGGCTCAAATATTGTATCGCCTTGAACAGTACCAAGACTGTTACAATCTTTATAGAGATATAGTTAAGAATACCACTGATGATTATGAAGATGAAAGAAAGGCCAATATGTCAGCTGTTGTTGCAAATTTGGGTGCAATTAATCCCGTAAGTAATGAAAATATTAATTCAATATTATACATAATTTAACACTGTTATTTAGAAAATATTATATAGCCTTTGAAAATGTACTTACTTCTATATAAATAATGTACTGATAGTTTTTAATTTGTTATTTCACTCAATCTGCAGAATGCTGATCTTCCACAATTTGAGGAGACAACATATGAGCTCTCATATAATGTGGGCACAACACTGGCAATGCGGGGAAAGTACAATGAATCATTACCTGTACTGAAAAAGGCTGAGCAAGCCTGCTCGGAAAGTGTTCTTGAAGATGGTGGTACTGAAGAAGAGGCTAAAGAAGAAGCCGCCATTATTAGGTAAGTGTAATGATATGATAATAATTTAGTAATGGAAATCTCTTAAATTTTAGGAATTTTTGTAAAATGTTAAGAAATTAAATAAAAACTTAGTTATAAATTTCAAATAACTTAAATTAAAATTCATTCATTGCAAAAAAAAATTAAGATGTTAAAAAGTTTTTTATATTAATTACGTATTTCAGAGTCCAACAAGCATACTGCCTTCAACAAAGCGGTAAAGAGAAGGAAGCTGCCACCATCTACCAGAATGTTCTTAAGGAGAAACCAAGTGATCAGGCACTTGTTGCCATAGCTAGTAACAACTTGGTGGTTATCAATCGGTTAGTTTTCTTTAATTACCAAACTTTTACTTGACCGAAATAACATTCCAAAGATTTTTGTAAAGGGTTTTCAAATGTTTTAGGGGTCATACACAGTTTTGTTACTATTTTATTCATAATTTTTAAAGTTTATTTTGGGGTCACTCATGTGATGGTTTTAATAGAAATTATCTTCCCCATACAATTGTGGTAGTGGTTAAATACATAACCTCAGGGTTCAATGTTTGATTTAGTATTTTTGAACATTTTTAAAACATATTACAGGGACTCCAATGTATTTGATTCTCGTAAGCGAATGAAGGCGGCAACTCAAGAAGGCTTGGAGCACAAACTTAACTCTAGACAACGAGCTAAGATCGTCTATAATCAAGCGATTTTGGCTATTTATTCTAATCAGGTAATTAATTTTATGTAATCGTAAAACTAAGTTACATATCGTAATATAAAAATAAGTAAAGTAAGTAACTTGAAAAGTAGCAAAATTTCATAGTGATAATTATGAATGTAATTATTTTTTTAAAAATCCTAATTTACCTTTATTTAACTAATGAAAAGATGTACTTCTATTGTTCTAAAGGCCGGCTACGCATTTGCTCATTTGCAATCATATATATGTTTTATGCTATTGCGAATGTATTAAATGAAGTCCAATTTTTAAATATATAATTACATATATGCAAAAGAATTTGATGTATGTGCTATAAGTCATCTACTTTTTATAGTTATTCTGGAGAAAATTGATTAACCTATGCCAACCCTTTCCAGGGAAATCAAACACCGATCTTCCAGATTATACATCAAATGCTTAAACTATGGAGATAGTCATAGACAATTTTACTTTGTATATTTGTAATACATTAGGCATTTTTAATTATTGTTTTACTTCAATATTTATGAATATGTTAATGTATAATAAAAATATCTTACAGCCGGACTTCTGCAAGCAATGTTGTGTTAAACTAACCCGTGAGTTTAATGAAGAGAAAAGAGCTATACTCATTGAGGCCTCGTCATTGGTCAAGGATGGAAAGATTCAACAAGCATTGAATTTGTTACTGAAGTATGGAGATACCCTCACTTTGGCAGCCGCTCAAGTTTTGTTAGCTCAGGTATTGCAAACCTAATTTAATACATTTTTAATGTATTATGAATCATACATATTAATTAATTATTCATAGTAATAAAATGAATTATATTTAAATTATTAGGGTGACCGCAAAGCAGCTGTCAAGTTATTAGAAGAAAGTGCCTTCAAATTTCGTCCTGCTGTTATTGGTGTGCTCTGTACTTTGCTCACAGCTGACAACGATTATGAGAAGGCTTCCAAGCTCTTCACTGAAGTCTATGAACACTATAAGAATGATGACGAGGTAAGGAAATTTTAAAAAAAGATGATGGTGCGAAAAGATTTCTTATGAATTTAAAAACTTTCCTTGTTGACAAATATTGTCTTCTATATTTAAAAAGCCTTCGATATTCTATAAATTTTAAAGTTCAATAGACAATTTCTACTACAATTTGAATGTCAGTAAACTTCAACTGACATTTTGACTCAAGTTATATATCTTTCTGCATCATAAACAGAACTTGACATAAAGAGACAAACTCTAGTTTATCGATTAAATAATTCATTCAGAAAGTGAAAGCCCTCCGCAACGTATGGCGGGCGGCAGCTGAGGCCCACTCACGCGCCGGCAATGCAACCGCGGCTGCGCAGGCGCACGAGACGCTCGTGCGAGCGGCGCCAGGTGATAAGCGTACTCTAGCTAGGCTGGTCAAGGCGCTTATACACGAACCGGAAAGGGCGAGAAAACTTGCTGCAAACCTACCGCCCATTACTAAGTTAGAGGTAAGTAGAATTAAATTGCGTATTTTATATAATATTTTGAATGTAATTATATAATTTATTAATAATGTAACAATAAATATAACTCTTTTAATTGTTATCTACTTAATAATAATATAAAGTAACTCGCGAGTTAGGTTCGGTGGCGGTTATTGTATGTATGTTCCGATATATTTTTAATTAAAATATTATTTATTTAGAATGCGTTTTTTGACACATTTTGTTGTAGGAACATTTAATGTATTTTATTTATTTAGTAACCATGGTAACCGAAACGGATTATTATAGTAACTGTCACTAGGAAAGTAATGTCACTCATATACTAAATGTTTTGGCGTTAGTGGGTAAATTATAACCTTTTGGAGTGATATGTGTGTGAAACCGTTAAATGTCATATTTGAATTCCATATCTTGTAAAATCAGAACACCCATAATGTAACCTCTTTTTCTACTCTGTGGCTGTAGAGTATAACTTATTTTAGTCATAAATAAAGTATTCATTATTTATTTATTCTAATTACATTAATTATAACTTACTCAAACCCATCACAAACCTTGCCTTAGACAAAAATCTGTGACCAAGATCATAAATTACATATATAGATTGCGAGCACTTTATAACTTTCGTATTCATTGTCAGGGCAATATTGATATAGATGCGCTGGAGTCTTCCAAATGGATGATGGGTGCTAAGATCGTCAAGAAAACTGTCCAAAGTAAACAGGAACAGTCCCCTGGGTATGTTTTTTAATTTATTAAAATGTGATATTTCGCAACGTACAATTATTCCAATTATATACTTAAATTTTTACGATTAATCCTTTAATTAACTTTGATATAATAGTTCTTAATTCTAATGATATATCCATGTATTATCTTCTGTACTTCTTCTTAACCAATTTCAAATAGTAGATTTAGGAGTATTCATTATTGTAATTTCTCGAAATCTTAGTAATTCTTGATTATATTCCAAGTTTTGATTCAGTAGTTTTTGAGTTGTAACATTGATTTTCAGTTCAGTTGAATCTTTTAAACATTATTTTTGTTTTCCAGAACGCCAGGTTCGGAGTTAGGCCAAAAGAAGAAAGCCAAACGAAAGCGTAAGACAAAACTTCCACCCTCCGCTGATCTTTCAAGACCTCCTGACCCAGAAAGGTAAAAATGTTATTTCCAGCAAATGTGAATAGAGTAAATTCTATCAATATTAAACTAAAACGTAATTAAACTTACAAAAATTTGCTTGCGCTACATTTTGAAACGTGTTGACATTTAACTGTTGACAATTGTCACGTGGCAAAGTCATATTTTCATTTAAAAACCTACCGATACCGGCTAACTTCTGGAGCAATAAACAAGGGAGTGGGGGAAAGTTTGTGCAGCGCGGGAAACAACGTCAACTGATTTACAAATCACGCGTACGACATGTCGCTCTCCCGCCGCCCCCTTCCTAGTAATAATTAAAAATCGCTTCTGCGCAGGCAAAGACATTTGTTCAAATTGTTTGCCGGTATCTGTACTTAATATTTCTTGTACGTTTTCCTATGATTACGATTAGCGAAAAACAATTTTCAAATGAGAACTATGTCTCTGTGTGAATGATTTAAAACGATATCGTCCGCAAAATAAATTTGATATTATTTTGTCATAGATCAAATTTACATCGAATTCTAAAGAATTGTTTATACCACATTAGTCTTCTTTGAACTAGTATTTACCAAAAATTTAAAATACTCTTCAGGTGGTTGCCCAAGTACGAGCGTACAGCTTATCGAAAACGACGTGGTATTCGACGTGACGTCATCAAGGGCAGTCAAGGGATGACTACCAACGCTGTTGATCAGTAGTAAGTACATTTCTTTTAAGACCTGCGATAGATATTTGTTTTTTGAGGGTAGGTCAATAATATTATCTGTCAGATTAAGGCTGAAATATTTATATAAATAATTTACTACTATTAATGAGAAATATAAATTTCAGTGATATGAGTAAACAGACACCAAGTGTAGCAACTGCTGCCAAAAGTCCACGCGTTGAAGTCAAGTCGAGTGAAAGTGCATGGCAAAGGAAACAACAGCAAAAGAAAAAAGGCAAAGGCCGCAAGTGGTAAAACTATTAAAGTTTTATAATGGGCAATGTTTTTTAATTATCCTATCATATTTTTATAATATATATTTGGTAAATTATAAAGTCTGTGTGGAGAAAACCATCACCATAGAATTTGGATTGCCGCAGAACTACCTTAATTGTTTTGGTGTTGATATCACTTACCATATATATATATATCTATTATAAAATGTAAAAAATAAAGTATAATTTTTGTTAAAGCCAGCCATGCCTATTCTGTTTCTGCAAACTGATTCACATTTTATTTTCACTTTGTCGCAATACAAACCATTGGCATCGGCAATAAATATTTAGGACTTCCGTTTAAACATTCAGAAATTTTAAACTGTAAACATGTCACCAATAGGATAATTTGGATATATTTAATCCTAGAACTATTTAGAAGTCTCAGCCTAACATATTTAGGAGCACATTAGGATGATTTTACATAGTGTAATAAAATATTAGATTTGAAGTCCATAGATATCAAACTCATTTCTACACAGCTTCACAATAATAATTTAGGTTGAGTACTAAATCTATTGATTTCTTTAACATAAATAACTACAACATTACTGAAAATCACAAAAATAATAATGCATAAAGAATTTAATTGTTTATTATTTTTATATTAGCTAATTACATTTATCTCTTGGCATTCTTCCTCTTAGATTTGCCAGGTCTCTGATTCTTCTTCTTGTTATTAGGTGTAAATTGTTTAGATTTAAAATTGAATGGTTTTTTCTTGGCAGAACTATTAAAACCATCCATTTGGCTTGATGATTCTCGGGTATTTAATTTTGAACCCTTCTTTTTTCCACCAAAACCAAACTTTTCGTCTTTCATCACTCTTCTCTTATTAACTTTGTTTTTAACATTGCCTTTATTTACCTTTCCTTTATTGTCATCTAAGAAGTCTAAATCAGTTGACTTGCCCTTTCTGACACGTTTTAATTGTTCCATCATTTGTTTTTTATCTGCTGCTTGCTTCAATTTTGTATCAATCTGTAAAATTATTGATATTTTTAGACATTTCAAAGTCACAAAGTGGAACTGAATCCCTTAAGGAGTTAAGACTTAGTGCAAACAATGATTTCTATATTGTGTTAAAATTCAACCTATTCCATTGTATGCTAGACCTTTATCTTTATTTAAGTTATTTGTTAATTACATTATGGACTAAATTGTTGGTATTATCCCCCAAAATTACAGTTTCTTTTCACATAAGTTATATTTCCATTACCTTAACCTAAACTTAGCTCAAAGACAATATAATACATTATACTTTCTTAAATTGAAATAAATTGATAATTTTGTTTTCACAGAAAACCTTGGTGCCGTGGATGTTTTAACATGTGAAATTGTTTTCTACTTAAGAACACTATTATCAAAAATAGATCATCATATCTAATTATTTTTTACTAAACCCTAACCAAATTTAATAGAAAACTGCATATGTATTAAAATAAAAAACATATGCAAGTTCTGTTACAAATTGTTTAACATATTGCCTAGATGAAGCAACATTTAAAGTACCTGTACTCTTTTAGCCATCTTTTTCTGATCTCTAAGTTGTCGCACTTTCTCTACTCTTGCTTGTGACGCTTGCTTGGCCATAAGGTTCTTTCTAACCTTCTGCATGTGCTCATCTGTTTTAGCCATCTCCGCAAAAAAGTCATCAGGCCTAAATAGATAATTGTCATACGTGATTCCTTGAAATTGTGAATAAATTAATAAATTTTAAGCAGTAGCACTATTACCTTCTAGTAGATATGTTAAGATCCTTTAATCGTTTAATGCCATCCAACACAGCAGATTGGGCTTGACGATGTATAAGATTCTCGCGCTTAAATTCATTCAAAACTGGATCATTGGTTGGGTCATACACTTGTTTTCCTTTACTGTTCTCTTGAAGGTTTCTGAAAATAATTTCATATTAAATTTAGCAGTCCCATATACAATTAAAAGGCTTACAAAATTTAAAAACTTACTTTCGACGTATTGCTGTCTGCTGAATTTGTAATGCCACATCAGGGGCCATGGGAGCAACAGTTGTAACCAAATCTAAAGTCTCAACCCATGGTAATTTCAACTGAAATTCCTTAAGTTTTGTTTTTATATCTGCTACGTTATTCGCATACCGTTTTTCTACCTTCTCAATTTCTTCATTAAGTCCTGGTTTCAATAATCCCTTTGCGAATGCTTCTTGTAACTAAAATTATAAAAGTAAATTATTCACTGAACATAATTTATATAGCACGCTTAATAATAACTTAATACCTCCTCATCAGAATCAATTTCACTATCACTCTCATTTAAAACAAAGTCGCTTGTGGGCATTTTAATTTTTAGTGTTTAATTATTAGTTTAAAACAAAACATAACCTGAAATATAACACAATTTCATTCGCTTTCGAATACGCATTAAACGCACGTTGATTTTGTTTTTTTTTTTAATTTTATGGCCTGGTAACGAGACCTTTAAGCCAACGTTGATTTTGATTTTTGACAGTAACGAGCATAGAATAAAATTCTCTGTTAATGAGTATAGAAGAAACACCACAGGTTTTGAATAAAAGCTGTACACTATACATAATATAACATAGGTAAAGAATATAGACTATACTGGACTTGTTGACGAAAGATATAGACTAAGCTAGAATTTATTATTGTGTTTTATCGTAGACAATAATACTGCACGTATAGAATAATAATAATTATAAAAGCCTGTTATAATTATTATTCTATACTTGATTCTTTATCTAGGTACAAAAACAAGGACTTATGAATTCCTGACGACGCGTATGACCATCTCATTAGACAGCGTTTATCTCAACCTGTATTGGATATTATTTTATTTGCCACCACTCTGAACAATCTTTTGATATAAATTAAATTTCAGAATCTGCATTTATGTATAAAAACTGAATTTTACACGATCAATTATATCGGTGTCAATATTCTAAACGGGTATTACTCGTTATTAGAATATTTAATCTTTATTAAGTAGTGACGATGAGTTAATGTATAAGGCTGTCGGAATAGGAGCATACAATTTGTTTGTCAACTACTACGTTTTTTATTTAAAGTAAAACATACAATTAACAATACGCGAAACATTATTAGTCATAAATATACTAAATTAAAAAAGTAGTAGTTCTTTAATTTTTCAGTCAGGGTATTCAGGTTATAAATTTGTCATTTGAAAGATGTAAAAAGACATAAATATTGTTACGAAGACGGGTCGACTGCAATGTTTATAGATTTTTCCACTAGTTAGAGAACTTTTCAGCCGGCTGTAATATGATTTCTGACCGTTTCAGGAGAGGGTCAATCACATATTAGAAAATTGTAATTTCCTAGTTAACCCTAGTTTTCAGGAAGCTGAAACATTTTTTCAGTCAGTTTCAGAACATGTGTAGTCGAGTGGTGCAGTTTTCAGGAGACCCGTTTTCAGGCGTTTTCAGGCCTAGGTATACCCCTTTGATGAAGGAATATTCTAGACCGAACCTTCTAGGTGTGAGACAAGGACGAAATGATACGAGAGAGAGAGAGAAGATCAGAACTTTCTCGAAACTAGACGAGCACTCTAGAACGCCGTACGACAAGGACGGAGCAACGTGCGAAAGAGACAAAGAGTGCGGACGTTCTAGAATTGTGCAATCGCTACTCAGTAGCAAGCCCGCCTAGAAAGTTCTCGAATATTGTTTAGAATTATTCCCAGGGATATATAAGCGAGCCGAAACGCGACTAGTCGCCTTTAGTTTTGAATGCTACAACACGAGAGAAACACCGAAGCGATAAAGTGCGAATAAAGTGAATACAAGTGATAAAATACTGTGTTAAGTGTGCATTAGTGAAGTAATAAGTGATTGTTTTTGTGTGTGTAATTAGTGCATCTCTGCAATTAATTTGTGCCCATAAATTCCTTATTGATTACCAAGAAATAAACCCTTGAATAAATCTACGGCATTTTCTATCCGATCCCCTAGCTCGTAACAATATGTTTGTCTCTTATTATAAATATGTATGTGTTAAAAAGAAGTACATATTTTTAATTATACATAAAAATATATTTTCATGCTGGTCTTAGCTGTCAGTCAATTTCGTTAGCTTAACACGATTCCGGTGTATAAGCCTCATTCTCAGATACATAATTATCAGAGAATAATTGAACCTACATTCATATACAAAAGATTTTTTTCTATTTAAATGTTTTATAGATTCTGACATGAATATATGTATTTCATGTATAAATATGTTCAGTTTAAAACACTGATCGCGAGTAATTATATAGTTGTTTTTGTATAGCTTAATTTGGAAATGTACTGTGGTGTACTTTTAGTGTTTATTTTTTGTATTTCGGTACCTTATCTAATAGAGAATAGAACTTTACATTTTTAGTTATCACTAATGTATATTTTTAACTGTTGTGAATTCTTGGATCTACTTTTAACTAATATTATTATTATGAATATATATGATTATGTATATAATGTGGTGAAGCTTTGAATTTTTTTTTTAATGAAACTTTTTCATCTGCGGTCAGCATTGATGGTAATAGGATAAAGACAAATTTATTAAAACTTTCAAAAATAAAATTAAACCAATTATATATATATAACTGTATATTAAAGCTTAGATGAACGATATGACTTTATGTACAATTGAAAAAGCTATTATATTTCTTATCTTCAAATTTCAAGTATAGACTATGTCATCTGTAATTTTCTAGAACGAATTGTTTGTGATTAACTATTAGCAATTCCTTTCATAAGCAACAAACCTACTTGTTGTCTATGAAATATATTAAAATAATATAGAGATTTATTAAATGATTTAGAATATTATGGATAATATGTTTTATTATAATTAATTCATAAACATTTTTAAATATTTATAATATATTTTTACATTAAAATCAAAGATTTATATCAAAAAAAATATTTAAAAATTTGAATTTGACCGGAAAGCGACACTACTTCTATTACTTCCTTGAAACCCCCCGTTGTTTTGTATCACGAAAATGCAATGGCCGCCATCTTCGACTCTTGTGAATGTTTTGGTCGTAGTTCCGTACTTTAAGACCTTTTTAATTTGTGCTATGAAAATATTTGATGGAAATTGATTAAAGTCATCGCGGGAATTCGGTTTTAGATTTAGTAAAGGTTAGTATAATTTATTTTTCAATTTCATTCTAAATATGTTTACATCTGGATTTCTTATGTTTTAACTGTTAGACTTGTGTGAATATAAATAGATAATTGAACTAATCCTTTAAAAATTGCTTAACATTTAATATAGTTATGAATCCTGTACACTACGGATAATAAAATTGATAAATACATACAATACCTCATTTTCTTATTATAATTATTTTATCGTCTCTTTGTTACTACGCGGACTAAATTCGTATGTTTTTAATTTATATTTCATGTAAATCGTTTGGATGAAACGTTTTATATATTGTAATATAATATGTTTCTAGGTTAGTGTTTACTTTTTTGATGTTTGGAGACATCAGTTTTTGTGCCACAATAATGGCGGCACTATATTTTAACCTATCTACTTATATATCGACATTATGCTGCCTCCCAATTGTTTTTTATCTTTTATTGTGTTGTGAATCCTTATATTTTCTCGTAGGAAGTGAAATAATGTGAGTTTTCAATAAAATTGGAACAATGACCTCAACTGTCGTGTACTTAGACGAGGGTTAAAAATATTTTCCCGAATGTAATATGCCCCATTCAACGTCAAATTCTGAAGATATCGACGGCCCAGGGATAAAATATCAATTTTCGATTGCAGTCACGTAATAAAACCTTGGAGGCCAGGGAGCTCTCCGGTGCATCATCTAGGGTTTGACCCAAGATGATATTCTCAGTATGTCAGCTACATCGGAATATGAACCTGTGGCCCGGCAAGTGAGTACAAATACATTCCATCATGTGATTTATTATTTATCTTCCCATGCCACATAAGCATAAGAACATATATTATTAATGATACACCATCAGCTTCAGATTACTGTTACCCTTCTCTATTAAGTATTTCCGTCTAGATTGACTAAGCATAAATATGAGTATAAACATATCATTATTAATTTAGTTTCCAGTTTCAATCATAGTAAAGTAACATATAGATCTTAAAACTAAAAGAAACATTATTGTTTTAAATAAAGAATTTAATTATAAAGTTGTATTATTACATCCTTTAGATTTAGTTTGAACATATAGGAATATAGTAGACAAATGGTAAGTTGTGAATGGTATTGAGAATATGAATTCTAATGATGTAAGTTTATTTTTTCTGTGATTTATAAACATATTGTACCCTAGGAACAGATTACTAAGTGAATTCTTTTCCATATGGTTACACATTTGTTAATAAATTTAATTTGTGTTTGTGTATTTGATTGTTACATCATTTTGGTTTCAGAATTACGGGCCAACCACCTCCAGTGATAGTATTTTTGAACACATCTTGGAATCCAAAGTAATTACTAATATGGATGTACCAAGTATTCGCACTCCTGTTTTAAGGGCCATCCCCTTGTCCAGTAATGATGGTGATCCAGAACCAGACTCCACTAACCATGAAAGTATTATAAAATCTGCACATAAAGAAGAAAACAAAGAAGTCAATTATGACACCAATGAAAAGAGATGTGAAGAGGAAATGTCAGTAGATTCCCTTCCTAGAATAGTGAGAATTGAAGAAGCAAATCTTGAAAATGTGGGACACATTGCATATCCCATATTACAAGATGATGATACAACTAATGTTAATTTCGTAGAAAACACAGCAACTATAATTCAAGCACCTCTCAATAGTGCTATTGTTCAGAATGTTACTAAATTGCCACAAAACTTTACAATAAATATGGATGGTGCTGTCGGTAACATAGCATCTATACAAAATGTATCCCAAGATGTTACAGGGAGCCAAACTTTATGGCTACCTACAATTTTAGCTACTAGTGCACCAAATAATATTAAAAATGAAGAAGACAGACCAGGAAGTGTATCACAAATCATAATTACTAGTGAAAGTTATATGACTGATCCTAGCCCTAGGAGAGCCAATATAATAGAAGCCAATTATTCCAATCGCCCGAAGAACTCTAAAGTTCAGATCTTAAGTAACATATCTTTACCTAAAAATTCAAACTATACTCAACAATACATTTCCCAAACGAAAGATATGACGACACAAGTATATGGAACACAGAATCATGTTTATAAACTAAGTGCTAATGTTGTATCACAAAAGCAAATGAACAATTCAGTACTTTGTACTAAACCACCCAAAAGTCAGTCACTTATTGGTGGTGCAACATTATCACCTGCAGTCATAAATAATAGCCCGGTAAAGAATGTTTCTTATGGGCATACATTTACTAAAAGCACAAACATAAGTAAGGTAAACAATGGTGCTAATTTGAATGCAATGGTTGCCGCATCCACTAGTAGCATGCAGTGTCACATTTTATCTCGGGTGGTCTCTGGACCTAACAAAGTGTCAGTGCATGGGAAAAAATCTGTAAACGCTGTAAAGGGAAAAAATTCCCAAGTGCAAAAAAATCAATCGAGACCTATTAAAATAATACAGCAGGCTGGTACTGCTCAAAAATCAGAAAGCAAGACATGGCCCGTTACCAATGTCACTTACAAGACTGCCACTTCTTTTGCGGAATCAAATACTTCAAAAGTAATACAAAAGGTTGGTAGTCCTAACAAAAACCAAACTCTAAAAGTGCAGAAAACTGAGAGATTGGTGCTGCAATCTCCTTGTGGGCCAGTATTGCTTACAACAGCTCCTGTGGCGACAAACCTGACAAAAGGCCCTCATTATGTTCAGTCTGGTGCAACACCCAATCTAAGATATGTTCAGACATATGGTGCTGAGAACCAACTTTCCACCATATCCCAGGTGTCGGCTAACCAACAATTGACAGCACAAATACTACAATCACTGTCACAACCAAAACTTATGGGACAAAGCCCCGCAAATATTTCCTTAAAACGGAACAATATTCTTTTGTCACCACAGGCTATTGAGGAACCTCTGGAAATAAAACCAACAAAACAAAAGAGGATTATGTAGTATGTATATTTTAATATGACCTTTGATTTTTAACATTAATTGTAAATATCTAATAATATTTTTTTTTCAGTGGAGACAAATCAACTTTACTCACGGCAGATGATATCATAGGCACTGAAGAGAGACCTAACTTGTCTGAAGAGTTACGTCGATACTCACATCAGGGATTAGTCTTTGTCATGTTAGATCACACATATGCATTGCCAGTACAAAAGCAACCAGTGGTTTCATCACCAACGAGTGTGGCTATTACTTCTACTACTACCACAGTAGCTGTAACTCTTACTACACCACCACCTATTGTGTCACCAATGATATTGTCAACACCAGCGCCAATCAGTCCTATGAAAACTTCACCAGCTCTCACTGGCACATTTGACTTAGCCTTGACTCCAGTACCGACACCTCCAATCTCAGTACCGATTCCAGTTACATCTTTGCCTTTAAGCTCTATAACCTATAAACCCCAAACACAACCGAATCAAGACGATGATACAGCGTCTATTATTTCCTCTATTGAGGGTGAGAGGAGGCCACCTGAGCAAGGGGGAAGTGATACGGAGACCGCCCCTGAAGGCGAGGAAGAAGGGAAAACTAGGTGTATCTGTGATTTTACCCATGACGATGGATATATGATATGTTGCGACCGATGTGGAGAATGGCAACATGTTGACTGTATGGGCATCGACAGAAATAACATACCTGATGCCTATATGTGTGAGCTCTGCCAGCCCCGCACTGTAGATCGTCGTCATGCTCGTGCCATACAGCTAAGAAAACGGGAAGAATTGAGCGCTCTCGGAGCATCGGATTCAGATTCTTCAGAATGCCATCGACTTCCAGGACAAAGACGAAAGAGGTTATTGACTGTAACAACGTATACCAACACAAGTGGCAGTTGTGTCACTACTTATAACTCAAATGTCCCAGTATTACCGCCCTTACCGCAGCCGTCTCTACCCCCGTTGCCCCCGAAAAGAGGCCCAAAACGACCTAAAAAGGCAGAAATGGTGAAGAAAGTTACAAAAAGAAAACTTACCGAAAAGCGCGTTAAACGTAAGAAGGAAATGATGCTGAACAGAAACAAATACAACTCGAATGTTTCAAATAACCAAATGCATTGGCGAGACCTTTATGAAATTGCTGTAACTAATCATTACAGTCCTGAATTGAGAGCAAAGATAATGAAATACAGTAGTAAACTCGGAAACTCATCCAATATGGCTTCGGCAATAACTGCACATTTATGTACCACAGTACCGCATGCAGGTGGTAAAATCCTAATAGCTACTAAAGACCTCAAAGAAAATACTCCAATAATTGAGTTGAGAGGGAAATATATGCTTTCTAATCAGCACAGGCCTCCGTTGCAGAACTCTGCACGGGCTGGTAGTCAGAAACCTGGCCCGTTTGTGTTCTTTTACAGATTACCAAAAGACAACACTCAGATATGCATAGACACTAGAACGTATGGTAACGAAGCGAGATTTGTGCGCCGGTCGTGTAAGCCAAATGCCGAATTACAGCATTGTATTGTTAAAGGTGCCTTGCATGTATATCTGGCGACAATTGGCGTGATTCAGTCGAACACTGAGATTACTGTGGGCCATGACTCTGATAATAGTAAACAGCCGTGTGCGTGTGGTAACCCTAAGCATTGTAAAATAAATGGTTTTAGTCCTGTATCCTTACCTCCGCGTAAGAGCATGGACCTTCCCTTGAGAGAAAAACGAAGTCGAAACAGGTGCTATAGTTCGTCATCACCGTTATCTCCTCCTTTGGGATCAATTTTGACTACACCGACAAAAGAAAATCCACCATCGTTTAAGTGTGAGCCACCATCAATAAAACAAGAAAAACGCTCACCTATTAAACATGAGTTACCACCAATGTCACCCATTAAAGAACCAATGCTATCACCAGAATATTATGAACCTATTAAGTCTGAATCTGATGTGAAAGAAGAGTACCATCAAGAAATAGACTTAACTGCTAAAGAAGAAATGAAATCAGACTTGGATGAGCCAGATTTTGTTAAAATTGAACCTAAATTTGAAGAAAAGCCAAAAGTAATAATTCAGTCATACACTCAGTTTAAGCCAGATGATACAATGGAATTTGAGAAACTTCAAACAAAATTAGAAATATTTGAAGCAAAAGAAGAACCGATTTTGCCTACATTTTATGCCAAAATGGAAAAGCTCAACGAGAGCTTAGAAATGAAAGTTGAACAATTGAAAAAAGAAGAGCCAGTAAAAGAACTACCAGAAAAATTTGAGGAACCAGAGTTAGAAGAGCCAAAAGAAGAAAAACCTAAGATGGAAGATGTCACAGAAGAAGAAAATCTTCTAGCGAAAGAAGTAACGGCAAAATCGGCATGTTATGACCGCTCTGCAAGAACTAGCAGAACTACTTGTGTTAATCAAGACTCACTTGATGACAAAACTGATGATTCACAAGATAAATTGCCAACTACTAGCAAGGGAAAGGAAAAAAGGAAAATGGTGAGAAGATTGATCAATGTATTCATTATTTTCCAAATTCATAATCTAAGGAAATATAATTAATATCAATGGTTCTATTTCAGACGCGCGAAGAACGTAAAATGGAGGCTATAATGAAGGCATTTGAGAGAATGGAAAGGGCCGAACAAAGAAAACAAGAAGTGAAAGAAAGGCAAAAACGAAGGGAGTCTGATCCGCATCCACACAACTTCACTGAAAAGGAAGATGAAGAAGATACACACAATAGCTTTAAAAAGAGAAAACGGTATATGAGTATAAATATTTTTCTCCTATTAATATCAATTTGTATTAAAAATAACGTTAAAAATTTAATGTTTGCTATTTTTTTTAGACGCAGAGGGCGTGCTCGCACTTCTTCACAATCAAACAGGAGACGATTAAATTCAGCAGACAGTGATCTTGTGACTTCGGGAGATGAAGCCCAACCATTCTCGCCGCCTCACGAGCCTTGTAGAAATGATCCAGTCACGCCCATAAATGAGATTAAACCACAAGAATCTATGCCAGACGTATGTTTTATCATTACGTTAAATATATCATTATTTTTAGCGATTTTATTAATGTGCAATTTCTGTTTTAGAATCTTGGATTGAGTTCAGCCTGCTTACTAGTTGAAGCTGCCGTTGGTTCAGTTGAATCCGCGTTCAAACAACCAAAAACTAAGAAAACAATGGCCAATGAATGGATTGGTCGTTCGCCTGAGAGAACACCATCTCCTTACAACTCGCCATATCGACCATCTCTGGTCTCGACTACCTCTTTGGAGAGTTTGGTCAGAGTTGCCTCAACGATGATCGGCGATCTTAGCGGTGGGCAAGATTATCAGGAAGAAGAGCAGCTCCAGTCGCCACCGCTGACTCCAGGGAAAGATAGAAGTAGACCTCCAAAGAAAGCTAAGAGAGTAACACGAAGTACACCGGCAATTGAAACGCCTGAATTGCCACAAAACCACAGCGCAAAGAAACGATGGTTGCGACAGGCCATCAGCGAAGAGAGCGATTCGCCATGTCTTGGTAGGATGCAGTCCATTCGTAATATATCTAATTTTATTTCCGACTCGATTACTACGTTTAATGTAGACACATTTGTTTCAGAATCTCCACCCAATGAAATGGTGACACCGTTGAAAAAACGAAGAATGGCCAGAGAATCTTTATCGTGTGACCAAAATCCACATGACACTGTAAGTAATATTGTTTTTGAAATGAAATTTATTATTAATATTTTGTTTCCTCTAATATATGTTTCAAATTTGTTTAGTGTAACGACGAGGTTTCACCTGTAATGACATCTGAAGATTCACCGGTTAAGGAAGATTCACTCGCTTTAGCTCGTCAATACAAGCGTAACATAATGGATATGTATGCACGAGACAGAACTCGCTCTGACAGTGGGCAAGGTTCCGACGACCAATGCAATATCGATCACGATGTTCTTAATGTTAAATTGGGAGCGCACAACACTGAACATATCCGCCGAATTATTGGCGTTCCTGATGATATACCAGAAGTACCAAAAGAAGAAGACGTAGCTATCAACAATAACAATAATTTGGAAGTAGAAGAAACTAACAATAAAGTTGTTCCAATGGAGATAGACACAACTGTGATAACGCAATCTAAAATAGAATCTAACGAAGTTCACACTGATTTAAAATACAGTGACAGTCCTATTGAGAAGGTACAAAGCTCACAATCAGCAGACACAAGTGGTAATTCATCACCGCAACGAGATGAAATGGATGATATTCAGAAGAAAATACATTCATTTCACACAGAGAACATACTTTTTCTAAAAAGCAGAAACAAGAAACCACCAAAAGAGAAACGGAAGAAGGTGAACTTGAACTTTGATCTTAACATGGTTGATGATCAAATCAGTATTCAGTTGAGAACAGATGATACTAGCAATTCAGAATTCAACGGCGATATTCATGATGATACAAATTCACATGAGGAAATGAAGATATCACCTGAAAATATTCCTCTACCGCCTGTTGAATCGATACCATTGCCGGCTCCAGAGACTATACCGCTCCCGGAAGAAATAAATCTAATGGCCATAGTGCCTCCTCCGGAAACCATACCACTTCCAGAAGAGCCAATGAATCCTCTTAACCAAATTGAAACGTGCCCTGACTCGCCCAAGCTAGAAGCAGTCGAACGGCCGTCCGTGCTTGATTCGGCACCGTTTTCACCAAGATTTGGCTCCACCGGCCTCTTCTCGGGCCTCTTCAGCAACATGCCAAATTCATTCAAGGACTCATCCATAAACGAGAATATACCAAATATGTCGTTAATAAAAAGTGCAATAGATAGGACTACAAGTTTAGACGCTAGTATATTCGATAAAGACAGTATAACTCCAGTGGACGAACTGAAAAGTGTTCAGGAGATACTGACGCGAGTGAATAATATGGACTCAAATAACAGTGTGTTGTTGTCGGGTGTGTTGAAGAGTTCGAATAAGGGCGGGCTGTTGAACGCGCCAGTGCCATCCTCGTCGCCCGCCCGCCCTACCAAGCCCTACTGCCCTCGCACCAATGACCCAAGGCTGAATCCTCCGCCTGCTGATAAACCCAAACCAGTTAGAAGAAAGGTTAGTAATCTCTTTAAATTTGTGTCATTGGGAAGGTATTAAAAATGTGTTGACTGTGCAGTTTTTGACATATATCTTTTGTATAGAAAACCTTGCATCTAATTGAAATAATAGTTTATTTCTAAAATAGGTCCCAAGAGTACATAACCTATAGATGTAATCTTTTAATGTGGTAGGTCTTATTGGCCAAATAACGTTTATACACCAGCAGTTTTAAATATACACAACCAATTATCACGTCTATATGATCCACGTGTCTAGCGATTACATCGAATAACCTTGGCCTTCTTTTGTTTGACAAAAAATACCAACAATCTTAAATAATATTATGAAGTTTTATATCACTTAATTAGAACAATAATGAAAAAGTTGGACAATTAATTATACATATTTGTATTAATGCTCTAGCATTTTTTATTTACACCGCTTATTCGATTCTGAGGTGTTACTAGTGACCTTGAAAGATCAAACATAATGACTGCAATTATAAACCACTTGTTATGAAACAATCCTATTTTAAACTTCGATGTAGATATTGTACTATATGTTATCAGGAATGGGATTTTAACCCAAGTTAAGGAAGAATTTCTCTGTACTTCAACGAGAAAATATTTATGGCGAAGACTCATAAGGAACTGATTATTATGTATTGTCTGCTTTGCGCCTTTTAATTATGACGTAATTTCTTTTTACAGTAATGGTTTACATGAGATGCGAAATGTTTAAAATGTTTTAGCATATCTTAGCTTTATAATAATAAAAATACGACTACACTTTTACAGGATTTGGAAGCCATCTAGGCCAAATAGGTTTACCTAATTATGTAACCGTACCCAAACTACTAAAACGATTTCGATGAAACTTTTACATAAGTTAAGAATATATCTAATTAATCATCTTGATGTGAAATAAATCAACAATACATACATACGGTACTTCTTTTTGAAATCACCTAAAAATGTATGTGTATCTATTTTAAAATACATACATATAAACAGTTCTCATTGTTATCCCCAGCTCTCTATAACCGAATATCGAAAGAGACATAAAGGTGCAACCGCGTCCGACGAAGCGTCGGCAGAGGGTGGGGAACTGGGTCTGGGGCCAGAATGGTCTTCCGGGTCCACCAATTCTTCGGGGTCAGCGTCTCTCTCACCGCAAAGGCTCGAAGCTGCAGCTGCGGCGGCAGTAGATGAGCTGGAGCAGCGTTTGCATAAAGACCTCGGTTCGCATATGCCTAAAGGTAAAGCTTACATCCACTCAGTGTTCGAATGGATTTTTACTCGTAGTTATTATTATTGGTATTTTTTATAGTATAGAGAGTAAACTGGTTTTAGCTGTCAATCACATTGCCACAAGTTAGAGAAGTGCGTTGTCTTTTAAGAATTGGTACACTCTTTCTTTGAAGGACCCTATCGAATCGAATCGGTTCAAAAAAATACTTCAGTGGACAGCTGGTTCCACATAAAGGTGGTTAAAAATATAAGTTTCCATGCTTATATATGTATATAGAAACCGTGCATTATCCAATTTGCCATTTTCTTCTGTATAACAAAAACTTTGACAAACAATGATTGTAATTAAAATTAATATAATTCAACTCTATGAATATTCATTTATCGTTTGCTAAAAATTTAATTAATATTGTATTGTGGTGATATTTTCATTCTTCCAAACGATTATATCGCTGAGAATAATCTAGAACCTTCTAAACTAAAATATGTAAATCCCTCGTTGTGTGTTGGAAAAGTTTAGTGAAATTTAAATTTAAAATGAATACGAAAAATAGTTTTGCATTAACAACTAGTACATCGGTATTTTAACAAGCAAATTGCTAATTAACTCGTCAAAATGCCAATCAAAGCGTAAACGTACGCAACTGCCTTCGTCATTACGAAACATTATCTATATTCGATATAAATGTTAAATATTTACTGTGTATTAACTTCTTTGTATGAGGTGGTATGGTGAAGTATTATGTATGGGTAAGGCCTTTTCTACTTTACGAAGCAAAATAAACAATTTAAAGAGTGTTCGCTGGCGTGTACATAGACAGTGTTTATAAACTGTCAATTGTCAAATATAAAAACACGTTAAACGTTTCTCGCATTTGACAGTAATACATACCTTTTTTTTCCTTACTATCTTTTCCAATAAGGTCGCCTTTTTAATAATTTGTATAATTTTACTTGTAATCTTAATGCGAATAACGAAGTGTAAATACAGTTACATTTCCATACATTATTTTATAAATATCCATTTCTTTTGTTTGTGAAAATACAAAGAAAATGCCGATTGCAAAATTTAAATGGAAACCAAAGTGAAACGTATCGAAATTTTAACGTTACAAAGCCGTAACTTCACATTGTTATCATGAGATTAGAATTTTGATGATGTAATATGTACGAGTATATGACACTGAACGATTAATAACTGTGTAGTATGCGAGTTTTAGCTTTGTAACGATTACCATAATCATTTAAATATCTCTAATAAAAGTATTAAAAATTAATGATTTTCAAATGTCTATTTCCCAGAATCACTAGGTAACAATCTAACAACGTAATAATAGCTCTTACGAATGGAGGTGATATTCGTTCGTGTCATGTTTTCAATACAAAACAGTAAAACAACTGTTTTTTTTTTAACAAAAACAAACACGTAAAATTAATTTATAAATAAAATATTGTTAAAAATTATTGTCACGTTAAGACAATGGAATTTGTTTACGGCATTTGAATAATTCACATGACGTCTCCGTCTCAAATTAATTGAAATGGTTACGGACTACTTCGAGATAATTGGTTCTGGCAGTTATCGTTATCGCAAATTAAAAGGGGTCACAATGATACTTTGCTACACCCACTAACATGTACGATCACGTGGCTAAGCGTAAAATTTTATTTCATATATTACGAAACATGAAAAGTTTTTATTTTGAAAGGAGCTATTATATATAATATTCTGTAGGTGATTAGTACGTGTCGTAATGAAACAGTGATGTGTCCTGACAAGGACAGTTGTAAACGTTATCGTCATGAAACAATAATTTGTTCTGAAAAGAACAGTTAATTGGCGTTACCGTTAGACCACGATATCGAACTGTTCTGAGAAGAACACGTTCGTACCCTTCGACGGTTGCGCGCAGAAAAGGACAACTTTTTCCCGTAGTTATTGTTGCACCCTCCCTCGCGAGGGGGGTGTTTTGTCCTGTTCGGGGCGTATGCCCCCTTCAGGTGGTGTCTGTGTTCGCGCCCTGCTGATACAGGGCGGTACGGGGGCGGGCATATAGCCCTTGGTGAGGGCTGCAGGCGCGCGGGGAGACTCAGTCTCTACCCGCTGCCGGACAACTTTTGCCGCGCCTCGATTTTATTGTCTACGCACCCTTCGCATCTTGGTACCACATGTTACCACTAGTGACCAGTGTAGGATAACTTTTGTATATAAATCTACAGTTTTTAAAAATTAAACACATTCCACATTCCATTCTTCACCTCTTCTCAACGAATTATTAGGAAGTTTTAACCAAATAAGGACCAATCAACCTAAACCCCAAACTACCTAAAATTCCTATAGTAATTTACTATAATCCTGTAATTCAAATTACATTTGTACAGTTCTATTATCATGTGTACGTCAAAGTGAATACCTGATTTGTGGTTGTCACACACCACAAATAAATAGTATGGAAAAAGATGATTAACTAACATATGTACGGGTTTTTGATAATTTAAATTTTTTATTCGGTCCCTTGAAAAGTACTCGATAAATTGAATAAAATCATTGATTTCCCTCGGTAATTTTAAGTCGAAAGGATCTTTCTCGCCAACCAGCGATAATTTGGAATCCGGGATTTCCTACTTCCCTAGGATATGAAATCCTCTATATGAAGTGTTTATCAGACCTGCCGTTTGTAAAATTGTATGTAAAATACATGTGCAGACATAAATGTGATGTGGCTAAATTTATTTTCCAGTATTCTTCATTAATAAGTCATGTTAATGTTTGATGACGCCATGACAATGGTAGATAGACTAAAGTCGCTGTCTCAAGAGAGATTACGGACTTCTCGTAATCTCTCTTGTATTTAATACAAAATAATAAATCACGAATTTTGATCAAACTCTTATTCACTTGAATCTTGGTTTAAACGCTTGTTATTTTGAACTCATGGTAATTTGATTATGTATTTGTCTCTGGTGTGGAGTTTAAAATTGTCGAGAGTCGACTGTACTAAGATCAATTTTATCGTTATGCGATATTTAAAATCTCCAATACATAAAGTTATTTAAATTACAGTTGTACAAATATCTGCACGATAACAATACAGTCCCAGAAAAACCGGATTTTATGTATGTTAATGTATGCGCTTACACGAGTCTGGTCAAGGTCATTTGCCCTGTTATTAGCCAACAACAACGTGTTCACATTGTTGAAACCGTGTTTGAGGATTTTCGCATTTTCCACGAGCCGTATTCTAAGGTTTTGATAAAAACGAGTCGTACATATTACGAATTGTGTATTGTATTGGTTGGTGGCGTGAGAGCAGTTATTTTTTTTAATATTTTTTATTTTAAATAAATAATGTTATGTAAATTACATCAGAGTTATGACTAATTATTTTAATAACAATAATTAACAGATGAGTTTCATCATCGGATGAGGCAGAATACGAAATACCACCCGTATTACCTCGAACCAATCCGCCTTAAAGTCCTTCAAGAAAAGAGCGTACCAATTCTTTAAATGCCGCCAACGCACTTGCGAGCCCTCTGGCAATGTAAGTGTCAATAGGCGGCAGTAACACTTAATATCAGGTGGGATTAGTTTGCCCTGCTACATTAAAAAAAAACACTACCTTTTCACACTTTTTTTACCTCTTCTCTTAGATAGAGGTTTTGTAATAAATATCTATGCATTTATTTCGCTTCAGGTGTGTTCGACGCTCAGCCAACAGCCTCAGAGCGACAACGGGAAAATCTAAGCTCTCGGCTTCGAAAAGAATTTGGTCTCGCATTACCTGATGATGAGGAATCGAGACCTGCCACTGAACCCTCGGGTGAGTGTGGATTTACCTATAATAAGTGTTAGTCTCCAAAAGTCTGTTTTTGACGAACATTCCTTGAGGAACCTGAAATGCTGCAAAATGCAGATGATGACTTTGGTTCTGGTTTTAAATTGATTTTACATATAAAATAAATATTTTAATAATATCCCTTTTAAGAATGACCGTGTGTTTAAGCAACTTAAAAGTGCATAATTGTGATGACCAAGGTCTTAAGACGTCATGAAATTTATCATTTTGATTAAGATAAGGTTTGCATTTTTATACATTATTTTTGTGGTAGTGTAAAGTATGTATTATCATTTTTAGATGTGGAAAACATGGACTATATCTTAGTACAGTACATAGACCCTATAACGCGTTTTCGTGTAAAGCGATTTCTGTTTCGCATGTAACGCGGTATTTCCTCTCTATAACGCGGAGAGTTTTTAAGTTATATTTTGAATTGTTCATAAAAAAACGGTTTTACGGTTTACTCCTACAACGCGGTCCAGGTCTACGGATTACTGTATTGATATTTTATTTAAAAACCGGTAACCATAGTAACAAACATCCACCTTATAATATAAAATGTCGGTCATTTATGCAAAGTGCTCTTCTGTCTCTTTCTGACAAATTGTCTTTACGCTGTGATGAAAAGAGAGGTGATTACTTTGGTTAAAACAATGCAATTGTATATTTTATATATGTATATCTAAATAAAATATTCTCGTTCCAGATGTCGTTGAGGTTGCGAAACGATGCGAGAGGTAGAGGCGTGCGCACACAAGATAAGATAATATTTTTGTAAATCTCACCTGTCGCTTGTAATGTAAATTTTTTAACGATTCGTGTGTAAGTTGTATATTTTCAGTTTTATCGATTTCTTCGACTTCACGGTTTTCAAGTACAAATTTTTATTTCCCCTCTGTATATAATGTATATAGTGTGTAATGTAAGACGTAGTATACGGTAGGGTTATTACGAAATTAAGCCCGTAGTCGCACGACTTGCGACTAGTCGCAGTTATCGACAATGATCGTACAATGGTCGCTTGTGATAATTGAATAGATTTACAACCTATTAGCAAAATTAACATTTCTTAGGCCCGTATTCCTAAACGATGTTTAAACTTATTCCAAGAGCCGTCAAGTTTTTTATTCGGAGTTTGACATCAAGATGAGATTGCGTCTTGAGTTATAATTACGGGCCTAACACGATATTATACATTTAAGCGTTCCTAAAGTGTTAATTAGATTAAAAAGCAGTCTATGTCTTCCCAATTTAAGATACTTTTGTATCATCGACGAAGGTGCTTTTCGTTTCTTAGTACCAATATATTGCGACTGGTCGCAACCCGTGCGACTACCCATTATATCGCAATACCCACAGTATAGTGGCATAAAGATTTTTATATATGTACAATGTATATGTATCTTATTGATATGTTAATTTATTTGGTAGCGTCCTAGGGTACGTTGACTAGATTTTTATACGCATAATGTAAGTAAATTATAGTTGTTTTTATTGTTTTATTTTTTAGTATACAGATTGGGCGTGTCTAGACGTAGTAATGGAAGTTAGTCGATATGAAATCACTTAGCCATTGATGTTTACGTCGGTAATTTTTTTTGGCGCGTAATTTTTGACAATTTACAACTTGACGTTTGAGTGTTGCCAGTATAAGTCTTTACCCATCACACTATTTTTAAAACAAGTTTGGGAGATGAAATTATAGTTTTATTTTTTGTCTATTGAAACACAGTTTGAATTATTTTTTAAGATTGTATTGCATACTTAACTACCAATATACAACGAATGTATGTTGTTACCATTAAATAATACAATACATATACATTATGTAACAAAAACTCCTTTAAACCTCGAATACAGAATAAGCTATAGATAAGTATTATATTTAACCCCGCGAATTGAAAATGACACTGGCCAATAAAATCTTAAAAAAAAAATCGTGAAATATTGGTTTGTCATAATCGTTTAAATTGAAGTTCGAAAATCAAATTTGGGGTGATCGACCTCATAATTGTCATTTGACCTAATAGCTGTTTTTTTTTTAATTTATAACGAAAACTACTGGATGGATTTCTAATATAAATGAGCTTATTCTAAAAAAATGTCTATGTGAAGTCCAAAAAACATTCAAGTTAAAAATTATATTTAAGCAAAAATATAACTATTTTCTTAGACCGTATAAGTTATAGATTACAGAGTTTTTGTTACACACTGTATTACACCGTGTAGATTAAACTAAAGCTAAGTACATCGAAGTTTTCCCGTTTCCCACTCTAGACAGTTCAAATAATTATGATTTGCAAAAATATGGAATGGCCCCAGTGAATACATAACATAGCTTTTAGAGTGTCACAATCTTCGTCTAGTCTCAGATATATAAAGCGTATAACAGCTGATGTCCCCACATATAAATTTTTTTAGCACATGTAAAATCTTCTAATGGGTACAAAATTTACCATAAAAAGTTCACTTCATAAGAATAGCTTCATCGCGTGCGCATTTCGCCTCTATTTACTTATCGTGAATGGTCAATTATTTTGTCATTGCGTATATTATAAGAACGTAGTAAAACTACAATCGAATCGCCCAGTGTAATTATTTGGATTGCTCAAGTCATCTTATTTGTGTTGATCTCGGGGAGGTCGGAACGAAATTATTTTCTGTTTTCAAAATTCTCTTTCGTTTGGAGAACCGCCTATAAATTGAAGGCAGAGCGTTTTGTGATTTGAACTCGTTTAGTGAATAATTTTCATAGAATGCGCGTGCGCCGTGCATGTGTATAAGGAAGCGTTCAAGTATATCGTAACGAATTTGTGCAGAGGGAGGTCTTGTACGTTACAGGGGTGAAACTATGTTAAAAAAAAATATAACACGGGATTAAGCAAAAGTAAATATATTTTCGCGTCTGTCTGGTACGCCACATAATTCTGATTTTTTCGGTAAATATAGTGTCTTGGTGGTCAAATTACGTTTTATAGAGTGTAACATGGAAAAGGGGCCCTGATAATTTCCCTTTAATTGCGTTACGTAATGCTTGAACGCTCCCTGACCGGTTCGGCACAAACTTGTACATACACTTGCAATTGTCTCGCTACGACGATATAGCGTCCGGGAGACACTTGCTATCTACTTAATAAATTCGTTTCAATAAGCATAATCGATCTTAGGTTTTAGTCATGTGTTGCAATAATCGCCTAAAGGCTTAGTAAAAATCTAGACACAAAAATGATTAAGCTATTTAACTGTAATTCATGATATATTTTTTGTACAGAAATCTAATCTAGCGTGAGAAGTGACAACTCGTCGATGAAAGAAATTGTAAATATTTAAATCTGGTTGTTGAACACATTGTAACATTGTCGCTTATTCACTTAAAGTTAAAGTGCATTTTCTTCTATGCCATATTTATTTTTTTTAATTTATTTTAATTATTAAAGCGTCTCAGGCCCTTACGTGTACAGGAGTTTTGGTTTAATCGAAGAATTAATTACCAGATCTTGAATTATACCTAAAAGGTTATCTATCTATATATATATATATATATATATATATATATATATATATATACCTTGATCCTCTATTTATTTCGATGCACTTTAACATCTCGTAGGCGTAATTAGATGAAATCTTTGTGATAAAAGTTTTTAATATCATTCAGTAGAGAACTGTGTAACTGTAAATATAATAATTAATGTTTAAGCGAAAAGCTAAATATATTTTGTTAACAATTATAAATCACTTCCTAATGTTTGCCTGTCAGATTGATTAGTTTTGCTCCCATGTGCGAGCCTTTGTGTATTAATTTTAAGGCATTAAAACGGAATATGTTGCAAAATAGGGTTCTGTCGAAGTACTAAGGAAGGTCAATGTTGCATCTTGACAATTTTCCTTGAACTTCGACCGGACACTGGTGATTTTTTTACTTTAAGTGGATCATTTAAAAGAGCTGTATATTATCCAGATGTTAAATATTGATTATTTCTTGCTTAATGTTTGAACTAAGCATGTAAAATTAAAAATAATATAGAATAAAAGATGTTACGATAATTACATAAATCTTCGTTTGAATACAATGCATTTCCTTTAATCCTTTTCACAGATATTGATTTTAATAGACCTGTATTTTTAAATTATGTGTTGCCATCTTCAATTTTAAAAATGTTTTGTAGAAACAAGTATGTCTACATTCTGGTAAGCAGGTTACAGAAATAGGTTTCGGCGGTTTGTCAGTGAAGGCTCATCACGAAGGTAAGCTTTTTTTAATATAATTATTGCTTATAAATAATTTACTGTTTTAGTGGCGTATTTCTTATACCCTTAGATATATTTATAGAAATGGCAATATTTTCATTAAAATTAAAAAAAAATATGTTAAATTATTTCGTCATAAAGATTGTCTGCTTTGCCGTGTGCACAACAGGTTATGTGAGACGTACAGGTTGGTTTCGAATACTTTTGGTCAGAGAAATTTGGTTTTAATAAAATGAAAATAAATTGCAAATCCACCGGCAACACTTTACAGTATGTAACTAAACCTAAACCATTATAAATAATTTTTTTCTTGATGTATTCCGAAACAGTATTTTTTAGTATTCGTAACCAGCAAGACCATACTGAATATACTTAATCACTATATTTAACGGAATTCTTAGGTTTTTGAACACGCTCTATTTAGTTCGAGCCTCTACGACTTTAGTCCTTGTACATGAAGTCACCCTTTCTGAAGACAGTTCTAGTGCTGTGTAATTATTGGGGTTATATTTTTGATAATAGACCGGAAGCTGTATGGACTTCAGTGTGAAAAATGAGAGATCTGAGAGAAATGAGATCATCGGACATCGAGGCATAATACGATTATGCAATATGTGGTGGCTCATTAATATTGCTGAGTAAAAGAAATTTAAAGAAAGGCAGGACATAGTGAGCCTCTCTGTGGAACGCCTGATTGTAGTATCTTGTGTGGAGCTGGAGCAATTTATCATTGTTAGTTTGTATAGCCCTCAGCTCATGATGATAGCGTAGAAAAAATATTAGAGCAGGTTCTATACAGATTGTAGAACTTCAAGAAAAAATTGATCGTTACGTATAAAATCAGTTTAAATCATATTTTATATATATTTTTTTTATATAAAATAGGGGGCAAACGGGCAGGAGGCTCGCCTGATGTTAAGTGATACCGCCGCCCATGGACACTCTCAATGCCAGAGGGCTCGCGAGTGCGTTGCCGGCCATTTAAGATACGGGTGGAATTTCGTATTCTGCCTCGACGTCCGATGATGACATTCAGCTGCAGGTATTAATCCGAATAACTCCTCTGAACACTCTCCATGGTAAATGCGGTAGAAGATGCAGAGTGACCCCACATCTCTACGCAACGCCAAAGGATCGAGCCGCTCGGAGAGGGATTGGTCATCGACGATTCGAACAGCTCTTCGTTGGATACGGTCAAGTGGAAGGAGCTGGTACTGGGGAGCTCCCGCCCAGAGGTGAGAACAGTATTCCATGTGGGGCCGAATTTGCGCTTTATAGAGTTGCAAGTGGTGGCCCGGAGTGAAGTCTCGCCTTGCTGAGCACACCAAGCTTTTTGGAGGCTAATTTAGCCTTTCCCTCCAAATGACCGCGAAACTGAACGTCGTTCGATATGTCAACGCCAAATATTCCGATGCTGGCTGTGGCTTCAAGAAGAGTGTTTTCGAAAAGAGGAGTAGCGACAAAGGGTATTTTTTTCGCGGAAAACGCGCAAACTTGTGTCTTCTTGGGGTTAAATTGGACTAGGTTTAGTCTACCCCAGTCCGAGACTCCACGTAGTAGAGTTTCGACTTCAGACACAAGTTTGTTCCGGTACTCATCGACAACTGCTCGAGCAATACCTGCCCGGCCAGTGTAAAGAGTATCCCCAGTGCTGTCGTCCGCATAGCAATGAATGTTGCTAACTTGCAACATGTCATTGATATGCAGAAGAAACAGGGTCGGGGATAGAACACAGCCTTGTGGGACCCCAGCATTCACGGGTTTAAGGTCGGAACATGATCCGATCGGCCAGAAAGCTGGAGATCCAGTCATATAATTTAATTAACAAATTTATTATACCTACTAGGGTAAGCCACCACGGCAAAATGTATTGACAATATCTATAGTAATATAGTTCCTCTCAACGCCTCTATTATCAACAAACTACAATCTGAGCACTCGGGTCAATTGTTTGAATTTAAAATTCCTATAACAGATGCTCGGTTAGACAGATTTAGGAAAAAAAATCTAATTAAAATGCCATTGTTGTGTAGTAACCAATAGCCCTAATAGTTTATACAGCACATTTTTAATGAATTCAAAAGTGTGTTCACTCCAAAGACTTTTTTTAGTCTCGGAGAAACCTACCTTTTATGTCTGGGCAACTCCGGAGCTACACAAGAAAAGGTTAAAGTTGTCCGATGAAAAACCGTATGACAGTGAAGAATTTAAAACTCCTGTTAGGATATTCTCAAAAAGTTTTAGGCAAGCGTGTAGAATCGCTAAGGCGAAACACTTAGTGCTCGTTCAGACATGGTGAAAACCGCGCGATTGTCAGATCGTGCGGTTTGAACCGCACAAATGTTGACTATTCAAACATTGGCGGTTAGTTAACGATCAGTTTCAAGATGGAAGTCGAAGAGGAACTAGCGTGTCTGTGGTTGATACAGAAAATAAAAGGTAGTGCTGGGTGCATCCAATATTAAGGGATCGACTGACAGATGGCCAATTTGTAACACTATATCCCAATTTAAGAACGTTTGAGAGATTTTTTTTGAGAATGTCAATAAAATCTTTTGATGAACTCATTGAACTAATCAGGGAAGATATTTTAAACTCTGAAACACATATGAGGGCAAGCGTGTAACTTTAAGGTAAGATATTAATTTATTGTTCCTCAATATCAGCATATATATTTTCTATTATTGTAGAAGCCTGCGAGGCAGAACTAAATTGAGATGATGGCGATGGTGATCCAGGTGTAATAACCGTAGAAGTTGATCCAGGTAAAATAAATAATATTAAAATAAATTTTAATCGTACATTAAAGATTTAAATTTATTTACTGACAACACTTGCAGATTGAATGCCTTAGCGAAATATCAGCTATAGTTGAGAATGAAAACATTGAATCTATATACGTGTTAGGAGATTTTAAGGCTAAACTTTCCAATATGCTCTATGATTTAAAAGCCCATATTTTTATTGTAGATAGTACTCACTAAAAGAAAGAGTTTTGCAAAGTTTTCGGTTGCGCAAACTTACGGTTCATGAGTTACATTTTTTTTAACTTTTCATACAAATTGGTAAATAACACGCCATTACAAAATATATTTGACAAATAATTGATGTCAAACGTCAATCACTTAGTGTAGGGTTCCGATTATTTTGAAAGAATCGATAGTACTCTTTGAAGAATTTTGATAAATCATTTGGATGCATACGAAGAACTACTAACTGCGATTAAATATGTACATATATAAAATATATTAAATTCATTTTATTGTTTGTAACTTTCTGTATTATCTAATTCTGTGTCATCAATCAATTAAGTGTTTACTTACTTATTTAATATCCAAAAACTACCCAAAACCGAATCAGAGCACCCCACTATCCACGAGGTCTTGTCTGCCCTACCACTAGAGTGTATATAAAAGCTCGGAGGCGCGCAGGAAAAGCTTGGGCTTGAATAAAATGCCTGTGCTTTGGTACGCAAGGGTGGATGGGCTGCATTTCCCGTAGCGCCGGAGCAGTCCAAAAACCAATTATTATCTATTGTTCGGTTAGGTTAGGTTAGTATATTAATATTTTGTTAAATAACTGTTTCTGGCGCGTGTAAGTGTTTGGGGCTTATTATTCTAAAACTTTAAAGTTCAGAAATGAGGAAATAATCGGTAAATATAAAAAAAAAACTATTTTTCATGCTAAAAATAATCGATTTTTATGCAGAATGTCACATCTCTAATAACCAATAACAAAGTAGAAGATGTACGGTTTGTTTACGAATTTGAATACCCCTCAACCCCCTCCTCTCCCCGACCCCTAAAACCTCAAATATCGACGGTCCATATTGGAAAGTTTAACCGATTTTAATGCTCATCCTGGCAAATTATTTGGAAATGAAATGTTAAGCTTTTGCGCGGAGTAGAATTGGCTATGTGCGGATATTGAGAGACTAGGTATTGACTCTAAATCGCGCATCACTAGTGTAAGTATATGACTTACACTAGTGATGCGCACGGTACCTGTTCGTGGCTCGACCATTGTTTAACTACTATAGCCGCGTGGAGGACTTTTACTACTAAATGTAAAAATACATTACGATGTCTTCTGGTCAGATCATTTTCCATTGGAGGTCGAATGTAATCTTCAAAGTGTTAGACCCATGACCATTCCGCCTAATATTGGTAATGTAAATAAAATTATATTGTGGTGAACGCACAAGAGATCAAATTGATATGTATTTTAAATATTGTAATGATAAATTGAAATTTTCCTCTAGAATTAAGCTGTGATAATATGTATACTAGTGTGAATTATCAATCTGTGATAAATAATTTATATATGAGTATTATTCGTGTTTTAACGGAATCCTCTATTAATTGTTATAAAATCTTTAGTAATAAGTGTGGAATAACCCATGGGAGTATTCGACCGTTGACAGGGTGGAACAGGCACGTCCGCAGTGCTCACCAGGAGGCTAGGCAAAAATTTCTTTGCTGGGTTTGGAACGGGAAACCTCGGAAAGGACTGTTTATAGTGATATGGTGGAATCGAGGAAACTTTAAAAAAAAAGGTTAAATTTTGTCAAAACCACCAGGAGCAGGATAAAAATGAATATTTTTGCTACAAAACATCAGCAAAAAGACTTCCGAGGTTTCTGGTAACACACAAGGAAATTGAGTCCGAAAGCTGGTATCCCGGTGAGCATTGATGGCGAGTGTGAGCCTGTGAGGTTTGCTAACCTGTTTAAGAACTATTTCAGGATACAATCACTTGGACGGTTAACTGGGGGTGCTGGTGTGGTGGACCCTTGTCTACCCTCGCAAGTACCACCTCGGATAACAGCGAAGGAAATAGCTGAGATAATAAAGAATATGAATAAGGGCAAGTCTCCTGGTCATGACCACCTCAGCATTGAGCACCTTCAATACGCTTCTCCGCATTTGCCTAGATTGCTGGCGCTCTTATATACCTTCTATATCAGACATTCGTATCTGCCCGGGGCGTTAATGAGAACGGTCGCTGTCCCGATTTTAAAAACAAAACAGGCGACGTATCAGATTGTAACAACTATCGGCCGATCTCCCTGGCAATAACTGCAATGGTACTCGAGCGGCAGGATCTTAAATTAAGTGATGCTCAGTTTGGTTTTAGACCAATGTTACCCACCGAGTGTGCAATCCTGTCGCTGAAGCATGTGGTAGGATACTACACGGAGAGGAATATACCTGTTTATGCAGTGTTTCTTGATCTTTCGAAGGCTTTTGACCTGGTCAGATACGACTTGTTGTGGGCTAGTTGAGGCAGACGGATGTACCGGGAACTTACGTGGACCTGTTCTCCCATTGGTACGAGCATCAGATCAATCAGATAAGATGGTCAAACACACTGTCGAAAGAGTACAGGTTGGAATGCGGAGTGAGGAGTGAGCAACCTCAACGGCACTATTCAACCTGTATATAAATGAGCTGATTTAGGCACTCGGAGGCACACGTGTCAGCTGCTCGATTGATGGTCACTGTGTGAACAGCAACAGTTACGCTGACGACATGGTGCTACTGAGCCCATCGGTCGGTGCCCTCCGGAGTTTGTTGTCTATCTGTGAGAGGTACGCGGAATCTCACGGGCTCCTCTATAATGTTAAATAAAGTGAACTGCTCGTCTTTAAGGCAGCAAAGAAAAAACCGACTTATGTGTCACCAGTAACGCTCGGAGGAGTTCCACTGAAGAGGGTAACGGGGTTCAAATACCTTGGCCATATTGTAACTGAGCACCTTAAAGACGTTGCAGATATTGAAAGGGAACGGAGAGCGTTGGCTGTCCGCTGCAATATGCTGGCCCGCAGGTTCTACCGTTGTACCGCACAGGTTAAGGTAACCTTGTTCAGGGCGTTTTGCCAGTCCTTTTATACATGTGCCCTGTGTGTTCGATATACGCGGCGGGCATACAATGCTCTCCGAGTGCAATTTAATAACGCTTTCAGGATGTTGTTGGGGCTCTCGCGGTACTGTAGCACGTCAGGTATGTTTGCAGATGCACATGTAGATGACTTTTCATCAATCACCCGCAAACGGCAGCGATTTGATGCGTGGGTTTCGTGCGAGTACTAACGATATCCTGATGGTTATAGCTTATAAACCCGAATGTGCTGTTTTGAGACACTGGGTTCATATACATGCCTATGTACTAGGTGCCTCGAATCAACGGAGATTTATGAATTAAATGTTTTAATTATTTTTTAGTATTACTCTACTAACGATATATGGACTTATAATGGTCCGAATTAAATGATTTTTATTTTTTAAGTCAAACTGCTTGCTAAGGCGTATTATAATATAAATGAATACTTAAACGACCCTAGTGCTTGGATATAAATTGCTCCAGTAAAAAGAGGTAACACGACTGAATCTCTCAGCTGCATTTCCGGGTCTGGGGCGATCGTCAACATCCACTACTGTTTTAATGTAAAGTGTGAACAAACCGTAATCCATGTGGTATCAAACTATTTAGATAACATTAGAATTATTTTAATTTTCTTATGTACCCAAGTTCACATTTCAAGGATCGTCATGCTCGCTTAAATATCATTGCTTGTGGCGGCGTCCATGCGTCAGGTGTCTCTCTCCCTACAATATGGCGAGGGGGCCGATGGCTGACCATGCGTCATACTCGTGAACGGGTGCTACTTGTGGTGACTGGTCGGACTTGAAGTTGTGTATGTGGTGATGTTATTTATTTTTGATTTTCTTGTTCGGGATATTGGTAATTTGTGCAACTTACAATTTGTTGGAGGTGCTTTCTAATATCTTGGCCTATTAGGATATACAATTTTCAAGGCATTTTAGTAACTTCAACATCAAATTTATGTAATTTGATTTATAGGTATGAAATAAAAGAATTATTTATAACAACTATTTTATAGTCACTGGTTGTCTACATTTGTATTAGTAAATATATTTTTTTGTAAAACTTTATATGGCTTCTATATACATAAGGGTCCAACAAGTACATAAACCCGTATACAATCAACAAATGATAACTTATGGTTTCCAGTAACAAGTTATATTTTTATAATAAATCTATATAAAACAAATTTAATCTATGACAATTTGTCAATACTCTACCAATTACTATACATTTGATGTAGGCATTATAGAGAATAAACAATATTGTAACATTTAAAAATGTCTAGATTACAATTTTCAGTATTCGATAATAAATTATGCACATCGTTTGACTATTTTACAGAGCTTTTATATACGATCGTATCGTTTAGTTTAGAAACTAGCCAAAAATGGGTGCAATATTTATCGCCGAATACATTGTAAAATGGACTTTTTAATTATGTATATGTCTTACAGATAAATAATGTTCAAAAATACGTCAAGCATCACCAGAGAACTTGACTAGGTACATTCTTTATATCACAGCCGAGACTAAGAACACTGAACGCCGCCTGCCAATTCTAACGCAGTCTTAACTTCACCTCCCACCAGAATATAATAAATATCTACGTATATCTTAAACATCTCTTACTTTAATTTGTCAGTTCAATTTACATATCTTATATTTTAAAATTAGAACTAAAATGTTATAAGTATTTATTAAAATAGAGATTTTTCTGTTTTTATCTAATTTGAGTACATTTGGTCTAAATCCAACATTGCCATTGTATCCGGCGATGAATTGTTTTAAAATGTTTAAATTTGGAAATACATTGCGATGACGTCATATCCTAAACGCGCTTACGAAATAACTTACTAAGGATATATAAAATAATCTAAAACTAGAAATGTCGCCATAATATTGGTCCCTTTAATGAGCCCGCCCATCGTGGCTGGAATTTTGACTTTGACAGAATACTTGACAATAATTATTGTCCTAAATAAACAATATCGGTTCATAATAAAATATTTTTTTTTTATTAAATTGACATTTCTTTATTTGTAGAACATCCATTTTAAATTCCGAAGTGTTGTTATGGCCCGTTATTTTATTAATCCTTGAAGAATGGACGAACATAAACTATAGAATATATAAAAACTTAAATACAATTTCGGTACCGGATATAAACGATTTTAATGACTTATTTATTGAAAAGCACTTTTCAACAATGGTGGTCAATGAGACTGCCACCAACACTACTACTTAACGCACAATAGACAATAGATAAGGTTTATATAGCAACACTTCAATAGACTAATTATAATATCAAAGGTTTATTTATATGTTTATATCTATATCCATTAAAGAACTTTTATTTAAATATGGAATAACAATTTTGATATATCTTAAGTCTATTTAACCATAGATTCAGTGTTGCCATCTACGCAGGCCTCCAATCACGCTCATTGGGCTCGCGTTTGACGTGATAATTAAGACAAGGCTGAAAATTGACGTGTATTGTGACAGGATGAAGTGGGGCCGAGAGTTGTACGGCACGCGCGTCTAAAACGTCGTACGGACCTAGATGTCGCGCTAAGCATGAGTAGTCCACGCTAAGTGGGACGTAGTATTTACCTGGAAATAAAAGTATGGTTAAACAATTTTAGAGCCTGCCTGCCTACAAATGCCAATGCCAGTTGGCGCCTTTAAGAGACGTTCGGCGTGCTTTATGCCCGACAATAAATTATAGATTTGAGTGTTATTTGTTAACGTTTCGTACTATTTATTATTCATTGCTGTTGTTTCTATGTATTCTTTTATCTTTGATTGTGTTGTGTAACTGTTAATAGTCGGTGCGAACAATTAATTATATATAAATGTTTGTGTGTTAGTAGCAGTAATATAATTGTTTTAAAGCCATTAATAATAAAATTGAATAACGTTTAAGAAATGTTCTTGTGCGTCAGAAGCCATTAAGTATTCCAAAATTTTATTTTCTTGAGAGTCACGTATAAAAAAATACCTTATAAATATATTGAATAAATTTTATTGTGATTATGTTTGAATAAATATATATAATTACATATATAAATATACTCAAACATAATAGACTGGCCTGCCTGGACTGTCATTTGTAAGTAAATAAGCGGAGAGCATCTGGACATCTAATTTTATGGCACTTATTCTAGCAGACTTTCAGAGTTTAGATTAATTTAAAAAAGCAATTACCAAGAGCATTTAGTGCGAAGACGGGCACAAACTGCGTAGGAGGAAGTGGTTTCTCGTACTGATGATGATGTGGTGACTCACTGGAAGTATCCTGTAATTTAAAAATAAACCTTAAATATATACGTCATTACACTTTATACCAGAGACAATTCTTTTCAAAACCGTAACATTTTAGCGATACCGAAGATTGCGTATTTTAATAGTTGCCAAATATAAAACATATAATAATAATAATAAAATAGGTTTATTCATTTTAAGTTCAATTTCATTACAATGTGTAAGATTCGGGAATCCTTTTAAGTAAAAAATATACCTGTGTCAGGGTTTCCAGCTCTTTCATAACAAACTTAGTTATACATTCCTTAAAATATTTAATTTATATATAATTTAGTTACATCTTCTATTATTTTTTTTTTCTTTTTTTGTTATTGATTTTTAACTGTTATCAACACACTGGAGTGCATAAGTGAGTGTGTGAGTGAGTGAGTCAGTGAGTGAATGAATAAAGTCTGTACTACATACTAGGCCTCAGAAGAAGCTCCAACTCTGCGTAGGGTATGTTCATGAGCCAGTCCTTTAGTCGTATTTTTAGATTGTAGACGGTAAGCGGGTAGATGTTAAGCAGCCTATTTAATTTATTATAGATGTAGTCTGCTTGCATATTGCGTCTCGCAAAGTCAGTCCTAACGGTCTGACCGACGACAACATCCCTATTTCTTTTTAAGAACCTACTATCAAATGGTAGCGCTCTGTATGATTTTAAAATTAGACTCAGGACATACAGCTTCCTAACGGAAAGTAATTGTCTGAGATGATGAAGCTCTTCCGATGGGAATCTGTATGGCCGGAATAGCATGACCTTTAATAGAGCCCTATGTCCCCGTTCCAATTCCAAAAATTTAACATATGCATAGATATTTGGCGGGCTTTTTGCACAGTAGTGCGTTGTGTCATCTTAGATTGTCAATGAGAGAGATGTCAAATTATACTGACTTAGACCTTACAGTTAAATTTAGAACGCCTTATCGTCCCAAACTAACTTATCCTCTTTATGACGTTCTTCCCCCTAAAGTCCCCCGTCCTTTAAGTGTTAAATGTATGTTAATGTTTGTGTTTAGTCCATATTATAGATTTTTATGTAAATATATAGAAAGCAATAGAATTAAAGTGTTTTATATATAAACTATTCATAAATAGTAAACAGAATTTAATAATGCGTTTACTCATATTTGTGTTGTCTGTGTTGTCTCAAAATTAACAATCGAACTTTAACTATTTTTTTGTGCATATTCAAAATTAACTTAATTATTTTTACCGATCAATGTCCTTCGTGTCTTCTCCATCTACACGACACTGGCAAAGTACCTCGTGCCCAGTTGGCATAAATAAAAGCCATAAACAAGAAAAAAAAACGCCTTATCGTAGATTATATTCAATTTATATTTTCATGAATTCGTTTTATTTTAAACGATTTAGACATTCTAATTGTAAAAGTGTGACACATTATATAAGAATCATCACATAGAAATGTTTTTAATCCTATTGGTAAATATGTACAATTATAAACGTCAATATTGCCAAATATAAATGTACATTTACTACCAGTTCCCAAACCCCGCCACTCTTTTTAATCGCCAAGTTTAGGTGTACATGGATTGTAAGGAATTGCAATCACGCTTCACCTGACAAGATTTCAAGATTCAACCTTAATTTCATCACAATAAAGTAAAATTCGCGGGTAAATATAATGAGAATAAAACACAAACCCGTAGTCCACCAGAATGTGTAAAGTGACTGGTTTTAATAAGAACTGATATCATACTCTTTCTTCATAGATTGACTTGTGTATAAGAACATGAAAAACACTTCTTGAACGGATTAAAGCTATGTATTATTATTAAAACTTATAGTTATTTACATAATTCTAAATTTAAATCTTTTTCCGACGTTTCGCGTACTTTTCAGCGTGCGCGGTCTCGGTGACTGAAGACAAAAGGTGTTGAATGTCAAAAGTATCACAGCTGTAGAGAAAGTTGTTTTATCTGTATTTAATGCCCCGAAGTTGGTATCGACTAAAAGATGCCGGGTTTTTGCAAAAAAAATAAAAAATGTAAATAACTATACGTTTTAATAATAATACATAGCTTTAATCCGTTCAAAAAGTGTTTTTCTTAATGTGTAAAAGCTATTTTAACAAAAGATTATTATAAGAAAATGACTCAAAACTCCATTTAGTGTAATACCTACTATTCTGTAAATTTGCTTACGCTTGAACGGACACAGAAGAGTGAGCCAAAGCGAGCTCAGAAATACTACAATTCGATAGGCACCGGTGGTAGTCGTTATGGCTATTGCCCATTGGCTTTATGAAAGGCAGAGTCAGGAATTGGACATGCCCCATAATGACTGATGCTCAACTCACCTGTGGCGACGTATCTCTGGCATCTTCAGTGGAGCCCGAAGCCGAGGTCGAAGTGGAGGGAGCTGGTTTGGTCGCGCGTCGCCTCTTGTGATTGTACACTTTGTGCGCGTGCGTAGGTCTCGCTATTTGCTGAGCCGCCTGTATAAGTTATTTATAATTTTCTTACTTTAGAAATATTTGCAATTCGAGAGTGGTTGTTGATGGTTATTATGATGGAAATTATTTTTTTGATGTGAAACATCTATAGCCGCGCGTAAAACCGATGTCTGGCGTGGTGACGCATGCCGTATACGATGGTATATATATACAGTCTATATGCAGTAGTGTGTACGGTGTGGCGTACATAATAATAATGTAATAATAGTTGTAGTGTAACTATTACCGAAGTCACTGATTAAACGAATTGAGTAGTCACGATTTGAAATAAATTCGTAAATTTTTGTATTTAATGAAAATAAATGTTTATTCAATAAATAGTCATCGATATCTGGAAAAAAATCGTAATATTTTATTTTATAATAATGACATATTTAGTTCCTATCACAATATGTTCTTTTCTGCATATTACTTTTACAAAATAATGTCGATGTTTCACATCTGCCAGGCGTCCCGTGATGGCTCAATTTTTTTTTAAATTATAAATATAGTATGTAAAATATATAAATTAAGATAAATAAGAAAATTTATAATATTTATTTAGAAATGAAATGTGGTTGGAATAAGGCGAACCGGCAAAAATATTTAACCTTAAAATTTATTAGGTTCAAGCATGTTAAGTAAAATTTAAAATAAATACAATTTTTGGGTGTAAAAATATTTTATTACATTTTTTTATTTTGTATAGGTAACTACATATAACATATATTATAAGCTATATATATTGGTATGATATGATAAACCGAGCCTGTATTTCCCACTAGATATATACGGAAACCCTACATATGACAATTTTTATCTGGATTTACCAAAATACCGCTTCACTCTAACACTAAGTAATTATAACTGGCAAATATTGAACCAAAGATATTATTGACGCCCTTATAAAAACAAAAGCAGTTCTGTTTTAACTGACTGAAGATAAATTTGCGGACGCTCCTCATCTGTGTACGCGTAATTAGGTCACGCTTGTCACGAAGTATTTAGTCTATGGTATCCAAAATAAACAGAACTTGACAGAGAAGCATTATTTTTATAGAAGTCTGTGCATTTGGAATTATCCAAAACAAATACAGCCAGGGGTATTGACTTGATGCTCCGTGCTAAGAGGAACGCATTTTTCATGCATTAGACCTACACCAGCTAGCTTTACCTCAACACCCGATTTTCCTCAGGTTTTTTATTGGAAAAGTCCGATCCGTTCTGCCGCTCAGTCGGAGCTAAGGTCAGCTTCAAATTAAAGATTTTCTGGTTCCTATGTCGAGTGGGAAAATCAAACTTTTAGTTTAAAACCGGAGATCATGGAGCAGGGAGATAATTTACAACTGATAATGTGACCAGCCTTAAGACATACGCTAGAAAATATTTCAAACTACAACCGCGAGTCTAAAAATGACTAGAAGCAACAATCATGCACCACTAAGAAGAATGCTCATAATTTCAAAACTACCCTCAAATCTCAATAGATGAAAAAAAAAAAAATATGACGGTAGTGCAATAAATACCGTCATATTTTATTTTTTTCAACTAAATGCATTGTGGGCATTCTTCTTCAATAGCTATATTTAGCGTATTAAATATTTGGGGAAAAATACATACTTCATTGTCTTGTGACCGGGAAAATCGCCTCTCTATGGAGTTCTTGAATTTGTAGGAATGCAAAAAGTCCTCCCCGTGTTCCGGCTTTCGCACTTTGCGAAGTGTTGGTGAACGCTTGCATCGTCCGTCTAGGGGTAGCGGTTGGTCAGCAATGGAGTTGTCGACTAACGCGATAGGGCCCACTGATACTGGAATGGTACAATGTTATTACTAAGTAAAAGACTTCTACTCTTAATGTTCCAGTGAATAGGCTTTCTCGATCTTACAACTTAATTATTATTATTTATATAGTAAAGCAAATGCAAGCGAGCCTACGGGACACCCAAAAAGGGTCGTCATCGCAGACCATAGACATCCATTTTTAGTGGGTGCGTTTCCGGCCTTTGAGGGAGGAGTATACTCTTTCTAAATTCTAATTACTCACATTATTATATTATAGGAAAATATCTATAGATTAACAACAATCTTCCTACTCACAGTTATTATATGTATTTAATTTTAAGTTCCTATATAGCTTTAGATTTTAACTGTGTGTGTGTTATTTAGTATGCCATTTTAAAACTTTTATGATTTAACATAATTGATGTGTATGTGTGTAAAATTTGTGACGCCATATTTTCTTGTATCTTTGAAGCAAATATGTTGTATGTGTTAAACACATGTTAGTAAATAAATAAATAACATTTCCTGTAAGGACGTATTATAGAAAAAAATGATACATACCTCTTTCGCACTCCATAGGATATGCCTCTATCTGTCTTTCCGGTTCAAAAGGCTCACGGGGGAATGTTGGTGGTGGTTCCGGATGCTGGATGACCCCTTTCATGGCGTATCCATGGGAACTGCCGGACGAGCTCGCTGTCTCTGAAGATGACCCACCCTGGGATCGCGGGACTTTCTCACGTAGTAACACCTCACCTGAAATAGTTTAACTTGCAATTAATTCATCGAATATTATTTTTTCATTTTATTATCGATATTAAGTGTAAAGAAAACACGTTTTCAACGGATTGAAGTTACGCTGTAAAGCACGCGAAACGTCGAATTTGTTTTTTTAATTATGTAAAATAGTTATAAGTTTATAATAATACATACAATCCGTTGAAAAAGTGTTATCTTTAAATGTGTAAAAGTTAATTTAATAAAAGACGTTATTAAGTGTCTTTTCATAAGTGTCACAGCGAGGAATTTAAAAATGTTTTCGAAAGTCCAGTTTTTATAGAACACGAGCAAATGGGCAGGAGGCTTTTCAGATATTAAGCGATACCGCCCATTTACAGTCTCTATAATTTTGATTTTTAGTATAATATATCAAACTTAAACTCAAAATTATTCATATAGTTAACCTACACCTAAGTGTAGTTAAAGTACACTTATAAACGTCTACAGAAAACATGATTCTAAACTTACCACATACCAGTTCGCAAGTCAAGGAGTATCAAATAGGTACATAAGATTATTAATTTAATTATCTGCTTATAAATATAATACTAAGTATTTTAATGTTTCGAAAATAAACGACTTGTCTGTCTTCGTTGAAATAGTAATTCTGGTTGAATGTTAATAATATTTCAAAGACTTAAAAGTTAAAATCGTTGTTGTAATTGATGGTCTTTCGTCTATAAATTACTGTTTACATTATTAAACCTTTAATTGTTTTCTTTTTTTAGTTGTGTTTCTTTATAAAAGAGATATTTGCGAAATTTAAGGACACGACTATAATTATATGTTGTATATATTTTGTTATATATCTTGTATTTGAACTGTGCCTGGAGTTTTATGTTTTATTATATTATCTATGTCCTTCTGTGTGGTTCAAGCAGGGAGACAGTCTTATTCTGTTTTTCTATATTTCTAACTTATTTATTATGTGCTTTAAAATGGAAATATTATTTGACAACAGTTTCGAAACTCCGTTACTTAATTGCAATTACTTATTAACAGCAGAAATAAAAGCGGCAAACCTAACAGCGCAGACAACGGCTATAACATACATCTTATATCTATAGCTATATTCACATAGGTACGTTACTTTTAATATATAGAGACAAGACTAACCTTTGGTTACACCTTCACAATGCCTCTGCATATGCGAAGCCAGTTGCACGCAGAGGCCGTCCGCGGGCCCGAATCCCTGAACCTCCACTAGGAACCTGACAGCCTCCCCTACTGCCTCCTGGTATCCCGCTTTGAAATGATCCTCCACCACTTGCCGTTCAGCCGCTACAAAACAAGCCACCGCGAAGATGCATTCTTCTGCCGGCAGACTCTCGAAAACATTAGTGTCCTTCAGTGTTATAGCTATCATCGCAGTTACACTCGCTTTAATGTATGTAAATATGTGTGTATATTGTATTTTATATGAATGTATAAAAATTACATTAGTTGCGCGACAACCTTTTAAGGTCTACCCTCAGATTTCTGAATGTTTCACGATCAAGTATTATTATACGCTTGAAGTTTATATTTAGTTGGGTTCGATATAAATTGTATAGAACCGTGAATAAAATAAAATCTTTAATATAGTATCCCCAAAAAATTCAGACATTTTGATTCTCCCTAAACTTGGGGGGAAACCCCCAAGTTGGCAACACACACGTCATGCACGTGACGCCGCCACCGGGAGCGGTAACTCTATGGTTTCGCGATTCTTTTGTTTAATTTTATTATGTGATTATTGTAGTCTGTACTTCCGAGCGTTTCACTTCTGTCTCACTGAGCAATCTAAAATGACCTATACCAATATCTAGCTCTATTATCACTAAAGTAGTTGGACCCAAACTATGTTTATGTTGAGACAAATTGGTGTCTTTTAAGGGGAGTTTTGAAGGTGTATAAAGCGAATGTATTATACGAATTGCAAAACACGAGTGCTGCCAATTAAATTGTAGTAACCTCCAATCTGATTATGTATAGCGTAAAACAAAATCTAGAATAGAAAATTAATAAATTTAAAGCACCCGAAGAAAACTAAGTTTGCGACAGTCCGAAGTCCTACTAAATACAGTAATTCCGCCTATAACACGGTTCCGCGTTATAGGTTGACCCCATATAATATGGGGTTGTGTACAAATGATTAGACATAGACATAGCATTTACTACGAACGAAACACACACACAAGATAATAATAAGAATTAAAAAAAAGAAAGAAAAATAACAAAAAAGACGATTTTTTTTTAGATATAAGGTACATTTAAAGTCCACAAGTGTGTGTGTTGTGGCCTGGCCTGGCTCAGCATTATGCTGTGGAGCAGACGTGTAAAAACAGCGCTGGTCCCTCAGCCAGAGACCACAACAGTTAGATTGCGCTTCAGACGCAACAAAAGACACAGAATGTAATAATAATAGTAGCAGAAAAAAATCATATTTAACATTTATCGTTAAAATCAAATATTAAGAAAAACATTAATGTTATTATTGAGATAAGTGCGTTCAAATCATTGTAAATGTCCAGAAATATAACGTGTGAAATCCCCGCGTTATACGAGGGACTGAAATCGCGAAATATGAAAATTAGTTATAAGAGTACCGTGTTATAAGGGGGTTTACGATATATGAATGTTTTTTTAATTAACGGGGTACCAAACCTGTGAAACACTTCATTATTATCGAAATATCAAAAACACTTATTAGAACTTTAATATAAAAAACGTCTAAAGACCCGAAATGCAAACAAATATACAAACCATTGACTCGATCCTGTAGGAACTTCAGGTGTCGGATGGCCATCTCAATTATCTCAGTCTTCTCAACTCTGCCACGCCCTTTCTTCAGATATTCAGGTGGAATGAGTCGGGAGAGGTCAGCGAGACAGTTGTTCATTCGATCACGTCGTCTCTTCTCGATGATGCGGTGTGACATTGGATCTTGCTATTGGAAATAAATAATGATATAGAACTTGGTAAACTATTAGAAATTTAGGAAACCAATTCATACGGTGTTGGGTGTCAATCCTGAGACCCTGGTGCTTTGGAGTCATAGCTGTGAATCAATGGATGTTTACGTGTGCTTCTAGCATTCGAGCCGTAAAGGATAACTTCATCAAAAACCCGGATCAAGCATTGTGGAAGGATTAAAAACATCGCGAGGAAACCTTGCCTTAGACCCAAAAAGTCGACGGCATGTGTCATCTAACACACATCGACACATAAGGCTACTAATCTACTTGTCTATGAAGCATTTGCAATATGCAAAATCGACGGATCATAGCGAAAATGCACCTTCATCATGAGAACACCGCACAGACTCGCCTACACATACCATCACACAACAAAGCCAAATTAGATATTACTTAGTTAAATGTATTTAATATTTTTATTGTTTTTTTAACCTTTTGTAAATGTATGAACCTATTTGCAAGTAAATATTATGTATTCCAGGATATTAAAGGAGTTAGAGGAGGATTAAAGGAGTTCCTATTAAAGGAATTAGAACAATAGGTATAACAATAATACATTGGGCAATCTGCTGTAACTTGCCCTTGAGACCTTTCCCTTCTTGAGGTAGGCTGCCGAACCAGCAATGTAGTCTCCTTCATCCTCTGAACGCGCTGAGAAGTTGAGCTGATCACCACTTGGCCGACCGAAGCCGTCGTTAGAATTGTAACTGGAAAGAATAATTTTCTATGACATTTGTTTAAGTAAAAAGTTTACATTTCAAAGTTGAACCCAGAGAATATTTGGAAGCAGTAAAACATCACGACAACGTCAACATTATAAGATATAATGTTAGGTATAGAGCAGTATTGGCCTAGTGGTTAGAGAACAAGAACAGAACAAAACCCAGACCGAATAGGATTATAGCGCCACTGATTTATTTTTTATATTGTGTTGACGACTGACAGCATCTAATCAAAAAGCCTGTCTCTATGTAATCTGTGTAAGGTGGGTATACGCTATATTAGAGACTTAGGAGAACAATTTTGTCAGAACTCTGGAAGTGAATTGAATCCGAAAGTACCGTTGTAAGGCAGCTACTAAATAACGTTCCAGACCTTCAAAGTTCAAAACAGTCACGTGGCGTCGCGTTGCGGAAAATATGAAAAAAAAATGAAATATTTATAGCCAGGTCAACGTGGATTTTTTATCATTTGACAGTCTTCACATTTCATCAGATATTTCCATATAATTAGATACATAGAGACAAATAGAGTTTAAAAGTATTTCCTTTAATTTCGTTCCGTTTTGAGTGAGATTTTCGTGGGTTACAAGTACATATGCGCTAATTAAAGATTTAAGTTGGCGCCCGATATTACTGGTGACGAGCGAGCCTGAGCTTTTCTCGCTCAACGAATTAGTATAGCAATGCTGTTAAAGATACACCGCCACAGAGACCTAACTTTTAAAATTTGTTTTAATTTCTTATTTATCAGTTTTTAATCAGTAAGAATATTATAAATATGACTATAAAAAATGGCTGAGTTAACTAGAGTTAGTTTCACTATAGTTTTAGACAAAATTATAACCGGTTTTATAACCAAGTAGGTTTTACTGTGATATGTAAATCGCTATATTTTCTTCCGTTAACACTTCTAATATGGCATCTATAGATAGTAAAAATAGCGTTGTTTTATTTTCAGGGTTTTGGTGTTTATATTCATAAATTCATATTTATGAGGCTGTTGCGCCGCAAACACTCTCGCACACGTGAGCCCTCCATGTGACTTCAAATTTTATTTGTCGTGATAATACAGGGTTGCCACAAACTGTATTAAAATCTATAAATCTCGTGTTTGTGGTCTCACGCTTTCACGCGTTGTACTATTCTGTACTCCAAAGTTCTGTGGGGTCCAGCAGGAAAAATGATACATTGAAAAAGGAATTAGATTGTATGACCTCAGCGTCAATGACGCCGCTACCGTACTTGCATTAAAATTTGTCTATTTCATATTTTTCAGTAATTAATAGATATAATCAATAGTTCCTTTAACCCCACTAGATTTCTTTCCACTTTGTTTACACAAATAAAATAGGAAAGGCAAGCCTACTAAGCATTATAACCGTAGTGCCCGAGTATTATTGCGCAATATATTAGTTTTTAATTACTTTATCATCACGCAAAATGTGATAAAGTGTGTGTTGTTTGATGAGCGTTACCCGCCATTTTTCAAGCACAGATAACAACACTTAAACACAGAGACAACTAGACATAGTGCCAGTTTTTGACGGCCCGCACGTGTCGATTTTCTATACAATTCGTATACTACATCAATTCTATTTGTCTTTGCTTCCGCTTACCTCTAAATACAAAGCGCTTCTGAAGGTTTCCTCTCAAAAATCTTTAATTTTAAGTATGTAACGGCGACACAAAATATAAATCTTAAATAAAATTTATCTTGATAAGAATACATTTACTTCCAAACTTTTCTTTCTCTTTACAATTATTTCTATTGATTCGTTTCTATGACGATCATTGACATTGATAATTGCGACAGATAAAAATCACCATTGTCAAGTCAAATGTCTACCGTCTGTCAAAATCAATTTCTGACGTACGAGTCCCATTTCTTAACGACAAATGAACTTAAAAATATCAGAGGACACAGAAGGCTGATTGATCTCTTTATAGAAAAATAATCCATGAAATATGACTAGAGGAGGTAAATATGTACACTATACTCCCCACTACATTAGTCCTCTATATATAAATATACCTTATCCAATATTTGCAAATTAACGTGTCATCGCAATGACCTTCCGATAATAAATTCACGTGTTCGAAAATGAATTTAATATTCACTCGCAACAACACGTGACCACGATAAGCCAAATTGCACACTAAAAGCGATAATATTGACACACAGGTGATAATAATGATAACAGTTCGTCGCTGGGATTCTATATTTATACGGGTCGTAGTTTTAACGGCCGATAATATTTCTAGAAAGCAACTCCCGATGTGTATACAAATATGACAACAATTGTTTACTAGTGAAGTTATATTGCATTTCAATTGAAAAATTTAAACAATTTATTTACTTATTTACAACGCACTCGCGAGCATTGGGCATTGAGTGTCCATGGGCGGCGGTATCACTTAACATCAGGTGAGCCTCCCGTTTGCCCCCTTTTTTATAAAAAAAAAACTTAATTAACGGATTTCATACACATTAAAGAATTTTGTGTAAGTGTAATTTACTTATTAGAATAAAGTGTTAAGTGTTTTGTAAATATTATTATAATTATTGGTAATTCTTTGTTATTATTATTATAATATCTATAATGAAATGTTGTAGAGTGATAAATCATGGGCGGGTATTACCAGTATCTCATTACGCTGCGATATTGAGTCAAATAATTATTTCTTAGCGCATCAAGGCACCATGTAACAATTTTAATGATAACGAGCTCGTACTTTGCACGGCTGGTGGTTTTATTAATATTTTGGAAATTTATAACCGCTTTTATATTTTCTCCAGTTTATTTAATTTGTATAATATATAAATATTAGTTTTATTATATATATTATAAATAGAACTTTTGCATTTTTTTAAATAAATTAAAAAGTATACCAGGCGCCGTCAATCTTATCGTGAATCACGCGCATTCCTTGATTGTATCATTTATTTCGATCGAAAATTGATGGACTATTGTGCAATCATGTCGTCATGATTCACGTGCTTCACACACTACTTCTGAGGAAGTATTTTTATGATTATTTAAAAAAAATACTATATTTGACTCAAAAAAACATTACATATTGTGCTTACATTCTAAAGGTTGTAAACATACAATAGGCAACGAAACGTTGAGATACAATATTCATTTTGGTTAACCTTATACATAATATACTTCTATAGCCTGTATCTTAAACGCTAGTTCCTTCCAGTATCAATAAGAAGTTGTTTGTCATTAGATGTTTATTAATTTTATTGTTTATTAAACTAAATGAGGGTAGAATCTATTTAAGTTGTTGCAATGGGTTAGAACGTAGTAAGTGTGAACTTAAATTAAGATTTTTAAGTTATGTCTTCTCAGTTGTAACAATTGATTTCAAACATATAAATATTACAAAAAGCTAAATACAAAATGCCAAATCGAGAATTTGATTCGCAGAAGGCTCACCTGATGTTGATGCCTCCTATGGAGACACTAACACTACCAGAAGGTTCGCTAGCGCGTTTCCGGCCTTTTAAGATTTGGTACGCTTTTTTTTATTTTACAAGCGGCAGACGGGCAGGAGGCTCATCTGATGTTAAGTGATACTGCCGCCCATGGACACTCGAATTGCCAGAAGACTCGCGAGTGCGTTGCTGGCATTTTAAGAATTAGTTCACTGTTTTCTTGAAGGACCATAAGTCGAATTGGTTCGGAGATACTTCAGTGGGCAGCTGGTTCCACATAGTGGTGGTGCGCGGCAAAAACTGCCTTAGAAAACGCTCAGTTGTGGAACAACGAAACGGACGTCAAGGTGATACGGATGGTATTTCGTATTCTGCCTTGACGTCCGATGACGAAACTCAGCTGAAGGTATAAGTCCGAACAACTGTTTTCTTGAAGTCGAATTGGTTCGGAAATACTTCAGTACTACTACTTTAAGTTATTTAATTTTTAACTGTCAAAGTTATTTATTTTTAAATAACTTTCTCATTACAAAATGATGTTTTTTTTTAATATGAGAAACACGCTGGCTTTCGGTCAGACACGGTTAAACGTTTTCGACGCTGCTTTAATTAAATCAAAATGCTAGCGACTTGATTGAATATCGACATTTAATTAACTGTCTAGAGATTCAATTAACTCCCTGATTTAACGTCTTTACTGCTACATATGGATAGAGTACCATATATCTTTGCAACAATGAAACTTCGCGTTTCATACGACTTGTACGAGCCAAGGCTGTACATTTTGCTCACTCAGGCTTTCTTAGTTTATAAGCGTGATGATCCCTATGTACGTGCCAAGGTTCGTACATTCTTGCTCATTTACAAGCTTGACAAATTCCTATGTTTGTACATGCCATGGCTGTACATATCGATCACTTATAAGCGTGACGATTTCCCAAATCGTCGGAGTTACGTCCCGAGAATATAGCCCGACGCAGGCACTCTCTTCTACATACAGTTATTCGTTCATAGCGATTAACTAAATCATGGGAGTTACACCCCGAGAGCATAGCCAGACGTAGGCACTCTCTTTGACTGTTAAATTGTATTCATTCGGTATATAGCAATTAGCACGTCATTATTTCGCTCATATTCTATTGTAACACGCGAGTGGTAAATATAGAGTAAATCAATAAATCTCTATTATTTGAAGCATCCCGTTGACCCAGGAACCGTACACGACTCATAACTAATGATAGTCGTGAAATGCAACAATAGTGTTTATCCTAACAATAAGTAACAAATAGCTTATTTAGAACTTATGTAGAACTTATCCGTACATTGGGAAACACACCCTTAGACTAGCATCCACCACATCTACCATTTAAGCGGCCAGATTTTTTGGAGTTTACTCCTTAAGAAACGATTTGAGTTATAAGGCCCGGTACGGAAATTTTGTGAGGAGTAAAATCAAGTGTAACACGAAAAGTTGAGGCGTTACGTAGAGAGAGACAAACATATATATCTGTAGGATTGAACGTGTAAAAGAATGATTCCATCTCATTCTCTCTCTAAACACAAATTATTATTATTATTGTTATTATTATTATTTATATTGTTTTGTAACATACTTTATGTAATACGCTTTATTGAAGTGATATAAATAATCCGAATAATTACAGATATATGTTTGTTTCTCTTATCGTTTTAGCAGATGCGTTCTTTTAACCTGTTTTTCTATTCGATATATATCATAATTATCGTTCGTAGTAAACTCCAATCGTGCGTCGTAGCTGACACACACACACACATTTTTTTTTATAAGAACGTCTAAATCAATTCACTTTGTTGAATATAGAGCATGATTTGATTAAAGAAGGCTTTATTGAAAGTCTTACTTTGCCGATAATAAATAAATCAATGGCGCTACAACCTTTTTAGGTCTGGGCCTCAGATTTCTGTATCTGTTTAATGATCATTTGTTAAACTAATAGACAAGTGATCAGCCTTCTGTGCCTGACACACGCCGTCGACATTTTGGGTCTAAGGCAAGCCGGTTTCCTCACGATGTTTCCCTTCACCGTTCGAGCTAATGTTTAATACGCACATTGGTGCACACCCGGAGATCGAACCTTCGACCTCAGGGATGAGAGTCGCACGCTGAAGCCACTAGGCCAACACTGCTCACTTTTCCGATAATAAAGCCAGTATTTTTTGTAGCGGTTTTGTTTTATTTAATTACCTTTAACTTGATAACCTAAAGCAAACTAAAGGCCCCTTAGTATATGTGCTAAGGCCCCGAATGCTGTCTTGAACACTATCGACATATATGTTCGCAGAGTATACAGTAGCAATATTATATATTATGTATTTAATAAATATATATATATAATATTTTATATATTATTTATTATATATTTCATTATATTTTTTTCACCATTATCCCTTTGGCATATAAGGGCATTTGAAGTTGGCCCTAGAAAACATCTGTTGGCACCACTGCCTAATTCTAGTCTTCATCTAGTCTATTCTAGGGCTCATATTTAGCACTCATTTTTAGGTGGTTATTTATAAAATAATTGTATTTTTTTAAGTTTATCTTTTGGAGCGTTAAGGTAAAAGATGAGAGTAATTTTTTACGATGCGCGCGCGCACCGTCACAAAACACCGACAACCTATAGCTTAGTTAGCTATAGTCAACTTATAATTTTCAAAAAAAGTTACCAACAAAGTAAAAGTAAGAACATCTACGTATGTTTGTTCACTGAAGATTTTCCGAACCAATTCAACGTAGGGGTCAAGAACAGAGTGAACCAAAAAAGGCCGGCAACGCAATCGCGAGCCCTCAGGCATCTGCGTACTAGGTAAGTAAGGAGGACACAACGAAGACATAATTACTTATAATTAAATGAAAAAAGCTACAAGAAAATTATAAAAATGGTTTGAATTTAATGTTGAAACACAGTTCTAATTTAACCCCCATATTTTTAGATTTAAACTCGGATTAACTCAAGTTAATTTATTCAGTCAGCGACCTAAATGTGACATTCGCTTTAATAAAGCCTTGAATGCAACTTAAGTATTTTATTGTTTACTGTAATTACGGTAGATTTACTGTAATTTTCCTTTTTACCAGTTTATGGGGCAAATAGGTGAGGTATAGGCTCTTACTGGTTGAGGCTATAAGCTTGAGGTAGAGGCTTGCCGAGGTTGCCGTCAAACCTCTGCGCCTGAGTGGAGGAAGTTGTGCGGCGCTAACACGACCTTCAGAATCGAAGAGTGCGACTGAAGATGCTGATGTAATGGAATTACTATGTTATTTCCCTAATACAATATTGTTTTGATGATTAGATTGGAGACCAGACTTTTTAACATAAAATTTAAACAATTTTAATTAGTTATTTATAAGAATAAGGAATTTAATTTTTTCTACGAATATCGCAATACAGCGAGGAACTGCCAACATTAAAGGTACACTGCCACAGGGACTCTAACTTCGTTTTAATTTTTTATTAATATATTTTTAATTAATAAAATTACTATATCGTTTCAGAATAATATAAATATTGTATATTTGTGAGTTGGAAATAAATATAAATTTTATTTAAAAAAAATCTTTATTAACGTGATAGTTTCTTTTGTCTGTCTGGTCTGTGATAGCTTAACTTAAAAAATTAAAATGTGTATATAATTTTTTTAACTTAATAGACCTTTTAAGTCAATAATACCTGTCAGGGTTCCAGCTCTTCCATAACAATTTTTTTTTGTTTTTTCAAGTGTTTACAGCATGTTTTAAAAGCATATTAAGAAAATGTAATTGAATATGACCAGGTGGCAAAGTTTTTTACTGATGTGATACCACCGCCCATAGACACTCAATGCCAGAGGGCTCGCGAGTGCGTTGCCAGCCTTTTGATAATTGGTACACTCTTAAAGGACCCCAAGTTGTCAATAGGGAATACTTCAGTGGGCAGCTATCCAAGTTTCCTTCGTCGCCTATATCGAACATGATGTGCGACAATATGTATTTGTACGTGTCCTATAAATAATTAAACATTTTACGTAATCTACCGTTTTCAACCGCTATTTGTTCGATAGAAGCACGGCTCTAGAATGATAGGCACGTTTACAGCCTTGTGATAGCGTCATGTTTACACACGTGTGCAATTTAGGTTATTAGATGTATGACGTAAACTGTGTTACGTTGTGACTCGTATATTATCCCCATTTTCCCTTACGATGAGATTGAGACGAGACCTGGTGGCCCTGACCCTTCCGATTCCTCTAGAGGTATAACGTCATTATAGTCGCAGATTTTCCGTTCTTCGAGATTAAACACAAACTGTACTTGGAACCCTTTATATGCCATAATTTAATAGTTTCAGTTTTATTCTGACACGATTTTTTGTTTCCGAAACACAGAGAATCGAAGGCTCATAAAGAATCTAACCACTAGACTAACTGAAAATTACTTAATAACTTAAACGCGGTCTGTGAGTTACTAAACAAACCACTATCTACGCATAATAACCAAAACAGCCGTATTACACTTTTCACTAAAATAACTTCAAACTTTTCACGCTAAAAGAGACGGAAAAGCACAATTTATGCCAGACATAAACGTAATCCAGATGAATTTAAAAACTATATATATATACATTAATCATATTAATTGCTATTAAGCCCGAAAAATATGGTTAGAAGACATAGAAGCGAGAAAGAAAGCCATAGGCAAAGCGGTAGGAGGCCTACACCGTGAAGGGGTTCCCAGGAATGGTGCTGAAGGATGTTAGGATATCGGCTAACAAGAAAAATTGAGATTAAGTATAATTTACATTTACGAAAATATAACTTCATACATACATATTTATAAATTTTACCTGCGTATTAAAATAATCTAAGAATAAAAAACACAATAGTAATATGTTACTTATAACTTATTATTCATCATTTGTTAAATAAAATAATGTTAAATGAAAACAGAACGTGTTAGTGGCGTCAAAAACACGAGCACCGCGCACTGCCACAAATAAAAATAATAAGATAATTCAATTTCTCTATTTATCTCTGGTCTAAGCGACCTTTAAGTATAGATAATCCTATGTTTATTTATATTTGTTTGCTGTGATATGTGTGACCTTTAGCCTCGTAAGCTTGCTCTTTTACTAATACAATTTGTTTTAAAGTCCTTTGTACGATACTACGAAATATATATATACGAAAAAACTATCGTGTTCTTTTGAAAATGAATAAATGAGACAAAACGTTAACTAAACTTATATAGTAGGTTCTTTAATAACTGCTAAGCTGATGTAGAATACAGTAATAATAATATTTTGATAAATCATAAACTCATATCGACCATAGATTCTGTATTACGTGCAAGCCGTCTCATCTTTAAGCGCGGCGCGGCGGCGTGGGTGGACACGTGATTACGAGTCACGTTGCAACGCACGAGGCGTTGCGAAAACTTCAGCGGTGTGACGTAATCAGCCAATAACGCGGGAGCGCCATTGCATTGCGCATTAGGGCCGTAGAAATTTTCATGCGAATCTTTCGAAAGTCAAGGTTGAAGCTTCGGAATATTCTAGACGTTCGAACACAATTCTATTCTTGTATTAATTAGAATACACTGGATTGCATTTAAGAGATAAATACAAATGTTTTTGTTATATAATAACTAATAATATTACGTAATTATTAGAAATTAACACGCACGCTTTGCTTTGGTTGATTTTTGCAGAAATACAATTTATAAAACTCCTTCATTTTAGAAAGTGAAATGTTTCTTTCACCATGTTTTATAATATATTTTTTTATTACTTTGTTTAGTTTGAAATATACACACGGCCTTGCCATTTTCGACGCGATGACTCATAAAATGTTGTGTATTAATTATATTTACTTAAAGCTAATTATAGATTGGCAGATAATCCACTAGTGAGGATTAGTATTCAAACGCACGTGTCGGACGAAATGGTATTTATACTCGTTCTGTGGCATGATTCTGAATAGATTTGTACATATTTCGGCTCGAACTTACTTTCGGCCTGCAATTAGCCGAATGCGTCTAGTCGACAAATCGAAAATAAAATAAAAATGATTGGTACATTTTTATTGTAATGTTCTGTTTTTAAGCAACCTTAGAATTCAAAAGATTGTTTTACCATAGATAATGGGTATTTACTAATGATATATGAAAGATTGCAAGTTGAGGTTTTTTATAATCTGTAATAAGTTTTTAAAACTTTGAATTATTTTCAAACTACGCACAAACACTTGTGTTAGGCACAAGAGGCTGCTCACCTACTTATACAAAAATGGTAATAAATAACGCTAATAATAATAATAAATTTCGTAGAGTAACTCTGAAAATAGATAAAGCGAAAAAAATATGTAGCGATAAAAAATCTATTTAACTAAAATATTATAAAATAAAATTTAAATCTTTAATTATTTAAAATAATGATATAAAGGAGGAGGAGTATATCACGTCACGTGATTTTAATCGTAATTAACAAGAATTATTAAAAATATTGAGAATGGTTATAAGTCATCATGCCTTACACGCTCGTGATATCCACAAACAGCAACACAAGGTCAGACATTTAATTACGCCTGTGCTAGATAAGTTGTTTATCCTTTAGAAAATAGGTCTCGTGACTTAGAAGGCTTAACTTTACTTGATCTTTGTACCAATAAATCAAGTATAAATACAATATTAACTCCATTCAGAGACAAAGTCACTGTCAAATCTAACAGATGTCAATTTGATAGATGAAAGTTCCCGCTGAAATTTGTAATCTTGTAATCTTTGGCTTATTTTTGAAGCGAGGTAGATAATGTTTGTTTATAAAAACAATATTTTATAGAATATAAACAAATTAAACATTAATATTTTAAGAGATTATTGTGAATAAGACCGTAAATTTCTTGTAAATAATATAATCTGTTAATCAGACATAATTTTGACAGATGAGTCATCCAAAAAGTATTGGAAGCAGTTTTGTTTCGTACAAAATATTATTAACATTTCGTTCAAAATCGTTGTTTAATTATTATTAGCCCATTAATATTAGATCCGCGTCGGAACGACTAAATTTTACGGACTCCTAAGTCTAAAGAAAACACGTGACTATTAATAATTAAAACAAGGCAGCGAGTCGACGACCATCCAAGGTTAAACAGTATGTATGATATTCGTAGTGTCCCGGTTTACGGTTCCATACTTATATAAATAAAATACCGCCATAATTTTTCCGGGATAAAAATTACATTAAAAACTAAATTTCAACCTCAAAATAACACATTATATTTTTCCGTACAAATAAAAATATGCATAGATTAAAAACATTTTTCATCGTCATTTTATTTAAATTTATGAAGCTTTCCATTCAAACAAACAATTTAATGACTAAGAACATAATTGATCAATGACATAAGTCCACGATTAGAAAATAGGCAGTGGAAATGTTTTACACTTAAAAATACGGTTGTCACGTTTTCAACCATGCTCTTTACATCTCTTTTACACGCGTAAATAATCATATATTCCCTCTCTCTTTCGCTCTAGTGTTGAATACTTTATATCGGATCACGCCACGTCAGTCGTCACAAAATATACAATTATTGATTTAAATTTCAAACAAATACACAGTATACACTAAATACAAATTTTAAAGGCCTAAAATACATAGATGACGCCTAATGAACGCTTTTTATAAATTTGAAGTAATTGTAAAATAATTAATAAAGCATACAAAATAAAATGGAAGGGAAATGCAGGTACTCTTCGTATTATGTTATATCCGGTCGATTTCATTTGAGTCAGGCGATACGTAAACGTGACACTGATGTGACTGTGTGCGTAATGTCTATGTAAACAGAACTGTTTGTGAGCGTGGTCACATTTCGCGCGGCGTGTGGACTGTGGAGGCCAGTGCGCGATAGACGCGTGCAGCGCCCCCTGCCCCGCTTTAATTCAAGTCACGTGTTTCACTTCACGATGTCGGCAACTGGCTGCTATTTTCGCTTGGCACTTTCGCCACAGTCGCATGTTTCGGTATTGCATCAAAAATCGATACCAAATCCCAATATTTTTGTTTCAGGGATGATAAATTTATTTTGAGGTAATTTACTACAATAAAAACAGCAAAGACGTACTTAAAACTTGAATGAAGTGCACGTGTTGCAGCAAATTATTGCAATTTAATCAACTACAGAAATTTTACAATTATGAATGGCACTGGAAAATTCCACAAGTTTAATGTCAATATCATGACACATTCTATCTGGAAATTAATATTGTAAATTACGATTTACTTTAAAAAATAGAAAAAAATTACGTAAATTATATTAGAAATAATAAAATCTGGCATCTTCGACGACAAATATGAAAAATAATTTTAGTATTGGCATGCCATAATTTTAACTGTAAAAATAATTGTAATATTTGGAAAATTCCACAAGTTTAATGTCAATATCATGACACATTCTATCTGGAAATTAATATTGTAAATTACGATCAATATACTTTAAAAAATAGAAAAATTTACGTAAATTATATTAGAAATAATAAAATCTGGCATCTTCGACGACAAATATGAAAAATAATTTTAGTATTGGCATGCCATAATTTTAACTGTAAAAATAATTGTAATATTTGGAAAATTCCACAAGTTTAATGTCAATATCATGACACATTCTATCTGGAAATTAATATAGTAAATTACGATCAATATACTTTAAAAAATAGAAAAATTTATATAAATTATATTAGAAATAATAAAATCTGGCATCTTCGACGACAAATATGAAAAATAATTTTAGTATTGCTATGATTGGTCATTTTAAGTGTAAAAATAATTGTAAATATTATTGAACAACCCTGACTATAAATAAACTTAATTGGAGTGAGTTAAAACGTATTTAATGCGATTAAATATTATACTTCAAGTCAAGAACGTTACTTACGTTCTTGACCACGTAAATATTTTATTTTATTTTCATTTTATTTTTTGTTGAACTAACAACTTAATATTATCAAAAGTTCTGTGACTGTCTTTACTTTTTACGCATTTAGTAACAACCGCTAATAATAAGGTATAGTTATGAGGTATTTCTAACAGATATAGGTTTCTCAAACGGTTTGATGTAAATAACAACCAAACACCAAATTTATCTAAATAAATAGCTTGTTCTGTAACAGGTTATGAAATTTGTCCAGGCCAAAAGAAAGGAAAAGCAATGATTTAGTATCAGTTCAATAAGACTTCTTGACATTTGGGTGGTTTGTTTATAGGATATCCTATGTGTATCAGATTCTTAGCTAATTTGACAATCAGTTAAATATATAAACAAATTACCTGTCATATTTAACGGTATGCCCGTTCTCCTCCCAGTAATGCCGGGTTTCCATAATAAAATCTTTTCACAACAACAAAATTATGTCACGTAAAACACGAATCTCACACAATCACTTAAAAAATATGTCACATTGTTTTTTGGTATAACACAGCACAGCACACATATAATCGTGGCAATATGTTTAATTTAATTAAGGTTAAAATAGTTTTTGGTTGAAAATAATTTTCGATAAAGCACGGAACGTAACAAACGTGAAGGCCGTGCTACGCTCGACGCGGTTGTGTTTCGCGAGTCGCGAGACAAGAATTGTCTTGGTAAGCACCGGCCGGCGTCATGTGACTTCACTGTATTGCACGAGTGAAGAAATGTGCACGTTTTATGCTAACGCCATACAATATACTAAAATAATGGAACAATTTTTGTTTTTTCTGGCTTACATAATAAATATTTTTAAAGTTAATATAGTTTATAATAGCTTTAAGGTGTTCCTTTGCTATTTTTTTTAACTCGGCCGTTTTAATAGTGGAAAACATTAACGTAATTTTTTTCCTGATTAGACTAGATGATCGTTTTGTTTTAAATAGATTTAGAAACGTAACTTGTGGAATTTTTTTTTAATATGTTAAAACAAACCGGCTATTGTTTATACATTTACATCTGATGCTTAGTGATATCGCCCATCGACAGTCTCAACTGTCAGAGCTCTCATGCCAGAGAGATAGCGAGTGCGTTGCCGGCCTTTTAGTAATTGGGTGGTCTCTTTTCTTGAAGTCGAAATCGTATGAAAATACTTCTGTGGGTGATGGTGGTGGGAGATGTGCGGAAAAATATGGCTAAAATGTCGCTCAGCTGCGGAACGAGGGATGTCGTTTTAAATTTAAGTAGATAGGTAGGTCTTTCATTTTTTTCATAAGGCATTTCATATTTTAAGATTAATAATTAAATTATATTAAATAATTAATTAATAATTATCCTAGCAAATTCGTATAAATGTTATATGAAAGTAGCGTTATTTAAAAAATACTTTATTGTCTTTGTCTTTCTTGTATTGTCTTTAGTTACGCGGTTAAAACTATTTAATATATGTCTAGATACATAGAAGGTAGCTAATAAGTACCAATCTTAAGTACCCTCCTTATATTCGAATGTATTCCTAAACAACTAAAGTAATGTCTTTGATTTAATATTTAAATGTATGTTAAAGAAGTTTGAAGGTGGAAAAGACTTGACACGTTAAATCTTGGCTGTCCGGTGTCTTCCATCCATCCAGCCGTGGTTCAATCCGATGTGAAGCAATTAAGGAACAAATTTGATTTAAGGATTTCGGTTAAGGATTTACTAAATGTACTAGTTATTTTATAACTGGCCGGCTGAATCCCTAATAAAAATTACATTTCTAAGAACGTTATCTAACTTTGAATTACATGGTACAACAAAATATCCAGAAATTTAAGACCCCAGACTTTTGTTACCTTTTTTTTCTCATAGGCAAAAAGGATATTTTCGTGCCTGGCTCAATTCATCAGTCATCGACTGTTTGGTTTTGGTACCCTCACGATGTTTTCCTTCACTGTACGAACGAGTTTTAGATGGCCGGGGATCAAATCTCCGATCCATTGAACCCAAGGCCAACACTGGTCACCTTCACAATAAAACAAGATCGAAATTGTAGTTGGAAGCACCATTACAGTGCGGTCATCAGACCTAACTAAGAATCCTTTACAAGCCACGCTCGCTTACACGTGCCGGCACGTGGAAAGGAATTGCTCTTATGAATCATGAATCAATGAACAAATCAAACATAGTTAAGAAAACAATTATCATCTCAATACTGATTATTATTTATTCTTGCTTAATATATATATAAACTAATAGTAAAGAAAACCTAAACTTGACATTGGGGCCTGAAGTCCTAGACAAGTACAAAATTTAAATTTCTTATAATCTAAGAGTGAAAACATAAACAAAGAAACGAAAGAGAAAAAAAAAATGTGCGTTCACTAGTGTACAGACGTAAGAAGTGAAAGTAATTTATGACCTTATTTTTTGAAAAATGATCTACTATATCCAACTATACAGAAATTGGTTAAATAAAGTTAAATACTCAAGATAAAGTTTAACAAAAGGCTTTTATTATCATAGACATGAATAAAAATAATACAATTATTTCATTTTACCTTATTGCTACTAAGGTTATAACAGAATTTCATTAATTGTAATAGAATTATTACTATCATTGTTATCGTTATTATATATTTTTGTTATTAAATCGAATCTCTTCGAATCAAACGTGGTTGGGACAGGAAAAAAATGGCGCGTAACCCAAAAATGTGACGGTATTTTTTTTTTCAACGCCGATAAAGAAGTTTCTCTTTCAAAAACAATTTAGAAGGCGCGCAACAATATATACTTATTGAAGTACATAAGAAATGTTGAGTGCTTAGGTAAAATTATGTTTTTTTTTAATTTACTCGTCTGATTTGTATTAATGATTAAACAATTTGATTGACGTACTAGCAATGCCCCGCGGTAATGCTTAGCTACAGATCTCGTGGTAGTGGAAAGTTTACTAAGTCGGACTATAGATATATATTTGTTATCATTAAAATTTTATTTTACTTAGTTTTTAATTACTTCCTTTCAGATTATTAGATACACACTAACATTCGTAATCAAATCAATATACAGATTTTACTTTACAACGAATATATATCTAATACATTTTTAAATTCGTAACATATATACAGTAAGTGAGGATGCAGCTTTGTAATGGTGAAAGAACTTTTGAAATCAGTCCAGTAGTTTTTGTGTGAAAACATTACAAACATAGATACAAAAACACAAATGTTTCGTCTTTATAATAATAGTTTTCGATTTTGTATTGTATGTTGTTGATTGGTGTTTTCTGTTACTTTAGTTTTATAAATATTAATCAATAATAAATCTATAGAGAATAACAAGTTTTTTAGATAATACTTGTAATTATGTTTGATTTGTGCATTGATTCACGATTCATTAGAATTAGAATTAGAACCATTCCTTTCCACGCGTCGGCACGTGTAAGTGTGCTTTATATCGTAAAAAATGACATTAAAAAATACCTTTTGTCTTCTTTATGGAAACCTAGACGGGCCCGTTTTTGGTAGCATCAGCCAGTACTTATGTCTGGACTATGCAATACTCTGCAATTTTTAGTATGGCCGGGTTATATTGGCAAATATTTTTTGTATGTCCGATGAGTGTTATGTCTGTCATATGGCCGAAACGATCGCTTTGCAAACGAAAATACTGCAATATTTGTCAGCCATATTATTGCTGTCTCGCTTAACGGGCTACTCGGACTCTATATACTTTGATCTTCTTACAAATTGCAAAATAAATGCATCAACAGATGTTTCATTTACAGTTTTTTTTTTGTTTATTTAATTATCAGTAATCTTACAGCTAACATACATATTATGAAACAAAACACTTAGACAATACAGAATGCCAAAACATTACTTACATTACAACATTACTTAGATAAACAATATATATGAGGCCGAAAACAAGTAAGTACGTTAACAGACAAAAATATATTTAAAAAAATTTAAACCCAAGAAAACGTAAGTTTAACATTTGAAACAGCAAATAATACTTAATATTTCAAATAACTGTTTAAACAAAGCCAGAGTCTTCCCGCCTCTTCAAATACTTCCTCACATCACATTCGTGAGGTGGAAATATCAATATTCTCATAGTTAGTGTCATAGTTACATAAAACCCGAAACATTGGTGAATCATTTTATTCTTTATTATTAGTACATTAGTACATTATTACTTTTTTATTTTTTTACTTCTTCACGACTATTTTCCGAAGGGGTAGGCAGAGACGACGGCTCACTTGCCAAAGCCACTTTCATAACATTCATCGGTTATAGGTACTATTGACCTGTTCCTTCTCTAGTACCTCCTGGATTTTGTCCTAGTATGAACTACAAGGCAAGGCCTACCCAACTCGACTTTATCATTAAAATGGCCACATTTCACTTCTTTTAATAAATACTTAATCAATTTTACGATACGATAGTAATATAGGTTACATATTTTACACATTTTAGTGATAATATACTATTAGATTCTATCTCTTACATAAATCTACTATTAGATTTAGTTAATATTATATAGTAATAACCTCAGTTTTAGAATGACAGCTGTTTGAATATAGTGACGTAACGGACCATTTTATGCGTAGCGTTTTCCTAAACTTGATAATTGTCTGATATCATGGTTTAAATGCCTAAAAAACTTAATAGTATATTCTACAATATTTATTTTATCAAATTAATGTAAATTTAACGCAAAATCCAAATAAAGATTTTTCGTTAGTCCACTACGTTACAAAGCAAAAACCTTCGTTCGATCTTGGGAGTCCAATACGTTTGAATTTAGAGAAGGATGAAGAGATGCTATTAAATTTAAGAATCTAATCTCATCAGCTTCTCAACTTTTAACGAGTTCTAACTAAGTTCGCGCTATGCCGCTGTAGGAGTACATATATAACAAAAATACTTATAAACTTCTATACAGTATTTCTGTGTATTATAATATCTGTGACCTGACGACATCAATTGTCAGTTGTCATTACGAATAGTCAGCTTTCAGTTGCCATTGCCGATTTGTCAATCGCCAACTTATTAGAAAAGTGGAAAAGGCGTTCAAATAATTTTTCTTTTTGGTAAAAGAAAATCAGTGTCCCTAAAAATGTTAGCATTGATCAATCGCATCCTAGATTGGATAAAAAGCCTGTTTTGGAAGGAGGAAATGGAACTAACTCTAGTTGGATTACAATATTCGGGAAAAACAACTTTTGTGAACGTCATTGCCGTATGTATTATCATTAAACATTTTGTTTATAGACCCGCAGTAGTCGAGCTGATTTCGAATAAAGTTCTTTTTAGAAATGTTTTACATTACGATTACAGAGTCAAACATGGATTTGGCGAAATACCGTTGTAGCACTACTAAATTAGTATTACTACACAGAAAATTAATCTCTTTCATACACATCACTTTTTAGTGTTACAAACGCCCATTAGAAGCTAATTAGAATGTAGGAGTTATTTTTAAATAAATTTGTCCTAGAAGATTTTCAGGACAAAATATGAATAAAATCAGTCATGATTCAAGAAGAATGGTTCAAAAAAATTCTGTTGTCAAGCATATTTATATTATTTTTATGTCTTTTCAGTCAGGGCAATTTAGTGAAGATATGATACCTACAGTCGGCTTCAATATGCGCAAAATAACCAAAGGGAATGTTACTATTAAGGTAAGTTCATTTTAAAGTTGTGTAGCTATATTTATCTGTTCTCTTAATATTTTAAGTGATTTACATTTTATATTTCTAATGGACCTATATATCTGTATGTAGGTATGGGATATTGGTGGACAGCCCAGATTCCGCTCAATGTGGGAGAGATATTGTAGAGGAGTGAATGCTATAGTGTAAGTTACCATTTCCTAACTTTCTGGCCTGAATGTTGTATACAAAATATTGTAGTGTTTTATTTACTCTTAATATTTATTTGCCTTTGTTTTATCATATTTCCATTTGTACTTGTAGAAAAAACAATAAACTAATACACACTTTATTGGTTGTACAACTTTGTAGTTTTTCATTAATCTTACAGTTACATGGTTGATGCTGCTGATCCAGACAAGATTGAAGCGTCACGTAATGAATTGCACAGTTTACTTGAAAAGCAACAACTGACTGGAATTCCAGTTTTGGTACTCGGAAACAAGCGTGATTTACCACATGCTTTAGATGAACATGGCCTTATTGAACGCATGTAAGTTATCTTTTTCCATATTATTAGAATATAATATAATCATAAGATTTTACACAAAAATTGTCTCTAACACTCATATCTAACAAAAGTCCTGTATATTAAATTGTAAAAGAACTTAAATATTTCTGTATTTAATTGTGTAAAATATGTTACCATGATATACTTAAATCATTATATCCCAATCAGATATATATAGATAATATCAATATTTTTTAGGAATCTCTCTGCAATCCAAGATCGTGAAATTTGCTGTTACTCAATCTCTTGTAAGGAGAAGGACAATATTGATATAACTCTGCAATGGCTGATTGCACACAGTAAATCGGGCAGTGCGCGTTAATCGCATTCTCAATTAACACAAGTCATCCGGAACACTTGAGGCGCAGGCCTGCACCGGCGCTATGCGCTTTACTCTAGCAGATAAATGTTGCACTTATTTGGCCTAAGCAGTGTTTATTATTTACCACTCTTGCCAAATATCTTCACTATACTCTTTAAGCTAGGAGAAATTTTGATCCTTATCTTAGTATTTAGGTTTCGTTGAAACCAAACTAGTCTAATAGAAAATTGTTGAATTAACTTGCAACATTTGAATATAACTGGCCTTGTGTCGAATGGAGACGACTTGTTCAATTGCTGATAGACTTTTGCCAAAGCACTCATCGTTTGGAAGAATTGCTATTGATTGTATTTGCAGCTAGTGCATTGATATGTGTTTTGGCAAATTGTTAATTTTTCATATCGAATTAGAACCAATTTGATTCCTGAGAAAAACAGTGTTTATTGTCTTAGTTTTTGTATGCTTCATATGGTTTATTTTTCCTGAATATTAGTCCATATTTACAAAATTTAAATTCATGTGATTATTACAGAAATTTAGTAATATTACAAATATTGTAATAGATTCTGACAAAACAGATTCATGGCATATCATGTTGATGTGATAATTCGGTATGAAGTTGTTCGAATTCCTTTAGATATATAACTTAGCTTGAGTCGGTGCACTCTCTATTATAACTTGTGTTTCATATAAAATTTAATTTTGATATCACGGCCGTGTGAATGGTATAATATAAAATATCGAAGGCATGTCTACTATAATTAAATGTGGCATCTTTTAAATTTTAAAAAAACCTTTGTTACTCGAAATTGTTACCATTTATTTTAGCTAAGAAAAATCTGGTAATTTATTATTCAATAATTAGTGACGATTATTTATTTTAATCCTTATTTAAATTATATGAGTTTAATCTCCATCATTTAGTAAATTAATTTATCAAGAGCAGAAGGGTTGTTGCATTTGGAAATTTTGTTACAAATTCTTTGGGAATGACATTTGGTGACGCTTGGACTCGTGACGTTTTCATACAAATTCGTTTGGTATGAGTGGGTCACGACTGTCGAAAAGTGATTTTATCTCAAGCCCTAGTACCCTTCGCATATATTATACGTAATGTAGAATAGATTGTATTAAGCTGATCGCGGTTGCTCCTTATTTAAAAATACGAACATATATCGTTCCTAAAGCATTCTTAATAAACTTATAAAATTGTCCGCATGACAGCTTTGTCACAGCGGATATCTATCTAAACGAATATATAATAAAAATATTGTAGTCTGTGCAATTAACACCTTTCTTCATTCAACGATTAAATGTCTTTTAAATATAATTTATATTAATCTTAATCATTCCTGGCAAGCACAAACTAGCAAAAAATATTCCATTATATATTATTTGAAACATTTAAAAAGCTGCCACATTGAGTGTATGTAAATTAGATTACTTAGTTTCTTCTATTATGTATAGATATTCTCATTGTTAGCTAAAATTAAGTTAAAGTTTATAAAATATGATAATACATAGTGTGATACTTTTTTTTCTACAACATCAAAACATGTCTTTCATTTTGCCTTTTTTTATATTATTCGATTACTGATAAAACGCTTGTGTTAAAGTGTTTGTCAAAAGCCTGAAGGAACCGCCATTGCCAAAGAAATCAATACTAATACTGAATAAGTAATACTCGATGTGGCAAACAGGACATTTTATTTAAATATTCTCCATAATTCAATAATATCTTCCTTGCCACTTTTAACGCACGCATTTGCTGCTACTTTACTAAATACATAAATAATCTTACTATACACTTATTTTATTAATTGTAAAGGAAATATCGATACTTTTCTAAGTCTTTATTCCCATAATTCATTACAAAATATAAAATACACCAGAAGCTCTTTAAACTGAAGACGTAGTGAGACATACTACTCTTAATGGAAAAATGATCCCATTACATTTTATGTATAAACAATTATTTCCTTTAATGTTGCCAGTGGTGCGTTATTTTCGATTTTTGCTTATTTTTAGAAAGTTTACATTAATAAAATAATTATGTATTATAATGTAACACATACATATATGATTTTAAGATAAGATAAACTATTTTAAATATTTAAATAGCTTTTCGTTTTAAGGTTTTGATGATAGCAGCTTTTCTTCAAACATTATTAATACAAAGAAACTTTCAAAAGTTATAAGTTGGCTCCTTCTGTGTTTCGAGTAATTTGTATAGAAATATAATTAAAATTATTTTAAAAACTTTAAAAGTCTTTTAAAAAACATACATTTATGCATGTCATTTACGCGTAAATAATATATAAAATATATTTTAATGTGTATATTTAAAAAATCGATAATTTATTTTAATAATGAAATCCAACTAAATACTTATTGGATAATATTTCAATCATATAATTTGATAAATACTGATTCATCATTTATATAGTGATGTCAATTAATTAGTAATAATTATATTCATTTCTAATGTTTTTAATTAAATATAAGGCCCCCTTAATCTTAATTTAATTCTAGGATCAAAGCTAACAGCTTTGCTCCTACTCCTTACAAAAATTATACTTCAATATGTTTTTGACATACAGCTGTCATTTTTGGCTCTAAATCTTACACTTACAATTTAAACAAACAAATACAAAATAATGAAACACCCAAACTTTCACTGTCGAAGTTTGGACTATGTCTATGACATTGACGCTGAGTAGACCAGTAGGAATATAGCAATTAAGTAAAGAAGTTATCATCTTGTTGGCGCTTTTGGAACAGACCAAGGTCTTACGACTGCTGAGTCGGTCTGGAATGCCTGAGAACATTTGTGTCCACTATGACCTATTGGACCCCGATGTTATTATAGGCATTACCCCAAGAGGCCAATAGTTGCGTTAGAAGCAATCTCACATTAGAAAACGTTCCAAGCGTTTATGGAGCCCTAAGAGTGCGGCAGTGAGAGACTTTATATTAAGAAGCTATCTGAAGACTGACATCCCAGTAGAAGAATCACAAAGGAGTTTTCAGATATCCTGGTCTTCCTACATTGGAGAGGTGATATGTAATATATCAATTCTGGCTGTAAATAGTAACTGGAATCTGATAATGCTAGACGCGCGATTACGTTTAAAGATGTGCAGTTATACGGAAGCAAAGCACAAGCAGCAGTAAGCAGTTTTACAATGGCTTGCCTGTGGAAAATTTTAGAGATCCAGGTACCCAGTAAAAGTTATATAAGCTGTCAACTGAAGGTGAGATTGTGGAGTACTGTATAGATGTTGGAAAAATCTAAAGAAAAACATAAAATTGATGAAATTTAGCACATGCTTGGAAGCTTGAATCATATATTAAACTCCAACATAAAAGTTCAAGCTGAAAATTTACTTTTTTGGGGTCACTTTAAAGTACTAAGAAGTTGAATTGTTACAACTAATCAGGCGTGAGTGAAACACACCAAGAACCGAAGTTGCATTTTTAAAGGTTTAATCAAAACGGTTTTATTCGAAAACCAATAAATCTTGAGTATTATTATAGCACACTCCAGTAAAATTAGCTGATTGCCCGTCCTTTAATTCCAAAGCTTTAATTCTCATCTCCTGTTCATTGACCCTTTTAGTTAAAAGAGCAATTTTATCCATTAGGTTTTCAATAACATTGTTCATGTCTTTCGTGTTATCACTTTTCTTCGATTGACTGGATTGAGAGTCAGTGCTATCCATGGAGAGTTTGGAATTTGAATTTGAAACTGGAATCACTTGTAACCTTATATAAAAGTCAGATTTCTTAAACGTTTCCAATTCGTCAATTGTTAGTAGATATTCTGGTATTTTGTCAAGATCATTGGCGTTAACGCTTTTGAGTACGTCGTTCAGTTTATCAGCGTACACCTTCAGAACGGTCGGTTTAATTGCCCCAATGAGATTATTTTGCTCGTTCCAGAAGTAAGGGATACGTTTATTATCGACTGCTTTATAAAACTCATCTATCATGTCCTTAAAAATGAGACCGATATTATTCTCCCAATATTTGTCGTCGTTTATTTTCTGGATTTTCCAGAGAAACAAGGTTTTGATGTAATAACTGGCGATATACTTTAGGCCAAGGACGTCGCGAAGTTTTTTTACCTAAAAAAAGAAAAAGGTGTTCTGTGCTTATTACGTGTATAGTCGAAAAGCTTACTACACAATTTTAATAGCGATTCCAATATTTGGCTCAATAACTAGGCAAAAATTAATTGGCTGGAGAAATCAAAGTTTAGATTAAATTTTTTAATTGGTTAATTATAATGTAAGCTTAATAAGTAGATTACGAATATCCTTTAGGATTTTTAAGTACGAATTATGCTGTGCAAAGCCACACAAATGTAGAATGAATGAAGATGAAAACTGTGAGCTTTTAATAGAAAAATAAGATCAGCATAGTTGTTCCAATAAAATAAACACCCACCAATCTTATAACAACTTTCAACTGCTTCAAATTTTTCATAACTTTCCTCTCTTGTTCCTGAAAGGAGAGCCGCCAACACTGGTTCTGCTCTTTAACATTCAAAGCTTTGTTTGGCTTTGGTACTACTAACCAATCTTTAGCTTTATCGTCACCTATATTTCTGAAATATTATAAACCTTTAATTTCCGTAAATAATCTTTTGGGGAAGGGTTTTATTAATGTAAAAGTATGGAATGTTACTCGAAGCATAATTGGTTTCGTTCCAAATTGAACTGTATCCAGACATCAGCTGGAAGAGGCGTATGTATTATAGGTCGACTAACAAAGCCTTTGAAATGGTAACGAAAGTAGAAGACGCTTAAATAGGCCCTAGTTAGGAAAAGGCGTTCTCAAAGAAGATCTGATCATATCATTGATATTGCCAACGGAAGTGGCTGCACTAAACCATTGACAGACAACATTAGAAGGAAAGTGGAAGAATTTACTCAATTAATCAGGGAGCGTTCAAGTATTACGTAACAAATTTGGGGGGGGGGGGGAAGGGTTCCTCTTGTAAAAAGTGACGATGCGAGGCGGGGATTGAATTACGCGTTATTATTGTTAATATTATTTTCCACATTCCAGGACCTTACACCACATAATGGTAAGTTTTAGGTATAAGAAGTCACTGGGGATGATCACGAAACGTTTTACTATTGGATACAGAAAACGTTACGGCACTTTTAATGGCGGGGGGGGGGTCTAGAATCTCTTGACGTTACGTGACGTAATACTTGAACGCTCCCTCAACAATATTTTCTTAGATTTTTGATAATGATGTTTTAATCAACAGATTCTTGGCCAGACAATCTAGGTCTGTGTGAGGTAAGAAAGCTCAATTCACATGTACTTGTTTTTTTTTGCCAAGACTCATCAAATTCCCCATATATCAAAAGTATTTGTGACTTAGGGAGTGTCATTCAAGAAAAGAACAAATTCGAATACGAATCCTTAAAAAGCCCGCAACGCACTAGCGAGCCCTCAAGCATTGTCCATGGGCGGAGATATCAGTTAACATCAGGTGATTCTCCCGCCCGTTTGCCTTGTGTTACAAATAAAATACGTAACGACCTCAGCATAATGATGGGTTTAAAAATACTATGATTCAAACCAGCTCCAATCTTAGCAATAAACAAGATATGTGAATACGTGATAGGTGTGCTTTGTAAGTATAATTGATTAAAACCAGTGGCGCCTACTTTTACGTCTGGGCCGGTTCTGTGTGTTTCGTGTTTTTTTTTCTAACAGGCAAGTAGATGATCAGCTTTCTACACCTATAACACGGTCGACTCTTCGATTCTTTAGCCGGTTTCTTCACGACGTACAGATTTTGACGCACATAGAAAAATCCATCAATGCAGTAGCGAGGATCGAACGTACAATCTCAGGGATCCTCTTAAGGAGCACGCTGAAGCCCAACACTGCTATTAGGTTAGCAGATTTACTGCAATCCCCCCCCCCCCCCCTGTCAGCAAATGTAAACAAAGCTCTCAAATATGCACAAAACGAATTAATTTTTTATAGGAATCCTCGAAAATGCAGTTCGTTTTTAAGCATAGACAATATGTGTAAAAAACGTAAGTAATTACTGTTACTTCCCCCTATAGCGCTTACGTAATACTTGACAGCCCTTATTCCCGAGTACCATTCGACACATTCTGTACTTAATACTATTTTACGGTTATACACTTTTCACTAACATACCTGTAACCTTTTGGCCAACGCGGTAGCATAAATCGTATGACAGGTACTAAATCCACATCAAGATAGAAAGATTCATTTTTATTCTCTATATTCAATGTATACGCTGGTCCCGAAGATTTATATTTTAACTCATACTTAACACCATTAACTGTCACCTCATTGTTCATAGCGTTAAGGGCCTTCTGTATTATACTGTGTAACCACTGACGAAATTTGTTTTGGAGAAGGTATTTGTCACTGTCACGCCAATCTCTTGTCACTTTGTGACAGTTTTCCCAATCCTAAAAAAACAATATACGCTCATCAATTTATCTAAATCCAAGATTGACGCTATCTGCTGTTACATCTGGAAGGTGAGAGTGAAAAAAGTATGACCTAGTCCAACATGCGTTGTGACGCGATATTAAATGTTTGTCTTGAGTTCGTATTTTTTTTATATCCCTTGACATTTTTAGCCATAACTACACAAATATGATCTTTGTAATTTTTTTCAGTTTCCAGGGATTGAATCTCGTAGCAGCATAATCCCTTTACTCTCAACAGCGACTGCGGTCCTTCAATATTCACTTTTTCTGCGCCCAATGTTCCGCTACGCTACGATATTGAAATAACTATATATAACTTCTATTCAATATTACAGAGTACCGCTGCAAGACTTGAAGTTTACTTAAAATACTAAAATCGTTGAGAGGAAGTTAATGTCTTTAATATAGAAGATAAACAAGTGCGACTGACTGCAAAAAAAAAAATATTTCTACACAATTTGAGCCTAGGTTTTTTTTAAGCAAGCTGAGCTTAACTCCGGAGACTATAATTATATGGAGGAATAAAATGTACTTCAAAGATGCACAAGACCAAATGTCTCTAATACTCTACATATATATCTAAGATACATAGCAATTATAGTAATAACATCAAAGAACAGATTAATTATTTTTAAAATGCAAATTCCTTATCATTTTTTAATTGAAACTATAGTTTATCTGATAGCCCCATTTTGATATTAAACTTAGGTTTTTAATAACCAAGATTATGTAATCAAATTAATTTATCTATATGTAATTATTACTCTCTAGCAAACACTTACTCTCTAAATCTTAAAAAAATAATTGGTCTAATGACACCTTTTTAACTAATCTATCTCTTTTCAATGCAATTTGACAGAATGTAAGAAAATAATACGAATAAGAAGGTAAAAGGGTGCAATAAAAATTAGTTTTTATTAAGTGTAAATAGTTTAAAATAAAATTGACCATAAATAGAGAAAGTTGGTCCCCTTGCTAAAATTCAGTAGTCAGTGCAGAAGAGAACTGTTGGGAACCTTTTTTGTTATGTTGGCAAGAGTAATCATTTTAAAACTTAATATAAAAAAGTATATAATTATTCTGATTAAATAAAATGAACAAAGGAAATAAGAATTATCTCAGTATCCATAGTAATCATCCAGTTCTCTTTCTGCACAGACTATACTGAACAATATTCATTTATTATGGAAATATATATACACCTTCTGCTTATCCAGATTATCAAAGGGTCTGCTAATTTTCATTTTGACAAATCCAGGCTGAGCATTCTCCAGTGTAATTCCATCCTCTCCATCCTCATAACTTATGGGTAGTCGTATTACTATGTTCATATCAAATTCATCTAATTTAGACACTTTGATACCATCATACACACTTCCAGCATAGAGTACCTTGTATATTAAAATAACTTTATGCCAAGTACTTAATCAATACATTTTAATCTTATTTACACATAAAAATTGTTTCAATTTATGCCAGAAAATATAATCTAAAAAAATATTTATGAGACTGTCTGTGGCTCTAAGATAATTTTAACAATATTTGTAATACATAAAATTATATTTTAAAAAGAAATACTATTCAGTAGGTCAGACTTTTCATGTATGTGTGTTTGATGATAAAAAATAAATGTATAACAAATCAAATTCTAACATTGTTATAGTATTTTGTTTCATAAGCAAATGTGGTAATTATGATTTATTCTATACTTTTAAAATGTTAATAATGTATTTTTCATCTTCATGAGTGCTACTAAAGATTTAAGACATACAAGCAGACATGAGTTCCTAAAATTATATAAAAAATGTACATACCTGTTTAGCATATTTACTAAAGTAATTACATTGCTCTTCCATCTTTTGTTTAACCTGTTCAAAGACACTGTTAAATACTTCTTGTGATTTCTTGAGATCCTTGTCTTTTAAGGAAATAAATTCCTTAAAAATTTCCCCAAGATACATATCTATATGTTTCCTTTTAGCTGACATATTCCTGAAACAGACACCGCATTTTATTAGTAACTACACTGTAAATATATAAAAAACGAAATTATAAACAAATATTTTAGCGATATATAATAACAATTATTAAAGTTACCTACGATTACTGTTTTAGTGATCCCTCGATGATATTAGCTATTAGATATGACCGTATTTCAAATACAATATCAATACCGGCACCGCCTCGGGGCTTGAAAGGTACGATAACAATATATTGAACTAATGAAGTATAATGATTCAATTTTCACTGAATCAAAGACAATAGTGAACAGAAGTCGTAAGTCAAATTGAATTTAAAATGTAAATGGGCATCGGTGACGTCGACCAATGGGGGACAAGTAAAATAATGTACTTGTTGATTTACTCTATTTTGATTGGTTCCTAATTGCCCAATGAGACAGCTTATAACTATAGTCCTTGACTGGGAAAGTACAGCCTTAAGAGTGTCTATAATAACAGTGAATTTTTTCCCGTGTTCGTAAAAAAATAATAAGTTTTTCCTTTTATCTTTCCTAAATGAAGTGTCGTTTAAATAATAATGTGCCCAGCAAATTTATTCATAATGCTGAAATTTAATTATATCATATGGCAATGTATCTATTGGATAGTATAAATATTATGATTATAAAAACAAAGTCAAAAGCAACACATTTATTTATGAAATAAACATAGATTACTATAGTAGTTGATAACTGATTTATTCTGTACTAGGACAAGTATTCGATTAGTGGTCACCATAGACAATTTTTTTTGGTATGTATAGGGTTCTTTAAAAATGTCAACAAGATTTACATTGTTTACAGAATTTAAATTGAATATCACTACAAAATAAAGAAAGTGTAATTTCCTTTAAAATCGTAAGGACTGTAACAAATCACTATTTAAAAAAATATTATATTTGTTTTTAAAACAAAGGACTACCTCATTTACGTCTAGTGAATATGAATTACTTAAATTAATATATCAAGTAAGTTGTACGACAGTTTTGATACCTTGTGTGGTGTACCCTGACCGCTGCCCTTGTTCACCGATAGGGCATGGGGCTCAAACATTACTTGCCTCTGTCATTGGTAACACTTCTACGACGAGGTCCCCAGACTTCGTTTTTTTGCAATCCGAACTTGGTTCGACGAGCCCATGAACCAGGAAATTGAAGACCTAATTACACCATCGCTTTGTAATTAAATGCATATATAAAAAAACAAAAAGGATTATGTATATAATTCCATGTTTTTCGTCTATTTTGTGTCAAGCCTTTTTTTAATTTCTTTAGATGTTTTTTCATCCTACGAAGAGAAAATACTATTAGTTTATTTTCCATAGATTACAAAGTACGCTTAAAATAGTCTATTAGTAGTTAGCGTTAGTGTCTTTAAACGTTTTATTACAGCTTAAGGTGACATGAGCAGCCGTGATAGTTGGGTTCCTCTGGCTGCAGGCCTGGTTGTTGGAGCTGGTTTGCTTGCACTCCTTTATAAGATGTTTTCGGTGACTTCCTATAGTAAAATTAATTTAAATCCTGCCTCTAATGCGTATATATGTGCATGTAAAGATGGCGACATTGATAGCGCAGTAAGCTTATATTATAATAATTTTATTTAGTTTTTTTTATTCTTTATAACCGGTTACTAAATATGGTTTACCAGTCTTTTCAATAAGGTTTTAGCAGCCTCTCTTTCTTAATAACACATGAAAAAATTGTCCAGTATATTTTCGCGTAAAGAAGGTAGTGAAAGGGTGAGACAAAACTATCGCCCGTAACGCTTGATTGCAATTAGTCCACATCTTTAGTCCAAATAACAAATACGTCACCAGCAGTGGTTCCGTTTGACCAATCATAAAGAAATGAACATTTGTTATTTTAAGTGGTAATTACGTATTACCTGTGTCGCCATAGACTATATACTGTTGGCAAACGACGATCAAACGGAACACGGCATGTTTTCGTCTTTCGTTTTAGATTCTAGGATAGATTTGTAATCTTGCATTTAATGTAAATTAGTTATTGCAATAAAAAAACACGTTAAAGGCGTTTAATCTTGATTGCTTTATACCTGTTACTTTTGGAAACGATGGACGATATTGTGGTATAATTTTATATATTATAAATTTAGCTATATAAAAAAACCTTTGTAGTGTAAAGTGCATAGTTCGAGTTGACAGAAAAGAAGAAATATTTTGCTACTTGTCACGATGGCTGTCACACGAAGACGACGCAAAAATTATTTTTGATACTAAAATAATATAAATATACAAAATGCTGTGGCGAGAAGCTTCTTAACACAAGTAAACTTCGTACCAATGCAATGTGTGATTGGTAAGGCTTATTTTCCATTTCTCAATAGGTTATAATAAAACTTTTTAACGGCTATAAACGCGAATTTATAAGTAAACTCGATGTATGGCCTGCTTACCAATCAGCGTTTTTATTCAAATCTATATTTGAAATATTATTATTTATATTAGTGATTTCGGTAACATTTGCGAGTTGCATATAACATTGTTGAAAATTTTGTATTATTTTATTAATTTCATTACTTTGTAAAATTAATTTTATTAATACGATTACAATATATACCCCAACATGACAACCCTACTTATTTATATGCATAATAAAACTGGAATACCGCGAGCTCGGGCCCAAACAAAAAATATTTGCATTGGACCATATATTCAATGGATTTGTGGCCGTTCTCACGATCACAACGGCAACTGCTAGTGCTATAAATTATAATCAAAGAAACATACAGGAATCTGATACCACGAAACCTTATGGGTTAAGTGTTAATATGAACTATCTTTCGTAACCGTAATTTTTAAGTGCGGAGGAATTAGAGCGAAAACGGCTCGCTGCTATTCGAGCACAATCACGTGGTACATCCCCACCCCCGGGATCCGGATGGCTGGACTGGATCTTTGGAGACAGTTCAGGAGGATGGTTTCCTATTATCGGAGGGTCCACAGTCTTCATGGCTCTACTCGGCCTGGTGTATCAAAACTTTGAGAGGATAAAGCAGTTTTTTGGCGGGTTCGGTGCAGGTGGCAAAAAATGGAAAGACCCATGCGAAGGACAAGTTCGGGTGAATTTTACTTTATTATTATTTTAGACTTTTGCTGTGGTTTTAATGATAATACTGACTTCATGTCCTATGTCCCCAGAAGGGGCAGAGGGCGGGCATACACATAGTTAATGATAAGAAATCATTAATTATCTTGTAAATAAACACGAAAGTTATTCAGCTGAAAGTCATAAATTGTGGCGGAGGCCATAAATATATTCGTTTATAATCTTAATTTTGAAACATAACCGACTTGCCTTAGACCCAAAAAGTTGACGGCGTGTGTAGGTGTGTAGACAGTATGTGATCTGTGCACATCTCATGCACAGATCACCTACTTTTCTATTTGATTGATAAATAATTTGGAAACATGTACAAAAATCTGTAATCCAGGCCCAAAAAGGTTGTAACAACAGATTTATTAATTTTATAATCTTAATTTCAATAATGGGAGATGATGGGTACGTCATATTCGTTTAAATTGAAAAAATCAGTTTTTTAAAAGAGTTACTACTCTTTTCATCTATATGTATTTATCAAGAAGACATTAGTCTTGTGACAATATCACAATGTAACGACAAATTCCCAGACAATTCGTTTAGACGTAGACGTTTCGTTCGTGCATGGATCACACCCGTCCAAAAGTGAATTTGTCTTTTTTTTATTAAAAGGTGTAATTTTAAAAAGTTGATATCATAGCTATATTTGTAATTTATGAAAATACTGGACCAACTTTGAAAATTGATTCTCTACACTACATAAAGGCAGGCAATAAAAAGCCAATTTAACTCAGTGAACGTTTTCTGATATTATTTTCAATAAAATATAGATGTCTCAATAGAAATTATAAACTGCCTTTATTTGCAGAAACCACCACCGAAGCCATTCAAGCCGTGTAGCTGCGATACCTAACAGAATACCTACTTCTTTAACGCTTGATCAATGTGTTACAGTATCGTGACTTTATTTAATTAAATGAGTTTTTATTCTATAGCAATATTATATTCTGTGTATTCAAATCACCTATATCTAATATATCCTATTTATAAGGCTGTTCGAATTACGTACAAATAATGGATGGTAATATGTTAACAGATTTAATAATTCCTTCAAGAAATAGCGTACCAATTTTTAAAAAAACCGGCCGCACGCTTGCAAGCCTTCTGGCAATGTGTGTCTATACTCTATGGGCGGCGGTATCACTGAACGTCAGATGAGCCACCTGCCCGTTTGCCGTGTTCTGTAAAAAAAAAAATGACTCACTGTTGAGGATCGCGTCACTCTACTTACACAAAAAATGAATTCAAGTATTCCTAAGACCGATACTTACACATCGTTATTATTATCTATAGCGAGATTTATTTCTCTTGTCTGTAATGTATTAAGGCAACTAATCTAGCTACGTAATCGGTATATTGAATTGAATAATGCTAGGAAAGGTTCCTATCATAAAATTATTTCGAGTTGATGTTATAAGTGAAACTAACGAAACGATGTTCCGCATGATATTCAAACTGGAATTTAAAAAAATCGCTTCCCGTGTAAGATTGATGTTTTTGATTGATTTTATTTATTGTCAACTTCAAGTCGTACGAGTTTCAGACCCGAATTGAGTGTCCGAATAAAGAAACTTACCAGTCTGGGGATAGAAAATAAAACAGCGAATTGAAACAAAATATATTTATTACCACATCTTACAAATGAAATCCTTGGGCCTCGTGGGCTCAACTATGAATAACTATTGCAAACCCGGGCTTGACACAACCGTAACGAAATTCTAAGTTAGTGCCTTAAAGGAACGTTAGCTATACAATAACTTAATTCACGATTTAGAAAATATGAGATGGTAACATTAAGTACGGATATTTTATAGCCACCTCATGTGATCTAAAAAGTTAACTATAACTATAAAAATAACTAAAAACTAACATTCAACTGATATGCGTTTGTGGTGGCAAGTGCAGTCTATCCGAGATAAGTACGGCATAAATTAGGCAAAGTAACATTTACCTTATACATAAATGTCGTTAGTCGTTTACGAATGGACGTTCTCAAATATAATGCTAACTCAAAAGTGTCGGTAAAAACGTAATTTACGTTGGTAAAACAGTATAGCAATTAATGTAAATTTCGTTTACCAATACAAAATCGTGGTTATTGCGATTTGCAATTTGTATTGTACGTAAATATATGAAGTCTATTCGTATGAATTCTCAATCTCCCATAGTACGGTAGTAAAATCGGATACGCATACAAATGTGTAAATTGCCCTAATTAGTGGTGTAAATCAGAATTACCACAATAAATAACCACTTCTAAAGTACGTAACATTATTTATTAACGGAAGATTCTAGTGTAACGTGGCAACACAAGGGAAATTATTTATTATATTAATTGACTAACGTTTACGATAACAATGAATTAGTTTAATGCACGATAATAAGTAGCGATAACCATTATCTCATTCGCTCGATCCTACTACATATTAGTTTTTTATTCGAGACTGATATTAACAAAAAAAAATCAATTAGTTTAGTTTTGTTAGTACATATTTTGCTTTAGAAAAGTGAAATCACCACGAGATATTTTTCAAGCGACTTTCTAGCGGCTTTACACTTTTGTAACTGATTAACAGACTCTTCTTTATAGGCCTTGTGTCTTGTATTCTTTTTAACGAATGCGAAACCACAACTAACGAATTAATAAACACAGAGAAATACTATACTTTAACGGACATGTCACCTCATTAGAGTCTTGAAATTTTACATCAATCACAATTTCGCCGAGCAACAAAACAAGGAACTGCGCCCTTACTCTGTAACTTTCAATAGCGATAGCGATACCCACCGCAACGTTTGAATGCAAGTTCGATGAAGTCATGAAAACACGCTATTATTACGAAATAAGTATAACAATTTTTTTATAGTATATTAATCACAACGATTGCTCGCTATTTGCGTCTGAAAATCTAGTTTCGGATTTAATTTAACCGCTAAAAATATCTCACGGGACTACACTTCAGAATCGAGAAAACGAAAATAACAAGTACTGGACGGATGTTGTTGTTCTGAAACGTGCTTTAAACAATAACATTTACAACTGTTCCCTTCCGGGAATAAATGGCTGTGGTGTGAGGAACTAATTGGTGAGGGAAATGTCTATTGCGGGAAATGATAGGAGAGTTAAGGAAAACAGATACAGAGTCAAATCTAATACATTTTTGACGTACGGCTGTACTTAGGGCCAAGACTCGGAGAGATCCCTAGCCACCGTTTCGAATGACTGTAGCTGCCGGATTCGTCTTTCAAAAGTTAAGAAAAATAATTTTGACAGAATGAAAAAAAAATTGTGTAACCGGAAATCTCGAAATCGAAAGAATTTATAGTCCACTACAATATTATCCAACAACAAAACAACTGTTTGGCACTGATTAAATCGGGTTTTTTATAGATTTAAAATATATTTACATTCAAAACACCCTGAAGATATGATAATGACAAAAATATGTAATTTATTTATTTCACAATTATGAGGTATAGCCTCGATAATATGAATAATTATTTATATGACCGAAATAATAAACACCACGGGGTTAGAACGCACTCGAAGCTGTTCCTCGAGTCGACGCCTACGATATACGACAAAATTATTATTTATATATTTTTCTATTTATATTCTCACGCTATAATATGCTAGCTTTTTGTCGTTCGCGTTGCACAAGCTATAAACATCGTCAAACATGGTCTGTTAGAATTATCTTACGTCACGTGACACACTTTGTTCATATTCACCGGTGCCGTTTCAAGGACCCAGTCCGCCAATATAAATAATGTTTTATTATTTTCGAATATTCAATAAACCTTTTTTTATTACACGCAAATTACGGCCCGTATCGTTCTCGATACCCCAACGTCAAATCGACGTTCAAGAACTGTCGCTTCTGAAGTTTGACATCTGACAGACGTCAAACTTGACATACGAAAATAATAACTGTCATATTGACAACATTCCAACCCCGCATATTAATAAAAAAATATTGCAACTTTCGTGTTAATATTAAAAATATAATACCAATTTATAAAACCTTCGATATACTTATACTAAGTGCAATTAATTTATGTTGGACTAAGTGACGCGTTTGAGACTAGAAACGCCCCACTATTATAAATAATTTTGTTATAGGACGAATTTGCGAAACGATGAAAAATAATTTCGAATAGTTGCCACTCTCAAAAAATATATATACACGCGAACTGGCAAGTAACGTAATACTGTATACATAAATTAAATCTATATAAATTATCATTAATTTTTAATTCTAAATTATTTACACTGTGTCTAAACGTCGCTATTGAAAAATACATATCCATCGAAATGGTTATTCGACTTATGTCTGGTCTCTATAACAATTGCAAAATCCTCCGAAATTTAATAAAATTTCTGTAGTTTAAAAAAAACTTTTAAATAGTCTGGTAAAACTATCCATCCATATTCCAATATGTTATGGAATCCGAAAATTCCAAAAGACCTCCGAGTTCTAGCATCCATAATATCAGCTATGAGAAGAAAAATCTACGTCAAATTCTCTACCTTCATTTATTAGGACGGTTGAAGGCAGTTGTTAAAAGCCTATAGAGAATTGACGATTTTCACGAGGTTTCAGGTTCAAATTATTCGTTTGAATTTTCTGTTCCCGTAAATAATCACTATTTACTCTTCAGTATGATTTATTTACCGATGTTTAATAGAACCGAACGTGAAAAACATTGAAATACGGACGGATAGTGCTCAATATAGGAACCGAGCATAAGTCGTCAAAACGTAGGCCATCACTGGTCAGTATTAGTCTATATCTCTACAACTGTTACATAATCTCATATATCCAAAGAAATGCTTAGTATATTCAGTCAAATAAACGCGGAATCGTCATTAAGTGCTTCCAGAAACTGTAGAACCCAACACGAGATTCACAGACTAACTGTCACATGGATACTTTTTGACAGATGGGAGAATTAGTTCGCACTTTGTTGTCTATGAATCTTCCAAATAGTGAGAATAACTGTCAAAGAAATCCCGACAACTTGTCAACTCCATAGTGTAGCTAGTGGAAATTGAAATTCTTTAAGAACGAAATAATCATTTACACCATCAATATGATTTGTTGTAAAAGAAATATATAAATGAATAACCACAATTTCTGAAAGCACCGTGTTCATATATTGTCACAAACGTTTCACCCTTGGCACTAGCCTTGAAATACTGCTTAACAATGTATACCGATAATATAATATTGTTCTCGCTTTGTATATAATATTTAGGGAATATAAATAATTTTTAAATTTTATTAACTCTATTTGGAAGTCACTGAACAATTTGACACATGACAAAGTCGTGGCGAGCTCTAGCGGACGCGGTCTAGCAAAGGCGTCACACCTTTGAGATTTAGTCACGTACGCGGGCGTATACGTAGACACCTCACGTATACGTACGTCTGTCTATCAGTGAGTTAACGGATTAAAAATTTAACACTGGTTTTAACTCTACTGACAACCAAATTTAATTGACCGCACAATCACTTCTGAGATCGCCTCTCGACTTCGTATCCCTTACGTTATGACTTTTTATCGAAGAGTGGCAGTTTCGATTTGACGGCTCCCTCGCAGATCATCAGTCTCTGGGCGACGCATTTCCTCCCGCACCCTTCTTCCCCCACCACTTCCATCCGACTCCCCGCGCTCCTATGCTTGACGTCAACGAAGTATTCCTTCTCGGTCTTCTCCTTACCGAACTTGCCAAAGTTGCTCATTTTGACCCTCTGCCCCTTGAACTCGCACTTGAAGTCGGCGCCTTTTCGTTCGAAGTACTCGACGATTTTGGATATTTGCGCGGATCTGACGTGACGGGGGATCCGGTCGTCGTAAATGTCGGAGCCGAGGGACGCGACGTCCTCCGAACTGTCCGTGTAGACGCTCGAGGTGCGCTTGCAGGAGAAGAGGTGGGAAGGAAAGTTGAGAACCCTCGGGAGGACGCGGTTGAGTTCGTCCTCGTCCAGTGGACGATGGGAACACTGCACGCGGCCGACGCAGCAGCATTTCGTCAGGACGTGGTACTCCCGTTCGATCTCCTCGGTGTCGAGGAGGCCGCAGAGGAAGGGCGAGGCGTCGTTTTCTCGGACGGACTCCTCGTCGTCGAGGCTGCGGAGGGAACTCACTGTGGTGGAGAGGGCGGAGTCGTCGGGCAACGTCGGCCGACGTCGCAACACCCGCTCGTATAGGACGAGGCAGTCCGTGCAAACCCGTACACGGGGCTGATCCTCGAACTCGTCGCCCGAGCGGTCACTGGATTCGCGACGCCACCACCAACACCTGAAATGGGATATTTCGTTTATATATTCGTTTAAAATATTGTATTCGAGGATGTGAATTTCGGTAAAACAATTAGACAAGTGCTGTTACAGATCTAATTTAAAATCACTTAAGATCCTTTTAAGCTCAATATGAAAATGTAGGATTAAATATATATAATTATACTAACAAAAATCAAAAAAGTTAAAATATACATTCGTAATTACTTAAATTAAACAAAAACAAATAAAACCCAATACTTACAATGTTTTATAAAAAATGTATATATACACCCAAAATAGATAAATAGAACAATAAACTAGAAATAAATATAAACTTGCTATATGTATGCCATCAATGCCACATCAAATTCGAACAATGTTCTATGGTTTGCTCAGTTGACTGATCGAGTTTATTACGTCTACCCACATTTTTGTTGATGTTTTGTTATTTTATATACCTACATCTGTGCGCTTTAATTATGTATCTTAGTTGTATAGAAATTTTTATCAGTAAGTGAATTATGTGTGCAATTCTTATGAGAAATAAATTTATTATTAAACCGTAAAAATAAGAAGCATATTTTTAAATCTCTTATTTTGCAGATGTGGCACATACATTTAAACAGACATTGTAGTAGCTATACTATATATTTAAAACACAAAATCGTACCTATGACATCCCATAAGCGAGCACGGACACATGGCGCCATAACTCGCGTGTCCAAAGTCCTCATTGGCCACTGAGAATATCCCGCTCTCGCACGACCCGCGGCGTTTTAGTTCAGAGTCGCTCAGCTTCTGTTTCCTACTGAACACCGGCGAGGGGGGAAGCGACGACGATCGCGGCTCGTCCGAGGTGGGGTAAAGATTGGGGGGGTCGCCGCTGGAGCATCGATTCCGGGGGGTCCCGGAGCCGCCTCGTGGAGGATTTGTTTCAAGTATTTTGTGGACCCCGCGGAAGGTATGCAACGCTCGCTTCGCGGGTCGGGGGGCCGCGTGGGTGTCCCGGAGGAGCATTATGTGGGCGAGACGATGGAGACGGGCGAGGGATGGAGGGGCGGGGGGTGCCGGGTCGAGGGCGCAGGCGGAGCGATGAGGGGGAGAGGGGGGAGACACGCGGGACATGCATTCCAACTCGGATAACGAGCGACGGTGAGCGGCGCTACCTGTAACATTGTACACAGATGCTACAGTCACAATACATTAAAAAACACAAATATTTTTTGCATCTGTTTTTTTACACATATTATTTACGGCAACAGGGTCTTTCCTATCAACCACAAAGAATTATTTCACCAACGTCAAAGGCTAAGCTTATTTTTTCCCTTATATTATAAGCAAGATTATACTAACGTGTATCTCTGTGTGGGTGCGTGCCTGTCTCCGAACGCATCCGTAACGGCCGACGCCACGCCCACCACGAGTACGAACGACCGCAGGACGTGTCCGCCTCCTCACTGCAATTCAAATATCAAATATCAGCATATTCTTAATATTTTTACCAAATTAATTAATATATAGGTGGGTAGAACTTAGTTTTAATGGAAATTTATTAAATTATCGTTATAATTTTTTATTTATTGCTATTATCACGCCATTTTCCCGAAGTGGTAGGCAGAGTGACAACGAATCTCTTGCTTCAAGCATTTTGAATTATTTTCGTTTATAATTGATACGGTTTAATAATCGTAACTAATAACATTATAAGTTGCTGGTAGCCGAATTAAAAATCCGATTATTGATTATAATTGTCTATAGTATTGTTTTTGGTTAACATAGCTTTTACATATTGAAAGAAAACATTTTTTTACCGGATTAAAGCTATTTGTATTATAATAATTTACATAATTTTAAATTTAAAATTTTCTGACGTTTCGCGTGCTTTACAGCGTGCGTGGTCACGGTGACTGAAGACAAAAGGTGTTGAATGTCAAAAGTATCACAGCTGCAGAGAAAGTTGTGTTATCTGTATTTATTTCCCAGGAGTTGGTATCGACTAAAGGATGACGGGTTTTGCAGAAATGACTCACGGTGTCCTCTATTTTCGCGGATTGTTTGTCTTGGGGTTTTAATTTGGATATTACTGGATCCCAGGTGTTTGATAATTTAAGGCCGTCTTCTCTATAGATTGGGGTGTTTTTTTATTTCAATGGCTTCGCGTACCAATATTGGGAAAAATCCTTTTTCTTTCTCAAGTACTTTTTTAGAAACAAAAGAATTTAAAAGCCAAACTTTAGAAGCTATGCAAATAATTATAAGTTTAAAATAATACAAATAGCTTTAATCCGGTAAAAAAATTGTTTTCTTTCAATGTCTGTTACAACAAAAAGAGCCGTAGTGGATCATATTTTTTTTAAGTAAGTTTAATACCTGTCATAAGTGTTAGTGGAGGCGTGGCAGCCCCATGCCGCGTCATCTAGGCCTTCCTTGATCTCGGCCAACTTGCTCACTATCTCTGGGAATAGCGGTCGCGCCTTAGGCTCGTACTGAAACATTTTTACATTTTACCAAATTTTATAAACATGTTTCCAAAATTCTACAGACTTTACAACAATTATAAATGGTATAATAAATATCTTTACATAAAAGTAGCGTTCAATCTAAAAGTAATTTTATTATCTGTGTCACGTTATGAAATCATATTTCTGTAGATACTTAAATGTCAAATTAGATTAGACACCTGTCATATATAACAAACGTCAACTGTCATCTTAGAGAGCCGGTTCTCGTGAAAACAAACGTACTCAAGATTTATCCAAATCAAATATATAATTCACAATCATAATCACTTACAATGCAGCAGTTGAAGGCCAATCGTAGGAAATCTGGCACGGTGTGCTCGTCACAGAGTTCCACGAACGCCATGTAGTTCAGACCGAAGTTATCCGTACGAGGCAGTACGTCCGGATCTGCGTCCACCTGTAAAAAATAATAAGTTTACTTAGGATGACTGATACAGCAGCCTCTCACAAGCCATGTATGCAGGATATGCACATAGTATTGTCTTTTGTTAAAATAGCTTTTACACATTAAGAAAAACACTTTTTCAACGGATTGAAGCTATGTATTATTATTAAAAACTTATAATTATTTACATAATTCTAAATTTTAATTTTTTTCTGACGTTTCGCGTGCTTTTCAACGCGCGTGGTCACGGTGACTGAAGACAAAAGGTGTTAAATGTCAAAAGTATCACAGCTGCAGAGAAAGTTGTTTTATCTGTATTTATTGCCCCGAAGTTGGTGTCGACTAAAAGATGAAGAGTATATGCACAATATTCCATTACTCTTATAATTAGATGGTATGTCAACACGACGGCAGCATTACGAGAGCAGACACAACATTTACAGTGAATTTAATGTCTCCTGACTCATCAATACCTACAGGCATTTAAAATAAATCATTGGCGCCAAAACCTTTTAGGTCTGGGCCTCAGATTTCTGTATCTGTTTCATGATCCTTTGTCAATCTAATAGGCATGTCGGTGAACAGTCTCTTATGACATACACTGTCGACTTTTTTGGGTCTAAGTCAAGCCGGTTTCCTCACGGTGTTTTCCTTCATCGTTTGAGCTGATGTTAAATACGCACATAGAAAGAAAATTGGTGCACAGCCGGGGATCGAACCTACGACATCAGGGATGAGAGTCGCACGCTGATGCCACTAGGCCAACACTGCTCTACAGGCATTTAGTGCGTATAGTATTTTATCTTTTGATTCTGGCCTTTTCCAATTCCGCTATGTACATATATAGTATCGAAACTCTAGAATTGTATTTTAATATACAAGACGATTTTCTTTCAATATCGTTGCAATATTTACACAAATAATCGTATACTGAAGGATGATCGTCTACCTGTCTATTAAGGAAAATAACTGTTCACGAAATCTAAAAGGTAGCGTATATATGTCGCAGTAAAGTAGTTAAATCAGAGAGTTAATTGAATCTCTAGACAGATAATTAAAAATCGATATTGAATCAAGTCGCTAAAGTTCCGTCAGACAAGTGAGTGAACGAAACGTTTAACGAGTTTCCTAAACGTTCCTAGGCAACAAGACTAACCTAACCATAAATAATAAACCAAACACGGAATATCCAAGCTCCCAGTTCTTCATGATCACACCTAAATACCAATAACAAATGAAATAATCATGGCGGAGTCTTGTTTTACATTGTTAATCAACACGCTGGCTTTCGCTCAGACAGATAGTTAAACGTTTTCGACGTTGCTTTATTTCGACTTGATTGACTATCGACATTTAATTAACTGTCTAGAGATTTAATTAACTATACGATTTAACTACTTTACTGCGTCATATATATTTTATATGTATATTCATTTACTTCATCTCTTTTATAGTGCGAATTTATTGAAATTTTGAAAATTAATCACGCGAAATCTCATCACAGTTCCATAAATAAAGGAAACAAATGATGGAAAGCTAAAGTATCACCAGGAATGGCGAAACAAATTAGCAATAATAACATGTAACTTAAGACAATTAGATGACGCGTTCGAGCATCGCGCGTTCATTGCACGACAAATCGTAATGTAATTTATGTATGCGAAACATTTGCGCAAACTAATACTAAATTAAAAAAAACTACTTGTCATTAAAAATTATATAAAATGTAAAAAGTACAGATTATCCGGTTTAAACTGAGTTTATACATTTATTATCTGTTTAAATTGAATTTAAATGTAAACTATACCAAAGTCTCGCGTATTTTACAGACTATGGTGACAATTAATTGAAATTAAATTTATTGAATCCAATTTAGGCCCAAATTTTTTACAGTGTTTCTGTAAAAGTATCATACTGACAAAAACAGGGACAAATGCGTTTACAATAGAACAACGACTTACGTACGTATACACTTAATATGGGAACCTGTAATACTTACTCTGGCGATAAGTTGGCACAGTATAATCCCGTAGGAGAAAATATCAGATCGGTGGTCGTACCACCTGCCACGAAGGCATTCGGGGGACATCCACCAAGGCGATCCCACGCTTGGTAAACGATATCCATTACTGAAATGAAAAAATTATATATATTTATATACACTTATTTATGTCACATAAAAAACGAAAAGCATGGAATTGGGTAGAGATGGCTTCAACGTTCGACAGTCATCCCTGAGGTTTGTATCACGTATAGTCCCTGAGGTATGTATACGACAAAAAGTCGAAGGCATGTATCACGCACAGGAGGCCGATCACCAACTTGCCTATTTGATTGACAAATCATGATCATGAAACAGACACAGTAATCTGAGGCCCAGATATAAAACAGTTTTAGCGCCACTGATTTATGTAAAAATGCTAAACAATAAACAAACAAACTATATAGAAATTTATACCACACATAGCCACAGAGACTAAACTTTTCAAATTTGTTTAATTTTTTTTTTTGTTATTACTATGTAGGTTAATACAATTGTAGATATATGATTGTTATGTTTAGGTTCTAATAAACGAACTATATTATTTATTATTTTAAAATAAATTTCATATCAACATAGCTTTGTAGGTTATTTTTTTCAACTCATAAATAACACTTTTAAGTTCAGGTTTACCACAAGGACATAAATTGGTGTCTGAAAATTTTCCGATCGATAACGAATAGGCAATTAGCAAATGACCGATGGGGTGACTTCCAGTCAATACAGTACTAGTGTCCGAGGGAACCGAATTCCCTCATCACTTCACATTTTTCGAGGGTTATTTTTGCAAGGGAGGCATTTCTATTATTTTTCGAGGGTCCCGAAATTACTCATTAAGTTTTCTTTGGTATGAATGTATACGTAATACAACAATCTACCATGACACTTGTTTTTATTTTTATTTTTTTCTAATATGATGTAATATGAGATAAAAGGGCAGGAGTTTTGTTAAATGATACCACCGCCAATGGACACTAACATTGATATAAGGCAAGTGCGACCTAAGTCTAATTGGTTCGGAAATACTTCAGTGGGCAGCTGGCATTTACCATGGAGAGTATTAATCCGAACAACTATTCGGATTAATACCTGCAGCTGAGTTTCATCATCGGACGTCGAGGCAGAATACAAAATTCCACCCGTATCACCTCGACGTCCGCCGTTCCACGACTGAGCGTTTTTCAAGGCAATTTTTGCCGCGCACCACCGCTATGTGGAACCAGCTGCCCACTGAAGTATTTCCGAACCAATTCGACTTAGGGTCCTTCAAGAAAAGAGCGTACAAATTCTTAAAAGGCCGGCAACGCACTCGCGAGCCCTCTGGCATTGAGTGTCCATGTATCACTTAACATCAGGTGAGCCTCCTGCCCGTTTGCCCCGTATTTTATTTAAAAAAAAGGCTCATGTTGACACATCTGTCATCACAAACGCAGCCTATTTTCTGCGCAACTTTTTGGAGTGTATTACAGTTTTTAATTTTCAACCCTTTGGCATACTCCAATCTTTATTGTCTCGCATGGGTAAAGACTGAAAGCTGAAGATATTCTTGCGATGCTGGGTTTGATTAGCGAAGAAAAAATATCGTTTCAGATGCAGAAGGTTTAGGTTTAAAACCAAAGAAATTTTGACACGATGGCCTAGTGTATATAATTATTATCTAACTTAGATTTTGCGTACTTCCGCAAATCGTTCACGCATGGCAAAAGTAAAGACCTGTATACAGCTTGATAAATTGTCCAAACTTGACAAATGACCCAACATTCGCACGCAACGTCGCGTGATTAGCTTTCTCATTCACGTGACGAGAGGCGTTAATTGCGAACGGTGAATGAGATGCGATCATTGATAGATTGAGAAATTTTCCGTTCAGGTCTTATTGGTACTTTAGACTAACTGTCAAAAGGAATAATGGTCGTTTTCATTCTTGATTACTTAAACTAATATTAAACAAAAAACTAAGTTTGACTATCGGTTGAATTTTGAACCAAATTAGTAGTTTACAAATTAACTAAACCTTTTATCTATTATATAAGTATGTCAGCCTCGACGACCAATTATTATTTCAGCTGCAGGTCCGAACACTCTTCATTGTAGATGCTGTAGAAGCAGAGAGACCCTACATCTCTAAGCAACGGCAAGGGACCAAGCCTCTCGATCGTCGGCGATTCCAACCACTCTTTGTTGAATACGGTCAAGTGGAAGGAGCTGGTACTGGCGAGCTCCAGCCCAAAGGGGAGATAAGGAAGAGTGGTGGTGTAAATTTTGGCCTTGTTGAGCTTCTTGAAGGCTTAGCCTTTCCCTTCAAATGACCGCGAAACTGAATGTCCTTCGATATGTCAATGCCCAATATTCCGATACTAACTGTGGTTTTAATAAGATTCTCTTCGAAGAGAGGAGTAGCGACAAAGGGTCCTTTTAGCACACAAACTTTATAACAGGCATAACACGTTACCCCTAATAACATAAATACCAATGTTTTTTAAAGGAAAAAAAATATTTATTCGACAGTTAGGAACCAAATTTATCCGACCCCGTTCGAATTAAGACAATATTTCATGGCCAATAAACTCTCATTAAGTTTATAGCCTAGGGGACGGACTGTAGGGTAAACATTTTTAATAACATCAAATAGAACTCCCGTGCAGGGTGCATGTGTGTGGACTGTGGAATGTGTCTTGGACGAATGTATTTTTTGCGTCTACCTTCATTTGTTTTAATTTTATTTTTGCTCTTAAATTTCACATATGTTAAAATAAGGATCTGATTATTCTATGCTATATTTATGAAAATATGCTATAGGAGAGACACGAAAACTTAAGAAGGCGCTGCACCGATCATATTCATCCATTCTTCACAAAAAGAGATTGTCTAGAATCTATGGGTTTGGGTTCTAAAATTTGGAGTAGGAAAAGCTAAGCGCTTAGTGTAACAACCGTACCTATTTCAAAAACATTTTAACATATATAGCAACGAAACCAGATGCCCACTGAAGTAGTTCCGAACCAAATTCGATTTAGGTTATTTCAAGAAAACATTGTACCAATTCCTAAAACGCCGGCACCGCACTCGCGAGCCTTCTAGTAGTGTTAGTGTCCATGGGCAGCGGTATCAGTCGAGCCTCCTGTACTATAAAAATCTCTCAAATACTAAGATCTAAGAATTAAGGGTTTACTACAATTAGATTAACCATGTAAGAATGCGATATATTATTAGATTAATAATTTTGTGTCTAATCTACGGATTACTTACATCGGATGAGGTATTTTCGCCGCCAAACCAAAGTCGGCGACCACTGCTATGTATTCACCATCGGTATTTTTTCTTAATAATACATTCTGAAAAATTATAGGAATCTTGTAAGATACGCTACAATCGAACTTAAACATAATTTTGAGAGCTGTCAACCATTTTCATGTATGACGCTCTATGTTTGACAGCGCTCATGACGAGATTGTGACATAATGTTTTGTATTTTTGTTAAATGCGTATTTCTTATAATTACGATCAATTACAGAGAGACAACATTATATTTTTAAATAAGGCACTCGCGCCATACAAAACAACAAACATTTTTAATTTTGAATTTGTATTTAGATCTCTTGTTAGTGAACATTTCTTCCTCAAATAATGACACAGCCTATATAGCACAAAGCTTAGTAACTATAAAAAACTGTATTCAAAACATTTACAAACAAACAAAACAATTCTAAAAACTATTTCATAACAAATTTCTTTAAATTAGATGTCTACTGCATTTTAGACAGTGGAAGCGGTAAATCGGTACCTTAGAAGTAAGATCCCTGTGGAAGACGCCAAGCGAATGCAGATACATCAGGCCCTCAGCCATGTCTGCAGCCAGCGACACGCGCAACGGTTGCGGCAGAGGCTCAGGTGGTCTGCTGAGGATAAGTTGTTCCAATGAACCGCCCTCCATGAACTCTGTCAGTGCGTGGAGCTGGCCTTCGTGCACGCATACACCCATGAACCTGGAATTTAGATTTCAGATTGTTAAACTTTACACTGTGACGAAAGATGGCCCTGAATCTTCCGAAGACTTAAGTGTTTTAATTTATTTTCCAATAATCATCCGAATTTTCTGGACATCGAGCTAAACAATGACAAGTAGAAAAGACATCTTGAGTGCGAACCCAAAATACTAGTTAGCTTTTGAAATCTGTGTACGTAAATTTAATAACCCTACATTCAAATTTATTAATTCAAACTAATTTAACTTAACATCTAATCAAATACATATAAAACATGTACCCCTTTGTTTGCACATAGAACCGGCCGTAATGAATAGCAAATTATAATACTATTAAACATTCAAAACGATACTGACGAGCGAATGTTACGAAAATATTAACGAAGCAAATTCTGTAACGTTCACGTTATTGAAGGCAATTTTAACCGTACCTATAATGTTTGCAATTCAGGGCGAAATACATATTGAAAATGAAGGCGGAATATTTTAAATATCAGCCAGTCTTAAGATTGTTTATTTTTTGTGGGTTCAACATTTGTTTCAGCGAGAACCGAGAATGTTACGTGTTTAACTATGTTACAGTGATACACACGCAATTCTTATATGCTTTATTTAAAATTCATATTGTTTTTATAATCCCAATAAAAACATTGGAGAATAAAGAATTCCTTGTGTAACTTGATAACAAATAATTCTAGTCGGAGTTGCGAGCGCTTTCCAAGATACAATGGTGCGGAAAACAAACAATTCGTAAGATATTTCATAAGTGATGCTTTAACCTTAGTCCTTTCCCCTCATCAAAATTCATAAGCACGATGCTCGAATTCAGGTTGTTTACACGTAGAGTCAGATGTTAATAACTTCTTACTTGGGAACTGGTGTGTAATGCTTTAAAAAAAAATAGATTTAAATCCCGAAGGAAGATTTGAAACTCTTCCATCTTTTAATCTGCTGTCTTACGTATATAATTAATATAAAACTTTTTTGTTCTAACGCATGTTCAAGAACATTTCCTTTACGTATAACAAAAAGTCATTGACTTAGGAATGTTAGACGCAAGTTCAAACAACTAAGCCAAAACTTTAAAGATTTATAAAAAAAACTATATACTTTTTTGTCCCATTTCAAATTTATTGAAATTAAGATTCTTTTAATAGTTACCTACAGTTACACCCGTTATCTTAAAACTGTTTTGACTCGATTCAAATGCCAATTAAGCATCGCGTGCGATCGGCATCTAAGTAGTGAATTGCAACCACCATAAAAATATAGGAATCGTACACGCAATAGAAAGTGTTTCCTAGGAAGTATATGTATATTGAAAGGGCACATAACACGCTTATTAACCATTGATTTATCACGAGATTATTTCTATAATTGAGTCTGTAAGTGACTTGAGTCGCATACGAATACGCCACATATCTAACTAGCTTTAGTTCGTATACAAATATTATATGTTAAGACTACCCTAGGATGAAGATCGGCAGATCATGGATGTCTATACAGGGAATATATAGAGAATTCTAATTAACAAGCGAATATCCATAGCTCCTGTTATACTATGAAAATTGATTTCAGTTCAGAAGTTTCCATTAGTTTTTGTTATCCTTGAATCGATGGTATTTCCCTTTGTGATTGTCATGTTTGCTTGTCATGTTAAATCTTAATTTTTCCTATATTTATTTAGAAATCCTACACACATTTATTATATATACCACAAAACTATTATAATAAAGATATACCCAGATGGAATACATAATATTTACAAATCAATAAAAAATATTCAAGCCATTGCACAGACAGACGCCAAACGTTGGCAAGCTTTTGTAAATATAGAATAATTAAAAAAATGAATATAACTATATAGAGTATAAAACTTATGTATGTATGTATATAACTGAAATTCGGACACGTTTTACGAACCAAGAAGATGGCACTATAAGATGTTCATAACCAATAAAAACTACTGGACCTAAAATTATTTCATTATATACATTATCCATGAGTAACATAATTTTTATTAATTTTATAATTCTTTTTTAGTTAATTACCGTCTTTGAAAGTAATATGCTTACAATAGTTGTAATTTTTAACACATAACTTTCATGATAAGAATATTTAACTGAGACAACGTTGGCTTGTGAATGAAAAATATTGTCAACTAAATACTAAGACGAATAATCTTTATCAAATCTATGTGAAATTCACACGATTTTATATAAAGACTTCGTTATTTATCGAGAATCTATTATTTATATACATAAATTAAAAAATATATGAATATAAATAATATAACATAACCACGCCTTTGGGGAGATGTTTTCAGTAACTTTTCAAAACTTTTGATCGAACGTAATGTGTTACCCAACAATGAGTAGTAAAAAGCATTGTTTTTTACTTCCGATGATAAGCCGAGGAAATGATGCGAAATGCGAGACAGTGCATCCATTGTTCGAGATTTCGTAACGAAATTACGCAAACAAGGAAATCGGCTCATCTTTAACGACATCTCATTTATTAACTTAACTGACTTCAAAAGAATTTAGTGAAAGGATTTGACAGTCGACAAAATTTGTTTTTCTCTCTTGAACGCTGATTATTAAAATGTCATCTATTTTTATGTAATAATATCCTAACTTAATAAAATATAAAACAAACATAACATCTTGAGCCATGGCGTTCACAGCACACAGGCGCTAATTAATGTTTTGACTCCAGCTACTGCTTTTCTCGCTCAACGAATAAGTATCGCAATACAGCGAGAAAATGTTGCCAGCATTAAAAGACTTCCTTCTTGAATTGTCTATTTATCAATTTAAAATAATAATTATTATTACTATGTAAGTAAATAATATTTTAAATACTATATACTTGTGTGTTGGAAATAAGTATTTATGTAAGAACACAATACTAGTAAAAACTTTTTTGGTAAGAATGAACGTAATATCAAAAACGGTAAATAATCCTATACAAGGCTACAATAAAGCAACCTTGTATAGGTAGAATATTGATAGAATTTGTAAACTTATTTCATATTTCAAAATATGCTTAAAAAGTCTGTGACCTCTCACCGATAAAGTTTGAAGACTCACGAATGCCCAAAGAATGCAATTCAGTTACATAAATATTGGCTCTTCGAATAACCATAAATACTGTTGAGTAAGCAAATATGTTTTCGATATTTGACCAGTGACACAATGGTCAAATATCTACTGGTCTAATTTAAGGTAAATATGTTTTTAGTCATCTTAAAACGTATTAAATAACATTCTTTATATAATTTTTCCTGTAAACTAAAAAATAATATAAATCAATGTCACTACACTAGCTTTTAAGGTCTGGACCTCAGATTTGTTAATTTGTTTTGGCAAGTAGGTGATCAGCCTTCTGTGCCTGACGCACGCCGTCGAGTTTTTGGGTCTAAGGCAAGCCGGTTTCCTCACGATGTTTTCCTTCACCGTTCGAGCGAATGTTAAATGCGCACATACAAAGAAAATCCATTGGTGCACAGCCGGGGATCGTAACTACGACCTCAGCGTCGCACGCTGAAGCCACACTGCACTAACCTTTAGGTATGTTTGTTATTGAATTTAGTATAAAAAAACAGCTGTTAGCTAGTTACGTTCGGTGTCGGTTGCATGTTGAGTAGTTCGACGAACAACGGATGTTCAAAAAAATGTTAAATGAAACTCTTTGTATCAAGCTGGGTGTCAACTGGCTTTAATTGTTTAAAACTTGAGCTAACATAAGATAAGGGGTGGAGTTTGGGACTAGACTAACAAAAGACTTACTTGTCTTATTAAGGGTTCTTAATACTAAGTGACACTTCATTATAACACTAGTCGACCTATTGGATATTATGAAACGAAAATGTTATATAACAACTAGCTGACGTCGTTTTACCATGTATATTATTTCCAGGAAACTTTTTGTTTAGTTTAATAAAAATAACCATAAAAAAATAATAACAAAAAGGGGTCTATCGTAGAGGGTGACAATTAAGGGTTGTATGTATTATTGTATGCTGTGGCATAAAAACTAAGAACAAAAAAAAATATCATAAAAATAAAGTTTTTGGGGTGGACAACCCTTATCATTTAGGAGTTTGATAGATAGTAGCAGATTCTCAAACTTACTGAATATGCATTAAAAAAATCATAAACATCGATCGAGCCGTTTCGGAGGAGTATGAGAACAAACATTGTGACACGAGAATAATATATATATAGAGATTTATGAGTGTGGGAAAAACTAAAGGGCTGATTTTGGCTTCAAGCGTGCGATGATTTGGTTTAGTTTGGGCTTCTAATCATTAACTACAATAACGTGTAACGTAACTAGAGTTAGGTTACATAAATCTCGCGATAATTTTTTTTAATATTACTTTATATAACAAATAAATTATAATTAATTTTTTTTACTGAACATTATTTGTAGAATTACAATTTCGTGATATAAAAACTTAAAATCAATATTTTTGGTCTATCTAAACTAGTTTGATAGACCAAAACAAATACACCAGTATGGGACATTCAATTTATAATTCTGGTTATTAATAATGTAATAAACTTACCCCAAAATATTAGGATGTTTGAGTTTGTTCATGAGCTGAACCTCCCGAAGCATATTGGGTCTGTTCGCACGCTGCTGGTTCATCTTCAGCACCATAACTTTGCCGGACGTTTTGTGTGTTACCTTAAAAAATATATTTATTTATTCGGGACTAGGCAAAATTGGTATGATAAAAAACTCAAACGTTATTCCTCTATATATATATACTCCTCTATTCTCTACTAGGTATATATATAGTATATATATATATATATATATATATATATACTATATATATATATACTATATATATATATATATATATATACCTCTATACTCATCAAAATCGGTTTAGCAGTTTAGTACGCATCTCTCATCTCTGTAAATTTTCAATATTATCGTTGCGTTCATAATTAATATAATATTCAGAATCTCGAATGATTTTTAATGACTTATGATAAATCTTTAATCACATTAGTAATTAGTAAATTAGGTTAATATATTCACTATGACTAATTAAATAATAACTCTAGGACATGATTGTAATATTTATATATAAAATAGTTATAAAACATTTTTTTTTATTGTTATAATTGCTTAATATATTATAAATAAAATAATACATTTAGGAATTAATCATGGTGCCTGTTACACTACAATACGAACTTTCAATAATAACCTAGAGTTACTTCAATTAATAAAAAAAAACTGAAATCCAAAACAATACAACAAACAGAGAAAAAAAAACGTTTTTATACATTAATCAAACTGCTATATTTACGATATTCGGCTTAATTACGATCCCTTATCCCCCATATTGAATCCTCATATATTTTATACTAAAAATAACAATGAATATTTAACAATTATTAATTTCAGACCATTGATAAGTTGTTAAATCGGTTAGTAAAAATTCATCGTTGGTTACTAAGAGTTTACTGTAGGCATAGACAGCGTATCAACGGTTATAGAACCCATAACATACACATACATTTCTGTGCTCCAGCAATAGAAGCTTCTTAATAAATAATACCGATTACATATGGCAACAATACTTAAGACTTCCTTCGTTGGACTTCAAGAAGCGAAACAAAAACACTGCCAACAGATTAATACCTACAGTTGGACAATATAGCTACACGACAAAAAGAAGCTTGTAAAAATAGGAATAAGATCAGTGTTCCTTGACATAATCACGTTCATTTAATCGAACCTATAAGGCTCGAAATTTTGCAAGATATTCGTTAAAAGTCATGGTGGATAAAGTAAAAAAGACTTCAATGTTTAATATGGTAAAGATAAAATATTTTTTATCCCACGCACATACCCCTGATGTGGCACTCTGCTGCTTAGAGACCCGTGGGTGAGTTTATCAAACTCGGATAGTACACGACCCCATCAGAGGCCTTCGTGATCGCTTTCTCATTCTAGCGGGATTTCAGCAGTATATGACAAAGTGTGTATATAGATAACAGGAGACCAGCGAACCTTCTCCTTCTCTCCTCTCCCTTAATTAAAGCAAAACAAAAAACTAAGCATTTTAGGAGACAGAGAGATCGCTACGTACCACCAAAGTGAGGTGATGACGGAACCGTGATCATCGAGGAGACTCTGATATATTCTGAGCGGTATCTTCACCGCAATTTTCCCACACCAAGCACAGCCTAACAATCTTATACAGATAGAATATAGATTATGTATTTATAAACTACGGTGAGAATTTTGGACTAAATTACAATATGCTCATCTCAATCAATACGCAAATCTTCAATTAAATCTTAAACATTTATTTAGATTATCACAATGTCGTGTTTATGTATTCAATAAGGAAACAACACATCACAAATATAAGATACATAAAAGAAATACACGTTTAGAGAAGTGACCTTGAATTACTTACAAATAACAAAAATATACCAATAATTGGTAACAACACTATGTAGATACTGAGTTACGTTAATATAGCACGACTTCTTGCTGCGGGTACAGCGTTTTATCAACGTATACTGTTTAATTCGTTCTGTGGCCTTGGTTTCCAGGGATTGCGAAAGAACCCGCCCGGTGGGCCCGTGACCCGTCAAGGACAAACTCGACGTGCTCGCCGCCGCTGTTTGTCCGATGACGCCACAACGCTCTCTCGATTACACCCGCTAATCAGCTTAATGTAAACAATAAATTCCTTGGTATTTTTTGTATTGTGTATATATATTTATTATTTTATTTCGCGAAACATTAAAGCGTAAGTACGTAAAGTAGAACTTAGAATTGATTTATGGCCTCAGATTAGCCTTTTAGTTTTTTCGCTTTGTAATTGTCGAGTCTACATTGTTATCTTCAGTTTTATTTATTCCTTTTCGTACTTTAGTATTTATTTTTCTTTACTAGCGTTTCCTGGAAGAGGTAGCTTCTTAGAAATAAGGCCGCCCGTTGCCTCCATAATTTATGTTTTATAAGTAGTACAAAGTTAATAAATAAAATAAATTAGGTAGTTTCAAAACTACTCCCTATTTCGTTAAAAGATCATTTGACAGTATAAAGATAATATAAAAATCTACTCTATATGAAGTCACACACAGTTCTGTGTCTGTTTTCTTGATAGGCAAGTTCGTGATTAAGACATGCAGGTTTTTTTACGTCATCATCTTCAAATGTCTCATTGATAAACGAATAAAGGTACAATTGGACACCTCCTGTCCCTTGGGAAGCTAAATTCAAACTAAACCCGATAAGTTAAAGCACTTAATGTTCCATTATATAACTTATAAGCCAAGTTACGAACAACAATACAAGTGGGTCGCGCACCGTGATTGTATTCTAGATGATGTATAAAATTATATTCTTTTATAAGCAAACCGCTGACCTACACAGATCTTGCTCGGCCTATGTTTCTAGATCTGTTGGTACTTTTTCTTATTGTTTATTGTAATTACAGGTGTCGGGTCTCACAAAATCCTCATAAACTGTATTACCCTAATGTATGTAGCTTTTGAAGCACTTACGATAGCCGTTGGAAGTATGTATTATAAAACTGAAGAACGCGCTGTCCACAGGACCGACTGTATCAAATAAAAAACAATGATTTGGATAGTAATAATTGTATAAGCTATAGGCCATTACATACAAACGAATTTATTATTAGAAGATTAAAATTGAATTTAAATAGGAATTATTAGTATCCATACTTACCTAAATAAGAACTAAATTCCTATCTCGCATTCAAATTTCGCATCCACAAGACTTAAAAATCTTTATCGAAGTTCACACTTACAACGGTCTAACCCATTGCAACAACTTACATAGATTCTACCCTCATTAGTTTAATAAACAATAAAATTAACATATTTTTTGAGACAAATAAAGTAATTTTTCTTTTTATAATTAAGGCAAAAACACACAAATAAAAGTCCTATTCGCTGTAAATTGAGGTTTACATATTTTTTGCGTTTATTGCTCTCTTGCCTTTAGTACCTTGAATTGTTTTCCGTGTCAACACAAACATTTTTAAATGTCTGTCTATATTGTCATATTTTTAGGACTTCGAATTAAATCCATATGCTTAAAAGACCTAGAACTCGGAGGTACTGTTTCGAATTTCGACAGGACAATTTACCAAAATTGTTCATAAGCACTCGAGCCAATAGCCATTAAAGAAAATATAGTAAAATTCTTCGCTTCGGACTTTATAAAGTAAAAATAAATACCTAATCTACGGCGCCATGCACTGCACTCATTATATTATAAGTGTTACTTGACAATTCAATATCTGCTATCGAAAACACTTTAACTGTCACAAGGAGCAAGGTTTGAAATCTTAGATTGTATTGAAAGTTTTAATTATGTAACGCATCTTATTATTTGAAGTGTTTTTGATAAACTAATCTATGGTGAAGCCTCTTATTTAATAATAATACATGAATATATCTAAGAAAATTATTAGCTATCTGTATTTATACGTGATAGGCGTGATTATTTTTGTCGGGGTTAAACGGTCAATATTCAGATTTAACCTGATGTTAAGTGATACCGCGGAAGGCTCGCAATACTTTGGCCTTTTTAGCCCTTTTAGTGCCATACAAGTTTTACCAATATATTAGTAGAAATATTCACAATTCCCGTAACGATACACAAAAATAACGGCCTTAAAAACGTTGTGGATGACGGACGTCGATGTGATACGTTTGGAGTTTCGTATTTTGCCTCAATATCCGATGATGAACTCAGCAGGAATTAGTACGAAGAAATCCTCCTCGTTCATTCTAAATAAAGTTAAATAATCTATTACTTTAACAGTTACTCTAGCATAATGATTATTTAAACAATATCGTTATTTTCACCAATCATAAAACATGGTTTCAATCATGTAAATGCATGTGATAAGACACCTAGTATCTAGGGCGATAACTTCTAAAATCGCTTGCGCAACGATTGATAAAAATCTTACTGAGACAAGGATATGCATCAAATCACGTGAAAGGCTCCACACACGGCATAATTTAAAATGTATTCAACAATTTTCACACGGTTTCCATTAATAAACAAAGCTTTGAAGAGGAAATATAATTAATTAATTAATATTATATAAAGTACTATGGCCTAGTGACTGGAGCGTGCGACTTTGGACCATATTAAAATCGACCGAGTGTATCAACAGAGGGCTCATTTTGCCTTGCCTTGAAATTATCAAGAAACGACAAATGGTTGTAGCGGCTATACTTTTTTATATAAAGACACTTTGTTAGATTCGTTAAGCATCAGCGCTGTGCATATTATTGCTAGTCAAAGTTTGTCTTCAATAGTCAATTAACTGTTTCACCGTAACGAAACTAGGACCTCCGTTATGCAACGCAAACTAAGTCAAAATATATAATGATTTTAGTTGTGTTAGCGTAGTGGTTTTAACGTGCAACACTCATTCCTGAGGCTCCATCCCCGGCGTGAACTGAACTTTCCATGTTCACCTTTAAACACTTGCTCGTATGGTGAAGAAAAAACATCGTAAGGCAACCCTAGACCGTGGACCCAAAAAGTCAACTCGTGAATCTGGCACAGAAGTCTGATCACCTACTTGTCTAATGAGAAAAACGAAAGATTACGAAACAGATACACAAATCTGAGACCCAGACCTATGAGGTTTTTTGTTGATACCGTTCACATATACATATATTCTAATGCAGTTAAAATAATTAACAACCTTTTACACATCACAAAACCAGGAAAAAGTTGTTAAAACAGAAGATTTGTGGACGTTTTGACCTTTCAGACAGCCCAGACGTAATTAATTAAAACTAAATACACACGTAAGAAATGAAACTTCTTTATGACATTATTTTTCAAAAAAATGTTTATAAAATATGATCTACTATATGCAACATTAATACAATCATTTCATTGAAAGAAAATAATTTTTTTACCGGATTAAAGCTATTTGTATTATTATAAATTTTTCCGACGTTTCGCGTGCTTTACAGCGTGCGTGGTCACCGTGACCACGACCACGTTACAAAATTGTTTTCTTTCAATGTGTAAAAGCTAATTTAAAGAAAGACAATACAATTGTTTCATTTTACCTTATTACTATCATTGTTATCGTTATTATATATTTTATGGCTTCGAATATCTTCGAATCAACCGTGATAGGGGCAAGAAAAAGATGTAACGGAAAAAATGTAACGCGTAACCCAAAAATGTGACGGTAATTTTTTTTCCACCGCCGATAAAGTAGTTTAACTTCAAAAAATATTTCAATTGAAACACATATTATTTATACATGACATCAATGTTAATAATGTAACAGTATATCACCCACGTTTTAAATAGTTGAACGCTAGTTCCCATCGCTCAGACGCTAACCGCCTATATCAATATTATGCAAATATACTCTCCAAATAACAACCGAGTGAGACATCACGCATTATTTTCGGGAAACAAACATCGACCACACTACAAACACAACGCAAGCCTACATATAAATAATGTTACATAGAAAACATAAAGGTAAATACAGTTTATATGTTAAAAGGAAGAGACTGGCTGCTGACACATGGAATCCTAGTATGGGGGCCAATGCACCTTACTTTAGCTAAATGTCCTGTATATTGTGTATAGTAAAGTTTTTCTTTCTTTATATATTTCTTTTTAAGCTACCGTCAAACGCACTTTTTCGCTTTCAGAGGCCCTTTTATATTTACGCACTTTCCTCAAATAAAAATGTTTCATTTGTATAATAAAGTTTATACTTTCTTTCGAATGTTTTCATAAATCATTGTAAAGATACACAACCGTTGCATTAAGAATAACTAACTGTTAAGATAGATACTACTAGATTAACTACAAGGTTTTACAGGTGCGATAAATTCAAAAGTTGGAGAAATCTTTTCAGTGTATATTTTTTGAATGTTGCTATATACTTTTAACTTTAAAACAGTTTATTTACCTATTCAAAATTTGCCCAAGTTTATATAATATGGGTATTAACAATTTTTGTTAGAGGCTGGTGCTTTTAATAGGATCTAAAACTTTTGTTAAACGTGTAAATGAATGAAAATTTTCGGTCAATGATTAATTGTGACATTCGTTGTGGGCTTTTTTTATTACTTGGGGAAATGCAATGCTCATACCTAACCGCGGCTCGACTGCTTGGTGCGGGAGGGTTATGTGGGACCCGCGATTGTGCATACCCACTAAAACCCCAAGGTGCCACCAACAATCGCCTTAGGCGGGATGCGGTAACAGTATAGCCTTATTCTTAGCCGCCGTGGGCTTACACAACAACAAAGCTATGATAGGCTGGGCTGATTAGCATTTATTAATGAAGCCCTACCTCGTGCCACTATTTACAATAGGTTTAACGAGTTTAAGCGTGGACGTAGCAATCTCAATGATGATCCGCGTGAGGGACTACTGAAGATAACATCAGTGCTGTGCGACGCCTGATAGAGGAAGATAAGAGAGTGACCTATCGGCAGATACGGGCAAGACTAGGCATTGGTATGAGTCAAGTTAAAAAAATATTACATGAACATTTAGGCGTCAGGACGCTTTGTACCTGATCGATTTCCCATACTTTAACCGACGACCAGAAACACCTAGGCATGGACTGGTGTCGCCAAGTGTTAGATATGTTCAAGGGCGGTGACTCAATGCTGTATTTGACATCGTCACAGGTGATGAAAGCTGTATATATTAGTACGAACCCGAAACCAAAAGACAATCAGCCCATTGGGTGTTTCCTTTCGAGGATCGGACAACTGAGGTAAAGAAAGGAAGAAGTCAATGTCAATGTTAGTGCTAGAAGATGTAAGGGCAGTTACTGCAGACTGGTATGTCAACCGCTGTTTGCCTGTTGTCTTGGAATAAATTCAACAGCAGCGCCCTAGAAGCAGGATCTTCCTTCACCACTTTAATGCTTCAGCGCACTCTGCAAAATGGATTGTTAAATATTTGACTATGGCAGGTGTCGAGATAATGAGTCATCCGCCGTACAGTCCTGATCTGGCATCCTGCGACTTTTATTTATTCCCAAGAACTAAAGATAAAACTCGAGGTATTCGCTTTACGAGCCCTGAAGATGCGGTGAAAGCGTACGAATGCGACGATGTGTAGAGAGGAACGGAGATTACTTGGAAAAACAATAAAAGTATTGGCAACTTTGTACATTAAGCCGTTTTAAATTTTCTAAGCATTTTCAGTGTTACATAGGTATACGTGAGGTTGTGTATGTGGGGTGAGCTCATGATGTAGGTTATTTAGTGGTAAGGATATTCGTAATATTCCTCTTATGAAAATTCCGCGGCCAACAATTCTTTGTCATGCTATATAACTATAATATAGTTTCTTAATTTACCATTTAGAATTCAAAGAATAGCCTATAATATAAACAGCAAAAATATTGATCACACAAAACACTTCACATAGGTGCTATAATTCAGTATCTAGAGCGTACTTAACCCGACCCAATAAACAGAGATACATAGATAGATTGTTGCAAGTTAGATATATGTTCTTGATTAACGTCAGAGTAGAATCCAAAACCCTTATTAATTCAATTATTACTTACTCTCTTGGCTTTTATCTCTATTAATCTATAGCTAGCTAGTATACACAATTAATATTGAAAACCACATTTCCCACACAAGAGATAAACATATAGGCTGAATTATTAGAAAAAAGTTATTTGTCGCGCGGTGGCGGTTAAAACTGCCTTAAAACTAAGTTGTGGAACGACTGACGTCGAGGTGAGAATGTGGAATTTTGCCTTGACGTCCGATGATAAAACGTTTTTCAGAGAGATTCCAATATACATTTTGCTTCACTCGTGTGTTTTATTTCTATCCCATAAGCATTTATTTCCAGAATGCAGGTGATGTACGGTAACACATGTTGGACAAGTCTAGGAAGATTTATCCATCCAACTCTTGCATGTCACATTCCCTTTCGCATCGTGACTGCTTCGCACCTAGCATGAAAATAAAATGGGTTGTAAAAATAAACGATATCTCAAAGACGAGGCATGCAGTGCGATAAGATAGCGATCGTGTTTACCGTAAGATGGCGCAGAAAGTGTTTATCAACGAGCAAATCTTTTTATCAAGGTTTACGTAATGCCCGGAGAAATGACTCGGATTCCATGGGAAAATGCAGAGTGTGAGAATCATTGACAATTGCCTAATTAACGCTGTATTAATAATTTTAAAAATGGAATTATATAACGTAGGTCGATGACCCCAAATGTTTAAAATTTAATTTGTCAACGAACGTATAACAACCAATTCATGAACAATAATGAACTCATATTGAAAATGTCTACTTCACTACTTAACCAAACCCTGCTTAATAGTGAACTATACAATCCATGTATTTTCTTATGTACATTGAAATTCATTCATCGCGAAATTAGCTTTTAGTTTATTTTATTATTTTAGATTAAGTCTGGCATCCTTAGTATTACTTTATATGTTGTTTTTACTTACTAAGATTGCCTGGCTGGGATCGCTTGTTAGCGCCTGTTGCATCGCTAATAACTACTGTAATTCGTTTTTATTTTAATGTAACGAAGTTTTAAAAAATGTGGCAAAATTAGACCAACAAGGGTCTCAATTAACAAACTTCGTATCTTACTTTAAAATTATGATTTAAAGGAACTGTGCAACGAGCACTCGTATAGTATAAAGAGTGACTTAGTTTTTAATCTAAATGTTTTCATTTGAATACACATTATTTGAGAAATAAAACCAAGCCTTGTTACGTATTATCAGATTGAGCATCGTGCAGCATATTGCAGCAATGATAACGTGTGTATGTTGGGTATTTAGTTATTTGCACTTAAAAATAATACATAGTTTATATATTTAGCTTTATATACTGTAATTGTGTAACTGAGCAGTGTTGGCCTAGTGGCTTCAGCGTGCGACTCTCATCCCTGAGGTGGTAGGTTCGATCCCCGGCTGTGCACCAATGCATTTTATTTATATGTGCGCATTTAACATTAGCTCGAACGGTGAAGGAAAACATCGTGAGGAAACCGAATTGCCTTAGACCCAAGAAGTCGACGGCGTGCGTCAGGCACAGAAGGCTTAGGTGATCAGCCTTCTGCCTATTTGATTAACATGAAACATGAAACAGATACAGAAATCTGAAGCCCAGACCTATAAAGGTTGTAGCGCCATTGATTATTATTAGTATACTGTAAATGAGACGCCAATATCTGTACCCGAGAAACACAACCAAATTCATGAAACCGACGGCAACAACTCTATTTCGTTAAGGTACTGGATTACCTTAAGAAAACAGGAATAGACATACACAGACATAGACATAGTACACAGCCATTGAATGCCTAGGGCTAATCTCTATATGGGAATGGACATATAATATTTAATTCAATAGATACGAAGAAACCGAAAGGAATGGTTGACATTCAAAGAATTCATTGCGGTATTTTTAAATGTCAACGCTGTGTTTTTTGCTAATAAGTATTACATTTTGCGAGTCTAAGCCGCTTTGTGGTGGCATTAACGATTTAAGCAAGTTGATTAAAAAAAACTATCGGAACTTACACTTACAAATGGGCCGTCATACCTTTTATCTAGTGGACCGGATGTAATAGATCATACTTTTTATTTCAAAATGTTTTAGATCAATAATTATCTGTCTCTTTTCATCGCACGTAAACACAATTCAGACAGATAGAGACGAGACAGTACTACTTTAATTGAAAAATTTCGTTTATACAGGGTGTGGCGTAATTAATGCATATTATGACACCTGCCTGCTGCATGGGTAGAGGACATTGTGGAGGTTCAAAAAAAAAATTTATTTCATGTTTTGCTAAGTCGCGAGGCTTTCGATATATTCAACCTTTTAAAATATTCAAAAAATTACACTTTTGCCACTCTAGCTCCAAATGAAGGAGTTTTTATTCTTTTATTTTAATGATATTCTTTGATTAATTAATCCAATAATTTATTAAATAAGTATTAGTTGAGTTATTATTTGTATTTTAGGGTAAAAGCCTCCTCAATATTAATTCATTTCTCTTTGTCTTCAGCAGCATTCATTCAATTTTCCCCGCTACTTCAATTGCGTCATTGGTCCATCTTTTATTTGGTCGTTTGTCATCTTCTTCCAGTAGGTCCAGTCCATTTTGTTGTTTCCAATGTTAACTATTGATATATGTGTTGTTATATATGTCGTATAGAATGTCAACTATGATTTTTAGGCCGCATGCATAGCTTTTTAAAACAAAGATCTAACTCAAATTCCTCATCGTAAACATGCTAACGTGATGTAAAAAAATATAGTGACCTGATTGCCAAATTACATAGACATGCCTGCTTCATTGTGATTCCAAAATGGTAACTCTACTCGATACCGTATCTGTATAACTGGGTGTGGCGAAATGAATGGATATAGTAACAGAAGATCTTTTAGATTAAAAAATGAGAAATGGAAGTCGAAGTCGCTTTCAACTCACATTAAGTGCAATTTCGGTCAGCTTATTGGATTGCATCCAAACGACATCAGTTCTCGGGATATTACAACATGCTTGACTTCTCACCGGAGCTTTTTAATATAGAGTCAAATATTTTATTAGTTTGACTAAATATTAAGTCATTGTAATTCACCTAAATTGGTTTAATCACTTTTCGTAAAGTGACTAGAGAGTTTTTTTCATAGCTATTTATAACAACAGGTTCTTTAGATATGGAGCTCAATTCCACCTTTGACACTCCCCTGCTGCCTAGCTTCTCGGTCACAGATCTACCTGATCGCGTACCTGATAGGCTAGTAGGGGTCCTATATATGCATAAAACTCTAAAATTTTGCTAGTTGACGTGAAGAAATGCTTAAAAATAAGAGTTTACCGTTACTATCAAATGTAAAATAAATGTTCGCGACCACATACCGGTATACCTGGGCACAAATAAAACACCTTCACTCCTCTATATGACTCCAATGTCTCCATCGTAACATAGCGTCGCAATGGCGTACAAATCCTTCGAAACTTGTTACACAAATATTTACATAAAATCGAAAATAAAGACCACTTTTATACGGTCAATGTCATACAAAGGAAATCAAGGCGAGAATTGTTATAATATAATTAGTCTTTATATAACACATGTTCATATCATCATAATTTTGATATAACAACTTCACTGGTAAGATTTTTCGGATATTTAAATAAAAGACATAATGGGGTCGTATCATGTGGTGAGATTAGCTTGATGTAAATGGAGATATATATAGCTTGGTAGACAGTATCGGTGACAAAACTAATGTTTTCAATTAATTATTTTTTTGAATTTCACTTATTTGATTAAAATTAAAATTCACTTATTGTATAAGTAATACAATATGGTATTTTAAATAAATTAAAAGTGTTTTAAATATATCACAGTCCTGATAACAATGTTTCTTATCTGATGCATCCGGCATACACTTGATGTCTGATGATACTGATGTATGCGGACAAATTGGATAACAAAACATTTTTAGTTCATTGCAAAATTGATACAAAATTACACACGACTAACATATTAATAAAATATCTGGTATAAGCATTACAAGTAATGTTATATTTTTTTGAAATAAGCACCGCCACGAATACCTATTTCCAGAGATAATACAGGATGTATTCCTGTCTGATCTTTGTGGCCTTTTAATTCTATAACCAAGGTGGAAATTCATTTGCGTATTACCTGTCCCGATTTACAATTATTGGCATAAATTTTATTGGCTCTTCTATTCATAGATCTCGGCGTTTGTCTGTGGTCTGTGATTCCGTCTAAATATCTTGACACAGAATACGAATGCAACATACGAATCTGTACCCACGAAACAGCGGTAGCTACGAGCTATTTACTATTGTAATAAATAAAATTTTACGATATAATTGCCGGGGCGTGTGTGCTCTTGTAATTCGTGATGACAATTGACACGTTTAGCGTCTTGCAGTCGTGACTCACTGTTTGTTGAAACGTCTTAACAATTGTTTAGTGTAATAGATTTTATCGACTCACAATGTTTTCCTATAAATTTTGTTTAAATTATATTTAGTAATGTGAATTGTTCCGGGTTCTGAAACTGAGAGTCTACTACTGCAACAATTTACTGCTATCATTTTTCAAGTGAAGCATGATGGTTGTAGCTCCGTTCAAGAATCTTTTTAAGCAAAGTTTAAAATAAAATAAATAAATCAGTGGCCAAAAGCTTTTTAGGTCTGGGCCTCAGATCTCTGTATGTTTCATTATTATTTGTCAATCTAATAGGCAAGTAGGTGATCAGCCTCCTGTGCCTGGCACACGCCGTCGGCTTTTAGGGTATAAGGCAAGCCAGTTTCCCCACGATGATTTCCTTCACCCTTCGAGCGAATGTTAAATGCGCACATAGAAAGAAAGTCCATTGGGGCACAGCCGGGGATCGAACCTACGACCTCAGGAATGAGAGACGCACGCCACTACGCCAACACTGCTCTGTTAAACAAAGCTTAGCGATTATAAAAGTGGCAGAGATTTGTCAGATATGAGATGAGAGAACTGGTAGTAAATTTAAGGTCATTGTTAGTGCTGCCCCAACGATGAGATACATATGATTGAGTTCTAGAGCTAATATCTAGTAAAGTCATTGTCTAAATTGTTCTAATGTCTCCTGCCGCGTACCTCCACCTATCTGTTAAAAAGTCTATCGACAAACGCCAAAACCGCACAGAATTTATTGCAGTTTTCACCAGTATTTAAAATGATTCATTAGAAAGGTTAAGGTATATTATTTTTCAAGATTTACGAGTCACCGGTGCCGGTGCAAAGCCGGGGCGCTATCACTTTTTTTAATTAGAACTTCTACTTGCAGTAAATACATAGATAGCATACAGATAAGAGTATCGGCCTGATTAATAAATTAGGTTGAGAACATTATATCTAAAAATGTTATTATATATTCAAGATAACATTATCAATACACCGTCATTAACAGTAATTTACGGCCGAGTGGGTGGTCCTGGTTGTAGAGGACATTCGTCAATTCATGGTGTATCAGTTTATGATAGAAATGTATACGATCCTAATGTAAAAGTCTGAAAACAATCCGTTGGGTAGAGGTTAACTAGGTTTCATACCCAGCCCATTAAATGTTGTGTAACCTAGAACCTCATGAATAAATCAGCGCTAAAATGACTCATGATGAAAACAAATGAAAGATGCCAAAAAAATTAAAAAAAAAGTGTAATTTACTTCACCAAAATCTGTTATCTAGTTTAGATTAATTCTGTAGATAAGAGTTCAATAGCCGCTTTAGAAACTCAGACGCAGGCTTGAGAAAACTAATGATTTTCTTTAATGATAGCGATCGTACTATCATTAAACCTATTATATTCAGTAGTGGTAATTAATGGTTAACGAAACGTAACAACTAATGCCTTTATAAAAACTTTATTCAAACGAAGAGAAGATTGTCAACTCCGAGCGTTTTTTTTTTCTTTTGCGTTCTATAAATTTTTATATTACATACAAAACACAATTTTGACTGTGCAAGGGCGCTGTAAGAGTTTTCATATTAATTAAGTATTTATTTATTACGTACTTATATATACAATTAACGATTATACTAAAGATATAGGGTAAAAAAACAACATGAAAACTCAAAAATTTAATAAGTTGAAAGAATCCAATAAAGAAAGTTCAATATATTAGGTGTAATAAAAGCTCTAAACGCTTTTCACTCGAACAAACGTTATTTGAATAACTTAGTCTCAAGTTTCTGAGAAGTTGAAATAGCTTTCGACTATTATAAAGCATTCATCACTTGAGTGTGCACATTACAACCCTTAGCTCGTTCGTTCGAATGACATGGAGGAACCGGCCCGCCTACCCATAACATCATCAGACCTCAGGCAAGGCTGATCACCTACTTGCCTATTAGATTGTTTTCTCATGTACCCAGGCCTATGTTAAAGCGGCACTGGTTTTTATCGACTATCATCTTAAGTTGTATTTTATAGTTTTTAACTTATATATTTAGAATACTAACAAGTTAGTGAGAGCATCAACCAACTTATGGACAATGATGAGCAACAGGACTCAAATGAAATGATAAACTAAATTTGAGTTTAACAGAAACACGGTAATAAAATCCACTCCTATTAGACACGAGCTCCACAAAGCACACAATACCTAAACACTTAATTATATGGAAACTGAAACCTATAAATATTATTTTCACTATTATTACCAAGTTAAAAACAAATGAATACAAGTCTCATTTAAGTTTGGAACCAGGATAATAAAAGTTCAAACTGACCAACTTTATTTCTGATTGGCAGAACATAAGCAAGATATTTGCAATAAAGCTTTCTTCTTTGTTCCTACATTTATGGAGCACGCCTTCTAAAGCAGCAAATACAATGAGATAAGCAAATTCGACGATAACGGTCAACGTGTTGTAGATAAGGTATAGTCTCACGGCACGCAGGTCAAAGCCTGCACACTAACAATACATCGACATTCTACACTTGACCCTTCACTTGACCACTTTCTTTAAGTTCTACTCTACTCTCTCTAATCTACTCTGATACCTTTTTCCAGGGACGTAAGAATCCTGTTGAATTTATACAAAAAATATTAAGATATTGTTTCCGTTTGTTTTGTCGTCTTAATTATTATATACGCAAATAATTCAATTTTGACGTCCAAATTTTACAGGCACAGCTTCATCGATCAAGTGACACTACAACCCTTAATGGGCCTTTCCCTGCATAATAATCCTTGAGTGGTATCTATTAGCGGCGACTAAAAATTTACGTAACGTAAGAAATATATGTTTTTTCATCATCACTACGTGGAACCAGCTACCCACTGAAGTATTTCCGGACCAATTTGACTTAAGGCTCTTCAAGAAATGCCAATTGTTAAAAGTCCGACAACGCACTCGTGAGCCGTCTGTTTGAGGGTGGCCATGGGCGTCCACGATATCACAAAACATCGGATGAGCCTTCTGCCCGTTTGTCCGTTGTTCTATAAAAAGTCCTATAATAATTACCTGAGTTAAAAAGTCACCGTAAACAATCGCTAAGACATCTCTAACATAAAATTACACGACATTGCTGCGGTATCTAAGCACGGCACATCTACTCCATTCTCAGATAAATTGGCGTCCGTATTTCAGGTTATCTGTCATCGGGTATATTTATTCACGTCCACATCCACAGCGAGCCCCGCGAGTCACGAATACTCCAAACGCGTCTAGACCATTATATCACTGGAAATATTCTTCCGCGAAGGTGATATAAAGTTATTCCCGTCCAACTAAAAATACTCGATCAAAATGGCGTGGATGCAGTTTTTGTGCATCGCTAAATATTGCGGCGTTTCTTCGAAGCAGTCGGAGGCATTCCATCGTGTCTGCCGATAATCTCGGCACCGCGTAATTTTCGTTACGAATTGATTAAGCGGAACTGTCCGTAGATGCATTCTGCGCAGGCATTTATGTTTTTGGTGGCTGCAAATACAATGGTGGATCTTCAATTTCTTTTTTGGTTGGTGATTACTTTTATGCTTTCTATATCATATACACGTAACAGCTACTTAATAGATCAAATAATGTTTATTCATTATAAACAATTATAATGTGTAGGTATGATTTATAAAGATTTGGGAACCCGTTTAAGTAAAAAAATACCTGTGTCAGGGTTCCAAGGTCTTTCATAACACTCTTAAAAGTTATTAGATAATCAAAAGCTTTTTATAAAACAAAATTTTTTCCACCTTTCTTAATTTAACCGCGGGTGCAAATAGCCTATATCTAATATTGAATATTTTTTTCTAATTTATTTGTCTGAAACTGTTCCTATATCCAAGATACAAGTGGTAATTGCTACGAGCCGACGCTTTTCTAAAGAGAGCGCATATAACAGCCATTCTTTTTCATAGAAAATAACTGTCTTACAGTGTTACCAATCGTTAATTCGTTGTTAGTTAAAATTCAAGAAATCAGTATTTTTTACATTCTTAGTTTCGCCACTTTGCTTGTCCTACACCCGAAGGCTATATGGCTCGTAAAACGAATTGCATAAAGCATGCGTTTTGCATTAAAAACCTAAATGTAAATTGCTATGCCATTAGAGTATAACCCAGAAATCTGGCATTCAACACGGTTAATCGGTGAGACGGGCGCTAAGATTTGCAGACAGTCGTGACCATTAATTAGTTTCATCATTGGAATTCGCTTAGGGGAATAGAATATGAGAAATATGAAATTAAGACCGTCCTTCAAGTCAGCATTGTAATAACTCATCGTCAAACTAATGAAGAAATGTATATTAGGAAGTATCTAGAAGAATACAAATATTAGCAGGAAAGATTTATAAGGAATGAATCAGAGAACATATTTTTTTTGGCCGTTTGTGACGACGGTGTTTGGCATATTAGTTATAATGAAGAACTTCATAACATTGTTGAGGACACCAACATCGTCCAGCAACAGGCTTAAGTGGTTGGAACATGTACACAGAACCCTATGGTACTTACTGAAGACGCAACCTAAATAAACTTCTTTCAAGTTCCAAAATAATTGTAACAAGCAACTTTGGGAGCACTGTCGAGAAATCCCAATTCAATGATCAAGTGACGCAAGTGGAAATGGATACGCCATACACTCCGATGAGATTCCAATTATATCCCCAAGCAGACGCTTGATTGGAACGTTCCTGCCAAGCATGGCGTCGTACAGTTCCAGCTCAGCTGAGCAAAGAGAGTGGGAAATACTTGAGGCTAGGTGAAATACTAGGCTCAACATCAAGACTATAGAGACTCTCGACCTTATCTAGGGGTTATAGGACATTAAAGTAATTCAGTCAAGTTAAATGATAAAAATATATGTATGAATATATATACATACATATATTTTGCAATCATCTCTTTAAAATATACGGAATTGATTATGAAAATCTATGGCTTATCTTAAAAATTCTTCCACGAACTTGATAAATAATTCATTTGAATCCAAATGTCAATACTTCAGAGCGATCCCGTTGTCAATATTCCATTCTGTTCGCATCTCCGCCACCTTACGGTAATAGACACGCATTCCACTTTAAAAGAGAATTCTGCGCGTACGCAGGGAATTCGTTTTGCAGTAACCCACTGGTTGTTTCGACCGATGTATTAGCGATCTTATTCCCTTGACTTTAGTAGTATATTGGAATGTGGGCGTGTGAAAGGCATTAAATATAGTTTATTGTCAATACAATTTGTTTAAATTTATTGGAGCTTTTCCACGACGGATTTCGTTCAATTCGGTTTAACTATTTGAATGGTTATACAGTGAGAGAACTTTTAAGGAATCAAAAATAACTAAACCTATTCATATTAAGACTTCTATTCAATTGTTGTACTTCTATTATCGGAACAGTGGAGTCTGCGAAGTACCCAGGATACTTCTGAGCTTCTGAGGAAGGAGTTAGGCTGGCTTAATTAGCCAGGACTGTAAGCACAACGAACCAAATGATCGTCTAAGTGCGGAAATTGAGTCTACACAGTGACTTCCGTAACTTTGATATTAACAACCGAAAAACCTTACCCAAATACTTGTTACGTAAAAATGGAACTCATATCATTCAGAAGCTGACCGAAAGGCAACCCAGATTCCGCGGAACACAATCCCGGCCTCAGACAATTTACAATCAATAGAATCGCTTCTAACTGTACCATCACATCCGAGGTTAATTTTAGCGGTAACGAGGCAGTATAACTGTCACGGTATTCGTATCAGGCCGATTATAAAGAAAGCCAATCACGTAATTGATTTGACTCTGGAGGTTAAACGGCATCGATCGGCGGTCTCTTAATATCCCTGATGAGTAAATAGGGGTTGTTGAAATTGTATTCGTTATATACATATTGTGAACAGTTATTTGTACCGCTTTAACGAATGGTTGGGATATATAGGGGTTGGTAGGCCTTATAAATGTGTCTGCCCCAAGTTTCATTAACCCTCCAATGTAATAATAATATGAATAATTTAACCCTTACGTTAACCTTGTATGAGTTGTTGGCAAAAAGAGCCAAAAAGACTTGGAGCGAGGTGACCTACGATGCTCAAGAGCGAACGCGATGGAGACTCACTGTGAACGCTCTCTGGGATTATGGGATACTAAGTAAGTCAAAGTCCGCTCCGTGGGTAATTTAAGAGCGGTGGGGGGGGTTCCATTTTTGCACTAAATATTTTCTACACCAAATGTTTTTAATGATTTTAAATAATTGTTTTAGAATCTTGGTTTTATTGCCTACAAAAAATCAGGGCATTATAAAGGCCATGGACTGGATGACCCATCTGAGTGGAGGTGATGCTGATCTTGGAGGGAGGAGAATTGGACGTCAAATCTCCCAGGGATGACGTTCATCGAGAGGCGATCCCACACATAGCGAAAGAAAATACCTAGTCAAGCGGACTGAAGACTTCCAGACATGTTAGATTTTTTAAAACTAAGAAGCATATGCATCGCATCTAGACTCTATATATATTTCTTTAAAGAAAGCCCTCGAATAGCGTTAATGATTGATTGATGTTAACATAAAATTACAACAATAACGCCTAAACTACGCAAGAATCTAACGAAGTCACCCACAACACTGGCGCAGAGACTCGTACAAATTGTACGTTATTCTGCGAGTATTTTAAACCCTACTAGGATACGATTATATGCAAATTAAACGTTACTATCAAGTGCTAATATTGTTTTAATGCTAAACAAGTAGGTCACACGCCGGTGCCTAAATATTTTCAGTTTGAAAATTTCTAGAGCGTTGATAATTTGGGCTTGTTTACCCGAGCGATATACAACCCACACAAACCAATATCCTACCACGACATTCCTCGTAAATCTTAATATCTATGCAGCTTATAAACAATAAGATTATATGATTTTCTAATTAATTTGAACGCTCAGTACCTAGTAGTACATGCACAAGCTTCCCTTCATATTCTGAGGGGGTTTACTCTTCGCTCTATAAGAACATAAAAGCCGGTAATACACTTGCAATCTTTCTGGCACTGTGAGTGTCTATGGGTGGCGGAATACCGACCAAGTGATAACATCAAGGGAACCGCCTGCTTTGAACAAGTATATGAATTGTGCCATATACAAAAAAGAATCAATGGCGCTACAATCTCTTTAGGTCTGGGCCTCAGATTTCTGATAGTTTTCAATCAAAAATGCAATGTAGGTGATCAGCCCCTGGTGTCCCTGACACACGTCGACTTTTTGGGTTTAAGACATGTCAGTCCTCACCGTTCTAGCGAATGTTAAATGTGCACATAGAAAGTCCATTTATGCACAGCCGGGGATCGAATCTTCGACCTCAGGGATGAGAATTGCACTCTGAAGCCACTTGGCCAACACTGCTCATATACAACATTCACTAACAAATCGTTGACCTTTAACAAATTACAAAACAAAAAATTTACTAGTTTTTAGTATTTTAGAATTTTAGTATGAAGAATGGATATTACATAAGAAATTGTTTTGTTTATTGCTCCATTAAAGTTTTTGATTACTACCAAAACTACTATACGTTGCAATACTGAGAGTTTTATAGAGGCTTTAGGAATTACTTTATAGATATGTATAAGCTTCCTATAACATATTACATATAAACAAGACGTCCAGAGAAACAATTGTTTCGTGGCTTGTCTATTAAACAGACACAAAAACATGATCATCAGTTAATAATGCTAAAAATATAGTTAAAAATATCCACAGCCCTTAACGACGTACATACCATCAATTTGACACATTCATTCTCTCTCTCTCTCTCTTAGTAAATTCTCTAATAAGGTTCTCTATTAGTTAATGTATGAACATTTTTGTATATATTATGTATTCCATCTTTGGCTATATCTTTAGTATAATTGTATGTGTTTTATATAGATATAATAGCGGTAGGATTACGAAGTAAATAAATAAACGCTAATCTAAAATTATCAACACGAAATAATAGTTATTAAGATAAAAATAAACACCTTAGAAGAGCCAAGCTGGCGCTTAATGAACTGTTTTCGTAACGTTGACAATTTTTGGCAACAACGTGACTTAAAGCAATGCGACTAATTAATCAATACGAACTAGGTTCATTTTCTAAACTTAACAGTTCTATATATAAAACGTTGTACTCTGTTTGATCCTTGGCAATCTCGATAGCTCTTTTAAGTATTTCCACAATTTATCGCGTTGCTAGGCTGAAGTATCCCTAACCTAATCACAAATTTCCTATAAAAATGAGTGATTAGAGATGCATAAATGGATTTTATCTAAATAAAAACACTATATATATCATATATTATAGGTAAAACTAAACACGTCTATATACGTTCTCAATGTTTACGGTAGCGATATTGTGTATCTTATGTATTTAATATTACATATATATTTTTAAAATTATATTAGCGGCATTGTAAGGATAATATGTATTGTTGTTATTTAAAAAAACAAATTTGTCAAGGTAGATTTTTATATCAACAAAAAACAATTCGATGAGAAGTAATTGCAAATCATGTACATAACAATGCATTCAAACAACGCATAATTACGTAATCCAAATCAAAGATTAGCCAATATGACTTACCTATTCATTAAAAATTAACAAAACATCACATCTTTTGTCAATGTTTACAAACAACAAAGCTGCATTCATTCAAATTCACTCTCGATTTCGTTCAATGAGCTGAGAGCTGAGATTTCTTTCAATCAGTATCATTGAACTGTCAAAGGCAATACAATAGAGCGAACAAAAGACTATATTGTAGGTATTATGAAAATACGAACAATGTGGTTACATAACTACATCGTTTTAAATATTCGAAGGGCTATATCATTTTAGTCACTAACATTGTTAAATTTGGATGCGGAAATTCTACTTATGAGCATTCTTTCATTTATATTTTAACTCTTGCCTTTTAATTATGGTCTTCTTGCGACCGCCATTGTTGAATAGGACTCGACGCGAAGACCGTATATGGTCGAATTCACGTTCATATCTTCGTTTCGTTATATGTAACCAGTGATAATATTCATACTCAAAATAAATAACATATAAATAGATAACCAAGTACGCTTATGAAAGACAACAGAAAATATATTATGTTGATTCTAAATTTACATTTTTTACCAGCTCGCAAGTTTTGCACGTGAATTTTTTGTTTTTTATAAAACTGGAGGCAAACCGGTAAGAGGCTCACGGGATACAGTCACCCATGGACTGGGTGAGTTTTAACATTGGTACGCTCTTCTTTCGAAGCAACCTAAGTCAAAATGGTACAGAAAGCTGGGGTCCAGAGGTGAGAACACTAGTTAGCAATGTGGAGCCAAATTTGCGCTTTATAGTCTCGTCTTACTCAACACACCAAGCTTTTAAGCCAGTTCAGCCTTCCCTTCCAAATGACCACGATACTGAAAGTCGTTCGATATGTATACGTATAGAGATGAACATGACACACAATTTAATTCACAGGGAATGAACACTATTTAGCCTTGTAGATCTACCGCCAATTCGCGGAGACGGTTCCCAATTATATTTGCCAAATATTGAGAATAATCTGCTCTATCAACAGTAACTAGTCCAATTAGAAGAAGACCTATAAAAATGGTTTCAGCTTCAGAGGACTAACAAACTCGTTAGTCCTCAGTTCAATTACACTAAAACGACTTTCGACAAATTACAGCTCAAAACTTACACGAGTTCACAAACGAGATTAACTTGGACGTCACAAAGCCTAATTGTGAACATGTGCGAACGATAAAAATCTATTTCACATCATAAAGTATTGGCTTAATAAATCTTTCATTGTCTTTTATTATCCATAAGACTGGACTGAATGATAGAAAATAGACGTTTGTAAGGAACCTACGCGCTATTGTCTACAATTTATTTTATTCACAAAAATACAATATCTTTACAGTACTACGCCAATACGATAATGTCATAATTAAACATATAGTAATAGTATTATTAGTAATAACTTAGAATAGTATTATCATTGGCTTTACAACGGTAACCATAATCAGTGAACATTGAGTAATTATATACCATAACTGTTACATTCACAATAAAAATAAAAATAAATCAGTGGCGCTACAAGCTTTTTTAGGTCTGGGCCTCAGACCTCTGTATCTGTTCAATGATCATTTGTCAATATAAAACGCAAGTAGGTTGACGACTGAGCGTTTTTCAAGGCAAGGCACCACCGCTATGTGGAACCAACTGCCCACTGAAGTATTTCCGAACCAATTCGACTTAGGGTCCTTCAAGAAAAGAGCGTACAAATTCTTAAAAGGCCGGCAACGCACTCGCGAGCATCCTGGCATTGAGAGTGTCCATGGGCGGCGGGCGGTATCACTGAACATCAGATGAGCCTCCTGCCAGTTTACCTCTATTTTATAACAAATAGGTTGTCAGTCTCCTGTGCCTGACACACGCCGTCGACTTCTTTGGGTCTAAGGCATGCCGAGGTATGTTCGAGCGAATGTTAATTGCGCACATAGAAAAAAGACCATTGATGCACAGCGGGAGATCGAACCAACGACCTCAGGAATGAGAGTCGCACACTGAACTTACTGGGCCAACACTATTACAGAAAAAAACAACTTTTTTGTTTCTCCGTCCAATTGTTGACCAAAGAATAAGCTTGACAAACAATTCGTATTAGTTCCGCCATTTTATAGTGTATGTATATACCATTTTATAATGTATGTATATACCATTTTATAATGTATGTATATACCATTTTGTAATGTATAATTTATGTTAGGCGCCTTTATATAATCCTGGTGTCTGAGAGGCATAATATTAAATATAGTTAAAACTAAAGAAATAAAAATCTCTTATCACATGGAGATCATATAAAACGCTACCAAGCGAAAACATACGCAAGAAACGACTATAATTAACAAACTAAAATGCAACCAGACCATTTCCTGATAATAATAAACATAATGTAACATTGTTACATATTGAATAATAGTTATAAAAATTACATAGTTTTAGTTTTAAAGCTTTAAAATCTAAAGATATGTTAAGTACACAAATTTCATTCAACTGTTATATAAAGATACATTACCAAACAGTGTCTTATACACGAGCGGCCTGTCTCGGTTCCCAGACGACATTTATCTTTAAAAACATTTTGCAAATAAATACAGCCTAGATAGGGGCAAAGAGTAGAAATTTAAATCTTTTAATATTTGTATGGTTTGTATTGATTTACTAAGACATTGATTTACGAACCTTTCTACAATCTCATTCCACGACCATAAAATAATAGTGTTTATTGCAACGTGTTTTAGGCATTGAAGCCCAAGTGAAATTGCATCTTGTTTAAGAAGTTGTCAAACAATCATTTCTTTATAAATCGTTAACAACGCCTATTAATTCGGATTAATACCAGCAGCTGCAGGTGAATTTCATCAACGGACCGGTGTTGCCGATTCTTTAAAGGCCGGCAACGCATTTACGAGCCCTCTGAAATTAAGTGTCCGTGGGCGGTATCACTAAACATCAGATGAGCCCCCTGCCAGTTTGCTACCTGTTCTAAAAAAAATGATAACATAGTTCAGTAGATGTTGGTTTTTAAAATTATTTTTCAATAAATTCTTCAGCGCCTAATACATTTATTTTCTTAATAATGTGTTCATTATTTCTTATATATTAGTAATGAGTAAATACAATTTTAAAAAGGTTAAGCAATCTTTCACTACTCGTTGCGTGTAACAAAACTTGTCAAACATTTGGGCCAAGGACTTCTTTTCTTTGGATTATAATCTCAACAAGACAATCTTAAGCTAATATGTCGGAGTGGTCAGTTTACTTTAATATTTTTAGTAAATATTTACTGGACATATTTGTTTTTTATAAATTTACAGCGAAATTACTTGACCGAATTTATCTTATTTATAAAATGTTAAGGTGCTTTCTGTATACCAACAACTTTACATAGCACTAAGAAATTATCATAAAAAAATTTTTGAAAAAAAAAAAGGTAATTGATAGTCCTAATCAATCTTAAAACATATTTTAGTTTAGATTACATAAGATTAATATTGTTAATGTTCAGTAATAATGTATTTTTATGTAAAATGACATATTTTGTGAAGGGATTAAAAATTCGTTTTATCATGTGACATACTATATAAACCCCATCCTCTCATCTTTGTAAGTTAAGCAATAATTAATTTGGTAGTTCGAAACATTGGAAACCTAACCTAAAACATAAACTTCTTTTAACCTTCGAGATCACTAAGAGAGATCTAACAAGCAGTAGTCTCACCTGATGTTAAGTCATACCATGGACACTCAATGCTCGCGAATGCGTTGCCGACATTTTAAAAATTGCTATCAATCCTTAAAAGATGTATATCCCATCTATACTTTGGACGAAACATTTCACAGATAGAAATTCCCGCAACAAGGTTAAAAACTAGCCCGTTACGAAACGTATAAAGAACTCCAAGCTATTAATATACCAACCGCCGAACCGTGAACAACAAGGAAATTACTACCAAACTCCATCTCCATAACCACTTCGTTATTTAATAAAACAATGAGAGACAATTCCATAAGCGATCGTTTCCAAATAACAAAAAATATTTCCATTGAAATTATCACCCCAACGTGCGTCGTTTCACATTTGAGCGTCTTTGAGGCAGTTTTTGCTGCCACTGCTGCTGCAACTGCCCAGTGAAGGATTAACGAATCAATTCTATTTTGGTTCCTTCAAGAAAAGAGCGTACCAAGTCTTCTGGCAATGTGAATGTCCATGCGCTATATGGACTTTATAACTTAGCACAAGGTAAACCCGTTTGCCCCCTGATATATATAAAAAAATCGAAACATTCCTTCTCGGAAACTATGTATGAGAGCTATGCAAGAGTTTAGTTAGGGAACGGAGAATTTGTTTTTGTGAAAATAGTGCACGAGAGCAGAGAGTTGATACTCTCTTCCTTCATTACTGTAAGTAGTATGACTGGACACATTCTTATCATTTTTGGTAAATAAAATTAGACTTAAATAATATTAGGCTTACTTAAGTTAACCTAGATCGTAATGTCAAATGATGTCTCAGCGCAAACTCAGACAATTTATTACAAAAAATTGAGAATAAATGTTTACCAAATGCGTAACACTTTTATTAAATCTTCGAAATATCTAAGTATATACAATACTTCATCTTATGTGTACAGTGCATAATATTTATATGTTACATGTATGACGACAGCTTGTGCGTCAGCGCCGGCGCATCCCGACCCTTAATCATGTTAATGAGTATTTATAATTAGATCCATTCGATGCAGAACCATTCAACGTGGCGATTATTTATTGTTATCACAGTTCTGTCAGATTAACACACGGCTTAAAATAATAATTTCTTAATAACACTTATTCGTCGAACTTAGTAAAAGAACAGTTAAGATTACTTGACGATTTAATAGTAACGGAGTATTGCCAGTTCTCGTCCATTCTATGCCCTTGATTTGAGAACTGACACTTAATATACAAGCATAATTTTCCTTCAATTTTAACCTGTTATGTAGGCGTCATACGAACCTATACTTACACTGAAACGCTTTTATTTACTACAGTACTATCACCATACATGCATGTCGTTGTTGCTTACCTGTAACAAAAAATATAGAGATTAATAACTTATATATGAACAAAAAATATGTTAAATATATCTTCAGTACATGTGTTAATTAAAATATCGATTTTCAATAATAAATAAAGGTCATCTTCTTAGGCACGTGAAACTTTATATGTACGTAAAGATGTCCAACTTGTCTTTGAAGAAAATCAATGTATACAATACATAGTCAAGATCTATTTACAACATACAAAAATAAAATAAAAATCAATGGCACTACAACCTTTTTTAGGTCTGGGCCTCAGATTCTGTATCTGTTTCATGATCATTTGTTAATCGAATAGGCAAGTAGGTGATCAGCCTTCTGTGCCTGACGCACGCCGTCTTTTTTTTTTGGGTCTAAGACAAGCCGGTTTCCTCACGATGTTTTCCTTCACCGTTCGAGCTAATGTTAAATGCGCACATAGAAAGAAAATCCATTGGTGCACAGCTGGGGATCGAATCTACGACCTCAGGGATGAGAGTCGCATGCTGAAGCCAACACCGAAAGCTGAAGCCAACGCGGCCAACACCGCTATTTCTAACATAACAGTATATAATAAACAATCGTTAAGGACTAGAAAAAAAAGTTCATACAGTTAAACTCGACCCATATCAAATTACAAATTTATGGGTAAATTGCAATATCCTGGACCCGCAGCACATTAATAAAACAATGTGGGATAAATTTGAAAGCATGTGCCCTGATTTTAAGGGCTTCTAACAAACCCTTCACATTGGTTACAATATAAAACGGAAATGTCCGATTAAAAGAGGGTACCAATATAAAATGTAACTCAACAAAATAATGTACCCTCTTTTTCACTTAAAGATACAGTAATTGCTATATATAAACTTTAACTCAAATAAACGAGCCATTAATATTAAACTAATGCATGTTATGCCTATAAATATAGTTATAAACTTAAACTCATTGCGCTACAGTGGATGTCGGCAACGAAGCGACAAATCTGTTGAATTTGTCATAGAGGTAACAACTTAAAATTGATAGCTTCATTCATCACGAGACCTTGTCACCAGGACCGGTAAAGTAAATTCTCATAGTAATAGAGACGGTGGTCCCAACTTCAATGTTGAGGTTTTTTGTACCACGATGATCATAAAACTAGATCAAATTTGAAATAGACGATCGCAGCATAGGATTTGTCTTACTAAATGCTCATTGAACACTCGCTCGTACTGTGAAGCAGAAACATCGCAAGGCAACCGACATGCCTTAGACCCAATAACTCGGGTGTGTCGGGAAGTGAATGCTGACCTGTCTATTAAGAAGAAAAAACAAATGATCACGGAATAAATAGAAATCTGTGAACCTTAAAGGTTGTAGCGCCGCCGATTGGTTGGTAAGGTAAGGTAGGGTGGACTCAATTTCCGCACTTAGACGCGTAGTCGGTCCGTTGTGCGTAGAAGCCCTGGCTAATTTAGCCAGCCTAACTCATTCCAGAAGCACAGTAGTATGCCGGGCACTTCACAGGCTTCGCGGAGCCACCTCACTGTTCCGAGGATTTTTGTACGTTGATTAGCCACAGCCTCGCATTCCAGGACTACGTGGGTGACTGATTCCTCTGCGCTGAAACAGCCTCTGCACAAGGGGCTGTCTGTCGCGCCTAGGACGAAAAGATGTTTATTAAGGAGATAATGGCCCGTGATTGTCCCTATTATTGTTTTGAGATTGGTTCTGTTCAGGTTTAGAAGTCGCTTAGTAAGTTGCGGGTTCACAGCCGGCAGAGCCATTTTGGACTGTTTGCAATCTACACTTCGCGACCATCGTTGATTCTGGAGTTCAGTGGATCTCTGGCGAATCCAGGTTCGAACTAGCGAGAAGGGCAAGGGGAGGAGCGGATGCGGGCCAGCAGGCATCATACCAGAGCCTCTTCTCGCAAGCTCGTCGGCTGCATCATTGCCGAGAGAGCCACTGTGTCCCTTTAACCACTGTAAGGTAACTCTATTTGTTAGAGCTATTGCCTCCAGTGCTTCGTGACACTCCAGTATTAATTTGCTGTTTGTGTTTTCGTTACCGAGCGCCATCAGCACGTCTGCACTGTCGGATATGAGCTTAATGCAAAAGTCATTAACTTCCATCCGCTGTACGGCTCTGGCTGCTTCGGTTAGAGCGACACATTCACATTGGTTGGTTTGAAGACGCTGTATTCAATATTAGGTTGTTAGGGAATGCTGATAGGATAGGACCGTACGCGTTTATTTGAAGTTATTAAAGTATGTGTGGTCACCGGTCGTTAGTTATTCTGGATAGGTCAACGTGGGCGTTTATTGTTTACGACACACCGCTAGGCCGTACATCTGATGCAACTTCCTTTGCACCCACGGGTTACAATTTTACCTCAAAAAAGGAGGAATCTTTTTACTATTATAACTTAAAGATATCTGGGCTGATATAGAATATGTATTGTTTCATCAGGTCTGATGGGACTTTTAAATATTTTTTTTATGCTTCTGCATATAGCTAAGGACTCTTATCGGACACATATATTATAAATGGCGCTACAACCTTTATAGGTTATAGGGCCTCAGATATCTGTATATGTGTCATGATTATTAATTAATCTAATAAGCAAGCAGGAGATCATCCTTGTGTGCATGACGCACGCCGTCGTCACGATTTTGGGAAAGACAAGCCGGTTTCCTCACGATGGTTTCCTTCACCGTTAGAGCGAATGTTAAATGCGCACATAGAAAGAAAATCCATTGGGGCACTGCTGGGGATTGAACCTACGACCTCAGGGATGAGAGTCGCAAGCTGAAGCAACTAGGCCAACACCGATCGATTTATTATAATGGGTATATACACGTTAATGTATAAGTATTGAAATGAAACTAATTATTTTTTGATATGTCACAGCTTGAATTTTATTCGATAAAAACTATATGCGTAATATAATGAGAAAATTAACGCGAGTGTTAATAAAAATTTAAGTGTAGAGGAAATTGTTTTAATTTCTTCCTCGTCGCAACGCACAGTTCCGTATATGGACAGCAAAATATTCAAAGCGGACGCGACAAAAGACGCTGTAACAATGTTCCGTTTTTTAATTAACGAATGCACTTAAGTATTTATACCTATTGTCATAATTTTGTTCTGAGTACTTCTTAGCTTAGTTCCTCACGGACGTGTTCGTACGTAGTACGTTCGTGTACTAAAAATACAATACTACAAAATGTACTCGAAGCAATTACGACTCGTTACTTTTAGTCGACCGATTTCGTTTGTAAATGTTCTTAAGAGTATTTTCTCAACTTCTACTCTTTTTTATTAATTTATAAAAGTTTAGCAACGCCACGTGATAAGCACTTGTAGGCAAACATAACATACATGAAGAAAAAAAAATGTATAAAATTTAAGCGAAAATCTATTGCAAAGTGTGAGCAACTTTTGAAATCCAGACCTGTCTGGTTCAGGTCAGTCCATAGTTGTTTATTGGATAGTTTTCAAATCAAACTACGCTAACAATAAAAACGGGAAAATATCCTCTATACAAACATACCCAGTATTATTTACATAAGTAAACATCCAGCCTCACATATAAAAAAAAGTTGACAATTCTCTCGACATACATATTCACCAACATAATACCAAAATAAACCTTGAGAAATTAAATACTTTAACGGGTACTTAGCATATGGTGTTATTAACGTTCCCAACTAATTACAAGGCCGCCATTTGTGAAAGATCAATGAGTTCTGTCACGTGGTTTTCTCCGCTCCACGAGGCGAGATTAAAACTGATTTGTGATATTATCTTTTGGTATATTATGAAGAAATTTTACATATAATGTCTCATCCCTAATATAGGAGTCTCATCTTATAAATAAATCAATGGCGCTACAACCTCTTTAGGTCTGGGCTTCAGATTTCTGTATCTGTTTCATAATCATTTGTTAATTTAATAGGCAAGTAGGTGATCAGCCTTCTGTGCTGTGCAGAAAGTCCATTGGGGCACAGCCGGGGTCCGAACCTACGACCTCAGGGATGAGCGTCGCACACTAAAGCCACTATGCCAACACTGCTCATCTTATTATACCGAGCTATATATAAATACTAAGTTATACCGGAGGCTCGCCAGGCCTTTAAAGTACGCCTTGCGTCTTGCACTTAATGTTTTTACAGATAACGTCTTTTCTCATTTGCATTATGTTATCCTTTAGCTTCGTTACAATAACTAAATTGTTGTTAGTTGATAAAAAAAAATAGAATTGAATACCATTAATTCACAAAGCCAGCTTGAAGGTCAATTTTAATAGAGAAACATCCAACTTTTACACGCAATTTCTTGGTATTATGCTCAAACAATGGTGCCGTGTAGATTAAATCGTAGAAATATTTATATTTTTCCAACGACCTTTTTGTTTGAATATTTTTCTATCTCTTAACACTTAAACACAAATGCCTGTACAGTGTGATAGCTGAGATTGGCAGGACAGCGAATTAATGTACAGTATATCAGAATTCGATTTCCAAATTTGAAATTGGAATCGCCTTGTAAGGTAATTTTCAATTAATTTATGCGTGTGTACATCAACAGTACTTACGTTTATTGCAGTCTATCAACCATAGCGTGCAAAGATAGCGAATTGGTTCACATCCTGTCAACAGTTTCCTTTTCCAAATTGCACATCGCGTAAAAAAGGTAGCAATGACTTTTTTGCAACCAATAATTCTATAACTATACCAGCTAATACTTGTTGTGTATATGAAGATTTAAATAATTTTTTTTTCATTCCTGATTGCGTGCGGCAATACAAATACTCAGCGGATCAAGAAATTAAAGCTCGAAACGAAATTGCCCATGCTTCTTTTCATAGACTGAAAAAAGTTATCGGCACAATAGTATCAAATTGAAGATTTGACTTTTACTCTGTTACATCTAGGCCAGTAACATTATACGGCTGTGAAGCATGGATAGTCCACCTAAGAAGATACAAGAAGGCGCCTCGAATCTTTTGTGATGTGGTGTCACCGTCGCATGCTTCACCACAGCTAGATCCAAACTGACGAATGGGAGTCCTTTAGCGAATCGGGACGACACGAAAGTTTATGCTGACTGTTAAAATATGTGAAAGTGCCGTATCTCGGACACTTTTTGCGACATAATCGATACGATTTGTTGCAGCTTAGTGATTGGCAAAATTCAAGGCGAGAGACGTGCGAGAAGAAAGAAGTTGTGGTTGCGAAACGTACGTGAGTGGACCGGTATCACCCAATTGACTAGCTAGACAAATCTATCTTGCGCTAGTCAATTGCGCTAGGCTAAATCAAGTTAGCTAGTTAACAGTTTAGTAATAAAGTTGCACCTAAATAAGAAATACTTTCTACAATGTTCGTCCTATTAGAATCCCATAGAAGACTTTCTACTGGTATATCTTAATATTGAAATACCAAAAAAAAAACTTTCCAATTTCGACCTTTTGCCGTCCGTAGCGCAAACCTCAGATCAATATATTAGGAGTTACAGAATAACAGCGCTCATGTTAAGTGAATTCTATGGAAACATATAATAATAATAAATGATAAAATATGTTTATTCATTTTAAGTTCAATTTCATTACAATGTGTAAGATTTGGGAACCCTTTTAAGTAAAGAATATACCTGTGTCAGGGTTTCCAGCTCTTTCATAACAAACTTAGTTATACATTCCTTAAAATATTTAATTTATATATAATTTAGTTTCAACTTCTATTAACTTTTTTTAAAGTAAAACATACAAAGCCTAATCATAGTTTTGTTGCGTGCCTTTCAAGAGCTTGTACGCTACTCTCAAAGTAGCTTACGTTTAAAGAACTTTATATTCTCATTACAAGGGTCTACTAGGCACATTCTGATATGTATCTTTAATGGCCTTTTGAATTGATTAAACACGCTAATATTACGAATTTTAGACGGTAATTTATAAAACAAGTCTAATACTCGCGATATTATTTCGTAACTGTTACACGTTGACCGTAATGAATAGATCTTGAATGATCTATTAAACGATGTAATGATCATGCGTCTTTGTCATGTTCAACCCATGCCTCCAACGCATTGCGTAGGAACGGAGGCGTCAACGGCGCCCGCGACTCCTACGCACCAATGTTTGTAAACCACGTATAATATGCATAAAAATGTTGTCTAAATACTTAATAGAATAACTGTTACTGCTGCATATAGCTTAGTGGCTCCAGTGTGTGACTCTCACTCCTGAGGGTGTAGGATAGAACCCCGGTTCACCAATGGACTTTCCATGGGCGCACTTAAACATCGCGAGGAAACCATACACCCAAAAAGTTGACGGCGTATAAGGCATGTAAGGTCTTACCTTCTTGCTTATTACAAAAAAAAAGGCTCACAAATATTCCTCAGGCCAGAGACGAAGTGTTTTTTTTTCAAGCGTCATTGGTGTTTTTGTAATATTATATATTTATTTATACATATTATTATATATTATAATAAAAAAGACACCTTTGCAAGCCAAGCCCGGCCGAGGTTCCAGTAGATGAAACAATTGCAAACAAAAAATTCGTGACTTACACATACTTGTATGAAGACAAGAAAATGCCGAAATCATAGAAGGCAACGCATTTTGTGAGTTGTGTGTCTATAGGCGGTATTATCAGGTAATTATTTCCTATTATAAGAAAAACTTAACAAACGCTTAAAAACAATGTCGTGTAATTCTCGTTTTAAATTGTATTTCAGAAAACCAATTAGATTTGTCCTTGACGATGTAACCTATGTAATTACGGGTTAAAATGCCTCATCATAAATTAGTTTGTAGTTGAGAAAACTACAATCTCTACGATGTAATGTTCAGGTTACATATTAATGAAAGACAAATAGAGAATACAATTTTTACAAATACATTTTTGATGTAACACTATTTTTTATTGTTTAAGATTTTCTTTTATAATTAAGAATTCTATACGGCTTCAATCTGATATATCACGCGTCTTTGCCATAGGATTATTAATTCTATTACTGAAACACAAGTTTCTGAAGCCAGGAAAATGATTACTTCGCCGACCAAACTCCAGCCAACCCATTTTAATTAACTCACAGCTTCAGCCTATAGTCCAGTACTTCATACAAACTTCATTACATCAGTATAAACATGTACAGATCGCTCATATAACAGACAAAAGCTATAAATGGCAGACAGGTGCTTTAGTAAGTTAGCAGTAAATTAAGAAGAGACGAGAAGTTCGCGTGTCATGTTTTTAAACCGTCAACGCCATCAGCTTTACAAACATCATGTTATGTCTCTCTTGAATTTGACATTGTCTCGCAAAACCCTTATGGGTTCATAGATACCAAGTTCAATTCGTGTGAACTTCATTTTATTTAACCTCCAATAAAGACAATTTCGATTAATGGTATATTTACTTACTCTCAACAGATTAAGACGTAATCTAATCAAGCCGTGAACATATACAGCTGTAATTGAACTGAGATATAAGCAAAATTAAAGGCGTTTTACGCTGAGAAACGTCTACTTTGCCTGGAATCAACTGCTTAGCAGAGCACCCATTTACATCTTGAAGAGAACTCAATTTATTATTATGAAAGCATGATTAAAACCTGCATAGCGTACAGCCGGTGTATTGTTTTGAGACCTTCAAGATCCGGCAAGGCACTGACGCATATATATATATATATGTCGTCTACGTAAGTCGTGGCTTATTATTCTTATTTTGAAATATTACTATAGTAGATAAAGAATAACGTCAAATAAATTATACGTCAAAGTTAGAATGTTGCATCCTAAAACATTTTACATACAAAACTGACATGAATGGTAAGTCACCAATACGATATTAATAACACATACATATATATATGTCGTCTATGTAAGTCGTGGCTTATTATTCTTATTTTGAAATATTACTATAGTAGATAAAGAATAACGTCAAATAAAATATACGTCAGTAAGTTAGAATGTTGCATCCTAAAACATTTTACATACAAAACTGACATGAATGGTAAGTCGCCAATACGATATTAATAACACATACGACCAAAATACTTATAATTATTGCATAATACAGATAATGCAAAAATACTTTAAAAAATATTTACACAGCAATTGGCAACCACTAAAATGTGTCGAGTCGAGATAATGGTCGGGCTGATTTATCGGCGTGGATAAAAACTAGAAAGTGCCAGGAGTCATCGGCACCTCTCGATGCAAAGTGAGGCAAGGTCGGTTCTATAATAGACTATGAGGTAATTGTTTGTTTATATTTTTTACATCTCGTTGCCGGCTGTATCGTGTTGAAGCACGATAAACTTTTTGGCACCAAATTACGTGATATTTTGGTGACATGTCACTACATGGAAAGCTTTCCATTATCTATATATGTTTAAATTTTATCGAGATACTTATATATTATAAAGCTGAATATTTTGTTTGTTGCGCAAGCGACGCCTTATACGTTTTACGTACGTCACTCGCAAGCCCTTTGGCATAGAGAATATACGGTAGCATCAAATGTGTTTGATGCCCTGTTCTATTAAAAAAAGTTAATAACAACTAGTTACAGGTCTTTGTCTGGTAACTGGATACTATATACAACAGATAAATGAATAGATACACAAACATAAATGAATTGAATTATGTCGAAATAATAATATTGATAAAAAAATCAACCATTCCTGATTCAATTGGCGGTAAAACATGACTGAAACGGAACACTGCATATGAATTAGCAATGATTTGTATTATCGTTTATAACAATTTTCTTCCACACAATTGACTGATTGTACGTTTATTGACAAGACGATTGCGTATCCGTATTTTTATTGTTTCTAATTTAATAACAAAACATTCCTTAAACAAATACGATGTGGTGTTTTAAGAATACCTTATATATATATATATATACTAGATAATTGTCAATATATCACATTTCTGTCTCTTAGGATAAGATTCAGAGATGAACGAATTGCCGTAAGTAAAAAACTAATTGGATTTTGAAGTACGGGAATAAGAGTCACCATTACATCAAAATTACAGATAACGGTTAGTATTTCATCGGTAATCGAACCGGGGTCGTTAAATTACATTCAAAAATAACGCGATGGAGTATTTTTGTTTAATTTCTCAGTTAAAAATGTAGACAAAAACATACCTGCCGTGGATTTCGTGTATTTTGGAAAGCTCTGGACCCAAATAAAACAATACAAATACATTCGGTCGGTTTTGACATGAAAGGAATTTTCTCTTCATAAAATAAGTATAGTTAACAACAAACCAGAGAAAATATCTAGAATTAACAACGGCTAGAGATCGGTTGAATGGAATTTCAACGATTAGCAACAACAACGATACAGCACTACATTCAGGTCGCTCCATATCTCATAATAACACCTGTTACAGATATAAAACATTAAATCAACATGATCTTAGCTACGACAGTTTATTAAACTCCGTAGCAGTAAACCCGGTAGTGACAAAGCGAATTCTAAGCCTCAACAGAAATAATATAACAGATTGAGACAATTACGAGCTACTGTCTTCTTAATAAACATCTTTTTCTCCTAGGCGCGACGAACAATTCATTGTAATCCATTTAAGCGCTGAGGAATCACTCCCCCACGTAGTCCTGGAATGCGTGGCTGTGGCGCGTAAAAATCTATAAAGCCTGCGAAGCTCCCAGGAAACTTCTGAGCTTCTCGAAGGAGTTTACCCACAACAGAACAAATGAGGAAATTGAGTCCACACTAAACTCCGAAGCGAAAACAGGGACGTTTTACGACAAGTATGGTAGCTCTACGTATACATATTTATGATGAGGTTTTGTGGGGTGATCGAGATGATTCTGAGCAATTTATGAAGATTCAATTCAGGCTCTTATCAGGTTTTGTGTTAAAAAGTATATACTTTTTGTTTTGTTTGACCTAACACTGACTTGTGATGGAGGTCGATGCTTCTCTCGGGTCATTTAAAATATAATAAAACGAAATTTGAAATCAAAATAACACAATTTCAGTCACAATTATATATTAATTTCGTGCAGTTTCACACCTGTATACCGTCAAAATGCGTGATGATTTAATAGTTTATTAATTATTTCTCACCGATTTAAAGAACTTAATCGATCGCGTGAGAACAATTATCTGGGTGATGAACATCTGATCTGGTACTTTCCTCTATTTGATGCCAGATGAACACATTTTTTTGTAGCTTTTCTAAATTTTCCAACATTTAGTAGCATTCCAGTTTATTTGTTTTCGAATTCCTACAGAACAACAAAAATTCTAATTATACTAAACTTATACTCAAAGAACACACAAACTTTCTTGTGGTTTTATCATGAGTTTAATTTGACAATTATTACACGATTGCCTAAAATTTAAGATTATTTATTTTAATCTCATTATCTGTCATAAAATCATAACAAAGAAGTTACCTAATCAAATTAAAATCATTTATTCTACATGAATACACTTAACACAATGTACACGTATGTGCTAAACCTTCCATAACATTACAACGACAAACTCTTGACAACACAAATCTTTGAATTCTGTCAGTCTCAACTGAATGACCACCTTTATCGCAATTTTATATTTATTTCTTTCATATTACTGTACCTACTCAGAAGTTGGCCGTTAATATTTGTTATATTCAAAGTAGACGAACAACAACAATCTTAAATTGATAATTCTAATACTTTCGTGTTTAACATCTTTTGCAGACCATATCTGGATTTATCGCTTTAAGTCCCTTAGTAGAGAAGCAGTAAATATAAAATTCCAAACAAATTAAAAAAAAATCACGACATAACATGAAAGATTTTTTAGAAAAATTATATAGTTTTACGATCTATTGCGCACCCAAAGGCAACAACGCAAGGTGATTATATAACATTTTTCTTATATTTAAAGATGCAATCATTCATCTCTTAAGCCGATAAGATAAAAGATAACGAAGAAAGTGATAAATATAAAAATGTCATTTCGTTTGCAAATGCACTGCTAAACCAACTTTCAATAAAATGAATTGTCTAGCCTAATTGATAGTCTAGACTTTAAGCACCCTACGGTATGCAATTCTGACTATATTTATTTAGAAAATAATAAGAAATTTCCTGCAGTTTCCGTAGATTTGTAAGAATTGAGTATTTTCCTTAGAGAGTTCTAAGATTTTATAACTCCATACTCATCAGGAAGGCGTGGAACTCAAACATTTTTATTTATTTAACCAAGACTACAATCATACACCCTAATCCGTCAAGTACTTACACTTATATTACACACACCGACTACTACAAAATGTATCAGATTAAACAGTAAAATTTTATAACAATTAAAAAATAACTACCCATTTCTAATACATATCAGACACGGCAAACTTTTAGTCAGTTCACTCAACATACCATTAAACAGGTAATAATATTTTTTTTAAATTAAAAATTACTTTATTTGACTCAAAAAAACATTACATATTGTGCTTACATTCTAAAGGTTGTAAACATACAATAGGCAACGAAACGTTGATATACAATATTCATTTTGGTTAACCTTATACATAATATACTTTTATAGCCTGTATCTTAAACCTTCCTAAGTCCTTTCAGTGTCAATAAGAAATTGGTTAAGTTGTTTGTCATTAGATGAATTGATTTGATTGTTTATTAAACTAAATGAGGGTAGAATCTATTTAAGTTATTTCAATGGGTTAGACTGTAGTAAGTGTGATAGAGATAAAGATTTTTAAGTCTTGTGGATGAGAAATTTGAATACGAGGTATGAATTTAGTGTTTATTTAGGTAGTATTTATAACGGACATTTACAATACCATAACACCTAAATCCAAAGAACATCGTTTTAACATAAGCACTTATCTCTCTCATTATAGCGTAAAAACACTTGTACCTAAATTAAAATATACGATTTTTTATGACTAAACTGGTTCGCACAATTTTTTTTTTATAGTCCACACGAACCTTACTTGACGCAAAAACACCACATATCGCCACATTGTCGCAATAGCGTTGCCGGTAGTTAGCAATTGTAATGTAATATACGTGGACCGGCTAACTAAAGCTGACAAAAAATTAACGCGTATAAAATACATTTAAGCCGGAAGTGTTGTTAAAAAGAAAAGTTTCGAAATGTAATAAAACTTGATGGCTGTATGAAAATCAATGTGAGATTTATACATTGTTTACGAGCGTTATAAGCTATAGGTGCGTACTTTCACGCATTGCGCAATGGTCATAAAATATTACTATTTGAGAATTACTATACCTTACCATGCGTTACTCGCCGTTGAGTATAAAGATGCCGATCGTACATACTGCTAGCCGTTAAGTGTTGCCAGGCTATATTCGTACAATCAGTAAAATCTACCAGACGTAGTTATTTTATTTCACAACCGTCTGTACTAAAAAAAAATTGATATTACAACTGATAGTTTTGAATCCTCGCGAAATATGCCAACAGTTTTCTATACGACGTCGATAAATTCGTAGTTTATTTGTTACTACTTCAAATTGTTTAATTAATATAAAATAAAAATAATAATTAATCAACGCTACAACTTTTTTAGGTCTAGGCCTCAGAGTTCTGTATCTGTTTCATGATCATTTGTTAATCGAATAGTCAAGTAGGCGATCAGCGTTCTGTGCCTGACGCACGCCGTCGACTTTTTGGGTCTAAGGCCGGTTTCCTCAGGATGTTTTCCTTCACAGTTCGAGCTAATGTTTAATACGCACATTGGTGCACACCCGGAGATCGAACCTACGACCTCAGGGATGAGAGTCGCAAGCTGAAGCCACTAGGCCAACACTGCTCTCGTTAATTAATATCAGTCGTTTAAAAAGTTGGAGTGCTATTAATTTGGAAAACAATAACACGCGATTGAAAGCCACTGGCTTGCTGCCGCATTTTCGGCCTCAACCTAAAATTTAAAGAGTGTTACGTGTTTACAATATAATTTCTAAAGACAAAATCTCCTGCTTTGCGTACTTACTGTATTTGTTTAGTTTACTTCTATACTACAATTCTTGGCCGAAAACTAAAGCTTATTTATGTTTCTCAAAATTGTCTCCTAGGCTAAACCAAGTACAAATTCTATATGTTAAATGGTCATAGGGTACGTCGCCGAGTTGGTTCGCTCCAAGACTTGTTTCTGAATATTAGCCTAGATTTGCGCTTGTGTACGGTGCTTTTACGGCCATTGACGTTGCCATAGCCCGCAGCGTAACGCTCTGTTTTGACCTCTTAGAAAACACATATTTCACGGCATTCAACAATCTTGATTGATTAATGTTACAATTTATATTCTATCATCTTCCATACTTTCATCTTAGACACGCAAATGGATGGATGTCACAATGAAATACATTTAATGAATTTAATAGGAAAATAACTTGCAGTATCGTTTTTTAAAAGGCCGGCAACGCACTCGCGAGCCCTATAAAAGCATTGAGTGTCCATATTATAAAAAAATATACTTGTCCTATTCAAACTCTTTTGTGTTTTAGTTACGTTTATCACAGACAATTCGAAAATTACATTATGTGTTTTCTTAACCGAAAAATATGTTTCTCCGACCCGAACCCAAGACCTTCAGATCCGTCAGACGTATCGTCGAACGTATCTTCAGGTGACTTAGCGGTGAATAGGCACCAGGTGTCAAACAAACGATACAAAAAAATTTGAAATAATGCAACAATCTTGCTGATACCATGGTAGACCCTCAAATTGTCCCTTTGTCCTGGTTAGCTATATGACTTACAGGATCCGACAATTCCACGAACGCAGGAAGACTTTTGCACTCCCTCCATAAAAGGAACTTTCGCATACATCTGCTTAATGACTAACCAACAACCTTGGGCTTATTATTAGCCAGTATATTAAGCCAGGAAATAACATTCTTGCACGAGAAAAAGTTCTCGTTAAATGCATTCATCCTCATTGATTTATATCTAGGGTGCATGGGACACGTTTCTTCCGCACACCGCAATAATCGTTAAGATACAAGGTCCACGCGAACTTTGCTCACGGCCAACGTTTGTATGCTAATTTCAATTAAGGAAAATGTACCTTAAATATTTTTGGTACTATTAAATAGAGCCAAACTGGAGGCTAGTATAATATACATATCACATTCATTTGTCTATTGCTATACATATTTATTCATTGTTAAGTATTAACATACGTTGGAAGAAAAAAAAATATTTGCTTATTAAACTCTGTATAAGGTTATACATCATTTCGAAGGCATAAATGAAGGTTATGAGGAATGTAAGTATATATAATGAATGTAAAGGTAATAAGGAACCAGCTGCCCACTTCAAGAAAAGAGCGTACCAATTCTTAAGGCCGGCAACGCACTCGCGAGCCCTCTGGCGGTGAGACTGTCCATAGGCGGCGGTATCACTTAACATCAGGTGAGCCTCCTGCCCGTTTGCCGCCTGTTCTAAAAAAGAATGAACGAAATCCCTAGTTTATATAAAACTTAAAAAAAATGCATTTCATTATTTTAATTTGAATGATTCACAGCTGCCAAGGACTACAAAGTAAACGAATACTTTGACGTTTATATCAAATCAAAATCAAAAATGCTTAGTGTGTCTCAAATTTTACATTAAATACATGAATTGAGACAGCCCCCGTAAGTAGTCAGAGACACTTGTGTTGGGGTGAAATATATCAGATTAATAATAATACATTATAAATGAAAATACACGTTTAATTACCAATCGTGACAGAAAAATGATTATATACAGCTTCGAATTTTTACATTTTTATCTTGTTATCCTATATCTTGGCTACCTTCAGTACCGTCGACCGGAAACCCTTCACTGGTATAGGCCGCTTCTATTTCTTCTTCGCCTTGGTCCTTCCATCTATACTTCTTTAAAGTCCTCTTTTTATCCGTGTATCATGCTATATGCCCCATTGTCATTTGTGTTTTAGGGCATAATGTAAGTCATCTATCACTTGTATTTGGTCCTTCCATCTATACTTCTTTAAAGTCCTCTTTTTATCCGTGTATCATGCTATATGCCCCATTGTCATTTGTGTTTTAGGGCATAATGTAAGTCATCTATCACTTGTATTTGGTCCTTCCATCTATACTTCTTTAAAGTCCTCTTTTTATCCGTGTATCATGCTATATGCCCCATTGTCATTTGTGTTTTAGGGCATAATGTAAGTCATCTATCACTTGTATTTGGTCCTTCCATCAATACTTCTTTAAAGTCCTCTTTTTATCCGTGTATCATGCTATATGCCCCATTGTCATTTGTGTTTAAGGGCATAATGTAAGTCATCTATCACTTGTATTTCGTGTTATTTTTACGCTTTTAATTTTATGTATTTTTAGTACGCCTTCAATTGCTTTCCGGCTACAAGTTTGGTTTTTGCATAGTTTACAAGTAATGTATAATAACATTTATAATACAATTCAAGTGTCTCGTGAGAGTTAACTAACCAAAATTATTATTTAATTTAATCAAAAGGAATAGAGGACTATGCGAACACAGATAAACTCGACTATATATAGATTGAGAAACTGGTCCCACGGTGCAATGTTCAAGGCGATGTAATGACTGAAACCATTGTTTCTCTGGTCTCATCATTAATTTGATCGTAACAATATAAATTGTGGATGCCACATGTCAGAACTCGGCGGACCATCATTTAGGGCTATCTAATTCGTGTTCATGGCTTGAGGCATTGTTAAATGAAACGCGATGCAAGATTTGCCCAATAGAGATTTTGACAAATGCTCCAACTTGTCTCCGAATCTGCTGGTATATGTGAACCACTTATTGTATATTTTAGTGTTTTATTTGTTTTACCGTAGCGAAATCGTTATTTCCGATTTTTTATATCTTTTATTATTATGTTTTCGACTAGTTACTAGAATAAAGTTTACTCCAGTTGTGAAATTAATTTTCTTTAAGTCTCAAGTCGTTTATATGACCACGCGAATTCATTCAAATCACAAGGTAAAAGTTTTGCAATTTAAAAAAATGTGGGTACCTGATGAGGGTACTTTAGGATGCCACATTCACCGCCTTCACTATCCGTACCCTCAGCGAAAATGAACCTCTCGAAAAGGGGCACACATGACACTATATGGAAAAATTTAATGAATTACATAAATTAACAGACTTATTTAATTGTCCGTTGTGTCAACTGACAAAAGATCTGCTTGACATAAAGTTAATGCTTATACTGTAAGACATATGTAGATAGACTTTTTTGTTAATATTTTAATATATATATGTTGTATGTGTATTTGTTATTTTGTATGTTATATTATAGGTAATGTAATGGTAGCTAATTTTGTTAATAATAAAATAAACTATAAGATAAAAAATCTGTACCATCCCATAGCAAATGATCAATAAATCACTAATCTGCCTGACTCACGTACCTATTACAAGCATTTAAGACAAACATTATATTTTAAACAATAGCAAAATCGTCAAACCCAATTAATTTTGCGGGAGCGGTATATATTGTTTGCAAAAAATTATTTCCTGTTCTACAAGATCTCTCTTAAAACACTTAAATGAGTGTTCAATGAAGCGAATAAATACTTATAATTGTGAATTAATGATTTGCAAATCGTCCATTAAGTTGTCGAAAATGCTAATAAGTAATTACATTGAAGGAAAATTATGAATAAATAAATTAGATGGATATAAAATAAACACTAATATTTTTTAATATTTAAAAAAAATGCTAGTTGCTAGTTAGGGAGTATGTGATGATATGAAATTAAATAGGTGTTATAAAATCATTTGTTAAGTTATACAATAATGTATAACTATTATACAAACGATCTATATACATGTTACGTATTGCGAATTCGTTATATTTAGAGCATGTTTTTGTTTACATTTGGCTCTAGGTTTTTCCGAGTCTGGATTTACTCACATGAGAAAACGAATATAAGAAAAATTTACTACCCGCTTACTAGTTGTGTTGAGTTATGGCAAAGGCGTTAGTCTAAATAAGAATTGCATGGGGCATATGTTAAGTATCCTAGCCATTATACCGTATTTCTAAAAGTATCTGTTAGTATTTCGCTCTTAAATTAGTTAGTTTAGATGTTTTCAAACAGGAACCTTTCGAAAAAATCATATAGATCGTACACACATACACATGCACCCAAACAGTCACTCATGCGCTCACGAAAGTTACACGTCGCGTAATGTATGTTAAACAAAATACGAGAGAAGTTGTTGAAATGAGTTGAAAAAAAAAAACAAACAAAAAGTATTAACTTTGTTATGGATGAGCTTTGTTATGGAACCCTGACACAGGTATTTTTTACTTACAAGAGTTCCCAATATTTTTTTTCATTACATTGTTATATTGAATAAACATTTGTTTTTATCAGTAACGCTTCTTCAATAAGCAGTGTTGGCCTAGTGGCTTCAGCGTGTGACTCTCATCCCTCGGTCGATCCACGGCAGTGCTAAAGAACTTTCTTTCTATGAGCTAGAATGGAGAAACAATCGTAAGAAAACCGGCTTGCCTTAGACCCAAAAAAATCTACGGTGTGCGTCAGACACAGGAGACTGATCACTTACTTGCCTATTTGATTGACAAATTAACGTGAAACAGATACAGAAATCTGAGGCCCAGACCTAAAACGGTTGTAGCGCCACTGATTTATTTTAACGCTTTTGCAAGCCGTTGCTTGTCTGGCGTATAACTTCAAAATAACCTTGTTGTCCTGCTATTAAAAAGTATTTCTATTAGAGAATCTATCAGCATTCAAGTCAACAAAGAATGACATAAATATCTTAAGTATCAAAAAAGGCAAACAGGTATACATCCACAATGAGAACCTTAAGCGGTCTTCAGGTTTAGCGAATTCAACAAAAACCGTTCGTACCGAGCACGACGAACGTAATAAAGGTAATTCGTGGAAAAACTTAAAATGAATTTGGAGAACGTTTTTACTAAAAGTCCTTTGCTCTAATAAAGCTTTCTTTAAATTAAGCAATGTTTTACAACTGAGACTAACTCTATTTACAAACGTGAATATCTCTTGAAATATTTGTAAAGACATAATTATATTTATTAGATTTGATTCTTTAGGTTATTAATCTGTGGATTGTTAGTCTGTGAAAAAGACGCTCGTTTTGGCTTGTCATCAAGATTTTTTTGTTAGAACATTTTGGATTATTCAAGTAAGTTAGGAAACTCTTAATGTTGTTAATCATATGTATATATAAAATATTTCTAATTTATTAAATTATTTGTTTGAAGGCCTGAATAACCTTTCGGCAAATGTTTCAATGGTAAAGTAACGGCTGTTATCAAATAACAAGTTGGTTGGTTTCTCAATATACTAAGACTTAGTTAAAATGTTGCACGTTGCACTCATATATATGTGCAACTAAAAACCAAAGGCGCTGCTGCAACTTCTAGGCCCTGGCCTCAGATTTCTATATGTGTTTCGTGATCATTTTTGTCATAGCCAAGTGATCAGTCTTTTGTGCCTGACACGCTCTCAATTTTTAGGTCTACGGTGATTGGTGCCGATTTCATTCACCAAACGAACGATGAGCTGTAAGAGGGTTGAGAGGCACACTCAATCCACTAGGTCAATACTGCTGTGTGCAACTAAGCGGAAATATAAAAAAGGGCTTACTTTGGACTATTAAAAGATTCCCAGCTTGCTTCTAAAGTATTTCAAACATTGATATAACTGTGATCGTACCAGTATTCTTACAATAACAGTATAATAAGCTTTCCAGAGAACGTTTCTGTTTATTACAATCGTGCGTAATTTCGTACAAATTAACTTAATGCTACACGATTTAGCTATAAGAGAAAATCGAAAAGTAACATCTTTGTAACAGTTTCAGAATCTAATCTATCTATCTATATATCTAATATGGCCATGTTTACGGTATTTATTTCTTAATTAAGAAGAAAATATACTAACTAGTACTACAATATCAAATTAGGCCAGCTTAGAAACTAATTATGTATTAAATGACTAGCATTCGTAATTTGTGTATTAATATACTAGTAAAAATAATAATAATAACATTAGGTAAGAAACAGAAGACTAAATAGAAACACAATGAGAATTTGTTTTAAATTAAAATGATAAAATCAGATTTATATTAATCAAATATACAGTATTTTTATGATGTGATAACAAAACCTAGCACGTGACCTTAACTGAAACTTATATTGCCAGAATGTTGGCAAGTGCGTTGCCAGCCTTTCAGCAATTGGTACGCTCTTTTCTTGAAGAAGTCGAATTGGTTCGGAAATATTTCATATAATAATAGCTGGTTCCACATAGCGATGGTGCGCGGCAAAACCTTAAAAAACGTTTAGTTGTGGAACGACGGACGTCGAGGTGATACGGATGGTATTTTGTATTCTGCCTTGACGTCCGATGACGAAACTCAGCTGAAGGTATTAGACTGAACAACTCCGCTTAATACTCTGTCGTTAATGCGGTAGAAGATGTAGTGAGACCCCACATCTCTACGCAACACCAATGGATCAAGCCGCACGAAAAATGACTGGGCGTTGACATAAGATGGTATGTTTAAGAATTGCTCTTTGATATGCATCGATATACGCATTTAAAAAGGCTCAAATAGTCAATGTACTCACGTTAATATTATTAATAATATAACCAAAGTTAAGTTGGGACATAAATGAAATCTAATACAATGGATAGACCATATAAAGCTATCGTTTATTCACTAACTAGTTCAAATAGTGTCACGACAGATGACATAGTCGCTGGTCCCCTTCGCACGTGTATTATGGAATACGTACGGTGTGATTAACAGAGTTTATTTATATATTAACAACGTATTTATTTGTATAGAACACACCTACTGAAAATCAATGTTACTGGTGTCAGCAACTAAAAGATGTTAAGCTGCTATGTATTTTTGATATCAATATTTAGACAAGAAAATAATCACTTTTTTCATATATTTTTTGTTGCGACGTTAGTCCGGGCTATAACGAACTTCTTTGTGGATAGATAACATTAGAAGCCTGAAATGGTACGCCCAAGTCAATGTACATTTAAAACATATAGGATTTGTAATATTTATACACTATAACATGTTGTTAGATAAGCTAATTACGTAATAACTTAAAGACAGGTGGTCTCTTAAGTGGAGACTGCATAAATTGACCGATTAGTTATTACATGGATCTCACAACTTTTTTATACTAAAACAAAACGATGTTGAAATGAACAAAGCTTGTGTATTCATTTTGCTTACTACAACTATCAAAGTATTGCAAACAACTGTTCATGTACAGCAAACCAAATAGTATAAACATCAAATACAAAATATTTTAAAGCATCTATTTACTGAGCTGGCTTCAGCATGCGACTCTCATCCTTCAGGCCGTAGGTCTCCGATCCCCGGCTGTGCACCAACATACATATAATATTTATTATATGTGCGCATTTAACATTCGCTCGAACGATGCGAAACATCGTGAAGAAACCGACTTGCCTTACCAAAACGTGAATCAGGCACAAGAGGCTGATCACCTACTTGCCTATTAGATTGAAAAAATCATGAAACTGATTTAGAAATCTAAGCCCCAGACCTAAAGACGTTGCAGCGCGACTTATTTTATTTAGTGAGATTTATTTTATTTATATTAATGATTAAGTATCGAACGTCATTTGTAAACTATTTAAGCGATTAAGCGATTTTGTCTCATGTTTAATAACCAAAACGCTCAACGCTAAATCTACGACCACGCCAAGTGGTAGTTTTCACAAAAGGTTTACGTATAGGCTGTTTACGTCGGAGGTCACGTTCCGTCTAATCTATTATTAACGATACTAATGTAACGTCAAACCACGGTCACCGCCTCATTGTACTTCTTCAACATTAACTTACAATAAGATTATAGAATTAATCCTTGTTATTTATAGTATTAAATTCGATTTGAAGGTCTTGTTGATTACGCGATAACTCCATGATTTTTGAGACGCAGATTGGTTGCGCAGATGCTGGAATTTTTATAGAATTCAAAGCAAACGTTATAGAGCTAGGTTACTTCTTCACAAATATCTCAAAGTAAATAGTCTGAATACATATTGACGTATTCAATAACACACGCGATAAGAATAAAAATACGATGCAAGGATATTTCGCAAACCATTATCAATGTCAGATAACGTTCAATGTTACTTAAGGATTTATTGTAAAGGAAATTGTTTATATTTAGTCTTGTTAAGTTTAGTTACAGAAATAGGCACAATAACAATGCACACTTACGAATAGCAATATATAAAATATATAATAAAACTAGCTGACCCGGCAGACTTCGTACTGCCCAATCGATAAATAAAAAACCTAAACTTGAAGCATGAAGTTTTATTATTATTTTCGACACATCATGTTGCTTACTTACTGAAATACTGGCTATTTATAAACAACTGCTTAGACAACAGTGAGTGATTATAATTTAATATGAACTTTATTGAATAGCAATAAAGTTCAAATTGACTCTAGAAAACGTTTGTATGGGAAATAGAAAAGGGCTGTTTTTAGGGTTATCCCGGAAATTATTAGATTTTTTCTCGCCCTTTAAACCTTCCCTAGACCTCAACGAACATTTCAAGACTAAGATAAGTTAAATCCGTTCAGCCATTCTCGAGTTTTAGTGAGACTAACGAACAGCAATTCATTTATATATATATAGATATATAAAAAATAAGGTCTTGTAGAAATTGAAATATATTCGACTTAAATAATTTATAAGTCTTTTCCCGAAGGGTTAGGCAGACCATGACTCTCAACTTTCATGACATTCACCATGCATGCTCGTCGGTTATAGGTGCTTTTTAACTAATGCATCTCTGGTAAGTCCTCGATTCGTACATACGTACATAGGTATGTACGACACAGCCGACCCAACTTCACCGTCCAAGATTGCCTTGTTTATCCTTTTTAATCGCTTCTTAACTTTTAAATATAGACGCACTATAATCTTTGGTTACATATTTTGCTGTTTTTGTATATAGAACAGGGGAAAACGGGCACGGGAGACTAATGGATACCACCACTCATGAATACTCTAAGGCGTACGTTGCCGGCGATCTTGGAGGATCCTGTGGCGGATTGGCTAGGCAATACATTGATAGGAATATTAACAAAACAAGACAGTCACGCGAGCCAACAAACACAGCTATATTCTTAATCAAATGTAAGCAATATAAACTATTCCAATACGAGTTCAGGAATGTTTGTACGTTTTACTTGATTTTTCTGACTCGTATTAAATCTAGGTCGTAAGGTTCAAGATGCCATAAAAGAGTATAAGCCTTCGCAAGGTCACCGGGCTTAATTAAGGAGTTGTTTTCCAGTGCTAAAAATGCATATGACCCACTTGGTTCGTTTTGGTCGGAACATTCAAGAACATAAAGCGTATGGCTCATACAAACACCGCAATATGCTTATCGCCTGTATAATTTGTAATTAAATGTCACTGGAATTATTTTGTATTACTCATCAGTACCGACCGTAGAAACAGGAGGATGGCCTGATGTTAAGAAGATAGTGATGGAAAGAGTGTCGGCAAGTTTCTTGCCAGTTCTTCTTGCCTGCGCTACGCCCTCGACTTGCGAACTGGTAGTAAATATAAATTTACAATTAATTTTCTGACGTTCAAAAGTATACTTGTTTACCTATATGAATAAAGTACATTTCTTTAAAGGACCCTAAGTGGGATATGTTCGGAAATTCTTCAGCGGATATCTGCTCCTTTCATAATGGTGGTGGGCGGCAAATTGCGTAAAAAAACGCTCACTTGTGGTACGACGAGAGGTGAATTAGATAGTTATTAATGTTTCTGGATTTTACCTGAGTTTTCTTAATACATTTATATCAAAATATTTTCCTATATTAAATCTGTTTAGCATTAAATGCTAAAATTATGCAGAGTGCGAATATTAATAGAATATTCAATTAAAATGTTTAATTCAAACTTTTGCGTCATCTGAGAATCGCCAACGTTACGGGCAATTAAATCTTAAATAAAAATAATCCTCAGTAAATTAATTATCTTAATAAAACAATATCTCAATCAAACCTCTTCCGGGTTCTAGAAACACTTAAGTAATGTAATTTTTATTGCTTTGCAAGTAACCATGGCAACACGACTATCCGTTCTACACACCCATTAAGTATAATTAATCTATTCGTCTCTATAAAAATTCAAATGTAATATAGGGGTGAAAAGAGAAAGACTGCTTTAGTCAAGACAGCTTAGTTTTATATGTTTATAGCAAAGAGAGAAATGCCTACTCAAACCGGCAAAAGTCACTGGAGTTCCATCGAATATATCCAGGCTCTGTGCTAATCAGCAGCTCATATATTATAGATTCAAACTTTATCGTGATTTAGCTCCTTCTTATAAGACCGGCAACGAACTCGCGATTACTCCATAGGCCTCGGTACCGACATTACTCCAAGTAAATCGCTGTTTTTATACAAAATCTCTATAAGTAACAAAAATGTCATTTTAGTACTTGTTTTTAAATACATAATCTGAAGGGAACAATGATAATTCAACGAGATGTGGCATTGAGATAAGCATGTACAGGAACGAGTGCCATTTATTCACAAAGTAAGGCCATCAAAGGAATGATACATAAATAAAACCAAATACACATAATATTATATACTATATTTGTAGAGAATCGATGGAACAATGTACGATAGGGAAGAAAATAATAGACAAAATATTAAAAACAGCTTTACGAAAAACAACTAAGGTAACAGATTAAAGTGCAAATGGGCGTGGCACATGGCAAGAGGAACAGGAAAGTAAAGCGAAAATGTACTGAACTGGTGCCGTGTAGACCACACGTAAGACAACTTAGAAGATGGATAGACCAAAACAGCAGGTGCGGTACGTTGCAGAGAGAAATTGCGGGATTTGGAAGAGCCCCATTAGAAGATACACTAAAAGAAGATTTAAATATAAATATGCTTAAATGTTTAAGTATCTGAATTACAAGGCTATTAATATTTTTATTATATGTAGAGAATATGAGGCACAACTTGGACTAGAAGAGCTAAAAATAGAAAATAATGTATAAAATAGAAATAATGATTATCAAAACCGGCATATCTGACATTAGATTAAGTTAGGTTACGTTTATATTTGACAACAAATGTTAATATTAGGTCCTCCTTAAATATGAAATTGGCGTTTTGTATGGGAGGAACAAAAAGTCGTTTTTTTTTTAAATATAATATATTTAATTAATCAAAGTATGAACCATTGTTTTCTATGCACTTTTGCCATCTCATAGGTAGTTCATTGATCCCTTTACTAAAAAACCAGTCGGACGGGAATCAATAAAATCTGTGAAGGCGATTTGGACTGCCCCATCAGAGTTAATTTTTTTCCCTTAGAAGAAGTTGTCCAAATTTCGAAAAAAATTGTCATCTGTTGGAGCAAGGTCCGGGGAGTACGAACGATGTCTTAGACATTCCAATTGAAGCTCTTCTAATTTGGTAGCCGTCTGTTGTGCAGTGTGTGGTCTAGCGTTGTCGTGAATTAGCAGTAGCGTGGAGCGATTGACCAGCCTAGGTTGTTTAGCCGCTAGCTTTTCCATCATGGTTATTTTGGGGTTAATTTTCGCTTGGGGCAGGATTTGGCTGGCTGGCCAGGATCCAACCATTGCGCTGAGCGCTTCCGATTATCGCAAAAGATCCATTTTTCATCACAGGTAATGATTCGGTTTAAAATACCTTCATTATTGTGCCGGTTCAGTAATGTAACTCAGCAGTCGACGCGCGTTTGCCGGTTTGCTTCAGTCAATTTGTGAGGTACCCACCTTTCAAGCTTTTTAATCTTCCCAATTTGCTTCAAGTGAATTAAAACAGTTTTATCACTAACACCGCACCGATCCGCTTCCACAATAGCCTTCAATACTTTATTATCAACTTGGGTCTCAGTCCGTCCACGGGGCTTGTTTGCAGGTCGAAATTTCCAGAGCACTAGTGCCACGGCGGAACTCGTACTCGTAAATAATGCGATACTTTAAGTTTTCCATTTTGTTAAATGAGTGACGCAAACAGAAAAAAACAAATGAATGACGGTCATCGAAGCACAAATACATGAATATATAGCTGTACAAATTTGAATTTGGAATTCCTAACCAAAGAGGAGGAATTTGAGGTCAAAGTGGCCAGTACGACAAAACGCCAATTTCATATGTAAGGACCTAATATATTATACTGGGTGTCAGCAATAAAGGCGTAATAACTATATATTTTTTTTTTAATTATCCGCAAATAGTAATGAACATCTAGAGTTCTACCTGTAATAGCAGTTTTCGCTTTTTAATGTTTATAAACAAACTCACTTTCGCCTCTATAATAATTATAATATAAGAACGAAAATAGTATATCCAACAAGTCGTTCCACAATCTTATCACTGGATCAAGTATATGTAGCATATTTACCCCTCAGCTATCGACATACCTGAAAAAAAAATAAAGCAACAATTAATATATTGCCAAATAAATAATAGTAATCCAACATTTACAAGGGAAACCTACAAATATTACACAGATGAATTATAAAACTCAATTTGTTTTTATCAGTCTCGTGTCAATTTTCAAGTGAGTAAACAAGACAAACATTAACAAGGTATATACGGAAAATTAGTACTAAGGTTCATATAAAGTTAAGGCATTTTAAAAAAGACAATGTTTTTAATTACATAAACCCGTATCGAATTTAGGTTTAAGGGCTTCCATGGTCTATTAATTAAACACCTGTCGCGCATAAGGCGGGTCACGCTCCGTTGGAAGGGGTCTTATATGCAGTTGGCTTTTGACTGCATGCCTTAGAGGTCACTTTGTTGACCCTTAATTTTTTAATCATCGCAGGAATAACGACTAAAATAAATTTAACGAATCGTTACAATTTACGTTATAACTACGACAAGAAAGCCAATATAAAAGAGGACGCACAAAGTCTATGATATGATAAAATTTAAATAGTCATAAGAATGGTTGAAGTGGCTAATTAGGAGTCAAGGTACGGTGTCAAGACGGATGAACATAGCAGTATTGGCTACTATGAAACCCGGTGCCAGACACAACCCAGATTGGACAATTGTCTTTGGTTTACACGTAAATGTATCCGGCGAAGACTGATCACCGACTTGCCTACTAGAATTTAAAAATCACAAGACAGCTTCAGAATTGGGAGACCTAAAAAGGTTCTAGCGCCGACAGGTTTTTTGAAAAAGAATCACACTGTCCTTGAATAATCCAATAATGATAGCAACGCAAAATGTCCAAAGGAATTTGACCTTGATATTCAAATGTTTAATCAGCTTGTGTGGCGGAAATTGAAATACGCATATGAAGTAATCATCCAATGTAGTAATGACGGGTAATATCCTGTATCTCTTAAAGCAAGCCCTACTGTCCAATGATTATTAAATTTTGAAACCTTTAAATTAAAAAAGTTGCGCCAAGTGCCGGTAGATACAAAATATGACGGGACCTAATTACTATCCTATCTAGGATCTCGGGATGGATCAAATACACCGAAGTTTTTATATAATAAGTATTTAAATGAACATCTCAAAAGAACTTTAATCATATCGATAAACACTTAAACAAGAACGTTAACAGAAAAGATGTTAAATTGTTTCAAAATTTACATTTACTACCTACGCAAGTCAAAGGCGTAGAACGGGCAAGAAACTCCGCAACCCTTTTTAAACCCATTTAGATATATCACCTACTATTTCAAGTTATCTGTAGGAATTCTACATTTTATTTTAATAAGTGTTACGGTTATTCGGAATTCAATTACACAATATAAACAATTCCAATATGATGTTCCAATTCTAAGTGCAAATTACGAAATAATTACATCGTTTACGGCCAATGATTTCAAGCTAAATGCATTCGTAACCTAAATAGATTGAAAAAAGTTATACATAATTACATATTTTAAATACAAGTTACACACACTGTAACGATACGTAAATCACAAAAGAAGCATGTTTTTCTTGAAATACAGTCAATGTTGAGGTTTCTCACAGACTTTACAGAGTTACAGTGTCTCACATATAGAGGTCTATGAAACTATAGAAAACAATAACAACCGCACATTTGGTTTAAATTAAATGAGAGTCTCAAAATTTAAGAATGAGTAATAAATAGCAAAATCAGAGAAGCTTTGGGCCTAGTCTTCACGAACGCTGAGCCCTCATCCCTCTTCAGTAGTAGCTTCAATCCCCGGCTTTACAACAATGGATTTTCTTTCTATGTGCGCATTTAACATTCGCTCGAACGGTGAACCAAAACATCGTGAGGAAACCGGCTTGCCTTAGACCCAAAAAGTCGGCGGCGCGCACTGAAGTCTACCTACTTGCCTATTAACAAATGATAAATAAAAAGGGTGTAGCCATTGATTTATTTAATTTTTTAATAAATAGCAAAAGTTTTATGCGTTTTTCTGTCGCTTCTAGAGGTATAGGCCATCGTGAAAAATGGCTGTGACTTATACAAGATTCATGTTTCTCACTTATAGAGGTTTTAGAGCAAAATGACAGGGATCCCGTAATGAGAGTACATACCTGGTGGTAAATACTTTCGTTAATAGTTAGTAGTAGTAGTAGTAGTAGTTTTCCCGATTCCCCAGTTGTTACTTACACAGGTTTGCCTGTGTTTAACCATTTATGGCCTCAGATTGCATATTTGATTTTTTATAAATGATCACGAGCACCGAACACGACACTGCACCTAATCACTACACACGTGTCACTGAACTTTGTCGTTTCGAATTTTGTCTCGTAACTTTAACTTAAATGTATTTTGTATATCAAAAGTAATATTTATAAGTTTAGTTATATTGTAAATGTTAATAAATCTCCTGTCACGATGTTTGTCCGCGATTGACTCCTAAACTACTTAACCGATTTTAAATTAAATTGGCACACCGTGAGCAGTCTGGTCCAACTTAAGAGATAGGATAGCTTAGATCTTTAATTATAGTCGCAATTTTATTTTATTGCAAATTATTTGTCTATAATTAATTGACAGTCACAATTATCTGTTAACTCCAAAAGATTCTAACAGATGTCAATACTTTTCGACTGGATTGAGTAAGTAATCAATAGATGGCACTGCTATGCTAAAATTCAACATCATGATTACCACGTGTTATTGAGGCTAAAGTATAAATTAAATTTATTTTATAGTAAACGAAATACCGTGAATTTCAATTATTTCTAAATTTTTTTTTCTTCTAATTTCTATTTTAATTTTAGGTGTTAGCATAGCCAACCACGTGTTACTTAGCCCGAAGTGTAAATCAAATTCAAAAAATAGTGACGATAATACAGTGAAATTATTATTTCGTGTCGCGGTATTAAGGCTAACTAAAACCAGATTAAGGAGAAACGAAGCAAGCCGATTTAGATTTTTTATAACGAATTTGACTTGAAATACATAATCTATAATATTACATACTTTGACATACAATTATGACAGAAATCACTTCATTAAACGCTCCTATCATTTCATAAGATATGCTACAAAGTAATAGATTATAAACAACACTTATTTATTTCGTAATGTCTCTTTGCAGATGTTTTCATCAATGCATTCGTCATACCTTTCAAACTTACATCATTCATCACGCACTGACAATGTAATATAAATTTAAAAAAATAGACAAAAAGTTTACGTTTTAAAGTTTAATCTCCACAATCATTTTATAGCTACAAAAGGCAACATAAATTGAATAATTCAAAATGTAGGCAAGTAGGTCGCTTGATGGTTAACTACGAATTGTAACTCTAGGTACACTGTCCTAATGATATAATTAGCTATTAAGTTGCTGGCTCTCCAACAGACGTATTTATTACAGAACTCAGAAGTACAGATTTAAAAACCTTTGCGATACATGTAATAAAAAGAAAAAATAAAAACCTTTTTTGCTTTTTACTGCGCTGTCCTTAAGCCGTTAATTATTTTTCGTATCTGACAAACTGTTATTTTATAAGCGGACTTTTCAGAGAACATAAATTATACACATACAACTAGGTTTAAAATATTGGTTTTTCTCACTGTTTGTTGTAATATTTTCATATCGTTTTTAACATTAATTGTATTTTTTACTCTTTAGTTGGTATAAAGAAATTTGTACTGTGGTGTAGCCGTTCAGGCAAAAAGGTTTGGTATATTTTATAATAATAATAAAGGGATACATGTTTAAATTATAGAACTATCAATTTAAGCTTGTATATATTAATGACCATTTCGACAATTTTGAAAAGATGGACAAACTAGAGTTGAGCTACAAAGTGTAATTAAACTTAGTTTTTACGAATAAGCAAGATATCAAAACATGATCAATTCTATATCACAAAAAAAAACTTTAATGAGCCTAAAATTCGTCACTAAATGATAATATTGCGTGCGCAGTGTGCCTTCACAGTAATTACACACTATTTCCGCATTAGATTACCAAAATTTTTATTACGTAATTTGCATAATGCAAATGAGATAATAGGAGCGGCCATATACTAAATAACATTTATGTACTCAACACAACCTTGACAACCATCCATCAAGGGTTCATAAATCACTGTGTGTGTTCTTTAATAAATAAATAAAAAGCCTATATTTCGTAGTAAAGTAGTAGTGTCAGTAAGTATGACTTTCTAAAAAGATTAAATAGCTTTTATTGATAGTTACTGTACGGTTCCTGGGTCAACGGGATGCTTCAAATAATAGAGATTTATTGATTTACTCTATATTTACCACTCGCGTGTTACAATAGAATATGAGCGAAATAATGACGTGCTAATTGCTATATACCGAATGAATACAATTTAACAGTCAAAGAGAGTGCCTACGGCTGGCTATGCTCTCGGGGTGTAACTCCCATGATTTAGTTAATCGCTATGAACGAATAACTGTATGTAGAAGAGAGTGCCTGCGTCGGGCTATATTCTCGGGACGTAACTCCGACGATTTGGGAAATCGTCACGCTTATAAGTGATCGATATGTACAGCCATGGCATGTACAAACATAGGAATTTGTCAAGCTTGTAAATGAGCAAGAATGTACGAACCTTGGCACGTACATAGGGATCATCACGCTTATAAACTAAGAAAGCCTGAGTGAGCAAAATGTACAGCCTTGGCTCGTACAGTTACTCTTCATGAATCCCATTTCATCATGCCCTTCATAGCCCTAATAGGGGTAAAAGCCCCGAGCAAAGTCAAATTTGGATCCACTGCGCGTTTAATTTCGTCCTTGCATCTAATTCTGTTCTTTTTCCGTTGTTTCTGTGTTTTTTTAATGAGACATCGAAGATTTTAAATCTCTGTGAAATTTACAAAAAGTTCTCTCACATTTAGGTTTATTGTACAGTTTTTTGTCTATTTATTATTTATGCCTATTAGATACTGGTAATTGTCCCATTATCCATCCAGCTATAAGGCTTCGCGGTTAGACATAAAGCGGACGATTAAGCGTCCTAAATGGAGTTTTAATTTAAATACCATTAAGTTTGTGCGTCTGAAACTAAATACCAGTTGTTTTAATTTCTTCTGTGAAGTTGATGTTAGCTTTGAGCATTGCCAACCCTTAAAAAAAATAATATTACAAAACATACGTGGAAAAATATAGTGCAGTACAGTGAACACTGACGAAAAATTTAACCAGAAATGTGTTTAGCGTTTACTTTCTATTTGTTTTTAATGTATTGAGAAGCTTTTTAAAAATAAATCAGTGACGCTACAACCTTTTTAGGTCTGGGTCTCAGACTTCTGAATCTGTTTCATAATCATTCGTCAATCCAATAGGCATGTAGGTGACCAGCCTCCTGTGCCTGACACAAGCCCCCGACTTTTTGGGTTTAAGGCAAACCGGTTTCCTCACGATATTTTCATTCACGGATCGAGTGAATGCTAAATGCGCGCATAGAAAGTCCATTGATGCACAGACGGGGGATCGAACCTACAACCTACGGTATGAGAGCCGCACGCTGAAGCCACTAGACCATCACTGCTCTTATCTTAGTCCACTCTTTCTTAGGCGCGTGTTTGAGCAAATGCAAGGCATAAATAGAGTTTCTACAGAATATTTTTAACATACAACTTTACGCAGACATTTAATATTTAGGGAAGATTCAGAGGCCGACGACTAGCGCTTAGGTATATGTCAGGTTCAATAACTTTTTGACATATTGGCGCCAAGGCGACTTTGACTCTAAGTGCTCATGGAAAAGTCTAACATATTATTAAGGCCGTACGTGAATATCGCAAAACTTTAACACTTCTTTTGAGTACACTTGTTTTTGTATAGAGTATTGGAGTTATCTGTTTTACAACAAATTGGCAAATAGGCAACGAGCCAGCAACTGCCAAGAATTTGGCGTAAACATACTTCACGTGGCTTAAACAATTTAATGTATTTTCCGACCTACTGTATCAATCTATTCTTAACAAAATCTAATTAAACAACAATTTAAGTCAGTAAAACATTGTGTTTTTAACAAGTATATTAACTGTCTCTGTTGCTAGCTAAACCCTGAAATTATTTTTTTTTTGTTTCAGACTCGAAGGCTACTTTGATATAATAACAAATGAAATTAATCTAGATTTTGATCTTAAAATATTTATATAAGAACATATATAATTTAATGGTCCTTTCTGTTGATTGATCGAAGGACTTGTTGTTTTAGTGATTTTACTAAATTATATATGTTGTTAATTCGAAGTACACCGCGTCAACTAGTAATAAATTATCACAGTTAAACTGCGCAATTAAGGTATATTAATCAATTGTATTTTTACACAACATTCAGACATTTTATTTCCAACAAAATCTTCATATTAACAAGCGATTTAATTATCATGTATAAAAATAGAACTATATCTTACATATGAAGTATGTAAACGCTTTTACCTCCGAAAATATACACTGTCGACTCACTTTAGTACTCACGGCTTTGTAAACCTCTGGTGCATTTAAAGACAACACAAAACCTACAATAACCCCTTAAAATTCCAACGGCCTTAGTATAAACTTACTAAATCTCCGTGAATAGTTCGTTGCTCAAATCATTTTGATCTTTGTTAAATATATAAAAGTAGATATAAAGATTGACAGCACTTGCAACTACATTTGTTTGATTGGAATACCCTTATAAATAAAAAGGCCTATAAAAAAACCCACCCCTTTGGGTTGGTGGTTCACAAGGTTCTTTTGTGCCATCCGTTAGCCTTTCTAAAATACATACTTATTAATATTAAAAATTTAGCGATTCTATGAAGACGATATTATCATCAACGGAAATTATTAACGAAATACAGTAAATTTTCAAATAATGAAAAAGTCGAGACCGCTTTCGAATTGGCCCCCTGTGGGTAACTCAGGGCGGGAAACACTACCCTCGTTTAAGGTTCAGAAACGAGATTTATCACTCCCGTATATCAAAATACAATACGTTTTTGATATACAAGAGTAATAAAAATATTATTCCGTGTTTGTTACCACGTTTTCTGATAAAATGGCAGCCATGGTAACTGGTCTGTAGTCGTTGTATAACAAGGCCGCAACTGTTTCGTAAGTTAAATTACGTCCTTCCTTCCAAAATTATGTAGTCATCGAACAAGTGCAACTGCATAATTGAAAACGAAAGTATTACCTGTATTACAACACGAGCTGCATAAAGCTTTATTAATGAGGATGCCAATATTATCTCGTCAAACAGGCCACCGAAAACTTTTCTCTTAATTAGCATTTTTTTTATACTTATAATAAATAAGTAAAGATAGCAAATTAACTCAAAAACTACTAGTCGATTTTCCTGTACAATACATTATCGTGGCCCTAATATTATGGTATTAATGTGGCCTTAGTAACTACATGTTAAAATCATACTTAAAATCAAATATAAATATTAAGTTTCAGACGTGAGAAGTCGCTATATGTTTGATTATAAAAGTTAGTATTTTCTGATTGCGTGCAAATTTTACAATATTAATATTAACATTTATAAGTAATAAATAAATTAATACATCACGCTTCATTCAGTTTAAACGTTACAACTTTAAAATGAGTTATATACGCTGAGTATAAAAATTGTAGTCGTTAGAGTGTCGGCCTAGTGACTTCAGCGTGCGACTCTCATCCCTGAGGTCGTAGGTTCGATCCCTGACTATGCACCAATGGACTTTCTTTCTATGTGCGTATTTAAAATTCGCTCGAACGGTGAAGGAAAACATCGTGAGGAAACCGGCTTGCCTTAGACCCAAAGAAGTCGACGGCGTGCGTCAGGCACAGAAGGCTGATCACCGTAGAACTTGCCTATTAGATTAACAAATGATCATGAAACAGATACAGAAATCTGAGGCCAAGACTTAAAAAGGTTGTAGTGCCATTGATTTATTTTATTTTATAAAAGTCGTAGAAACCCATACACATAACTAATACAAACACTGCCACCGTGAGTTGATATTCAATTACCCAATAAAATTATGATTTCCGGCTCATAATTGTCATAAAATATGATAGATGTGACAGACCTTTATGGGATACCAGATATATGCTTCATTTGTAATTTTCCTTACAAGTAATCCGCATTCACGCTGTAGAATTATGGGTCTTAGAAAAGGTTACATCACGATGTTTAACCTTCGCCGTCCAGCCAAGTTCACAGAGATAAATCCAATGATCTCTGGATCTAAATCAGAGTACCAGGAGGATTGTATTAACAGAATAAGATCAGTATTAAAGGCACAGGCGGTTACGCTCCAAGACTATGTCATGATAGAGTTTACAGATATCGCTACAAGGCTATTACGAGCAAAAAATAACTGTTATGTAAAACATTCAACTGTTGGAAGGAACTCGATTTCCCGTCGATCTCCGGTTCCTATAGTTATGTAATCCACCTCCTGACTCTCACTGCCGGAAAGCACTTTATATGCAAGCCATTGCTCTACATTTTGTAATGTACATCATGTTTTAACAAAATTTCCACAGTTGCACCACTTTCACTAATTATTAGCCTCTTATGTATTAGGCCGTAGTTCTGACGAGAGAAAGGTCTTAATGTGCGAAATTTGATACATCAGATTTGTGATGTATGATGTCCCGTAGCTGACCACATCTATATAGGTTTCCTTCATAGGTCTTTATAGGGAAAGCTTCCTGTACCTGACACAGGTCGTCTATTTGATATCCTTCCTCCAACGTCACTGAGTGATAAACCAGCACATATAATTGATCATTCACGTTCACGATATCAAACGAAGCACGCCTTATTACTATATATATATATATATATATATATATTACGTACTATTTAAATATATATTTATTTCTTTTAATTCTACAGCTAACATATAATATATATATATACGAAAAGGTTTCAAAATTTACGAAACCTAAAAAGGAAAAAAATAATTAATTATATTTAACAATGATTAATGTACGTACTTAATATTGTGTGATGGTGTGAAAGTGAGCGTATGTACGTGAAGGTGTGTATTTGCATGATGCGGGTATATTCCTAATTGAGTATTAAGAATATTCCGCGATAGCTAAACAAGTCAAGGCCCAAAAAGTGGTCGTTGTATGTAAATAATATAAGCACAAAATATCCCGTATAATAATATAACGTAATTAATCTTGCTTTGAATGGAGTTTAGACTCTACCTATCTTCGTCTTTATCGTCTGTACGAGGGGTGACCAAGAGAATACTTGTCATACGTCAGCACGTTAATGGTCATTCAAGACGTGACTACACGAACATAATGGAGCCTGCTAAATACTTAGAAATAATTATTTCCACGAGTTCTATTGTAGTTATAAATTCTTACACAAGGGCCTTAAGGCTATCTCTGACTGAAAGTGAGATATATAGGATTGCTAGTAAAGCAAAATTATATTTTTAAAATCACAATTTTTGCGGGCAAGTAGATGATAAGCCTTCTGTGCCTGACACAAGCCGTATTTTTTTGGGTTCTCATGCCGGCTTTCTCGCGATGTTTACCTCATTAGCAAATGTTGAATGACATAGAGGAACGTATATACGAACATACCACCTAAGTGTTTAAATTTTAACTTGTTTTTCTTCACGAACCTTAACCCGTGTGACCAGGACTGCTATAAAGCACTTGAAACCTGTTACTTCCTGTTCATAGTATTTATTGAATGTGTATTACGCGCCAAAAAATTACAATATTTTAATTCGTGTTCTACGGACGTCTAGAGCTCATTAATTTTGTGTACTCTTCAGTAGAAAATAGATTATTCACGACACATTTAATCCATGTAGATCTTATTATATATAAGTTCACCTTTCATTGTCCCCCTCTTTTCATATACAATGAATAAAGACAGATATTGCCACCGTAATTACGCATTACGATTTGGGAGAACATAGAAGTCTCGTTGCATTCCAGTTGCATCTATTTATACGTTTCATAACAAGTATTATTTTAATCTGAGGTGCATGCGTCAACGGTTGCATAAACTGTTACACTTTAGTTAGGTCAGTTACGATGTGTGCGATATGATGTATGTAACGAATACGAGTACTTGACTTTGAAAATCGAATGTGTTGTGATCTCTATATTAGTTGACGTTGTATCCACAGACTACATACGATGAAGCGATTGTCAATAGAAACCAACCAACCTCTTTGCTCTTCTATATATTTTGGTATCACTTATACAAGGCTTCCGATTCTATCGCATAAAACCTTAATGATATTTACAAATTCGTGTTACATACGTAAATCTATTAATATTATAAAACTGATTCATTTCCAACATACAAATATACTGTATCGAGATACTCATTCATTGGGCGAACAAAACACCAGCCCTGAAGTCACCGGTATTATCTACCAGGCGCCAACTTAAATCTTTAATTAGCGCCTTTGCACTTGAACCTCACGGCAAAATAGTCCCTACTCCAAGGAGAACTAAATCAAAGTTGGAGGAAAGACTTATATTTGAGCCTTAAATCTGATTATTTGACCACTCTAAAAAACTCATTTTAAATGGTAGAATTATCAAGTATATATTATGTATTGTTTACAAAAAAAAACAAAAGAGAACTCTATACGTATTATTTAACAATTTCTTGCCATTATCACCCACTTCGAATCGCGTAAATGTTTAATGTTATTATTATACAATAGTCGTAAATATAGAGAGAAAGGCATTTTCCTGAAATATATTGCCTATTCAATGACCGCACTTGCATTCCTGCATAAATTTTACGTGTTACTTAATCTTACTTTATAAACTCTTAATATTACACTATATTTTTCTTACTTAAATCAATGTTCTATCACTAAAGCATTTACGAATAACTTCCAACATCCCGACGTAAAGAAAACAAAGCTTAAGGGCCTATACGGTCGCCAAACTCCAAAAAAGTACATTATTTCTTGCCATTTTTTGCCATCGTTACATGGCCAATTTTTGACACTTTATGACGAAAATGTATTACGAACACGATTTTGAAATTTACACTTTATATGTTATCGTAAGCCAAGTAGTCCATTTCAGAAAAAAAATTGATAAAATTACATTAATTTAATGTTTTACATAACCAATTGTTATTACGGGCCGGCTCGCCTCCAGCTCTCCATTGGGTACGGCAATCCACCCCGAGACACTCACACAGCAATTCGTGCTAAAAAGCCATATTATAGTACACTGTAAAGTCTACTGGGCGTACTGCATTCAATGATTTTCAATGTACTCTTAGTATTTGATTTTTTTAAATATTTTCTAGATAATTCGTAAATAATATTGGTAACCCGGATGATTAAACACTACTACCTATTTTTTAACAACTTTTTGTATGAATTTTAAAGCAAATTCCAGAAGAGATTTCTTTCAACCTATTGTTGAACATTATTCCCTTTAAATTTGTCTATGTTACTTTAATTCCCATGGCTTGTTCAGCCTTATACCTGTCGTATTCATACATTGGACATTCGGTCACAACATGTCCTGTCAACATCTGGATAATCAATCCAGTTGGTTTTATTTGTATAATTATCGAAACAACATTTTGTAGTTGAAATTAGAATCCTTTAGACCCGCTATATACCTACTTGTTTATACGGGTAAACACTTATTTTGTACCGAACTAGTTCAGTATTGTGTTACACAATACAATTGCAGCTTGACCTCTCATCCTACGTAATTTTGTAAACATTAGAAAGTAGATTACTAAGAGATTTATTTCTACCGCGTGTGAATTGCTTTATAAGGTATAAACAAAAATATTAAAGTTGTTTATATTTAAAACAATAAGAGTTATGCAAAAATAGACGCATCCGTGTGCTGTGACACCAATGGTTATATTTTTAGACGATAATACACACAATTTAGTTTACGTGTGTTAATATGTTTACTTTGGATACAAATGAAAATTAAAAAAAATATATAACACCCCAATCAAACTCATGTAAAACAGGCAGTCATTATCTGCCCGAGTTAATAAGATTGCATTCATTATTTGTTAACGTTTAGGTTATCTTTCTATTAAAATAAATGTTATGCTGGTGTTACGAAAGAATGTTAAAATAAATCTCGAAAGATAAAACTATTTTCATAATACATGACAATTCATAGCTATAAATCATTGTTGGACGAATAATAGCTGACATTTTGGTAAAGAGCAGTGTTGACCAAGTGGCACTAGGGTCGTAAATTCGATGCTCGGCTGTTCAACGGATTTCTGTATGCATTGAGCGCTCGCTGAAAGTAAACCAGCATGCCTAAAACTCAAATGGACAGCGCGCGTTGGCACAAAATTTGTTTAAAATAAAGATAATCACGAAACGACAAAAATCCGAGGCCCTGAACTAAAAGTATGTAGCGCTGGGTTTATATAAGGGTAATAATACACTCACATAAACACTGTAAGCGTGCTTACATAACGATTACTGTATGTCAATTAACAATGGACTTAATTCGTAAGTATATCAGTTACATAAAAGTATGAATGGTGTTTAATGAAAGCCGAATGTAGCATCAATCCCACACGCGACTGTTAATAAACATGTTAAATTGGTTCCGAAATTTTCTCGACACGTCATATAAGAAGAGGTTAATGAAAAGTGCGTTGTAGTAAGCGGAGCGGATGAGGTTTCCGTTTAAAATTAAACTAAATTAGATTAAAACACGTTTAATTGCAATGTAATAATAATAATAAGCCTCATTTATTCCTTGAAACAATCATATTTATATAATATACACACACACTCAAAATTTTATACAGAAACAATGATATGTTATAGTCGCCTCGTCCAACTAGCTACATTTCTCTCTATCTTGAGCATTTTTCTTCCATTCTTCCCAATTTCTTTAAACTCGTCAGCCTCATGCTAGAGGGCAATCAGAGAGATTGCCATCCACCACAATGTGTCACGATTGAAACTGTCCTGACGTATCGCGTGATATAAATGTCAATCGCAAATTATTCCATTATAAAATATGTAAAGTAATTAATGCACTTAATAAAACAGACACTAAATCGCTTCTAATTTAACCGTACAGAATTGTTAACTACTAAAAAAAAAAAATTCTAATGCTTAGTGCATCAATCACACAACTTCCGAACAAAAACAATACGATCGTAAATATAGTTATAATGTGAATTAACACGACAACAACCAATACAGAACAATTAATATTACCCACTTAACTGAGCATTTTCACAAGTACGCAACTTCTACCGGAACATTTTGCAATATTTCGGTAGCAATTAGTGAGAAATAAAAAGCAGGAACTCGCGTATTAAAGCTGAAGTGACAAACGAAAGTTCACCGAATTATGTAATGGTTCACTCTAAAGATAACCTCATTTTATATCCTATACGCCGTAAGCTTCCGCTGTTACGCCCGCGGTGAGTCGCACCCTTATTAATACAAATCTTTCGTCACTTACAAGTGAGTTCCGGGAGTCTGTATTAAAATGCGCAGAGTTTCCAAGATAACAATTACACGTGGATGATCTTGTTTTACGTAAGGCTATTAAATAGATAAAAAAAATCCAGGAACTTCAAGATTTAAGGATTGAAAACAGTTCAACGACATTTGACAATAAATAAAGTTTGACGCGTTTAATAATAACAGCTATGAGAGATGATACAGCGTAAAATATAGACTATATATATATAATGTATACGATTTACCAAACACTTGAAAAATACCAACGCATTCCATTTTTGAAAAAAAACAGACAAGTGTTTAAGACGAATAAAGTTTTAGCTAATACCGTATTTGCACAGTACATAGCGATTAAAATTCCAAATAAAAGAGGTTAGCGAAATTTGAAAGCAAACAATCTCTATTGCCAGCCAAAGGCACGTAATTTAATTTGTAGCGGTTTTATCGGCTTTAGACAATCGTAAGTAGGTAATCTTGTTACCTTGCACGTGATCATTGCGAATCGTACTATATGAGAGTACAGTTCCAATTACGCTGATTACTTTTATACATTTCTTTCAAACATACGAATAACACGCCATCGTGATAAGTAATTGCTTTGACATTGTTATTAATTAGATCAATTAGAACAAGTCAAATTCATGGCCAAGACTTGATTTTGAAACTGTTCTATGAATTCGCTTCTTGCATTTAAAGTTATTTGCGCAAGTTACGACATTATTATTTAATAGATAATAATATTTAATAGATCGCAGGATCAACAGAGTCCGGAAGGACCTGCTGCGGCTGAAATCCAGTAATTGGCGGGAGATAAGGAGCTCAAAGATTCTCACTAGGCTCATCTGATGTTAAGTGAAACCGCCGCCCATGGACACTCTCACTGCCAGAAAGCTCGCGAGTGCGTTGCCAGCCGTATAAGAATTGGTACGCGCTTTTCTTGAAAGACCCGTATATATATATCCTAATAATATATAAGTACAATGGTGAATCAGAAGCGGCTGAAAAGTATATCAGTCCAGGAGAAAAAAAGACAAATACCCATAACCGATGAGGATGCAAAATGAATATGAAGCGCGAGATGAATGACAGGATCGCAGCAAGAAACCTGTCCCCCATCATTCCCCTTCGGGAAAAAGTCTGGCTACCGTGTGGCAAAAATGTTATAAACTTTGACATATGGTAGTGTCATAGTTAGAGCTATGTCTACTTAAAAATATATATAAACACTTATAAGCTACAAATGACGCTACAACCTTTTTAAGTCTGGGCCTCAGATTTCTGTGTCTGTTCCGTGATCAAGCTTCTGTGTCTGACACACACCGTCGACTTTGGCACGCCGGTTTCCTCACGATGTTTTCCTTTACCGTTCGAGCGAGTGTTAAATGCGCACAAAGACAGAAAGTCAATTGGTCGAACCGGAAGCTGGGGATCGATCCTACGTCCCCTGCGATGAGAGACGCACCTTGAGACCACTAGACCAAACTGATCATACGTAGCTACGCATAGGAGTAAAATTGGGTAAATTAAAAATAGCATTGTAAACTAACATATACCAACAGTAAAGTTGACTTAAATATAGGAACCCTAATGCCTTTATCACCAGGCAACTATTACGCATTCGTACTAATTATTATCAATTGTTAGGACACGAAACCCTCGCGTATAAAGCATGATTCACCAATAACAATGATTCACGACATTACCATTCCAGCCGCGAATCGGATTATTTAACGCAAGGTCATTTAAAATCTCATCTGATGAGATGTGCTTCAGGTACTGGTTGAGAACTGAGGTTTTGCGTGATAAAAATGGGACTGACTTGAGAAGGTTCTTGTCTTTATAACACCTTATTTTATCTCAACAATTTTCTACATTAAGTATGATGTAGTAAAAATTTACTGTGGCTTTAACTATAAGACAGAACAAATTTATAAAATTTGTACATATGTATACATATAAAAATGAATCCCTATTTTACTTGGTCACGGCATCACGCGTTAACGGCTGGACCGATTTCGCTAATTCTTTGTTTGTTGTCAGGAGAAAGTTATTATGAAAGAAAAAAATAAGAAAATTGTCCGAAAAATTTGAAAATTTAGGAATACTTAGCCACAATATTTAGTAATCCTGAGTTTTGCTTCGAAAGCAAATTTTTCTTTCATTTCATTAAAAAAAAATTGATTTGATTTAATATGGAGGTTTGGTAAGTTTGAAATAGTTTTTTAGTTAATTATATTAATTCGAAATTAATATTCGTAGTTAAGACAACGTCTGTCGAGTCTGCTAGTAAATTACATTTTTTGTATTACTTGTCATTGCATAAAATTAAGGGTCGAATACCTCAGAATATATATGAAGGTTAACTGTTATAAACATGAGTGAAAAATAAATTGAACGCTATATGACACGTGACGCTTACGAAAGCGCAACGCTTTCAAATGCCACAGCAAAATGAAAAGCCAAATAAAAATCGCCCCAAAATGTCATTTGTATTTTCTACTGCTACAGTATATAATATGTGCACGATAATCAATATACAAATCAAATAAAAATAAAAATCCCATTAGTAGGTCATCAATTCAAATTTCGAACACGCACTGTACAATTTATTATCAATGACTATTCTCTTTGGATATTCAGTTAACATATGTCATTAAAGTGGCTGATAGTTTATGTCAGAATACTAATGTTACAGAGAAAAATAATCTTGTATTTTTACACTATGTCGTAAGTGTGGCTCGTGCCGTCAAGGTGTGAAAACACACGTTCGGCTCGGCTGCTTGAACCGCGCTACTTTTCCTTAAAGGACCCAACGTGAAGTTTCTTAATTGATTATGTAATACGTACATATTTATCTGGATCTCGTTTATATATAACTTCCGCTTGTGGCTTCACTTTGCCTACTGGTTTCTTCTAGGTGAAACTATGGAAAGATTTTTGTTGTCTCTGTTACTCCATGAACGCAGTTTTTCCGCGCAAAAACAACGCACTCTTTAACTAGGTGACCGCAACATATGCAACACCTTGTTGACGCCGACGTGATTTGAACACGCAACCTTCTGATTTTCAACAAAAAGGGAACAATATTAAAGCCTTAAAGATAATATAAATCATACTGCAATACATCTGCAGGTTCAACAGAATAGTGACTATAGCTTTAAACGCTCAAATCATACACTTTAGTATAAAACACAGTGGTAGTTTTTCCGCACCTAAGCGGTCAAGTGGATGCTTTCCCTCACAGTGGATGCTTGCCAATATTGCGTAGGTTGGTGTGCACTCAAAACTTTTAAAGCTTTTAACCTGTTCGGTTGTAGTTAAAGGTAATCGTTTATATATTATAAGATATACAATACTAAAATCTCCTATATTCCTATTCTTCTAAAGGTTTTTTAAGTAACTCATCAGTCTTTTGTGGCTGACACGGCGTTTTGAGTTGCGTTTCTATTAACGTGAGCAAATATTAATTGTCGTACTTAACTAAAAAAAATATTACTTAGAAAACAACGTTAAACATTCTTATCTGATGTTTGAGTCGTTAAAACCTTATATTTTCTACGCAATTGTCTTGTACTAATTCAAGATAATTGCACAGTATTTAGATGTTTACATCTCTACGGCCATTGTCTGAAATAATTAGCCTGGCATCTCCTGTATAAGTAGACTATAACAATATCATTTTACGCGACCTTATTTTTGTAAGTTTCGCTCTAATATTCGTCGAATTAAATGTATTCTTTGAAATACTTTCTTCTCTATGCGAGATAATAGCGTGTATAGAAATTTTAATAAACGGCTTTTTAAAGTATTAAGATTAACACAATGTTATAAATATCGAGTGACGTAAAAATCGTCTATACAAATTCGAATCTCCGAACCTTGGTTTTATGTTATCTACAATATTATTGGCATCAATTAAGAATATAATAGCAATGTTTATACGTATTTACTTCGCCCCAGAAACTGCGAGCATCAGCGTAGTGTGTTACCAAGGCACCATAAATCTCCAAGTACTCTTTTTCGACTCAGTATGTTCCAATAACTGTATGCGGTTAATATGCGCTATAAACATCAATCAATGCCTGTGCAACGAGATTACAAATAATTATACATAGCGTAATCCTCTCCACCTTTGTGGATTATAGCTTTTTGATTTAAAGCCGTCAGTAATTTTATGTTGAATGATGAAATCCATAACCTCATTCATGAATATTAATTTTAAAGGTCTATTAATGATGTACAAGTTTTGTACTTGCTATAACCGTCAAAGCAAGACTAGAATAGTAGCAACAATAATTTACAAATTAAGTTCTTGATTACAGAACACCTTAACACAACATATGATTTTTGACAGTGGCATTGGAAAAACAACTGTTTTTAAATGTTTCTCCATTGTAAAATATTACCTATCACCTAACCCATTTCATCGGAATACATTATAGCCCTTTCTTCTGGCTGAATGTTAAAGCTGTCAGTATGTTGTGATGTCTGTGTTGTTTTAACCTAAACTTTTTACATTATGTTTTGGTGTAGAATGAATCACCAATTACTGATTATATAAAAGCATTTAATGTGTTTAAAAACGCCATTAGAATCCACCAATAATAAAAAATATCATGTCTTTTGTTTAACACGTTAAGAAAACACTTTTTGAACGGATTGAAGCTATGTATTATCATAAACTTTACCGTGACCACGCACGCTGTAAAGCACGCGAAACGTCGGAAAAAAATTAAAATTATGTAAATAATTATAAGTTTATAATAATAATACATAGCCTCAATCCGTTTAAAAAGTGTTTTCTTAAAAATATCCTGCTAATTCCAGTAATGGTACAAAAATTACTAGCTTTAAATTATATCTTGAATATTGGAATACCAATGAAGTATTTTTGTCGATTAGTCTCGTAATTTTAACACCACAAAACCGTCGTATGCAAATTATATACAAAGCCATTTCAGGGACATGTTGATAATTCGTTATTTTTGTGCCATTCCGCTTGTAATGAGTCGATTAACAGACGTCATTCGTAGAGATCGTTGAACTTGTGTTAAGACGAGGGGAATGAAAGAAAACGCATTTTGATTCAAATATATTTGCCCCCTTCATTACGTACAGTGGATTTACTGTAAGTGTAAGTTACACTGTTTAATAACTCTAATTATCACCTTTAAAACACGTTATGACGAGACTAGATTTATATGATTTAATATATTTATTTCTCATTAAGAACATTTCAACATTACGATTATGAATTACTTGTATATTACAATAGTAACAACAGGAGGCAACAAATAGAAGACTTGTAAGATAAAAAAATAGCTTGGACTTTGTGAATGTACTCTTGGTAGGAAGCCTATAAATCAAATTTTTCGTATCAATATCTTATGATTTATTCGCTAAAAATTAACTGTTTGACAATACTTCCTATATAAAACCTGACGGACACCAGGCACCTCAAATCTCGACTGGGGCACATCAAGAGATGATCCGAAGAAATTACGAAGCAAGATATAAATGGGTGCAAATGGCACAGAAGGTTGGAAGAGAAATACTGAATTGACCCAAACGAATGGCTGATGATAATCATTTTGTTACTACAAATCGATTAAAGGTGACTAAATAATGAGGAAGACGTTTTTATGAAATTATTAGAAACATTTATAAATTTATTCCCAAACAATACCGTAATATTATTAGAGCCAATATCACTAGTCCCTGGTCATTGTATTATCGTATTACGGTCTTAGAGCAGGGTCGTGTCGTAACCAGACATGTTCTCTCAATAGAACGTGTAGAATATAAAGACTAAGTTATAACACAAATGTTTTAAGGAAAAGATACATTGCAATACGAACATAAACCAAAAAAAATACATTTAAAAGAAAGTGAATATAATAATATAAAAAGCTAACTTGTAACAAAGTCAATTAAAAATAAGCAATATTGATTCCATAATTAGCATTTCCAATATAATGATAATAAGCACTGAACTTGTAAACGTTCATGTTTTTGTAAGTCAATTAAAAGTCGAACCAAACCTGCAAGGTTAACTTATTTGCGATAATTATCTTTGTGAATGAAGCTAATTAAAAGATATAACATTAAAATACTATTTGTTAGGGATTTGTGAAAATCTTATATGTATGCGATGCAGTCGTTTAAGAGTCTAGAACTCTGAATATCAGAAAGATCCTAGAGCTTTGTTAAATTTACGCGTCTATGCATAATACGTTTTTAAAATCTCAAGTTGCGATTCCAATTCATAGTTCCCATAAGTCTCAAAATAGACTAGAGCCGCCCGCAACAAACGATATACCTAATACGTGGATCGGTTTAAGAAATCTCGTGGTTTAACCTGCGAGAGGTCGTTGAACTGGCTAAGCGCAGCGAGAGCCTTATTGTAACATTTTTTAATGTTATTATTTTCTATATTGTACTAGAATTATTAATAAAAGTAATTAATATTATAATCTTCCCTTAATACTACGTAGAGAGTAGTAGTAGTAGTAGGTACAAAACTGTTAAAGTAGAGGCCTGTATAATGATAATACCAATATGTGTTGGAGAACCTACTCAATCCAGTTCCGCATAAGACATAATATATTTATATATTATTAAAAATTAGGAGAATTTGTGAAAATAATTTTAGAAAAATATATTTATTTTGAAATTTATTTGTTATGGAAGAGCTGGGAACTTTAATTTTTATTATTTTATATATATTTTGACATGTAAATTGATTGATTTGACTACGTCATTTTATTTTTCGTTAACGACTACTACACAATTTTAATTCAATCTTCTTAAGTTTAAAATGTATTTACACATTTGCGTTAAATAAGAAGTAATGGCTGCAAATAGTTATCAAATAATCTTTTAGAAATTTCTCCAGTTTTCTTCAAACGCATACTTTGCATAATCTCAATGATAATGTTTAATTTTAAAGAGAAATTTGTTGCGTACGACTCTGAATTGATGAGTTTTTTTTATATGAGAAAGTTTCTTAATGCATCTTTGCTTTTTATTTTAATACTACTATACTATACTAGTAAAGTTCAACACAGTGGTAAGTTCGGGAAAAAATAGTACATAATACCTTTGAGTAAATTAGGTTAGTCTTGAGTCACTTATTAGTCTGAAGTTAGACTAGATCGTAGTGTAAAAAAATGTCTTTCTGCGGAGGCGATTTACGTAAAACAACTAAACCACTAATGTACCACTTTTTGTAGTTTATTATTTTCCTTATTGCCTAAATTGAGATCGCTTATTAACCGTTGCCACATTAATTTGTCTAGTTTTGTATAATTATGCAACAAAGTGTTTAACAAATATAACAAGAATTTGTTTTTTACGTCTCTCTTGTACCTACCGTAAGTTTCCTACAAGTGTATAACTAACCAAGACCTATGTTAAATTAATTTGAATTTGTGCAATTCAATCAAAGTGAATCTATGTACCTAACAAAGAAATTCTTCTACATAAACACCTCTTCACCGTTACCATATCAATCGTGACTTTAGTAATTATACCACTCATTTGTAATTTTAAAGATATTATTTTAGATCCTAGCAGTAATTAGTAAGTAATTGTGATTCATGATTTTTACGTTGTTATTTGTAAATTTAGTTCTAGAACTTCCCTTGTTTTCTTGCCTGATAATGCCGCTCGTTGCCTTCTTAATAATTTGTTATATAATTGTATACGTAACATTAATGCAAGAAAGCTAATAAATAATACATAAACTGTACATCGTCAAGACATTTATCGGAATAACATCAAAGATTACTTCAAATTAATTCCAAACTGCGGAAAAACATTCTAATACAATTCCAATAAATGGTAATGATGTAGTCGTAAAATAGATAAGATTAATAATCAATATTAACAATATTTTACACCACAGTATAATAATGACTGGCTTCCATCATTCCACATACAAAATCTACTATGTTTAATCACGCGACTCGCTGATAGAGGTTCATACATTTCTTCCTAGTTTATCTATTCCGTGATTACTGTATATACTGTGAGTATAATATATGGCTTGAATATATGGCTTCAGCGAGCAACACTCATCGGAGAGGTTCGATTGTGAATCAATGGACTATGTGCTCATTTAACATTCGGTCGTATGGTGAAGGTAATATCGTGAGGAACCCATCATGCCTTAGACCCATGACGGTGACAGCGTGTGTCGGACACAAAAGGCTACTTATTGGCTATCAGAAACAGCAAATGATCACAAACCAGATACAGAAATCTGAGCCTAAGACCTTCAAAGGTCACAACCTTTTAATTAAAACTAAATGTTCTGTTTTTATTGATAACTTCGAAGTGTTAAACAATTCCGTTTAACACTTCGTACGTTATTTTAACCAGTAAGTTCCCAATATGTATAAACAAACCAGGGCCTGCAGGTGCTGTGTAAAATGTGCCCAATAGGGATAGCAATTCCCCAAGATCCCCAAAACGTAAGAATTGGAATCGCTATTTGAGGACAGAGTTGCACTACAGTTGGTGTTAACACTTAACAAAGATTTAATTTCAAAACAATCTACATACATTTTAAAACATTCAAATCAAACAGGCTTTCTACCGATGATAAAAAGCCGTGTCGATCACCTACCTATTGTATTCACTTGTTTATTTGTCGTTTAATTGCATACAATAGGTTATTTTCGAGTATGGTATAGAAAGCGTGGGCGATTGGTAATTAACTACATCAGTACGAGATACGTTTCTTGCTACTTGCTATTGTTCTATCGTGTTTAATTAGTGAAAGTCTGTGAACTGTGAAAGTTCCACACGTCTTCGATCCTGTGATGTTACGTGTCATGCAATGTTATCGATTCAAGGTCAATTTAGTTCGGTCTATTAGTACCAATTCGTAGGTATAATCACGCGTGAACGAATCACGAATGGAATGCGATAACACTTATACCATGTCTCTTTTCGAAGGTTGGAAATGTCTACTTCGACTTTGGGTGACGCTTCAACTGATGAATGAACGTATGACTAAACCAAATCAAGACCTCTTTTGTGTCCATCTGTCATGGAGCACAACCAATTGAAATTATTTTTGGGTTAGGAAGAAATGAGAGAACGGTGTTAAAATAGACAATACTCATAATTTAAAAATACACATAAAACCCTTCAAATTACAATCTTAACACGCGAATTTCGCTTGATGAAAAACACAAAAAGCGTAAAATATTTACGTGAAATTTTACTTTGGGTTTTAACAAAATATTTATAAGCCTAAAATTTGTTAAATCCAACCAAGCCAAAGTTAAGTATCAAAAAACGAAAAAGAGGTCGTAATTATCGTCTATTGAATCTACAGTACCCTCAGCTAGCTTCTCCATAGCTCCATATCATTGGTCAAAATTCGATGACAATTGACCGTTAACATTTGATAGATGTAAACACGTCTGTCAGATGTCAGAAATTTAGGATCACTGTATATTTTACACCAGAGTACATTCTAATTATCAATTGAAAACTGTATAAAAGTAGATCGCAGTAATTTAAACCTGAATTTTATTTTTAGCTCAACCGGTCAACGTTTTCACGAGTGTCTTTTATATAAGATAATTATGTTATTAGAAGAACATCTTTTATAGAGGCATTAATTGAAATATTCTCACGAAGTCGACTTAAATTAATTAGTGTATAAAAAGAGATACATGAGATCTATGTAAAATTTTAAATATAGTAATTTACTTTGAAATACCGTCGTTTTGAATAACTTTTTACTAATGGCTTTTGAAGCAATTACCTCTTTTCGGCTCATAGATAGAACCAAACTGGTACTAATAACAATTGTTATTTTTAATCAAATATTACTCTGAGGTGCTATGGTTACTTAAAGATATAATAAATGATGTATCTTTAACATCAATCACATCCTAACTTTAACTGTCGGCACTTCTAATTAATTTACTTAAAAATTTCAATCATAAACAAAACGTGACTCCCACAATAGTATGAGCGGCATTTGAAAACACAGTATGAATGTCACAATGCTTCAGCTTGAACTTAAGAGGTCGCAGGTGCGATGCCGGCCCTTCCATTGTTAGTCCACCCTAGATAGATGCACTGTGGGGTTAACGAGGAAAATGTTTACACAATGCGCAATCAAGACAACGCCAGACTATTCGCCTTTAAGAGCCGTCATTCAGTTAACTGACACCTAGATTTCTAAAACCACAATAAATTATATTTAGAACTTGCGTCGCGGCATGGCCAACTTCGATTACTCTAACGCAGGTATCTTTAATCACTACCATAAGAGAACAATTCTAGCGCGAATACAAGAACTACTACGATAATATTATCTTGTGTTTTCGCTTACCACAAATTTTATTTTTCATATCATTTCATTTTTTCCAACAAAACACACACAGAAACACATAAAATAACAATAATCAAGAATAATAATAATAGGGAGATAACAATTTTTTTAAAGAAATAGTTTAATTGTGTAATGCGTGTGTGCATTTTGCTGAGGAGCAGAGTTGTTCCACAGCGCTGGTCATTCTGCCAGAGACCACAGCAGCTAGTTTGCGCCTCAGTCGTAAAAAAACAAATAAAATTCTCTTACTCAGTAGAAATAAATAATAATAGTAAAAGTAGTAAAAGTTAGCAGTGTAAAAAATGAAAATAAATAAAAAAATAAGAATAATTGTTAAGAAGTAGATAAATAAATATTTTTGGGCGGATTAAAAACAATATTACGTGAGATTTTTGTTGAGTAAGTAGATGTTTTTTTTATAATTGCGACGAAAATATGATTTTAGTTGAAGATTTTTCAACGGATGTAAATAAAACTTTTAAGATACGTAATTTTATTTATTCACTTAATCAAAATTACGACTGCCCTTGCGGAATAGAAACGCCGATGTTATAATCACATTGTTTATAATAATTTACCAAAAACATTAAAAGATCTTCCTACTGGAGCTTTTAACAATTGACTTAGTTTTGACAATTGACAAATTCTGGAAAAAACTGTTTTATTCTATTAACGAGTATTTGCGTGAAACATTATAATTAATATTATTTTAATAATGTGATATTTTATCACTACAAATAACAAAGAATTCACTAATTGATAGGTCTCATAATGTGTATTAGAATATACGAACTTTCGATTGTACCACGATACCATTTTTGTATCATATTCTTGCATATAAATTATTATCATTGCTATATAAAGCCAGTAACAATTTTACTAAGCTTAGTATTAAACACGTTTGAGGGCTCAAAGCACTATCATACTCAAGTATAGTACATATTTAAAAGCAAGAGTGCTTCTAAAGAGATTCGCTCTCAGAGGATTGATTGAGTTAAGCCGGTCCCCTCTGCGTTTGAACGGATCTATGTGCAGTGCACACATCAATTTAATCAATTGACACAGCCATATAACTAAATAACGATGTCGGGACATCCGATTCTGTAGCTGGTACAGTATTGTAGCTCATCAGACCTTAATTCAGCGATATATATACGATATAAGGTCACCGAGATTTTTAAAACTATTAATTGACACTGAAATATATGTATAAATCTAACAAAAACGGATTTTTATATAGAACTAGACGTATACAATCATAGGGATCATATCAACCGCGCCCTTGGACACCCAGCAACGGTGTCTTGCATGTGTGCAGCTGGCCTTTGAGGAAATGGAAAGCTTTATTCTTCATGGAATCAAGTTTTTTTTATAAAATAGGGGGCAAACACGCTGATACCGCCGCCCATGGACACTCTCAATGCCAGAGGGCTCGAGTGCGTTGCCGGCCTTAAAAAAGCCGTATCTAAAAGCTGGTAGCCGGTTTTACAATAGAGATCTGTTACAGAACACCGTCGAGGTGATAAGGACGGGGTATGATTTATAACTTAGTGATAACATGAAACCGCCAACACTTTAGAAAACTAAAAATACATAAAAATCTGGCCAAGACCGAGGATTTTCCAGTGGTTTTGCGTCACAACATTGCGGAAGTATGACAGCGGTAAATACTTAATACATTCAAAAATCCCATCGCATATTTATATAACTTGACACAATTTCACTGCTATAAATTAAATACTTTCATAATCATGTATAAATTATGTAATATTGCAGCGATCAGATGAAAAGCTCGAGTTAAACCGAGCGTTTCGTATTGTAAATAGCATTACACTTTGGGCAGTCGTAACACTATGTGCATAATACCATTTAACTGCCTGAATTTATTATAGGAGATAAGAATCTCCGTATCAAAAGTTGTAATTTACGAAATATATTGGATTGTTTATTTATTTGCTTTGGAATATTTAGAGCTTAAGGAACGCTCTTACTATGGAACACTTAAAACTTATGTGTCTAATAAAAAAAAAACTTCACCTACTTTTTTTTGACTAAAAAGAGCTACGCTGATGAACTTCTCACATTTTCTCTTCCTTAAAATACTTTTCTAATACATCTGTTTATGGTCACTTAACAAATTTGCGATCAACACATGGATTTTGACCCAACCCCGCAAACGAATTCGCCCGTCTAACATACTATACCTGCCGACGTATGTATCTCATATTTCGGCCGTCCAGTGAGCAGAGGCGATGAGAACTTGGATTAAATGATTGTGATTGGTAACATAGAAGGCATAACCTCACGTGGCCGTTCACCAACCAGATGGACCGACCAAGCTAAAGACTAATCGTTCTCAAAACTGTCATAAGAGGCGCTGGACGTAAACCGATGGAAACAGTTAGAGAAGATGTTTCCTTACTGACTACGATGCCCTGACATGAGCTACCGACTGAAGTGAGCGTATTATATCATTAAGAGCTTCGAGATAATTATCGCGAAAATGTGGAAAATTTTTTGCAAAGATCACTGCGTTGTAAGAATATATACTTTCACTTTCGAGATTTCCATCATTGAACTGACTTTCAAATACAGTGCAAAACGTGGTGAAGAGCTCTTTGGTGCCCTGAATATGCGGCGTCATGCACAATCATTCGCTTTGGGAAAGTTTATTACTAAAGACTACACATTTCTTGTAATTAAACTTTTTAAAATTTCGTTTAAATTTAAGATATAACATTTCTGTTTATTTCTATGACGAGATACCGCTAGCCACCGTACACCATGGACATATCTCAACCCAGCTACGTTCTGACTTAGCAGGGCGCAACCAAATGCATCATCAAAAGGAGACTTTGTTCTGCCCTAGTTAGCGCTTCAATTAGACGAGCGGAACTTCTATGCCACCTAGTATTAAAATGTTAGCTAGAGGTTTTTTGTATCAAATGTTTTTTTTTTTACTTTTTAGTTCATAAGGAAGTTAATATCTGTCCTGTGATGTAATTGTATGATGACCATGGTAAGAGTGCCGGGAAGGCGTTGGATGCCAAGGACTGAGAACCGGTCATACTGCAAATTTAGGGGAGAGGCATATGTCCAGCGGTGATGTCAACAGACTGAAACGAAAGTACGCACTGTGGTTTAGCCCAACAGGCAAGGTATACACCAAGGCACAAACCTGTTAATGGTTGTTTAGTGTTTTCTGTACTGTTCGTTTACACATATTGGGCAATAATAACTAAATAAATAAGATTTGTGAATTATTTAACAAAACGTGCCGATTGCTTTAAAAGTTATACTAATTCTAATCTATTAGATTGCATCTTAGACTTTTACCGACGCAAGCGGCATAAAAATTCCGCAATTTACATCTTAAATTAAATGTTTACGCAGTAAAAACTATTCAAAGCCAGGTGGCCAGATATATGTACTGAATGCAAATTGAATTCAGAACTTAAAAGGCAATTAGTGGAAATTTACTTAGCTGCACTGTGACTTTTAATGGGACTTTTAAAGCTGAAACCAAACGAAATCCAAATGGTTCAATATTCCATTAAAACTTTAAAAGAGCAGCGTCTTATGTATGAAAACTAACAATCCTAGTTGTTCGGCAAACCTCAATGCGTCAGTCTTACGTTCGTACTCCGGTTGTGTTATGGATTATGCTTGTCATGTCCCTAATTTTCTATTGACTCTTGGTGCTGTATCAAGAACAACATCGTAAACAATAAAAAAAATGAAGTGTACAAATTTTATTGTTTGATTAAACAATAATGTAAAAATTGTCTCTTGCCCTGTGGTTACCTAACGCGACTATAACCGCAGTGAAGCCTCACCTACGGCGCAATGAGATATTAAAATGAATAGATATTTTAATAAAGAAAAGTCCATCAGATTGAGAAAAGTCTCCTCCTCCTACTTGTATAAAGATATGTATATATTAGCATATATATACATATCTTTATCTTTAGTGAAGATACGTTAAAGTCTGCAACAAACTACACTCACCGTGGCCACCGTGACCACGCACGCTGAAAAGCACGCGAAACGTCGGAAAAAATTTAAAATTATGTAAATTATAAAGTTTTTAATAATAATACATAGCTTCAATCCGTTCAAAAAGTGTTTTTCTTAATGTGTAAAAGCTATGTCAACAAAAGACAATATTACAAACTACACTGTCAATATCATATTATTTACACGAGACTCCAACGTTTCAAGAAAATTATATTATAACTAGCTGACCCGGCAAACGCTGTTTTGCCATGTACACAGTGTAGAAAAAAAATCAATTGGTCAAAAAAAATATCCTAGAAATAAAGTAATATTATTTGGGGTGGACAGCCCTAAATTACATGCCAACGAAAGGCGCTATAATACACGCGGTTAACGCACAAACAATTACAATGGAAATAATGTTCTTGTTTAATAATAGTTTATACGTATTAAATAACACAAATACATTTCATTACGTTAGCCAATTAAGACGATAATGTTTTGTGTCGGCAATAAATTCATCTAATGGGACAATATAACATTAGACATCGTCACAGTGTTTGATAAACTACACACCTTGTTATATCAAAATATATATCATATCCAATAGACAAATAATATTGTGAAACAAAAACGAATAATTGCACGAGATTTAAAAAATATCATATATTATTATTTATCAATTTCAATAAATTATAAGTCTCATTAAAAGTAAAAAAAATACAAACTCAAAATCTCCACCATAACCTTTATAGATCTTTTGGATGGATGTTCCAAAACAAAATTGTTAAATACATTTCTTTGAATAGATACGTTTAGAGAAAGATCGCAAAGAATCACTTTCCTTTAACAACGCCTGATGCAGGCATCATAAACATATTACTTATAAATACATTCAAAACTTTGTTAAAGTCGTGAGTACTTTTGCCAAATGGGATTGATGCCAGAGATCTGCGGATTCTGAATTGCACGTGAATGGCTCAAATAACTCATATGTTTAATGTATAAATGCGCTACTATCAAAATAGTCTTATTTTAATGTTGGAAAAGTTGCACATTACCACACGATTTAACGCATACAAACATGTTGTTTGAAAAACTATTTCGACACTTAATTGATCTTAGTACATGTGCAAAAATATGTAGATTATTTATAAAATAATCAAAAAGTTAACAGGTGTAGTGTTTAGTAATTAATAATTATCTACTCAGAATTAAGGTAAATAATATGTGTGTCATTTACATATATTAAATATCTGGTAGTGATAGCGTCTTATTTAAAAATTATATACTCTACTTAGTCATGGATAAGGTACCGTTCAAGTACTAAAAGTTTGGTTTTTTACACATTGTACCCACACATTGTCTATGTCTGAAAACAACGAATTCGGGGGAAAAATTAATACGTTTATGTACTATTATTTATGAGAGCTTACTTGCTTACTTTTGCTGACAAGAGGGGGGGGGGTTGATTATAAATTGCAGATCTGATTACGTAATACTTGAACAGCAGTAACACATACAAAAAAACAACTTATAAATTGTCTTAAGAAACGAAATGCTGCGATACTTTGTCTATCAAAGGGCCAGATAGAACCTCACCTTCTCCACTAAAAAATAAATTTTTACAAAGCTGAGATTTTGATACATCAATCTTCATACCTATATAATTTTATTGAAGTCCTATTTAAAGCAAATAATCTATTTCTTATGGTTAGAGTCAAGCTGATAAAACACAACCTTCAAACAAGGCTATACACGATACGCGCAATTACCATTAACCTATAAAATTATGCTGGTTTACATCACACGACCCTTGAGTAACATTAAATGAATCTAAAATAAATAAATAAATAAAGCCTATATTAAGAACGGGCACATTTTTAATTAATTTTCTTTGGTGATCAACCTTGTGCCAGACACGTTTCGATTCGATTTAAGACACGCCAGTTTCTCTCCTACCAAAATATTAGCTGATATTCGACGATAATAAAACCATGATAGCTCGTTGTTTGTAAAAAAAATAATACAAACATTGTTCATTGGTTCAAAGAAACTTGTGTTCATCAAAACCCAAAAATTATATATATACAATTGCGTAAAACTAAGATTTGACTAAGTAAGCGCAAACTTTCGATCGTATCCCACCCTAATTACTATGTACTGCAGTTTCCAAAATAAATTATTTCTTTCTATCAAGTGAAAAGTGTTAATGCTATTTTAATTGTCGTCTATCGTAATTGTTTGTTGATTGCCCAGTAAAAGTTTCGCGTGTAACTCCATGCAAATATGTCGCACAATCTACACTGATACTCACGCAATGAAAATGTTGAAAATAAGACATCGATAGTCCGATCATGATCTAGGAACAAGTGTTACAGCTCTGAAAACGCAAACAAAACGTGCAAAACACACGCAATGAGGAAACGAAAGCCTCAACACGTAGTAGATATAATTGACTATATGGAATTTAATGAAAATATGTATGCACAATCTTCATACGGTGTACCGAAGGTTTTAGCCGAGTCCAGATATATTCGATAATCTGGCAATTACGACAGCTACTTAATTTGACTTTAGGTTGGAGTTGTAATTGACTAGTTAGCATTTGAACTTCTACCGTAACTTTTATTCCAGCTTTAACCTTACATTAAATCTCCAAATAATAATCTGGTGGCGCTGTAACCCTATCATCTTGGCCTTTTGCATCATCTTCGATCGTTTTATATACAAATAGTTAATTAGCCTTCATTGTTTTAAACATGCTGGTTTTCTCACGATGTTTGTCTTCACTGTGAGAGCACCGTACGTTCCAATGGCTCGCAACCGTGATTCGAACGCAATACAACAGGATCGCACGCTTACAAAAGACTAAGACTCTTAATTAAAATCTACAAATAAAAAATATTTTATAACAACTCGTACGAGCTGTCAAGTTTCTAATATCGCCGAAGTATGCAACAGATGTTTTTAGTTCGCAATTATCTTTACGTATGAGGTGGCCGATCAAATAAAAAAAAACTGCAATTAAGTGCAGTCGTGTGCTCGGTTATTTACATCTCCGAACCTGTTCGGATCGCCCAAGGATCTTATTACGAGAGCCAAGACACATATGGGTACGTGGATAAATTCTTGTCTGAAATAACATATTCACGATATATATGGCATGAGGTTAGATAATTGCAATCAATTGACATGTTATAAGAAAATATATATATTAATTCATTTAACTCAGATAAAAATTTACTTTGAACACAATCGAATAAATAGGAAACATTGACAACCGAGACAATGTCAAATATTGTTTTTCAAAGAAAATAAAACAAACGCCAAAATGACGGCGCGTTTCGTTTCATTGTGATTGGTCAAAATTCAAATACCACTTCCTTAGACTTATTAGGGCTCTTTATAAAGATATATACTATTTCATTTGCAAAACCAATACGCTAAAATGTATACATATTAATCATATTAAACGCATATATAATATGTTGACTAGCTTAATCTGTTTTAATTAAAATTATATATATCGAGATTAACAACAGCCCTAGATAACAACAATATCCGAGACAAATATCTCAATGGTATATTCTGGGCCTTTTATATGATTTAGGTGAAGGCCAAGAATTCGGAACAGACTTTGTCGGACCGGTTTTTGCAACGGTCCTAGTAATGTTTTTTCATACATTCGATGTATCAAGCTGATGATTAATAAATTCCAATTCATTCACCTGTCACATTTTAAACCGCTTTAATAATCGGTTTAATGTAAAACTATAAGCATATTGAGTATGTGATACCGTAATCAATGGGTTATGTAGAAGATGTGTTTCCGCTTTGAATGATTATGTCTGCACCGTACACTTTTATTTTTACATAGCCCCTAATAACCTATCAGGCACACATATATCTGTGGCCGAGAAGCTAGGCAGCAGTATCATATCCAATCCCAAAAACATAATATTTATGAACGAGTCGGAGCCCACTGACCTGACTGTACCCAAGTCACCTCTTGTGCTATTATGACATATTTGACAATTCTATAGCAATTTTTAGTTATACATAATCGTCGTACACACGTTCGGCTTTTTTTGCCGTCCAAACATTTTTGCTCTGGGATTCAAACGCAGTAAATCTCGCAAACTAAATGTCAAATAAAAAGTAGTATATCACGTAAAAGTATTCAAGCATATTTATGAGTCAGGCGTTCAAACAAATTGTTTTAATTTCATATTTTTACGTTGATAAATATTGTTGACCTCCAGCGAAATTACACATTACTTTGGGGCTATTAATAAAATAGCTATATAACTAAGAGGACTTATCGAAATTCGTTTATCATAAAGGTTACAAAGGCCGATGTTATAACAGAAATGACATAATGATTATGTCATACAAAAATAAGTTTAGTTCAGTGGTTTTTTGAGAAATTATGAAAAATGCTCGCATTATTTATCGATATACATTTGCCATTTTACATAATTCTTATGTATTTATATTTATTTAACAGGGATTTATTTGCAATTAAGCATATAAGCTATAACCAAAAGTATACTAGGATACCATTTCTACCGCAGAAGAGTCACACATAATTCAGGAATTCGAAACGGGAACATAGTCTTTATAGCATCAATTAATTAATTATTTAACATTTGTTTAACAGTGTACTTATAATGTTTGCCCTTAGTCCATTATTATTTTTCTAAAACGCTTATCTAAATAAGGTATTTGAAATACTCAAAAATAAAGAACATATTATCTGTGTACAAGTTCTACCAAGTAATAAAAAATCCAAACTGCAATTAACTTTAATTAACGCTACATTTGGCAATATTCCATTTCATAGAATATATCTTGATATGGAAATGAAAGCAATTATAATTAAATTATTATCTAAGAATTTCGAAATTTTTATTTGAATTAACGAAACTCGGTCGAGGTTGAGACGTTTTGTTGGCAATTTCTCTGTTAAACTCGAAATAACAAGTCTAATAACCTAAAAACAGATGAGCCGAGCTTATTTTTAGCTTTAGTACGGGACGAACTAAGAGAACGAAAAATGCTTGACAAGAATGAAACGGTAACGTCTGCTTAATATTTGCAAAAAAGCCACACTCCTGTAGCCACACAATAGAATGGCTATCGTAAAAGTAACATACAACATACATTTTTGTATGGAAAACTAAACTACATTACGGAACTAAATGGAAGCACGAATATTCAGTTCTTAGTATAATTAAATTGTATAGGGTAATACGTTCTGAATTCAATTATATTATTTGGAGCCGCGTACGCGCGTTAGTACGCGAGCTCAGTTATTCTAAATTATCTGCAAACGCGTATGGCCGAAAATGATCGAACGGATTTTTACCACCACAAACGCACACACACCCCTCGAAGCACATCTCGACAGGTGGTAATTTATCTTCGTCGTTTTGGTTATATTTTTTTATCTACAAAATAAAGAAAGTTTACTTGACGAAACTATCGTATAGTTTTCTAATGGTTACGTGCAGTACTATTTTAGTCCAAATATTATTAGGGTTATATTAAAGATTAATTAAGATTCAAAGTCACCGTGACTTGACCAGTGCCACTGTAAACAAAAATATTTGTAAAAACAATTTTGTCTCGTTCACGAATTGATCATATCCCTTAGTTCATTTAAATTGGTTCATGGAGAAGTATCCACATCAAACTTGAACGTGTCAAAATTGTAGGATTTAAATTATTTTATTATTCAAGAATATCTTTGATACTCCGAACTCCCGAAATTTGTTTACAAGTTTAAACCGTAACAAATATATATTTTTGTAGACGCGCAGTGCATGATCAAGAGTCACAAAAACAAGTGAAGCTGCATGTTTTACACATAACTTGGATTAATGAAATTAAAAAAAAATTAAATGGATATCTTAACGATGGCACCAAAGTGATTCTTATTTTTTTATAATCGATATAGTCAAAGGACTTGTACGAAAAGAAAATCGAATTTCAAGTGATAATATGAATGATCGTAAGGGTCTTAAGATCTTCAGTATTTTGCCAAAAAAGATTTGGTTTGGGTTAGATACCAAGATTATCTTATCAATCACGCTATACTTGAATTGATGCGGACAAACCGGCAGGTCACTGTTTTCTTTAATGAGGTTTTGTTAAGAAGTTGTAAATAAATCAGTGTAGCACTGACAAGGCCTTTTCGTATGTATCGAATAATATTTGTATTTGCTCATGTTACGCATTAGTCATAAAAACCTTGTGCTTAGATCGAAGGCAATATCCTGTAGTCGTCAAAATAGCTTCCTTTCCGCCTTGAACCTCAGAAATAGCCTTTGTTGACATGAATACACGCTTCCGCAACTATCTTATATGCGACTAGTGTATTTTTAATGTAAAATGATATGGGAATATACCTAACATGAAAGGGGCAATTTTATGCGCCCTAAAGCCAACTAATATCCGAAACCTACGATTATTGGACAGTAGCTAAGATTAAAAATAACTGTAAATAAAAAAAATAAAAATTCCGCCCAACGTGGGGCTCGAACCCACGACCCTGAGATTAAGAGTCTCATGCTCTACCGACTGAGCTAGCCGGGCTGTGACAGGATTGACGAAATTATGAATACAGTGATGGTAGAGTTTAAAATTAGATATTTGAGCATATTATATAAGTTATATAAAAATGTACAACATTTTGTAACATTAAATAGTTTGTGATAACATACATTCTATTATGAAATGCTTATCAACAAATTTTTAATGTGAAATAGTATAGTAGAAGTATTAGGTACATTAAATAAGTAAGTAAAAATCTAATTTAAAATATAATAAGCAGTCATTATGATTAAGAAATTATAACAATACCAAATTATAATTAATATTTTTTATCAAATAATGTGTAAACAATCTAATATTTACAAAGTAGTTATATCATAATATTCAACGAATGTTTTAAAAATTTACACCATTGCCACTATATACATTGTTTAGATAAACCAATTTGGTTTTGCTTTTCTACATGGATTATATTTAATGACAAGCGATGTTGTGAAGTTTTCTCTTTATTAGTGTCCATCTATAGCCAGTAGGTCCTGGTTGGTATAGGTGCATTTAGCTATAATTAACAAGCAATACGGTTTTTTTCAAATCTTAGAGAAGATAAGAAGTACTTGTCAGATTCGATTTTAGAAAAACAAGGTTACTTTAAAAATAATAATCTGTAGTATATCATCCGAATATTATACTGTATTTCTGTATTTCACAAATACATTATTAACAAAATTATACAGGGTTATGTCATAAAATGTTTATTGATTATTATGCCCAACTCTACTAATACTTTAGTATTGTTCAAATCAATATTCAAACCACTATCGGTGACTAATTTGTCTCCTACCAAATTCAGTGTTCCATGGACAAGGTCATTGACAAGGTTAAACAACAATTAAAATTAGCTTCTGTAATGAACTCGATGGTTATTGTAATAGTAAACAGTAAGTCTTTTAACTAAAATTTTGTACCCAAAGAGCAACATGTTAAGTTCCCAACATGTACGTTGTCTCATTAAGAATTGATATTTATGTTATTAAATATTTCAACAGAGCAAAGACATTAATGTAAAATTATGATCATTAAAGAGAGGAAGAATTATATACCTACTATAAAGATAAATGAAAATGGCTGGTCCAAATTTATAGTTAGATATATGATGATACTGCAATTTGATTACAATTAAGGCATATTTATGACAGAAAAAATTACTACATTATATAAAATAACAAAATTATTTACAAATATTACATAAATTTGTTATACTAAGTATTTATCTAAATCAAAACAGTAATATTTTAGAACTTAGATTCTACAAATTCAAGTTAAACTAGTATTCCAAGAATTTAAACTTGTGTTTACATATGAAAGTATAAAATCCTTAATTATTATAATCTTTCAGTAAGGACTGTATATGATCTGAAGGATGAACCTCTATAAGTACTCTACAGAATCATAATTTCACATAAGTGTTTTCTCTAGACATATTTGATTAATATTAATGTATGTAAATGAAATACGTACTTTGAAAACTTCTGAGAAGAATCCTGCTCCAATTTTCTCCAATATGAAGTCGTCAAATGGATAAAGTGCCGCAACAGCAGTCCGCAGGGCCGTGCAAGACGAGCCCGTCACTCTTCGATCACCAAGTCTTTCACCATCACTACCACTTGACTCCGCACAATCATCATCACAACACCCACGTTTGCTGCGAGCCCCATTCTCCTGAAATCGTCTCCCGATCTTCGAATACGGCCCCCGTACGAACCGGCCTGCTTTAGCAGTCTCATCCAAGTTGGTAAAACTCTCAGCTATCTTTAACACCTTCGTAGGCCGCCGCCGCTCGAAGTTACTCCTCGTTTCCTCCGAACACTCGTCTTGCATTCTAACAGGTAATCAACAACTCGTACAGTTTATCCCGCTTCGAACATAATGATTTTCGATTGTACATGTTAACGATAGCATCACAATATTTATGTGGCGGTACTTGAAGCTATGCGAAATAACATTGTTATTCTCACAAAAAAAGAACTTATCTTTATTAAACCGCTGTCACTTTCACATAACTACGACGCATCCCAGTTTTTTAGGTTTAGAATAATGTTTGATACAAATTTTATTAATTTAATGAAACTGTCTAATACACAAATAAAATATCTTAACCGAACAGGCTCATTGACTGACGACGCGCGTACAAAACCAAACTCCGAAGCAAACCATGCATTTCAATTTTCAATTTCATTTCGTACATACGTTCCACAGCTTAAACCAAACTCTGTGTATGACACTGACAAATGCGAATTGACAATAGACATAGTAATATCATGACAATAAAAAATACATCTACACAGACTGTTCTAGTGTGGCCATCTTATAACACTTAATGTGATACGAGGTGAAAAAAACTTCATAGAGTCTACTGAAAGAAGGTAATTGAATTATTTAAAAACTTTCGGATGGCAACACAGAATGTCATTGTCAATTTCTCAATGTAGCTGTTGTCAAACATTCGTTTTGGTTTATTTTGTTCTTATTTATTCACTTAGATGTTTAGATATGAGTAAAACTATTAAAAGATATATTGTTCTGCATGATATCCAAATTCCAAGACGAAAAAGAAACAGAATTCTACCAAAAACAAGATTGTTTACGTGCGGTGTTGAATTTCTTAGGTTAGTATGATTTATTGTCTTGATACTTCATGCAATTACTTATTTTTATTTCTATTATATATTTTTTCCGAATAGTTAACAGCTATAATAGCCTAAACTTTGTTTTATTTGATAGAATATTTCGTATCTTTCGCAAGAAATCTTAAGGATGTAGAAGGAGTCGAATTGTGAGAACTATTGGTAAGCTCAGTGATTTAGAGCAGAAAGATAGAATAAAATCCCAGAACCAGTACTTTAAAGAAATCGCTTCCATCACTGGTAAAATTTTCAATACTTTTCAAGTAAACGTGAAAAAATGTGTGGTAAAAACCTTTTCATTGTTTTTTCCAGGTGTAAGTGTAATATCAATACACAGAATAAACAAAGAAGGGACAACAAATCATAGTGTCTGGAGTATACCTAAAAAAACGACCTCATAAACCAACAGTGTCTCATTTGGACAATTCTGACATGGATGCTATTTTTTTGCTATTTTATGCGAAAGCAACAAAATTATTGAATTTTTTATTGTTATAAAACAAGTTCCAACATTACGAACACTTTTGCTGGAATTAAGAGAAAGCATAAGATTTACTGGATGTCGGGAAACGCTTCGCCGAATATTATTGGCTAATGGCTATGAATTTAAGAAAAACAAAAATGAACGTTCTTTGTTAATGGACCACAATGACATATCTGCCTGGAGACATTACTATTAAAGATCTATATCGTTGAAACGTGTAGAAAGAAAGCCAATAATTTATTTAGATGAAACTTATGTCCATAAAAACTACAAGCCCAAAAAATCGTGGCAAGGTCCCTTTACAAGTGGTGCTATTGAAAATATTTCATCAGGAAAAAGGTACATAATTGTACAAGCAGGGTCGGAGAAAGGTCCTGTGCCGAACTTATTATTAGTATTTAGCACTAAATCAAAAATGGCTGATTATCACCCTCCATACCATTATGATCTAAATGCCATTGAGCTGGTATGGAGTCTGGCATAACGCTGAGTAGCAAATAAAAATATTAAATTGACTACAAAGCAGTTAGAACAAGTGATTAATGAGTCATTTGAAAATGTAACAGCAGAGCAGTGGAAGAAAATGACTGATTATATTGTACACGTGGAAAATAAATATCAAGTATGGGACAGGACTACAGAGGAACATTTAGAAAGTTTCATAAGCAATGTGAAAGACAGTGATAACGGCAATGACTGATGAATCTATGCATATTGATTTTTTGGATTCTGATTTTGATTATTCAGAATAAAGTTGTGTTTTATAATAAATAAAGTTTTAGTTCTCCATGCAATGCTAGTCATTTTAAGTATCAATAGTAAAGGACTAAATTAATTTCATAGAAATACAGTTACTATCAATGTACAAATTAATAATATAAAATCAAGTATCAAGTAAGTTTAATCCACAAAATATATCACACTTTTAGGGATACCATACTATTTTTTTTTTAATTTGCCGCGCTTTTTCGTTATCTTCTATAATAATTTTAAATAGGTGTCTTTATCTTATTGTTCAATCTATTGCTTATCAAGGGTAGATATTTAAAGAAGTTAACTTCTGGATGTTGGCCAGCCATTCTAAACAATGACTGTCAGTCAAATTAAAGATATAGTACAAAGTCTTAAGTCAAGAGAATGTATTAATGCTTAACGATTGGAAACTATTTGATAACGCGATTTAAGTCGCTTATGACGTCATCGTACTGTTGTAGGCGCATAATATTGTACTTGCTGCTACAAACTCATTTACTTTTTACGATTTAATTGTTTAAGAATTTTTGTGAGGCAAGGAAGCCTACTTGATAGTTGTAAAAGGCAGTCACCGTAGCCTATGAACATCCATTTTAATGGTCCTTAGTAAGTACGCTATCCCCCAGAGAAGTTCATCACCGGGCGTCAATTCTACAGTGTGCCAGTCACAATTTTTTTCTCTTTATTATACAAATATAATCAGAATATGTTACATTAGAAAACCGCTGTGGTTTGTATTAATGTATTAATAAATGACATAGCAGTCTTGTTTAGGAGCGCGACAATTGCATATAAAAGTAGTTTTTTAATTTACTGTTTATGTTGGTTGGCGTTAGGCTATCTAATATCTGATTGGGTAGAACATTTATTAGCAGCGGTAGCAAAAACCTCAACGTTCTCTCGCCATATATGTTGTAACATTAAAATAATATATCGAAGGGCTCAGCGACTAAGTGGGTTGAGTAGTTGTTAGCGGTGGCAATAACGACAAGGTATGACCTCTTTCCTTTTGCTAGAATCCTATTACGTTTGCAGTAAAACAAGTTGACATAATATATCTATACTAAAATAGAATATGCAAATTTTATTTAGTTATGTAATGTCTTAAAGGTGTTAAAATGATTCTTTAAACACCTTTTACAAATTATGAAATTTTTATGGTGAATTCAATTTCTGGTAACACTGCTTAATCTGGATATTCAGTCAAGATACAGTTAATGTAGTTATTACCCCCAAATTTACTTTCACGAGCCGGAAGCAGTAATTAAAAAAAAAAAAAACCTAAAAAAAATTTTATCCAATCAAACCTAACCCTGTTTTTTTTTCTCAAACTCGACATCATGACGGTACAGAGGTGACGATCGACAATATGCCCATCGTCCTCAAAGGCATCCACAAAAGCCAACTTGTAGAGGGTTCAGGTTCTGAATCACATCCAAATTATAGCGAGAAATCGGTATCCAGTATATATGCCAAGGTCGTACAGAAAAGCAATTCAAAGTCCAAAATAAAGCCAAGTTTTAAAAAATCAAAATAAAATAAACGCAGAAGCAAATTTACGTAAACTTGAAAGTAACGGTTTTAATTTTCTGACAAAGTCTACATTCGAAATGGCGGTTTGCGTTCATATAACTAATAAGGATCTCACTTAAAATCTATCAACACGAAATTAGGTTGACTTCAATGTTGATTATTCTTAAACTATAAAATTCAAAAATGAGGAAAAAAAACGATAAATATAAAAAAAAGTTTATTATTCATCGAATTTTCATAAATAAAAAATCTATATTTTATGCAGAATTTTACATCTCTACTAACCAAAAGAAAAGTAGAAAATGTACGGTGTGTTTACAAATTTTAATACTTTGACGCAACTCCGGCAGCGAAAATCACATGAAGGTGTTCCAATCAGGGTCCCACTAGACATCACATATTCAGAATCATCAATTTGGGTCATGAAATTAAAAATTCACCCGTAAAAGCGTCAACTACTGCAACAGTAAGATTTGAAAAATTATCCTTGATAATTGGATAAATTTTTATATTTGCATGTATCACACAGAATCAGCCGCTATAAAGAAAAAAAAGTATTAAAATGTTTGACTCCAATTTCCCCAGTATTGCTAGCATCAATTTATTTTTTCTCTTTTTGTCATCAGATCCTGGTAGACCTGTATATATCAAATAAGTGATAATAATTAATGATTTATTACATTACACAAATGAAACTTTAAAATACTGTATTCTAGAATCTCGAATACGAACATGATGAATTGAAACCACGTTAGTGATGAATTTTGACATACGCGAGTCAAAGTTTGTATTAACAATGTGACGCAGAAACGAGACATTGCATTTTTATGTCTTTACAGATAAACACGTTTTATTGTAATACCATTAATAATAGAAACAATTCTTCGTGAAGTTTGACAAATACAATGTTTTTGAATACGATTATATAAACTTTTCTTAGCACTTAGCTTAGGATTTCAACCGTCTTACAATAAACTCAAAATCTCAGCCGAAGATAAAATATTCATGTTTTTATTTAAATACATGGCTGTTTGATTTCACATTCGTTTAAAATCAGCGAAATATTCTAAGCAATCTCATCAATTAATAACTTGTGCCACCATTACAAAATAATTGATTAGACAGTGTTAAGTAAATAAAAAGCAATTGTATTTTGCACTTTAATTTATTAATCATGCAGCTGACGTCTATATCCTTAATTAATTACCATACCTATATCACACATTGGAAACAACTTATTCCAGCAAAGACCGACATAATATTAGTTCTCAGTTATAACGTTGTTTCCTGGAAATAATCTCTTTCACATAAAAAATAACAACACTAGCTCAATTATTCACAACTGTCTACCTAATTGCTATTAAAAATTTAACGCTTAATAGCTTTTAATACAAATATATTATTGCTGTCGCGAATTTATAACTACGTAATTATAACTAAACTATACATATCTTAAATTGAGTATTCGTTTTCACTTATCTATCTAAAATTTATATCTAAAACATTTTACTTAAATACTTAAATTAGTATTGCTTGATGAAGGAAAAGCATTTTCCTTGTTTGTAACAAATTACGTAGTTTAAAAGTTATATTTTGCCATCAGATGGCATCTTAACCAACTTACTGATAAAGCCGTATTTCCCTATTTAGCTATGGTACTGATTTTCTCCCGCAAATACAACAATTATGGTCTAACCAGCAGAAATTTCGACCGATCTTTGCCATACTAATGTATAGTAGATACATAAAATTCTAGGCAAATATAGGGTAATATTCACAGTCGAGACTTGAGACCCAAGTATAAGTCATATAGGTTAAAAACATTAGATTTTTTAAACGAGTACGCGCTAATTATCTGTGGCTAATATAAATAGTCGCTCTCTGTGGAGTTGATCATTTAGGCGCGTATTATATATTGTTTTTAGTGTGACAGTTCTTCGATGAATATTAATTTTTCGATTTGATAACTTTTAACCTTAAATTGTGCTATAGAGTTCTATCTAGTGTATTTGCGGAAGTCTTAAAGGTACATGAGATGATAAGTCTTTTAAGCAACGATTAAAATAATCTAAATTATAATTAAAAAATATTCGATAGACCTAGAAGATGCAACATGAATATAAATAAATATACTCAACAACATTACGTCTATAAAATCGGTGAAGCTCAGAAGGATACTATTTTAAGGATCTGAATTGATTTAAATTACCCCTAAATATAATTTGCTCGATAAAGAAATATGCTAAATTATTCTAGCTACGCAATAACTTGTAATGATAATTTTGTACACATTTTAAGCTTCACGTGTGTTTTCCAAGAATGAAAACAATGACTTTAATTTCGATGTTCGTTACCTGTTTTTGTATTTTTTTAAGGGATTGCTCAAAATAAGCGGCAGTCAAGTCCAATATACAAGGTTTGAAATCAGGAATAATAAAAGTCCCTTTCTGTCTCTGCGAATAAAAAAAAAATTGTTTATTTATATTAATTAAGTAGGTAGTATACCACTCGAGGGCATTTTTTATTTTTTCGAAAAATTTACCCAATACTAATAAAAAAATTCAAATTTATATTTCCGGTATACGAAAGATATTTCGCCATTGTTTTCATGGTTGCTTTGCATGGCTTATGTATTATTGATACAGTAATTAACGATGTTATACGCTGTGTAAACTACAGAATGTCTTAATAAATAACAATGTTACAGTCTTCATTGCTGTTTGGTTAAAGCTATTATTCTCTTCGACTCCTTGCACTATTTAACCAAAATCTTATATAATACAATACAACTCCTACAATTCACAGTTTGTCCACTTGTTGTATTGAACAAATAAACAAATTTTACATTCTTAGGTTGAGATTCAAACAAGACAGCGCGTTTTGACAATTTGAATTGACATACGGAAGTCACACAGTGCTAAGTGTTTTTGAACGTGAAGTATGAAAGTCCCATATGTCAAAAACGTAATGATTTTGACATACGGGATTACACTTAGATGAATGAGCCGTATTTCGTAGTGTTAATTAATTGTAAGATTCACAATGTATGTTTTTAATTAGCAACAGGAAGTCGAATAGAATATTTTTGTCTATACTATTGATGTGCGTTAATACATAGTGATAGAAAAAGTTAACTCCGCAATATGGGCGTTGTCCGCATGATCGTTCGATTGGAATATGCAGAATTATTGTTGGTCAATCCGTTATATTGATGATCCTCCTAATTATTTAGTAACGATATTGAGAAAATTTCCATTGTTCAATCAATAAATTGGATCAAGGCGGACCACGTATGTTTAGACAAAAGTAAATTTCATACTTAATTTATATATTTTACTTCTTTATGAATTTAAGAGAGACATACAAAAGACCCGATTTATTATAACCAAATGAAGAACTAATTGTAATCGAAAAAGACAGATTTTATAATTCTTAATAGCTTTATTTTTTATTAAAACCTGGAGTTCTTTCAACCAAATTAATTGCTATTTCATGTTTTTGTTCTACTTAGATTTTATATCTGTCAATAAATTTTTTCAATCTCGGAATTTGAATTCACAACCATTTCATCAACACTCAACCCCCTATGTTTCACCCTTATTTATAAAAAAAGCTTCTAATTACACTATTTTAATCAAGTACAGAATACAAATTATTGAGCTGCATTAAACAAGTGACAACCTGACCCGACCTCTTTCTTCAGTGTCTTACCAAAGGATTCTGATCTTCTTGGGGCAAATAGCAGAGGTTCCGATAACTTGGGTAAGTTTGTGATTGGTATACCGAGACTCGGTAGCACACTTAATGGAGCAAGATGCAACGGCAACACTACTTTCATTCAGAAATGAATTGTGGAATTGAAACATGACTTTAGTTTAGAGCCCAGTCCTAGATCCATACAAGTATTTGTAAACAGTGTAAAAAGACTGATTTGGCTTTTTATAAAGGTTTTTACTACAATTTGTTAAAGCTGCATTAATTTCATTTATATAATTATTTCAATTCATACAAATCAGTTTATAGAAATTATGTGTGATGATGAACAAAACTAATACTTAGGCTACTTAAAAAAATATTTTTACATATTGATCATAAACAATTTTAATGATACACTGAAAAATGCACCTATTTTTCTTAAGTTTTTATAGCAATGCTTAAGAACTTAAAACATGGACTAAAGACGATGTTGCCATGGTAACAAGTTATTACAATGATATAAAGCGGCAGTTGTGGATTTTTGTGGTATTAGTTAATAATAATAAATTGCGATAAACATGATTTAATAAGTCCATGTTTTAAGGCCATTAACACATAAGTTGGCAAAAGTTGCGCAGGAGTTTTTTAATGCTAATAAAAGTACGAGCGAAGTCTTACCAAGTTAGGTGCCAACTAAGAAATTGGGTAAAAAGTTTTGACAAGTGACTTATGTCATCCATCATCTTGGTATAATGTAATGGAGAACAAAGGGCGCGATGTAGATGATATAAGGAGACGGTATTCTTATAAGTGGTTGCTTATTGGTTTCGTCCTGACATTTACCTGTAATAATGTTTTTTTTATTACAATCACAATCACAGTAAACACGTCCTACAAAGGTACATAACCTCTAGCCCTCTACTCTAAATGTACATATCATAAAACGAATTATTCAATTCGCACCTGTACTTTAAAATGACATGTTTTTTTATGGGTTTAAATCTCAATAGCAGATTCCTGTATTAAAATAATAAATTTAACTAATTGTTAAATTTCATTGTAGTGCTGAATAATGATTTAATGTCCTCTGCTAGTCTTACACTGCGCCTGCGCAGTTTAGTACAAAAATATCTAAACAGATAAAACATATATACATTTCTGGTTAACAGTAGGATTCAAGAAAATTTAATAGTTTTACTGAACACCTATTTAAGTTTTATATAAATGTTCAAAGACAAATCACCAGGACACATAAACACCATAATATCACGCAGTGAGGCGGCTTAGATCTAATGTGAATAAACCTTTTTTCCTAATCTTTTTAATTAATTTCGTTAAATTCAGGTTTCAACTGAAAGATTTTCCAATAGTTGACTATTTGATTTTAAAAGTGACCCTAGCGTTTTATTTGATACTATATTTCCGTCATGAATAAAGTTTTTTTTATTATTGTTTTATTTTTAAAGGTAATCAAAAAACACTGCTCAGTTGAGAACTATGAGCAGTGTTGGCCTAGTGGCGCCAGTGTGCGACTCTCATCCTAGAGCTCGTAGGTTCGATCCCCGGCTGTGTACCAATGGATTTTCTTTCTATGTGCGCATTTAACATTAGCTCGAACGGAGAAGGAAAACATCGTGAGGAAACCGGCTAGGCACAGAAGGCTGATCACCTACTTGCCTAATCGATATACTATAATCATGAAACAGATATAGAAATCTGAGGCCCAGAACTCAAAAAGGTTGTAGCGCCATTGATTTATTTCTTTTTAAATCAAAAAACACTAATTCCGACCATTTTTTCTACTCTAAATTTCTTGTCAATCATTTATATTTATAAACGATAATTCGCGATTGTTCGCGTATATCCACACACCGAATATTACCTTTTTCTTCTCATTTATCTATAACCATAACAATACTAACCAGTAAACGAAGCGTCGAACAACAAAGGCTCCGGATCGACACCACGCTCGCAGTTGGTGGCACTTTGCCCCACAGCGAGGACTCCGTCCCTTGCATCTCGTGATACAAAGCAGTATCGTCTCGCTGCCGTACTGTCCCGCGTCACGGGTGTCGTAACTACGAATGATGCGCCGTTCTCGTACCATCCACCGTGACATGTATATGCTGCGGAAATTATACATAAGTGAAAATAAATTGAATCGATATTTTTTTTATAATAAAAGTAAATACAGTAGAACCCGTTTAAGACGATCACGTTTAACAAGATTTCTCGCATAATACGCCAGTTTCTGCAACTTTAGACTTATTTTCATACACTTCTTAACGCTTAATACGATTCGTCATCCCGTTTAATACGCCCGAGCCCGAGTCGAGAGGTCTAACCGAGCGCTCTAATGAGAGCCCCCGCCCGCTCGAAGACAATGTAGCACCGTACGAAATTCAATCACAAAACGAGGCCCTAAGTGATAATGATGAAGACGAAGATGAGTCAACTGCGGTTTTGTCAAACGCCCAGCCATTATCAGCTGTTAATGATTTTAAGATGCTAAGTAGCTTATTTGGATCAAAGCAAAATGCACTGCAAAAGTTGAGTTATGTTGAAAATCTTTTAATTGCTAATGCATCAAAATCTTCCTGTCAAACCAAAATAAATAATTATTTTAAATAATGTAATTATAATTACAATACGTATTTAATGTAATTCATAAATGTATAATTTAATACCTTATACACCAAAATTAGAACATAATACATAATAGTATGTAGTACGTTTTATTTTTCATATCCCGCATAATACGCTTTCTTGCTTAAGACGCGTTTTTGGTAGGGTCCCTGAAAAATCGTCTTAAGCGGGTTTTACTGTAGTTTTTTTTATACAGTAAGTTTTGTATTTAAAAATAGACCACAGATTTTTTATGCCAAAATATATTTTAATCAAAATACGAAAACTGTTGATCTAAATTTAAAAAATTGTACAGTAAGAAAAACCATTTCCAGTATAAAAATTAAAATTTTACATAGTTTAGTTTAAAAAAAAATCAATAACGATAATAAAATAACTGTAGATCGATAGCGTTTTCTATTGACTATCTATTTATACTAATACTTTTATTATAACTAACCTGTAACTAATTCTTTATTATCACAAGTTGAATAAAATTCCATATTCTTAGCTGTGTTACACCCTACTTCCAGTTTGCTATATGTACTGCTGACACAACTTATTTGGTCATTCCTCTTACTCCTCAGAATTGGCATCTCCGATATATTCCTAAGGCTAAAATTGAACATTCTCGAACTGTTTACTCTATGGTTATAATCTACGGGGTTTTCTCTTCGCGATCGTAGTCTGTGGTTGTTTGATATACTTCTCTGGTGTCTGTGGTTTGAGATTGTGTATTTCCCGGAGTATGGGCATTCCTTGGATTCCGGATTGCTTGCTGAAAATATAATTGTTTACCTTAGCTTTCCGATTGATTTATTATGATTTAGTATAGGACTTATGGTTTATACGCCGTAAATAGGCCAAACATATATTGACATAAATTGGATGTAAACATATTATTATCATTTAAATTTGTTTAAAAAAGGTATAAGAAAGTACACTTCAAAAATATTAATTGAGTCATGACGGCAGCCATGGCGGACTGTTGAACATCTAAATGGCTTAAAAAATCTTACCAACTAATGTAATATAAGGTGCGGTGACAGCATTGAAATGATGAGGAGAACAGGCATCATCCGGTCTGGAAGTCGGCGATCCGCGTTGGAGTTCAGCTATGTACGTATCCCGTCGGTACAATACCACGCAAACGTAGCGAGAGACGCTGGAATCATAAATTTGACACTACAATCATTTTTGTATGTTAAATACTACAAATCTATATTAACCCTTTAGTATCATTCTCTCCTTTCAAAATTCCTTGATGGTATCAGGTGGTTCGTGTGCATATACAGATACTTATCAAAATGAAAAAAAAATTGAAGATTTAATCGTTTTAATTGTTTTTTTTTTTTTTGTTCATTTTACATTTAGATCCAGGTGTTAAATACGTCAGATAAAAGTTTAAGAAAAAGGAGTAACCGACCTTCTTAGCCCATATATATATTAATGTAATTTAAATAGTATTTATTTTACACAAATATAAAGTATTTACAATATTCTTGACCTTCACAGTAATAATAATAATTAAAAACGTATAAAAAATTTGGTTCTTTGGGCAGTGTACCTTTAACGCTGGCAGAATTTACTCGCTGTAATGCGATACTTAGTTTATACATAGTTTTAGTTCTAAGGCATTTATTCCAATCTTAATATATATAAATATCCTGTCACGATGTTTGTCCGCGATGGACTCCTAAACTACTTAACCGATTTTTAATTAAATTGGCACACCGTGAGCAAATTATTTGTCTATAATTAATTGACAGTGACAATTATCTGTTAACTCCAAAAGATTCTAACAGATGTCGATACTTTTCGACTGGATTGAGTAAGCAATCCATAGATGGCACTGCTATGCTAAAATTCAACATCATGATTACCACGTGTTATTGAGGCTAAAGTATAAATTTAATTTATTTTGTACTAAACGAAATACCGTGAAATTAAATTATTTCTACTTTTTTAATTTTTGGTGTTAGCAAAGCCAACCACGTGTTACTTAGACCGAAGTGTAAATCAAATTCAAAAAATAGTGACGATAATACAGTGAAATTATTCTTTCGTGTCACGGTATTAAGGCTAACTAAAACCACATTAAGGAGAAACGAAGTTCGCGGGGGCAGCTTTGGCCGCGCACCACCACTATGTGGAACCAGCTGCCCACTGAAGTCCTGAAGTAGGGTCCTTCAAGAAAAGAGCGTACCAATTCTTGAAAGGCCGGCAACGCACATGCGAGCCTTCTGGCAATGTGAGTGTCCATGGGCAGCGGTATCGCTTCACATCAGGTGAGCCTCTTGCCCGTTTGCCTGCTATTACATTTAAAAAAAAAACTGGTAGCTTATAATTTTTAACCGGAGATTCTAGCTAGTAGTTTCTTGAGCTTCTACTACCATATTTTGGTAATAAATGTATGTACATTTATTACCAAAATATATTAAGTAGATAACGATATGTTTTCTCGTATTACATTTTTCATTTTAAATATGTCAACAATATGAAGCACTAATCTGTGAAAACACACGCATAAAATTCTTACATAACATTTAATATTAATTAAAAAGTATGAAATCCCACCAATGGTGTTGCCAATGCGCAACCAAAGCGACGGAATTTCCACTCGGCGAACTAGCCTTCACATTGACGCAGAACACTTTGACCTCCGCACCGGTATGGTTCGTTATACGGAGCGTTGCATTTCGTTGGTAGAACGTGTAGTTACTCGTAAAGTCCAAGGTGTGCCACGTGTGAGAGAATGTCATCCAGGAGGGGAACTGACAGTTGAATTTCACTGAAACTGACAAGAAAAGAAAAAAATTAATGTTATATATTTACTTTGTAAAGGAAATTTAATGTTACGGTTTATTTTGTGGCGTTGGGGCCCCACCATTTATGAACCGTACTTTCTTCTATGATAATCATTTGGAATTTATAATATAATTTTTATTGCAAAAATACTAAAACTATATTTAAAAAAAAAATAACTTAAAACATAGTCTTTTCTCTTTTCTTCTTTACGACTTTGTTTATTTTAAAGACATTAATTGTTTAATAAGTCTTTATTTATTTATTAAAAATAAAAATTCATACAAAAAAACAGGTAACATAAGTTATTAGGCAAAGGGCGGCCTTATCGCTAACAAGTGATATCCTCCAGGTAGTATGCTACTGCAAATAAATCTAAAAATATATAAAAGTAGAAGTTGTCAATGTAACAGGTGCGGTTCATTCAAAACTATCATTAAAAAGAAATTCCTTTTACAAATATACAGTTAATTATTCGATACTAATTTCTCTACTCGAGAACAGCTAGTTTACTTATAACTGTGTCTATATATGCTTTACTAGAAAAACATAAATACCTCTTTTTAAGGCCATGGTCCTAGAACCTTCAGTAGCACTGAAAAGACCATTACAAGTTGCATCTCCAGACTGAGCTACTCTATATTCCACTCCACCAGGAGTCACAGGATTATCTTTCAACCCAGGTGCTGAACCTGAAATTAACGAAGATATCTTTTGCATATATACAGCAATCATGTTTCTATAGATCTTCCAATTATTTAGCTGTTATTTTTGTTTCATTACTGATAAATAAAGATACTGATAATAATTACTGATAATAATTTCTGTTTCTGTTTTGCAAATAGAACACAGGAAAAGTGTCTTCTCCCTAATAGATAAGTAGTGTTATTGGACACTTTAAGTTATCTTTATTAGTAAATTAGGTTTAATTACTTATTAGTGTTAAGTGAGGGTAGATGGTAATGTCCTATAATGTTTTAGTAAAGAATTTTTACAAAATGACAATAATAATAGAGGGAGTATTCATTAAGTTGTAAACAAAATTCACACTGCAGCCGTAACATTTAGTGCGAATCAAAAACTATACTGTCAAAGAGACATTCATTAGTCTAACAGCGGCGTTTAAATGTCTTACAGTGCCTAGTACTTTTATTGGCTGGTAAGAGCGACGCTGTCATGGATATTAGTATTGCCATTAAAAAAAATAACCATTACAATGGGAATAATTTGAAGTCAAGCAGAGTAACTTAATAATTTATTGAAATGTCTTAATAAAACAATGTATACTACTAGTACTACTAGAAAATACAGTTCTGGAGTTAAATCATTGTGACAACAATCTTAAAAACAACTGATATGATAGGTTTTGTTAATCAATGGCGCTACAACCTTTTTAGGTCTGGGCCTCAGATGTCTATATCTGTTTCATGATCGTTTGTGAATTGAATAGGCAAGTAGGTGATCAGCCTTCTGTGCTTGACACACACCGTCGACTTTTTGCGATAACCAAAATTTTGATAATGTTATTAAAAATGCAAGTAATAAAAATAAATACATTTTATTAGATATTGCAATACTGTAATATTATTTATTGAACGCACTCAAACGGCGACGTTAGTACCAATTTCAGCCGCCAGCCAAGAATAGTATATTGCACTGTATTTGCAAAGCATGCACAGATTTTAAAGGGAAATTGAAAAAGACATTTCTGTCATACGACAAAGTACTCAATGTATGAGTTTGACATTTCATCCTTTTAACTAGTCATTATCGTTTCTAAATATAGTCAAAGCCTTTTCTGACATTAATTTAATTATTATTATTTAATCAATGAAACATTTTACATGAAGTTTTTCGTTTACATATTAATAAACAATTACTTCGTTCTATAAAAAATCTTTAGATATATATATCTCAGATTTGTAATATGAGAACACGATGGAATTTGTTTTATTAGAATGGCGACACCACGCAATATCATTCACATCTTACAGGTTGTAAATTGTCAATGTGTCAAACACAATTAGACTACAGACTAATTGTTGAATCGATCCTTGATCTATGCTTGCGCCGAAAATGTATCTTAAAATAATATCCAAATTGTGATTACTGACTGGTTAATTCGAATTTACGACATCTACATAAAAAAACATCGTTTAAGAGTCGGCCTACATCTATTAAGAAGCGGGGTAACGTAAAAGCGAAAAGAAAAGAAGAGTTAAGTCTTACCAATACCATTCGTCTTCTCGTAGACAAAGCATCTGTAGCGGTCCTCGTTGCTCGTGGCGTGGTTATGATGAAGCTTCCCCACCAGGAACCTGAGACTCCCCTCCTTCCATGTCGCAAGACACTCTAACTCTTCAACTGAAAGAAGATTTTATGTTATGTATTTGTTAAAGTATAAGATGGTTTTGTGCCTCGCTGTAGTAATATAGTAATAATAAATCAAGATAAAAATTCGGTAATCTCTTGAGGGTGTTGCTACAGCGACGAATTACTATTTAAACTATCGATTGTAAGCATAGAACGGTGCCCTCCATAAATATAACATTATCGCCAGTCAAACACTAAAAGCATCCAGTGGCGATACAACTTTCTTCTTTGACTTAGATTATCTGTATTTGTTTCGTGGTCATTTATTGCTGCTATACGTCTTAGTAAAAGTAAAGGAACACCTTACAGCAGCCGATTTGAATGCCACATAGACAGTAGACCATTCGTGCACAGCCGGAGATCATACTTACTCCGGGATGAGATGTACTCAGTGCGAACTTTCTTAGACTAATATTTATCTTTTTCTAAACAAAAATATTTTATCGGAGACTTACACATATTTAAGAGTCAAATGTTCCTAAAATATGTAAAAATGGTTATTTTTTTAAATAAATAACAGCTGTTCGTGCATATATAAATTAAAGTCGAAAACAAGCTATTCATAGTATCAAAGAAAATTTTCAACATTATTTTTCCTTGAGTTTCCAAGTGGCATTCTCAATTTAAAACTATAGAATGCAAGAAAAGCTGGACTTGTAGCTATTTTAAGCTATTGCACTGAACAATCTCTTTGCGGCTGTTACGTCGCGACACGCTCTCAGTTTTATTCCATAAATAAGCTGACATCACTATTAAAGTCGCTGAGAAATGGAAAAATATAATTAATTGCACGTCTGGAAAATAATATTTAACATAGTCTTTATTTGTGTTTTCATCATATTAATAGCAACTTTTGTTTACTCAGAATTTATTGATATTATATTCGCGTAACCGTTGCATTTGGAACACGTTACTTAGAACCTACTAAATAATAATAGTGTTAGGATTTTTATAGGACAGAGGTGCAAACGAGCAACCACGGGACGCCCAAAAAGGGCAGTCAGCGTAGCCCATTTTAGTAGGTGCCGGATTTTGACTTGAATAAAAAATTATGGAATTTATTTCTCTCGTAGTTTGTACGATTCTAGAACGATTTTCTCGCATCATAGAAATCAATTAGATTCAAATGAAACGGTAATGTAAAATGTTTACATAAATTTACAGCATTTATACTAAAAATACCTCACGTTTAATCACATAAATAATAATTAGAAAATAATGTTCATTCTACTATATTATTGAAATGCATATACTTAGTCGTAAAAAAGAACGTATCCTGCCACAGTGACACCTCATACAAAGATTATAACTAATATATGCGTGTTGTACGAAAATGTAACAAGGGCGTATTCTAGACAAGATTGAAAAATGTAAGTGAAAAGTCAATTAACCTAGTCTATTGAAGTCGCGGCAAACAAAAGACAGAGACATAAATTTTATCGAAACAATACTCGAGTGACAGACCGCCTACGTCAGCGTCTACGATTCTTTGTTTTATTGTAGCTTAATTTTCATTTCAATTGCGACTTTTATCGTAACGTCTCTAATAAGAACTATTTATTTTATATTTAATAGCTGTTTATATGTGAAATGCCAAAAATTGCAGACCGTGTTCGATTGACCAGTTGACATTTCGCGGGCTTCATTGCATCGTCATGTTTCTTATGCCAGATGATTGTTAGTTATTCAAAAATTAATTAAGAATTTGAATTTTAGCTTTACACTATATGCTTTGAAAGCTAACTGTTTTTCGTTAACAACTGTTTCTTCCTAAAGTCAAAACATCTAAGTTTCGTAAGTGAATAATTTTATATTAAAAATTATGTATGTTACATAGATGGCATAATAATTTTTAATAGAGTTCGGTAGAGCTTGGCGCAAAAATCGTTGGAATACACTGTTGTAGGCTTTATACAACAGCATTTGTTAAACCTTTATTTTGTCAAAGCTTTATTATATGATGATGCGATATAATAATAATACTATAATTTTAGGTCTGTCTCGATGTTTCGCGTGGGTTGCAACAAACACAGCCACGATTTACGAGTTGATGTTTACCAGTTGAGTAGATTTGATCAATTTTATAAAAAAAAGTAGACGCTTCAATCCTACATAGCGAAAGATTTTTGTATTTTTCATTCTCCAATTATGCCGGAAACATAACCTTTTTGCTGTGCGTTCGGCTCGCACTGTCCAGCGTCAACAAGCTCCCATTCCTCGGTTACTCTCGCTGCTTAATGAGTTTCTGGACTCTTCGCCGGGTATGAGGGGGGGGGGTGTAATATACATAGATAAGATTAGAGGATTCTGTCAATTTTGTAAACAGCTTAATTTTATTTTATTTTTAGTTAGAATTTAGCTATGCATGGGTTGTAAATAAATGAATAAACTTAAAGAGTTCCTGATATTTTTCAAATTTTGCATGACTTCTAATTCGAGCAAGAATGAATTGTTAAAATTTTCAAACAAAATGTTCCGATTGCAAGTGATATCAATCAAAGGATTTTCCCAGCAGACCGAGACGCGAAATCAAGATTGAACACTTAGTTTAAGACTCGATGCGACGAGCACAATTTTACTTCCAACTTTGGTAACTTCGTTACAAACTGATAATTTAATCTTTAGTTGTTTGAATCATTGCTTTTAAAAAATCTTCTTAAAATTCTTACTGATGTCTCGTTTACACTAGAGATACCGCGTTTACGTCACTTAAAGCAAGATTATTCCGAGTTAGAACTGGCCATAAACTCCACCATTGTTCAATCGCTGATAGTTTTTTTGTAAGGAGCTACAACTATCACATCATGTTCCGAGCAATTGTTTCGACCTGCAGCTGAGTTTCGGCAGAGGCAGAATACGAAATTCCGCTTGAATCACCTCGTCCGTTCTTCCACAACTGAGCGTATTTAAGGCAGTTTTAACAGAGCACTACCACTATGTGGAACCAGCTGCCCACATAGCTACTAAACCAATTCGACGTAAGAAAAAGCAGACCGTAATGCACTCGCAAGCCCTCTGGCATTAAGTGTCCATGGGCGGCATCACTTATTAAAAAGTTTTGATAACTAAAAATTCGTAGGTTTTTTCGCAGTGATATCCATGTTCTATAGAACTTATAAATGAATTAGTTTATAAATGAATTATTTTATATCCAGATAATATGTTGACACACGCAGCGCGTCAAAAAAAGAGAGGATGCACAGGGATGACGAGCTCAAAGAAAATTGGTGGGGACAACTTAACGGTTGAGATTATTTTGCCGTACAAACTGATCTCTTAGACACTATCAATATATAATTGATAATATATTTTGTGGTAAATAATTAATATTAATCTTCATTTGCACTTAACTGTATTCCTTTTCGTTTTGGGTTGTATAAGAGCTTCTGAAAGCTATTTACGTTAAGACTTAGGAAAAATTTGCTCGCTCCTCTCCGGCAAAATATAATGGAATTTAATTATCTAAATTAGCATTTATAGAGATAACAATACGAAAGCTTTAAAACATTCTATTACAAATATAATTAAAATTAAATGAATGCGATTAATTTACAACGTTATGGTGATTTTACAATAATTTGGATACGACACATCTTGACATTTCTCCTTTTTATTGCATTTATACAAATATGTGCACACGCAGTTTGTAATGAAATTCATTTTTTATTAAAATTGTTTATCTAACAAAGTAGTGGTTCATTCAGATCGTAATCGATTAATATCATAAACGCCGAACAATGAGCCATATAAAATAGGCATTCTAATGTCATATTAATTAACATAATGTCATAATAATGAGAACAGTTAAGTTATTGATAATTGTCGTCAAAAGTTATGTTCTAAATAATCTTTCACACTAAAATATTTATCACAATTTGTGTGTGTTCCAATGGATTCTAGAATTACTTACTGTTACAGTTTAATGATATATTTTTTTATGTTTAAGGCGTTTTGTACAGGCTGTCGGGTTTGCTAGTACTGTAATTGTTTGAAATCGAGCCGTATAGAGTTTATATGTTTATCCAAGTCTATTGTAACCTCTCAGAAGGCGACTTCATTCAAATAGGTAAATCAAACATTCCATTCCAAAACTATTATTCATTTTGTAATCCAACCTAGAGCGTCTATGTTATCTATTTTCTTATAACTCTGCACTGAGATTTCATTTAACATTACGAACTAGCCTAACCAAAGACTAATAAGTCTAACCTAGGATATTTAACATAAGAACGTGTCCAATAACACTACTTACAGTATATATTAAGGGTAAGAAATTCTGATCTTGTGTTCTATGCTTTACTACCTCTGTTTGTCACTTAAGACAATGCACTCAAGCTAATTCTCTAAATCACGAATATTTTTCCTTTTCAATCTTCCAAAAATAGAAATTTCCGAAATTTTCACTATCGCTTTTAACAATTAAGATAACGTAGACCACCTGGAACTATTAATCTACAAAAACAAAAGCTTTCGTCTATTTTAAACCACGTGAACAAAAGCACCTTTGGCCGTCTGCCCATTTGTATGTCTATTTCTGTGTAACAAGTTATACTAATTGAGTATGTGTCAGTTAACTAATAAGAAGAATTCGATTGTTTATAATGTTTGAATAATGCACGGAAAAGAGGTAAACGACTTTAAAGACAACTTTAAATAAATAACTAAAGGTCCAACGGCAAGGAGAAGAGGGCACCCTAAAGAACGGTGGATATAAAGAAGCGGTAGCAGGAATGAAAGGAAAGCGAAATAGAGGAAGAAAGCCACTTAGAGAAGTTTGGAAAAAGCTGGAAGAGGCCTTTACCCGTTCAATGGTACTCTATCTATCTATCTTACATATAATTAGGTTTGGTAACTAATTATAAAACTAGCAAATTGCCAAAGGCCATGGAAATTAGATTGACGGGAATCAGGCTAAGAGATAAAATCAGAAGTACGGAGATAAGACAGAAAACCAAAGTCTTATCTTATACTGACGCATATAGATCATTTAAAATGGAGCTGGACAGGACATATGCTAAAATACAAAGCAAACACGTGACTCTATGGTACCCAAGGGACGGGACTAGACGTCAGGGTTGACCGAAAACACGCTGGAAAGACGACATCAGCCTGACTTTGGGAGCATATCGGACCAGAGTCGCAGAGGATGGAACACAATGCAGAGAACTGGAGGAGGCCTATGCCAAAAGGCACGCCGAATTGCGAGACATATAAAATGACACTAAATTGTTGTTTTATACCTACCTATTTTTACCTTAATCAAGTATATTATGTATCAGTTTTCTGGAAATAAAAGCCTTTGTTATTATTAACTATTTACTTTACATGTGAACACAGTTTTTTTTTAAATTTATTATCTCGTAAAAAAATTCGGGTTAAGCTTGCCGTATTTAATATAACTGATTTTTGAAGGATGACTGGATGAATGGATCAATGGATTTCGGGACATTTGTGTGACTGTTTGGGATTATTCCGGTGGTGGACAAAATTATAGGGACTGTTGATACTTTGTTAAGGGTACTTATAATTTCATTTTGAAGATCTGTAAATTTCCTGATTTTATGTGCAATTGTTTCTTGTAAGTTATTATAATGTATGAAATACCCCATAGAGGCATTTGAGTCCATTATTATTAACGTATGTAAATCGTAAACGTACTGAAAGACCACGATAAAGCGAATCCATTTTTATGTTTGCTTCCGATATTTTTCTCTATGGATTGCGCACAGAAATTAATCTATTGTCCGAGCATTTGGTTCGAGAGCACGGAATGGAATCTAGCTTAAAAGGTCGTTAATTAATATTTCTTATAAGATATCGAGTCACACACACTCATCTTTTACGGTTTTTACTAAAAAAATATTGATAAAAACCGCACTAAACATACTTGTTTCTTAGCGTTTTTATTTCCTTCAATTACAATGAGCAATGCAATTGTAAAGTTTCGTAATAAGTTTACATATTTCATTCTGTTTTTGAATGAAAACTAAACTAACTACTCATTCATTTCAGTTTACGCTATAAGCTTTGCAATAAGATATTTTAAGGAAATGCAGTATAACCCATCGTCGACCCTGAAGAGCTAATCATATATATATAGGAAGCAGCATTAAAAAGAATGGAATCTCTCTGTTGGCCTGACGGGCCTTGGAAGCTCAACTCGTGCTGTTAAGCGTAAGGGCGAATCCTACGAGACTCCGACTTCGGATTGGGCTGCCGCGGGGGTGGTCAATGGCCTGAAGGGTTTATACCGTAACCTGACTATGCCTTATGAGGGCGGCGTTTAGTTTGTTGTTCTGTAATATAGCAGTAACGACATAATTTATTTTATACCATAACGACAACTACAAGTTATGAGTTTACTAATAAATAGAATAATATCTCTCTCAGTCATCTTAAATCATTCCTATAATATTATTTTCTCTAAACATACCGGTACTTTCTGATCCGTAGACATCAGGACATGCTTGATAATTCAGAAGAAGTCTGGAATCCTCGGTACAGCTCTCTATGGACGATGCTGGAAACTTGCAGTCACCATGCCCTCTGAAATATATAGAATAAAGAGGCAGCAAAAATATGTCTTTGAATCCTAGAAGCAGTGTCGCCCTGCTTTAGCGTGACGCTCTGCAGACTGAGGTCGAGCGTTCATATCACAGCTGTGCTGTATAGACCTCTATTAACACTTCATGTCTTAACCATGACGGCGCGTGTTAAGCACAGAAGGCTGATTAAATAAAATATTAAAGAAACGCATGAAAACTGAGGTATATATAGTGTTGTAGGACTAATGCAGTAAGGAACCAGGAAAATAACTATAATTACAAACTGAATTTTTGAATATTTTCAAAAGTAAATACAGAAACTGTAAATTACCCGAAGAAAACAACTCAAGAATAAATGCGGAATAAAATAACTGTAGTCTGTAATTATGAATGACGTCTGTCAACAGCCCCCAGTCGGATCGATCGGTGTAATGGCATTATAATTTTACCTTCACCCCAATACACTCAATAAAATGAGGTTTTGATGAATAATTTCCAAATATATAAAAGGATTGAAGACAAATAAGTGATATTGTTTGAAGCTAGGCGCACTCAGCAGATTTTAGCGTCAGCCTCATTGATCTTAAGAAAACACTTTTTAAACGGATTGAAGCTATGTATTATTATTAAAAACTTATAATTATGTAACTTACGTTTCGCGTGTGTAGTCACGGTGACGCCGGTCAATCCGTTTAAAAAGTGTTTTCTTAATGTGTAAAAGCTATGTTAACAAAAGCCAATTCATTGATCTTTTTAATCAGTTATTATTACACCTGAAAACATGTTCTATGCCGCATATGCTATATGCCTGAACTTTGCCTTAGGGCACGATATATATATTCTTGATAATATATATATATATATATATATATTATAGTGACATTTTAACGGATGACAAAGCCTTAATAAGCTACTTAAATTCATAAATTAATCATCTCTATTAAAATCCATTACGTATTTATCTAGTACAAATTCTATGCGAAATTTTCTGATTTAAGGCGATAAGGTTGAGAACAAAGCGTTGCGTCAGAATTGTGTTACCTTCTTAAAAAATTCAGTAAGAAGCTATCACCTTGCTGCGTTTTATTCTTATGACTGCGGAACTAAGGTAGATACAAGTTTTAGCTCTGTACATAAAATACTAATTATGATTAAGATTAACACATTAAAAATAAATTACAAGGCAACAATTTTGTAAGGTTTCTACGCGTTAAATAAATCTAAAAGCAACATTAAAGACATTAGTGTGACAAATAACAGAAATAGTGAACATACCTGTTGTATGTAAAGGAAAATGGCGCTTTTAGTGGACAGTCGACTGGCTCAGCATTTTCTCTGAACATTGAGTAAAGGAGAGCGTCGCCAGTGATCAAGGAACACAGATGAGGGAGTGCATCGCGACGATGACAAAACGCTGTAAAAAAACAAAGTCCATGGCTATTTGGGTGCAATTATGTTATTTCATCTTTATGAACACCTCAACTGAGCGGCTTTTATTTTGGCGAAAAGAATCAAAAAAATTTAAACAATTTTTTCGTTATGACGAAATAATTCTTTCTTATAGTTGTCACGGAAAATTACGAGTACAAAACAGAAGAATGAAACACATTTTACAATTTACAGTTGGCAGGTATTTCAATTATTACAGCAAGGCGTCTTGGTGTTTTAGTGGGTAGTAAATCACCGAGTCCAAAAGAAACTATAATCTTCAGCGGCATATCATCAGCATTTGATTTTAAAGTTCGCTTTTCGCGTAGTAGTTTTGTCTAAAGCCCATCGTTACGTGCTCTTTGTCGATCTCGTTAAATACATTAAAATATAATGTATGTATTTCTGTTATAAAATAATACTGGTTTGCTACAATTGATCTACTTACTTTCTTTATACTGTAGAACATTAATATGCTTCTCGTGCATTACGACACAGCGATAGCATCCTTTCCTGAAATTACAATTAAATTGTTTAACAAGTAAATCTAAAATTAGCTTTTGCGATTAATCTTAGAATATTTAGGTTGTTGGACTTTTAAAAAAGGAATTGTCCATTGCAGTTGATTTTGTTATGATATATCCTAATTTATGACCCCGGGTCGCAGATGCAGGGGTTACAAATGTGAAAATGTCTGCTAATTCCATTACATATTAGGGCAAAATTTAAGAATTTCTAGACTTGCCTTTGATGAGGCAAAATTAAAGATGTCAATTTATTTATTTTTATTATTTATAATTTGTTACATACATTTACAAAACCAGGTTACATTAGTTATTAGGTAACGGGCGGTATTACTTACCTTAGTATGGAAAAATAAATTAAAGAAACAACTACTGAAGGTAAAGTTTGTAATGTTTGTCCTTCTTGTGAAATGCATGATTAATTAACAAAAAAACATAAAAAAAACATTACATAACTAACCTTTCTCTTTACTAATTATATGGATTATAACCAAGTATACAGTATCTACTAATAAGTATCGCAATACGGAGAGGATATGCTGCAAGCTTAAAGGTGCATGGATATGTATCAAACTTTTAAAATTTGTTTTGATTGTCTTTTGATTTATTTTTTATTACTTTGTAGGTAAAGAAAATTTTAAAAATTATTTTACAATTGATATATTTCTTAATTTAATTAATTATTTATGAACTAAAACTAAACTTAACTAAAATATATTAAAAAAATATTAATAAAAAAGCTAACCTACATCGTCATCATTAATATGAGTCATAATTAATATATAAGCAGCAGAAGACAAAAGCTCAAAAATAAGATTTTTAATAAAATTCAAAGACTGAGCTCGCCTGATATAAAGAGGTAAGGCTGATCAGTCAATCGCAAAGCTTCTATATATATAGGTTGATATATTTACATTGAATTTTGTGTAATTCGTACCCACAACGTTGAATGAATAACATCATAGTGTGTATAATATCTTCATTCAAGATTTTAGCGATGAAGAGCACTTCAGAGATATTTGGGCAGACAATCTCCGTATAATACTGGCATTAAAATTATTGCTCAACTCGAGTTCATTTCATGTTTTACATAGATAACGGTAATTTATCATTTTTCAAGAATTGTTACGCAATTAAAGATTATTTTTTATCTAGTTTATCATTTTTTATGAATCTGCATAATTTGGCAGTACTGATTCATTACTTTTTTTTGTCTTTTTTGCGTTGTGTTTACTCTGTGAAACAGAGCTATAAGTATTATTTTTATAGGTTATTAAAGTTTAAATATTTAACTATCTGTTTCAGCAAACTTTGTTATGCTTAATATGTGATTGTCTTTATATATGATTTCTAAGTAAAAAAACCATATTAGTACCTACCCTTTTAGTAACCAACATAAATAGAACATTGTGAGATCGTTTATAAATAAATCGTTCGTTTACTTTTCCGAAACAAAATATGGTTTTAATTTAAATTAAAAACAATTTTTCCCTCTTAAAAACTTATCTCAAAATTAGGAGACTAAATTAAAAAAAATGATTCAATCTGGTCCAGGCGTCTTTGAGATTTGCGCTTAGCAATTTTTACGATTTTTATTCATACATGACATTTCAGACTGTGTTAGTTTCGTTCAAGTTATCGGCTGTGCTATTTTTGTATAATTTTAAATATATTAAATTGACTTACTCGTCCACTATCAGGAACTTATCCCCTTCAGAAGATAGGCAGCGTCCCTTATTTGAGAGGATGTTAGCTTCGATTATGATCGGCTGGATCACACCAGACTGGAACCACTTGCCTTGCCAACGAGGTGGAAAGGTGCAACCTGGAAAAAAACAATTTTTATTGTCTTATCCTATAATTTTAAATTTGAGATCATCATTCTTGTGTAACTTTTATTGTACATAAATAGGAAATGAGATCAGATTTTTGTCTCTGGCTAAAATCGCATCTACTTGTCAAATAATAGATAGAATTTAACCTGTACAATATACATTATATTAAGTTATAGTCATTAAAACAAGAATTGGACGAGTGAGCCACAGACACAGGAAATAGTTATTATTACGAAAATTAACATTAACTTATAAACATTTTAAATCGAATGTAATCTGTGGATGACATTTTAAAACGTTTTTAACAATAATTATGTCATCACAATTTACTACGATTTAACGCAGTAAAATTTTCATAATTATAATTAACGATTTCGCTGCATTCAATTTCAACTATATTGTAAGAGTGAAACAAAAATCCCCTGTTTTGATTTCGATAAATTAAAAAAAACACTAATAAATAAAAATTATTTGCTTAGGTATTCATAGAATTATTGTTTATACATAGGACTTATTATACAGCACCCGATAAACTGCTAATAATAGTATATTTGTATAAAAAGTCTAACAGTTGTGACATTTAACTGCAATAAAAACGTTTTATAACAGCCTAACTTGTCCGCTGTGTGGTAGGTCAAAATCACTACAAGAGAACGCGGTGTTCGGGATTGAATCCCCGATGCCTACCCTCAACGCAAAAAAGGCCTGGAAGATCACATCGCGATTACGCAAGTACTTCACTGTGACCTTCGTATCGGATTGGTGAACTTGGAAGTTGGGTTCGCAGTAGATCCTCTTCACGGGGAAAACTGTTCCGATGCTTTAGTCCATACCGAGTATGTATGTGGTTTTATGTAAGTAGGCTTTGCAAAAAAATAATATCTACCTTATTATATAAATAATCCTATCTTATTCATATAAATAGGTTGCTGTTCGTTTGTCTAATAACTCAATTGAATAATTGAAGTATTTCCGAACCAATTCGACTTAGGGTCCTTCATGAAAAGAGCGAACGACTTCTTAAAAGGCCGGCAACGCACTCGCGAGCCCTCTGGCATTGAGTGTCCATGGGCGGCGGTATCACTTAACATCAGGTGTTTTATAAAAAAAACTCGAGAATTGACACATATATATGTCACATAAACATAAATTAAGAAAAACACTTTTTGAACGGATTAAAGCTATTATTAAAACTTATTATAATTATTTACATAATTCTAAATTTTTACCGACGTTTCGCGTGCTTTTCAGCGTGCGTGGTCACGGTGACCACGTCTTAATGTGTAAAAGCTATTTAAACAAAAGACAAAATAACAAAAAACAAAATGTTGGAATAGTGCTTGAGAATTCTTATCATTTTACAATATTAACAAATTTTTCGATTGATCTAAGTTTCTGTCGAAGCTGATGGAGGGTTTTCTGTATCAATCTTATAAAATCGAAGTATTTGTGTCGTATTTGAACGCTTACGCTACTACGTAAAGTAAGTAATATAAGAAATGTCTGTTTATAATGTTAGACATATATAATATGACATACTCAATATTTTTTCAAATTATTGAATATATATGAGATTATCCATACATTGGGTTTTATTTCAATTACATATAAAAAAGTTTACCAAGAACGTAGCAATAGCACATAATAAATTAATTATATTAAACTATTATATGGAACTGATACAAATAACTAAAATTATCCAAATAATTGATAAGGCACAATAAAGGGCAAACTTTTGTTAGCAATTTGACGTTATCCAATTAAATTGTGGTCACGAATTCAACACTCGACATTATATTTTAACGTGATTATTAATTATAATGCACACACACACACTACTATATAAAGATTGAAAATATCCAGTAATTAATTTTTAACCGATGATATCAATACAAATTTAAAGACATTTTTGTTATTAAATACAATTAATAGACTTTTCAATTAAAATTATAATTATCAAACTTTTTGTACACACATAAGTCATGAGATATACTTATTAATTAATAATAAACACTAAAATATTCACTACCTTCGTATCTATTTTGATTTTGACCTGATATTAAATGGTACAAGGAAATTATAACTATTTATCGGCAGGTAGTGGATTTAAAAGCTGCAACAATGATCCCATACAGCCACGGTACTACGGAAAATAATAATTATCATGTCGTGCGAAACCTGGTTCACAATGGCAAAAATTCGCGGAAGAGGTCTTTGTGTGTAGTTTTTGACCAAGATTCTATTCTATTCAAAGCTAAGAACTATTTCTTAATGATATTAAATTACGCTCACAGTTAGCTTGAAATTCCCTTCATGGTTAAAGGGAATTACTGAAGTAAATATATTTTCAAGATATTTTGTCTGAGATTCTGTGTTCGATTAGGGAAAGCATGCAAGCATGGTTAATAAAGAGATATTGTAGTTTAATCTAATAAAATACATCGTACAAACCAAACTGCGAACAAAATTACACTATTAATAATAAAACTAACTCCCTATTTCTGAAAACTTAACCATATAAATTTCGCATGCAAGGATTTCAGGATTATGTGCGTTCTTTTGTTTTTTACAGTCTATGGATTAAAAAGAAAACAAATTTAAATAAGGAAGCTATGTACTTTTGTTTTTAACTTTTATGTAATCTATAGACAATAAATTTACAGGCCATAGAATATATAAAAGAAAACAATAAATTTAATTTAGTAAGCGATTTTCAATTATTGCGTGGTCTTTTGATTTTTGAGTGATTAAAAAGAAAATAAATTTAAATCAGAAAGCCATTTTCAATTACAAGAATTGTTATCGTTAATAGATCCATACAGACCACAACCGACAATAGCTTATGACTATTTCCCTATGAAGTTAAATTAATATTCAACTAGCCATTTAATATGAGTATTGTGGTGTGATTATGCACAATAACCGGCAATGATACGGCGATTACAATACAATGCGTGCATCAATCGCGCGCCCTTTGCAGTCGGAATGAATAAAAATGAGGTATGACTGACGACTTGTTGAGATGCAAACGAACCCGCATTATAATGGACTGCAGTTCCACTCGACATCTTTAGCCTTTAATCTTGTAAGCTATTCATGGTCTTAAAAAGGAATAATTTAGGTTGAAAGTCGTTTAATACCTGTATGCATGTAACGTTTAAACTTAACAACATTTTATTTTAATAATTGAATCGCCTCCGTACACTGCTTTTTTTAAATCAAATGATTGATGTAATAACTGGTCTTTATAATAAAATACTATTTACGTATTTGTATTTATATATAACAGTTTAAATTATATATAACAAAAAAATATTAATACATTTAACCAAGTATTGTAAATTTTACTTACGTACGTTATGATAGACGAAAAATTAATTTAATTGAAGTCGATATGCTTTATTATTGAAATGCTGATGAGTACTTGGAGCTTAAAACAAACTATTTGTTTTTTACATCTGTTATTTAGGAATGAACCGCATTTAAGATGCATTTTAAAATAATGATATCATTTGTATTTAAGGTGGTTTGGGAACAATTTTCTATTAAATCTTATTATTACTTAATACTACACCAATTGCTCACTAGGAGCGCTGTCACAGAACATCACAGATTCATAAACAATTTGATTTGACAGTTGACATTTAAATCTTCTTTAACAGATATAAATTATTTACATAATACAATATTTTCTTTAGTGATCGTTATCGCGACGTTGACAACTACAATATTATAATACAGCCTAGCATGTCTGTGGTTGTGGGAGTGTCAAATCTTAAGGAGATCTAGATTCCTAGGGGACTTTATATACTTAATCTAGGTGTGGTAGGCTTGGCTTCATCATATGGGTGTACATAATACTTTTTTGTTAGTAGGCTGTACCAATTATTCTAACGACCATAAACGAATTATAATGAAATATTATATTAGATTATAATTAATCTTTTGCCAGACTTATAGATAAAAAGTGGGCCTAATTTATTAAACTTTCCCTGCAAAAACTTAGATTTTAAGATATTGAAGTAATGGTGTTTACAAACGCGACGGCGAATAGCCAACTAAATTGAACAATCTTTTGTGTAACGGCCGTGCACACAGAAGGCTACACTTAACATAGCCGGGTGGTGGTAATTACTTAATTTTGATTAAGAGACGCCAGCCCTTTATAAATCATTTTTGATTACAGCGCGGTAAGTTTTTTGCTATAGTATTTGTGAATATTTAATACCTAATAACCGTATGGGTAATGTTGCTTTTTTGTTATTTATTGCTCTTTTCGTGTTACTTATGTATTTCAATAATGTATAAATAAGACGAATTTAGAGTTTTTTTTGTATATAGTACTAAGAGCATATCAGGCACGCACTAAGGGAGATCTAGATTCCTAAGGGATTTTATATACTTAATCTAGGTGTGGTAGGCTTGGCGTCATCATATTGTACATAATACTATTGTCTTTTTAATTTTTTATATAATTAAGGAGCCCATGGAACGCCCAAAAACGCTGTCATCGCAACCCATGAACACTCATTTTTAGTGAGTGCGTTGCTGGCCCTTGAGGGAGCAGTACACTCCTTTGAAGGGTCGTAAACAGATACAAAAATTCAGTCCAGATCTAAAAGGTTGCAATTCTGGTTTTTGAAGTTGTATGAAACATGTATATGGAATTATTTATTTCGTGCAGGATTACGACAAAAAAAAAAACAAACAATAGCACTAAAAATATAACCAAAGATGGTATAAATAATATTTATAAAAAGGTTCGAACATCTACAAAATTGAAGTAATTAACCTAACTTGGCTGTGATGTGTGATGGTGATGATAACTATGGTGATATTGATGGTGATGGTGATGATGTATATATAATAGTATATAGCGATAGTATATGTTGGAGTTTGAATATGTAAATAATGGCAGGCAACTGAGGGTATATACGTGAAGGAGTGTATGTGGAGTATACTCATCATGCAGGTGATTGTGCGCAATGGATACTAATAATACTCATTTATTCACACTCCTTTTAATCTTAATTATAAAATGCTGCGCGCATTATATAAAATAGTACTAATAAAATTATTAATTTCAATCTATGAAGAGTATTTGAACATTCTATTTGTCCCATTGATACTACAAAGTAAATTGCAAATCGTACAATTTCGGAGCCTCACAGGAAACTGACGCATTCAATTGTCATTGTTCAGTGCCTTCAATTGATATGTATCAAAGTTAAATTATCATAACTCGTCTTTAACATACTCTTTTAGCCGTTTCTGTGATACTATATCAGATAATAGGATAACGCATCGTGAACAATGTTTTTATTGTTTTATTAGGAGGACGCCTAATTCCAGTACAGACTTCTTAACACGAGAGAAATATGTTGAAAAGCTTTCTGTATATCTCTAGTATAAGTTTCGCGTCCATTACAATTAAAGAATATAAGTCGCGACTTAACAGGACCTATGTCTTTGATGAAACATATTTGACAGCACTCAAGAAGACTTAGACTTGAGTTACGAATCAGAATATGGACCTAAGTGAGCTTGAAAATAGGATAATAAATCTTTTCAACTGTTGTTTTTAAAACCAAGGGCATCTTTATTTATTCATTTAGGAAATAAAACCAGACACATAGTATTGTCTTTTGTTAACATAGCTGTTACACATTAACATTACTACACATTACAATTATGTAAATAATTATAAGTTTTGAAGAATAATACATAGCTTCAATACGTTAAAAAGTGTTTTTCTTAAAACAGATACATCTCTAAAAGTATAAAACAAAAAAAAACAACATAAAATTAACAACATCATATTCGATATATCCAGTTTCACTGATAAAAAATAAGATATAAAGCAAAACAAAACAAAACAAAACATGACAGCAGAATGTTATTTAAGTAGACACTACAAAGTTTATAAATCAGGAGAACGACAAAAGTAGCCATAATAAAGAAGAAAGATACAAGGTTTAGGACTTTAATAGTTATTTAACCTATTCTTAAAAGAAGCAGGAGAGCAGTGCGAAAAAAGGCCGATATTAGTAGCAGAATCCAAAGTAGAACACATCCTGTGAAGAGGCTCACAGAACCCAATATTGGTTCTGGGAGTTGGAAGGTTAAAGGTTCTGTGCGAGCGTAGAGATCTGGCAGGAATATTGAATCTTATGAGTTCGAGAAGATTCGACAAGGTAGTTCAATCTATCTTAGTTGTATGCTACGTGCTGTTATTTAGCCACAAAAGGCAGCATACTAACATGTACTAAAACTTTTAAGTGTTTTCTTAAAACTGTAAGATTATGCCGTACAGTTGGACTGAACATGCAGTAGCATGTCATCATTATGTAGCTGCCCACTGAAGTATTTCCGAACCAGTTCGACTTAGGACTCTTCACGAAAAGAGCGTTCCAATTCTTAAAAGGCCGTATTTAAGCCTTCTGGCAGGGTTAGTGTCCACGCCAGTATCGCTTGGAGAGCCTGCAATTAGTTTGCACTCGAATCTATTACAAAATTCCCTACTAAGAATAGAAATAGAAAAATCTTTACCATCTGCTATCTACTGTTAATTACGAAGCTTAGGGAAAGGTCAGAAATTTAATGACAACTGTTTGGATACTTGGAATGTTAGCAGAGGTTAACGATACGGAGCAGTGTTGGCTTAGTGGCTTCAGCGTGCGACTCTCATCCCTGAGGTTGTATCCGATCCTGCCCATGCACCAATGGACTTTCTTTCAGTGAAGGAAAACGTCATGAGAAAACCGGCTTGCCTAAGACTCAAGAAGTCGACTGCGTGTGTCAGGCACAGAAGGCTGCTGATCTCCTATTAGATTGACAAATGATCATGAAACAGATACAGAAATCTGAGGCCCAGGCCCAAAAAGGTGTAGCGTTGTGACTTATTTTATTTTTAACAATACGAAAATAATTTTAAAACTAGTTTATTGCAGGTACAATAAATACGAGTCATATTGGAAAATAAATTAAACTTTATCGCGGTCAGAGCTCAGGACATATTTTGTGTGGGCTTCTCCGCGGGAGAGATCTAGTTTACTGGTATGTGCCTGTCATTCTTAATGTTCTTATTTAAGAGGAAAGTTTTACCGGTCCAAAACGTATATTCATCACAATATTTTACCACCGCCAATGACCTTTAATCGGTACGCACCTTGAAGGACTATAGGAAATACTTCAATGGGCAGTTATGTCCGCATAGTGGTGGTGCGTGGCAAAACTGCCCTGAGAAACGCTCAGCTGTGGAACGACGGACGTGGTGATACGGAAGGTAGTTTATTTTCTGACTTAAAAACTCAGCTGCAAGTATTAATCCGAACAACTCTGAACGTGTTGCATTTAAAGCATTGGTACGCTCTTCTCGTGAAAGATCCTAAGTCGTTATAAAGACAATTTTTTTCCCAGTATCAGGTTTATATTTAAAACCGAGGCTTATTTTTATGAAATAAGGTAGCTTTTTATTATGTAGAGCATGATATTGTGGGAGAAAATTGTAAGAGAGCACATTACAAAGCAATGCATTTCGCGTTCTAAATATCATTTATACAAAAGGTCGGTGGGTCACAAATCGCACTTTTAAACTGACCTTGTCTTAACAATCTACATACTAACTTGGACGGCGGCCAAAGCAAAGGTTAAATTAAAATATTTTGGAACCGAATAGGTTTAGGGGCTAACCGCAGAGAAAGCTCGGATTAAATAATAAGTTCAACTTGCTGAAATTTAAGCTTGAAAAGATGTAGGGTTTACGGCAGCGTTATATTAAATCGTATTTTGAAATTAAATATTTAATATGCCGCTCTGCCCTAGTGGTTATAGCGTTCTCATCCTCGAGGTCGTAGGTTCGATCCCCGGCTATGTACAAATAGATTTCCTTTCTATGTACGTATTACTTTACTTATATAAATACCCGCTCGTACGGTGAAACATCGACGTCAGACAAAAGGCTTGTCTATGATATAAAAATGATCAATCAAAGGCAAGTATGTGGAACCAGCTGCCCACTGAAGCATTTCGGAATCAATTTGACTTAGGGTCGTTTAAGAAAAGAGCGTACCAATTCTTAAAACGTACTGGTGCACTCTGGCATTAAGAGTCCATGTGAGGGCTAAGCATGAGAGCCTACTTTTGGCCCCTGTTCTATAAAAAAATACTTAATATTTACCAACGTAAGCGTCAAATGTGTCATTCTTGACTCAAAGATGCTATCGTCATTAATCATTAAATCTCAAATATTTTGAGTGTTATACTGCATAATCTATATGTATTCTTTTTTTTTTCTTTTTTTTATGTAATAGCAGGCAAACGGGCAAGAGGTTCACCTGATGTGAAGCGATACCGCCGCCCATAGACACCCACATTGCCAGAAGGCTCGCAAGTGCGTTGCCGGACTTTCAAGAATTGGTACGCTCTTTTCTTGAAGGACCCTAAGTCGAATTGGTTCGGAAATACTTCAGTGGGCAGCTGGTTCCACATAGTGGTGGTGCGCGGCAAAAACTGCCTTAGAAAACGCTCAGTTGTGGAACTACGGACGTCGAGGTGATACGGATGGTATTTTGTATTTTGCCTTGACGTCCGATAATGAAACTCAGCTGCGGGTATTAGACCGAACAACTCTTCTGAACACTCCCCATGGTAAATGCGGTAGAAGATGCAGAGGGACCCAACATCTCTACGCAACGCGAAGGGATCAAGCCGCACGGGAAGTGATTGGTTTAATTAAAATATTCGTTTAATATTAAAATATTAAATATTATTCATTTTAATTAAAATATTCTCCAAGATCAAATTGAACTTCACCTTTAGAATGCCACCCACACCCATTATCACCCACGTTGTCTACGCATACAAAAAGCAGAAAGTCTCTCAAACCTGCAAAGGAGGAGAAAAGAGCTTCTGGCTTAATAAGCCAGGTCGGAAAAATGCGTCATCGCTACTACTACCACATTATTCCGAAATATAAAACAGTTCAGCTAGGGGAATCCGGGACTAGTAGCAGCTATATATATATAGGCCAGTAACATATAAACAATAACATTATAACAATCAAACCATTGAAACGATTAAAATTGCACGTAAAACGTCACAAACAAATTTAAACACTGACGCGCCATAGATAGCCGATGCAAGAAACCTGTTATATATATGATAGTATACGATTTAAATTAATTTGATGAACACTCTTCATAATTATACCAGTTTCCATTATATAAGATATATGGGATATTATTATCATTGTAACAAGACACGTATCTCCCCAATTCACGAGCGAAATTCTTAATACAGAGTTACATGTTTAATTCCCGACTTAACAAACTTTTGCATAATAACAGTGTCAATATAGCACGTAACAAGTGAGCAGACAAAATTAATGCCATGCTCAGGCAACTTGGCTAATAACTCATGAAGAGCCTTCACACTTCATACGTTTTAGACTATCCGACTGTGGTATTATCGTATCGTTACTTTGATACAAAAACTGGTAACATTTACGACATATAGGAATACTATGTATCGGCGTTGATATCCGCTGCCATTGTTATTATAACAACAAACTAATTTATGAAATCAGTATTAGTGACGTCGTCATCGTCAAAAACTTCAACTTCACCTTCGAGGCATAGTTCAGGTTATCTTTTATGGCTTTGTCAATAATCGGCCCCAGTCACTGTCTCTCCTCTCCTCCATCTTTCCTGTCGCCAATATTCCTACCATTAATAAATCAATGGCGCTACAACCTTTTTGGGTCTGGTCAGATTTCTGTATCTGTTTCATGATCATTTTTAATCGAATAGGCAAGTAGGTGATCAGCCTTCTGTGCCTGACACACGCCGTCTTTTTTTTTGGGTCTAAGGCAAGCCGGTTTCCTCACGATGTTTTCCTTCACCGTTCGAGCTTATGTTAAATGCGCACATAGAAAGAAAATCCATTGGTGCACAGCCGGGGATCGAACTTCTTATATCCTTTCTCCATGCGTATCTTCCTGCACCATTATTCCGTCGTTCCTTGCTCCTTGTAAGAGACGGCCCTATTTTCTTCCATTTCCATACCGAGTTTTATGTTGCAGTAGTAAATCTGAACTTAATTAAAGGGTATTCCAGCCAATTAGTGAGGAATTATTTTAATCTGATACAGAGTAGTCCTGCTGATTCAGGCTATGGAAATGTATACAGATCCTGGCATGTTTTTCTAGGTTTCTACAGGTTCTATTAAAAATTAATTCGCAATAAAATGTGTCGCCATTGTGGCCGATGTACAAAAAAACTGTTCATTATAAAAATCTTTTACGACGTTAATAGAAATCGTATCGTTAAACATAAATGGAAGGTAGCTCGCCTGTGGGTTAATTTGTTTAAATCAAGACCCAACATTTTGTTACATTTGCTTATGAGTACATTTTAATTAAATATTTTGATTTGGCACGTATTAATATTATCTATTCTTGTTATCTTCGTAAGTTAACGCACGTCACCCAGAGGTGGGGCTCCCTTGGGTAGAATGCCTGGCGAACCCCGAGGGCCCGTCTTAAGGGCGTGCCCCACAGTCCCCGCGTCAAGCTCGATATCCTTGGCGCGGGCCTGCGCAAGCGCATTTTCACCTCATACAAAAAAAAGAGGTGGGGCTCAATTTCTGGTCAAATACAGTTGAAGCCGTTCGAGCTAATGTTAAATGCGCACATAGAAAGAAAATCCATTGGTGCACAGCCAGGAATCGAACCTACGACCTCAGGGATGAGAGTCGCACCCTGAAACCACTAGGCCAACACTGCTCATATGATATAGCTCATGAAAAATTAGTCTGTAGCGCTATCTGACTCCGGTACGTCAAATTGCTTACACGGAAGTCATCATCAACATCATCGGTCCATCTCTGAACACAGGTCTCCTCCATCTTCCTGCAGTACGCCCTGCACTGGGCTCTCTGCATCCACTTAGATCTAACCTCCCTGACGATGTCGTCAGTACACCTAGTCGGCGGGCAGCCGCGCGATCTTTCTATTATCTCATTCATATCACTCTAGTCTAACCCAAACGGTACAGAGAAATATAAGAAAAGAACACATCGATATCGAAGGATTTTATATCTGATTCAACATTGAATGGAAATTAATGACGGCCGTTCGCGAGCACCTGACTTTTTGTAAGTAGGGCGATATTTTCTTTTACTTTTTTTATGGAGGCTGCTCAAATGGTTTACGTTAGTCCGAGGCCTTTTTCCGTTCGTATTGAAAACCAATGACCGAGAAAAATGTATTTGAGTATTTCTTAAACGTATTATTTCTAACATATATTGTATAGCCAATAATGTATGTGTTTGATTAAGGTTTCGGTGAAAATATAATCTTATTAGTAACCACACAGCGTACATTAAATGTTAAGTGAAGTAGAAGTCGGTATCACTTGTTTTTTGGGTTTCATTAGTATTGATTTGCGATTGGTGAGCTATTTTTATTTAGGAAATATGTAAAATATGCATATTTGATAAAGTATTTATGAAAATAATTCGTATGTACGAAGACTCGTTGAGCCTGTTATAATGTAATTTAACGTAATTGATTATAAAGAACATTTCTGTGTATGGAAATGAACGGATGGTAATTCACTTGTTGTAACAGGACAACTACAATTTGTTAATATTATTAATTATCATTATTGTGATTCATCTTCATGAATTATAATGTATGTTCGTACCAGCAGCATCCGCATATTTTTTTTTATTGAATCCCATTTAATTCCTTGACATGTGAAGCAAGATGTAATGATAAGCACTTGGCGATTAAAGTGTCGAATTTTGTCAGTTACTCTCGTTAATTCTCGTTATTAAATTGCTTTAAAACTACTTTTATGAAATTTAAGGCATTTTTAGGCGTTCTACATAAATAAATTAATAAATAATATTTGTATATATGTGTATTATTTGTCATATAGTTGCTATTTGTATGTATGTATCGTTACATTCGTGTAATGATAAAATGCACTTTGGCTTCTACAGGGGTCGAGCTATTTTGTGTCTAACACCCTTGTGCACACCTGTGCCTCATAAAAAATCGAATGAATTAGTTAGCGTTGCTTAAGCGAACGAAAAACATAGAATTTTTAAAGATTTAGCTAGAGAACTAGTGGATTAAGGTCCTGGGGTCGATTCCGAAATATTATTTTGTAAGTGGTAGACATAGAAGGCTGATAAGCCTTACTTAGGTCTTGTCCTTACGTCCTTGTTTGAGTGTTTCGTTTAACTACTTGCATTAAAGAATTTTTAAAACAAACGCGGAAATGTGTCTGCCCTGAATTATTTTTATACACGTTATATATTATATTTATACACGGGCGTTATGCCCACAAATGCAGATGGACACTTATTTTAGTGGGTGCGTTGACAGCCTTTGATAAGGTATCAGATAACAAATAAAAACATAAACAGGTTATAGCTACAAAAAGGCCACCACACAATGTTTTATAACGTTACATTGATTTTATTGAAGCCACAGAACATCAGAATTTACTTGAAGTACATAGCGCCAAGTTTTAATTTATTTTTTGGCTGTTTTTTGTTTCCACAAACAAAAGACTGCAATAAATTTAAAGAGTTTTCATTTTAACAGAGACAAGTGGAGCGGACGCAACCAGCCAGATTATTAAAAAAAAAAGTTTATTCCAATTTCGAAAAGTTTCAATTTAATTTGAAAAAACGTGAGTTGTAATACATTTAAAGAGTACGTAAAACCTTTAGATAGCCTTTGTCCCTGAAAATTAAGACTCCAATATATCTTCAGAACTTTCGTGGTGACAAACATAGCATTTATAATCCAGCACAAGCCAGCTTTACAAACAACTTTAATATCAAAAGACGAATAACTTTCAGGGTAATTAATTCGTTAGATAGCTTAGCAAACATAAAAACAATATCAAAAGAATACGGTTAATTAGTGAGTTTATTAATTAGAGATTACATCAATCAATGACGAAAGTTCATACCTAGATAACAAAACTATTTTTACTTTAATTATATCAGTGTGCTTTTTTGTCTAATTTATTTTACAGAATAATACAGAAATTTGACATTTGAAAACCTCTGTGTTTTGTTTAAATGTAACAATAGCAGTCTTGTCATGAACGCGACGAATTCGTATAAAATAGTTTTTTTAAGTTGGTTAATGTAAATCTTGAAAGAAAAATTTTTTTTAACCAGATTAAAGCTATTTGTACTATTATAAACTTATAATTATTTTACATAATTTTAAATTTAAATTTTTCCGAAGTTTCTGCAAAAACCCGTCATCTTTTAGGCGATACCAACTCCGGGAAAATAAATACAGATAACACAACTTTCTCTACAGCTGTGATACTTTTGACATTCAAGACCTTTTGTCTTCAGTCACCGTGACCACGCACGCTGTAAAGCACGCGAAACGTCGGAAAATTTAAAATTATGTAAAATAATTATAAGTTTATAATAATACAAATAGCTTTAATCCGGTTAAAGAATTGTTTTCTTTCAATGTGTAAAAGGTTTGTTAACCAAAGACAATACTAATGTAAATATATTAAATTACTGACCGAGTAGTCCATTTATTATTTAGTTTAAGCTATTTACTAGTATTGTAGAAGCTCTATATAACGTTAGGAAACCGGCTTGCCTGACACACCCAAACAGTGGACGGCGTGTTTCAGGCACAAGAGGCTGATCACCTATTTGCCTATTAGATTGACAAATGATCATGAAACAGATACAGAAATCTGAGGCCCAGACCTAAAAAGGAATCACTACTGATTTATATTTTTAAGTATCAAAACAATTTTTTACGGGTATGCCAGAGTACATTATCATAGTTTAAGGTATTTACTACTATTATAGAAAATTAAGTAAACACTATGTAATTTTAGGCATATATTTTTATAGATCAGGGCCAAACGGGCAGGAGGCTCACCTGATGTTAGGGGATACCACTGCCAATGGACACTCCTTGCCCTATGTCGAATTGGCCCGGAAATACTTCAGTGAAAAATAGATTGTAATTCACAAATTCGCCCTTTTATGAACTTTAGTAAACATTTTCGGTAAATAAAGTATCTCTTTACGTTTAAGTTTCAACAAGTCTTTCACCTAATATTCTACATGGAAATTCACAACAACATAAAACACATTATACTATAATTCAGATCGATTATAAATTTTATTGATAGCTCGTAAATACAGTTACAAATTATTAACAATTTACGATTATTACGGATCGAATTTTATTAGCTCTAAGTGGTTTAAAAATGCCTTCAATATTACACCTCTATTAGAGATTTATTGTATTTTTGTTTGAGTCTTTACTGTAGTACGTAATTATTGGATAGACGCAAGTATCACTTATTTTTTAATAACATGTTGTGATTTGAGGACGATAGATGCTTTTATTTCAATTTTAATATCGTAATAATATTTCCGTTGTGTTTTATGGAATTCGTTTTATACATGATTTTCTTTGCATTCTAAATGTAATTATGGACGCGCATTTATTATACACTGCTACTCCAACAAATAAAGTCTTGAATGGAAGCCTTAAAATGTAAATAACTTTAAACAGAATTTTAATAAAATCGTTAACAAAATATAAGGTCAAGGCGTGCCAATTGTACAATTATGAATAATTAACGTTTTTAAAGTTAGTTTATTATAGTATTTTTTTACAGTTATATCCGTTGAATTTCTATAAGCGATTACGCAATTTTTTCGTTTTAGAATATTAATGATATATTTCTACTACCACAGAATCCAAGCTTGTCAAATGTATATCAGATAATAGTCTCGTCCTCAGTAATAGGTAAATCCTGTATAGCCTATAAAAACAAATATAATTACAATACAAAGTTTCAAAAACATCCCGAAGGTTATCACAGCCAACCAATCCTAAAGAAACACTTGATATTTTCTAACAGTTTGCGAGGTCCGGCAAAATAATATTAATATTTGGCTAGCATCGGATCGTGACTGGAGATCAAAATTATCAGTGACGTACTGAATTTTTTTAGCTTTAAGGCTTCAGGGTACAGCTCGTCGTTTCGGTAAGAAAATATTTCTGTACTGAACGGATAATTATCTACAAAGTAAGATGCCTATGAAATCCATCATAAATCCCATTTGTCGCAACTTCCAGAAGAACCTGTTTCGACCAGAACATACCGATATCCAGATTGAGCATTCTGATAAACGATCTAGGTCTGGATATCCATGGTTGCTCCCCTGACATTTTGAAGTCGATCCCTGTTAATTTTTTTATTTTTGTTTATTTTTGGTTTGTATTTATTATCACATATATTGTATTCTATTTTGTACCAATATCACATATATGTGCCGAGCGTAGACTAACCTTTTATAAATAAATAAATGACTAATTAAACATGACCAATGATTATGACAGATCGACTTGGTAAGGCTCCATATTCATCAAATGGATGGACAATGTTTCTGGTATAGAAATTATGTAATGCCGGTGAAAGCTGTAAAATACGGGTAGGTACTGTACCTTTTTTAAGTGACATATTAAAATGGACTTTATACATAGTACAATATATCTTCTTAATTTAGCATACCTGTATTGTATGTCTTTGTTTTATATATGTCATTGTGGGATATGTAGATTTTGTATGTTTAGGAATAAGGAATGCTTTACTGTTTACATGGAAAAGACCTTTCGTTTTACGTTGGTTAGGTTTGATTTAAAATGCTGATCACCTACTTGATCCACCTTCTATGCTTGACAGACACAACAGACATTTTTTTTCGTTTACCCTACACCGAGACAGAAAGTCAATTGGTCCACAGCCGAGCTTCGAACCTACGACGTCATTGATGAGGATCGCACGCTACAGACTAACAATGTTCTGTTAATAACATAAACAGATCTTATTTGGATTCAGTTAAGCCATGAATGATAATTATCAATCAATAGGATTAGATGTACTATAATTATTAGATAATATAATTAGTTATAATGATAGTTCAGTTAATTAATAAACAATTATTATCTATGGAGGGAATGTCAAATTCGAATTTCACAGAATATCGTTAAGTTTAAAATTGATAATTGACATTTATCTAACGCCGCAGAAGGTTTTATTATCTAGAGTTTAGTGTGCATATAGCACTATATATAGCAGTATATGTGAAAAACGTATTGGATTTTAACATAACATATATAATTGATTAGTTATATGCTATAGTATTAGCCTCTATTCTATTTGTTTAATCTTTGTTTTTTTTTCGTTTTTGTATTTTCTTTTTCTATGCTCTCTTATATTGTTTGCAATAAATAAAAATAAGATTTTTAGGGTTTACTCTACATTTTCCGTGTTATTTGTTCACTTAAATATATTGATGAATGGCGTGAACGCACGCTATGCTTACACTGATCAAAATACTCATATTGACAGATTCTACCCTCAGTTAGTTTAATAAACAATAAAATTAATAAACATCTAATGACAAACAACTTAACCAATTACTTATTGACACTGGAAGGAACTAGTGTTTAGGATACTGGCTAGGCCTAGTTTAAACGCTAGTGCTCATAGAAGTATATTATGTATAAGGTTAACCAAAATGAATATTGTATCTCAACGTTTCGTTGCCTATTGTATGTTTACAACCTTTATAATGTAAGTACAAAATGTAATGTTATTTGAGTCAAATAAAGTAAAATTATTTTAATTTTATTTAACAGAATTTAGTATTTTCTATCTAGTACAGCTCAGCTCATAATGATGCGTAAAATTCAAGACAAGAGACAGGAGGCTGGTAGAAGGAAGTATGGTTGCCAACCATCAATAAATAAAGCAATAAAGTGGCACCTGAAGGAGAGGAGTACAACCTTAGATTATATGACAATATATAACCAACTGCAAATCCTGTGTAAGAAAGTATTCCTGTTAGTAAATTATCAATACTGCCACACTGTTATTACATTAGGTTTTATATTACTTTTATAAATCGAGCTTTCAATTTTAGAAAGTAAACATACTTTGGATAAGCTCACCGGCACAGCTCGGTCTATCCGGAAGATTTTTTATGCACTTTTTGACTTGCTTTTACAGTCGATATTACAGGAAACACATCTAGGTAAATATAGGTTATAACCCGTATTTAAAGAAAAAAATATTTATTCAGCCATAACATTCATTTCACATTCTTAGTTATACATTTAATTATTCACTTTCAAACAAAAAAAGTCTCGACATTTGCAGAAGAAACAGAGCACCGCCAATTTTCAGTGGCGTGAGGACCCTAAGTGGAATTGTTTCGGACTTCAGTTGTGGAATGACGGACGTAGAGATGATACGGGTGGAATTTCGTACTCAGTTGCAGGTAAATTCCAACAACTCTTCCGTGGTAAATACGTAAGAAGATGCAGAGAGAGTAATTTCAATGCTGAAGATGATCCAAACAATTATTGACATTCTAATGTACGCTTTACGCTTCAGTGCAACTTAGACTGGTCAACATATTTAGTATGAACCTAAAACCTCACCTCTTAAAGGGACCCAAAGCCCCGTTTCCTTTAAAAACTAAAATTATCTATGAAACGTGTAAGCTCAGTGTCCTTCAAATATAAATATATTGTAAAGATTGCCAATAAAGCACTAGATCTTTCATACCAAACACAACCATTTAGGAAATAAATTAATCTTTCCAGCGATAAATACATCGTAAGATATAGACTATACACTCTATTAATAATATAAGGATATTGCGAGATGAATTTAAATAGGTTGAGGTTTAATAGTCTCATTTATGAGTTCTTAGTCTAAGACTGGAAACTTTATTAGGATGGGTAGCATATCGTAACGTAACCCATAGAACACTTTATATATTAATAATATACGTATATGTTATACGTTTACTACCTATAAGGAAATTATTGTGTAAGGTGCAAAATAAACTTTTACTTTAATGAAAATTGTATAATATTGAAACTCACAGAAAAATAATTACCATTTGACTTTATATTTATTATACAGATACCGGCAAACTTCTTGAGCATTCAACGAGGGTGTGGGGGAAAGTTTACGTTTACCAATCACGCGATCGACACGTCACTCTCCCGCCGCACCACTTCGCTTCTGCGCAGGCAAGGACATTTGTTCAAGATGTTTGCCGGTACCTATACATGACGTCCAGAAATGTAGATTTTAATGAAGTTTGCACTTTTCCCAATCGTAATCCCGATATTTACTAATACAAAATAATGTGCTAAATATACAAGTTTTACGATATTTAGTATCCAGGCTCGTATTTAAAAAAAACTAATCAAATTCTGATCACATTCCAACTCAAACTTATAATAACTTTCTTTATTCATATAGCTAACCAAGTACACTTATGAACGTCAACATAAAAGATTAAATTGATTCTAAATTTACATTTACTACTAGTTCTCAAGTCAAGGACGTAGAGCGGGCAAGAAAAACTGGAAAGAAACTCTCCGCCAGTATTTTTAATCGCCAAATATCAAGTCATACAAATTGTTTGAACTGGAGCCAATCAATCCCAAGGATTAGGATCTCTTAAATAATCGTTACATCTATAAAAAGCTTTATTGATGAATTTACTGTTAACGAGAGTTTTGAATTTTTCCAGTGATAATTCTCTAATTTCGCTTGGGAGTTTGTTGTCAAAACGAATACAATTTCCATTATAAGGAGTTGTTTATCTTCTGGAGCCTGGTTGGTCGTACGCTTAGATTTTTCTGTTTCGAGAAGTATACTGGTGAAAGTCACAAGGTATATGAATTTGTTGGGATTTACAATCTCCATGACACCGTTTTTTGAACATAGTCTTGGTTACATTACACTCTAAAATTAAACCATGATACGCCAAATATAATAATAATAGTAATTAAAAGATTTGGATATTTATTTAAAATATTCTTACGTATAATATGCAAATTCACAAGTGCAAGTTAAATAATAAACTCGCAGCTCATTGTTTTATTTTAAAGTTATATGCGCCAATGTGTACAGTTGCAATAGTCCGTTATATTGCACAACTGAAGGCAGGTTTCATTTCTGTTTTATATTAAGAAAACCTTACATAAATTGCGAATTTAAATTTGGTACACTAAACATATTTCATATTCTTAATTTAATAATAATATTATTTTACAAATACAACATCTCTAGGTTGCATAATAGCGACTGATCTATTGCAAGTTACAGAGTTAGGACACAGTTCTCAAATGACATGTTTGGTAGAATGTGAGTCCGCCTGAACTGTGTGTAAACTCTAATAGTTATAACCAGCCACGCTCGTTTGTTTTATCACTAAATTGACTCAAGGTGTCTATCTATCTGGCAGTATTCATAAAATATAAGTCGTGATCCGATCGTGGAACCGAGCATTTCATAAAATTAGTTTTACGTTTTAATTCGAGAGACTTTTCCAGCGACTGCTTTCTTCTATGTATCCGAATCACTATATCTAAATTCATCATATTCTTACGGTCATTAGTTTCATATGTACACGGAATATTATTTTGAAAATTGGATACAGTATTAAGATACACTTGTCAAATAGTACGGCAATAAAATTCTAAGTCTAGACGTAAAAGCGTTTGAAGTCTATAAATGTTTTGATTGGTGTATAAAAAAGCTTCAAATTGTAGCCACAGGGCAGGTGACGGGATTACACGTAAAGCATTTTAACCGCGCGCGTGCGTTGCGGTCAGAGTGACCCGTGCCGTGCGGGACATTGTGGCGGAATGTTTTTTTTTTAATTCGTATAATTGTATTTTTAGCAAATGATTTTATGTATGGTGAAATATGATTAAAAACAGGCGCTTATTTATTAAATGAATATCTAATAAATCATCACAATATAGCTAAACTATGATGTCAACATTTCATTATTTGACAGTCATATGTTACCGATATGAATAAGATATAATAAGATATTTTATTCTTACAGTGTTGCTTTGTTTTGTAAGTCAGATAATACAGTAAAGAACTGATGCTAAAACAATGAATTGTGTATCGATCTTGTTCGTACAATAACAATGCAAATGTTATATAAGAAGCTTAGTACTTAACACCTCTATAAATCCTTGAAAAATACCCACCGAGCTATGTAAGTAATTGCGTAATGCGTAGTATCAATAAAAATAAATGTTCTCCCTACAACATTATACGTTAACACAGTCCCGTAAGGTCCACAATCAAGTGACTCACTTTACCAACGCTAACATCTTAATCCTTACAAATTGTGCGTCCCCAATCAAGTAAAGACAACAGGATGACGTGTTTATTTAACTATAGAATATCCTGAAGCTTATCTGAAAATAGTAAAACCACGAACACATGTAGGTTTCCGATGTAGCGCCCATTAACAATAATCCTTTGTAAAAGTCAGTGAAATATTGCTTTCGGTCGCGACGACCATATGCCGGCAGATTACGGTTGGATATCGCTTGATTACCATTATTTTTAAAGTACGTCATTTATAAAGGTTTAAGAACTGCTTACCGCAACGCTACATTAACCCATCTATTAATTATACGCTCGAGGATTTTTTTTTATTTCATTGGACTCCTGAACGGCTTTATCGGATTAGTAAAAATGTATGGAAAGGAGAAGATGAATCAGCTTTTTTATTTATTTCACCACCCCATTTCATCATCACCAACATCATCTTTATCATCCACTGATTAACCAGGATTTGTGTTACCTACCTAGTGTAGCCATAAGTATTGTTACAAATGATTTTTTTTATTAAAGTAATGTAATATTATTAAAAATTATACCTACATTTTTTTATGTAATAGGAGGTAAACACGCAGAAGGGTCACCTGATGTGGAGTGATACCATGGACACTCACATTGCCAGAAGGCCTGCAAGTGCGTTGCCGGCCTTTCATGAGATGGTACGCTATTTTCTTGAGACTTTCCTACCTAAGTAAAATTAGTTCGGAAATACTTCATTGGTCAGCTGGTTCCACATAGTGGTGGTGTCTGGCAAAAACTGCCTTAGAAAACGCTCAGTTGTGGAACGACATGTTTATTAAAGTCTCAGCAAAAAATAATCTATTGCAAATGGCCACCTCTGGGTTTTATACAGGCCTTTGATCTGTTTGGCCACGAATCTATGAATTTACGCACTGCTTCCAAAGGAAAATTTCGCTACGGCCTGCTCCAAAGATTTTTTAAGAGACTCAATGCCGCCGTTCCCTTCCTCTAAAACTATCAGTAATTTGTACAAATCGTCCTAGTTAACTAAAAATATTTGATTTACTTTTGAATTTAAACTGTTAATAGCGTTCTAAAAGAATGAGCATACCTGAAACTGTAACTTGAAAAACAATAAAAGGTTTCAGTCCATTATATCGGAGTGTATGAGAAAGAACTGTCCGAATCGCAGTAAAATCAAATCTAAATATCAGACACAAAATAATGTCGGCTCGTAATCCAACCGGCCAGGGTTATCTGCGCCGGCTAGCTCTCATTGCAATTTCACATTGTAAATTAATCCTTGCCTTTGTTTTAATGCTTTATTTTCTGGAAAATAAGCTAAACTTGTGTTTGTTAAATGTTCTGGTGTTTATTGCAAAGTGTTTTCAAATTATATAACTACATGAGATACTATATACGATACATATTCCAAAGTAAAAAAATTGAAAGAACGGGCAAATAGGTTTTTTTTTTCACATATATTTTTTATTATTATTACTATTTTGTGTTTCTGTATGTGCGTTTCGTTACTAATACATGTTAGGTTTATGTCTGTGTATTCTATTTATTTATGTTCAAAAATTTACAGCCTTCCAAATATTTGATTTTACATTTAGTTGTGACTTATGTTAATTACAGATTTTAACTTTGTTAAATTGAGTACATGTATAATAAATATTAATAGTATAAGTATTAAACTTTATTTATTTTTCTACATTTTTATTTCTCTTATATTGTTTCAAAATCAAAATCAAAAGTTTTTATTTTAAATAGGCCTTTGCAGGCTCTTATGAAACGTCTAGTTGCACGGTTCCAAAAAGTGGGTCTCATGGAAAAGAACCGGCAAGAAACTCCATGGACACTCTTTTCAACAATGGTTTAGCTTACAAAGACTCGGTTACAATAGTAATAATCGGCTGAGAAGTTTATATAATGCAAGGTATACAGAGATTCTATACAATGCAAAAGAAAATTGAGTTTTTACTATTAGTGTAAAATGAGATACACACACTTGCACAGCGCAAGTTGCCAGGGAAGCCGCACATGCAGAGATGAATTAGCGCCATACATCTTTATCGTCAACATAGTCTTGGATTTTATAATACGCTTTTTTAATTAGGATTCCTTTGATGACGTTTTTGAACTTTTTAGTCGTAAGATCAGTTACACAGTTTGTTTGAGATAGATAGTCTTTAAAACATATATTCGTCAAGGAAAAAATATCTTACTGGCTTATATAAGTCCGTTGTACGGGTGAGTCTAATTACCACACACTTTTCGTTATAACGAATGTGGCATTTAGGAGTGTACATGAGGGTTGTGTGACGCGTTTAAATAGACAAATCGGCTTACCATTTCAGTAGAATTTAATTTGGCGTTATAAGCTGAATCATAGACTCAAGATGTTGTTACGAGTAAACAAATGAAGGTGTTTCAAATTGTTAGTATTTTCTCGATACTTTCGATATAGAATATAGGTAGTAGTTTCCAAACAGGGCATCCATATATATTACAATTCAGTGATTTTTTCTTTCGTATACTAGATACACAAAATAGAAAAATATATAGGATTTTTTCAAATAAGTGAAATTTTTAAATTATAAGATATTTATTTTTTTACCCGTACAGTAACGTTTATAGTAATGGTCATTAAAATGAAAATAGTTGACTAACATTTTATAAGTCACGTGATGCTTGTGTGACATCGCGTGAACTTTGGAATTACTTCGGCCGTGAAAGCCTTAATTTCCCCGATTTCCTAGCACCTTTAATAAGCTTCACATGCGCCCTTTTTATATTTATACCTAGACCACAGTATTACGATTAGTATAAAATATGTACATTTCGTGCACAAATTAAATTTAAGACAACTTAAAAAGCAAATCAATTACACGTACATTAGACATTACGTACGGGTAAAATATGGCTGGAGATATTGTGGAATTCCTGGAAGGAAACTTTTACCCGTGGGTATACCAATATTTTTACCATATAAATGTAGGCACATCTTTCATTTTTATAACTTACTGTCAACATTTGTGTCGTATATGTCTAAAGTACGGCGTACAGTTGGTGTATTGCGCTCGTACGGTAAGTACGGAAGAACGGGCAAGAAAAATACAGTCACGTCATGTCATTTCAATATCTTATTACAACTTCTTGTAGTACCCAGCCTAATCGTATCATTATTATTACTTTGAACAGTTCAAAATTATGAACAAAATATTCGTTAACTGTAAACCTACATTGGCAGGAACTTTCTAGCAATTAATTTGCTGTGACCAATAAAGTATCTTAGTCAATTAGTCGAGACACCAGACCGTCGCCACAAAGAGCATTATTGGACAAATAAAGCACATTATTTAGTATTATGATAGAATCAGCTTGAGTGTATCATTGTGACTAATTTTATTTATGGTACCCTCAAACACATTTATAACCGCGAACTGGCCAATAAAACCACTGAATCAAAGAGAAAAACTGCTGCTCTATAAATATTTTATTTAGGAGAGTGAGAAGTAGGGTGGATATATGCAAGGGTTGTGTAATTCATCTACTGGGGTGGGTTTATTTATTGGTTTCTTAATTTCGTATTCAACTTCGGCGCACGTCATACACCATAATTTCTGGACAAAACAATGATTGGTCCGCATTCCTGGCATACGTGGATTATTCAAATCATCTAATTTAGCATTATTGGTGCACTGGCCAACTTTATATTTTTTTTTTAAATTTTCTTTTCATCAATTTTTGTATTACTATGTAGGTTAGTAATATTGTATATTTGTGATTTACATATAATTAATTTCCGGGAATTAGTGTCTTATCTGAAATAAATGCCAATAATGTATAAGCAAAAACTCCGGGCTTTTGGATTGATCTCTAAATAGTAAATAATAATAAACTTACGTATTGCATGGAAAACATACTGATTTTATGAATTTTACTATTTTAGAAATATTAAGCATTATACTTTTTTGGTGTGGAGTAGAATTTGTTTCTTAATTAAACTTATGTTAACAATTATATTTTTGCACTAATTTATAGATTTAAATAGAGGCTGGGAAAATAGGAGGAGCACTTCAGCTGCCACTGGAATGACACCTAAATGAGTTAACCAAAAACATTGATACTAAAATATAATAAAAACGAAATAGTACTTTAACATTCCCATAAATAAATATAAAAACAGCATTTTTTTACGACGCATGGTTACCCTAGAACTGGCGAACTTTTACTAATGTGTGTAGTCAAATGGACTCTTGAGAAAACTCATGCGATAATGCGCTTTATCCAACACGGAGTTAGGGCTAGAACTCTGTGGAAACCTACTGGGTGTTATAGTTTGTCTGCACCTCATGCATATGAAACACTTAGGTCATAGAATAAATCCGGTCTACCGAGATAAGTTCTAACCCTCTTATTTGAAAAAGTAAATCAGTCTTACTGTTTTAAACATCGCTATCCTTTAACTAAATTAAATAAAATGAATAAAGACAATCAGTAATAATTATTCAAATGCATGGTCAAAGCATTTGAATAATTAGTCCAGGAAATAGTATTCTAAGTCTCATTCGTGTTCAGAGAGATAAAAATGCTATACGAATAGGTTAATTCTCTCAAAGTTAATCATGGTAATGGTATCAGGGCACCTTTCTCTCCAACTGCATGTCTAACTAGTAAAATATACGAGTAAATGTAAATGTGTGTGTACCCATCGTGGAAAGTACCAAAAGCAATCGGCGCAAAAGACGACCTCAAAGGCGATCCAAGGACTGTGAAGTACTGCTGGCTCATACTGTCTCCAGATGCCTTGAGAAAAATGGAACTCCATGGAGGATTCCTATACCTGTGAAGGTTGTTCCTACTAAAATTTTAAGTTATAATTTAATATATCAAAATGTTTGTATTTGATTGTTTAGGTTATTGCGTGTAAACTTTCTGTATTTAGATCAAATATTCAAGTCACTCTTTTTGTTTTAATGCATGTCATAGAAAAGGTTTAGGTCATTAAGCTTCGCGTTTTTTAATCTTAACAATGACCTTGCAAAAGCTTTTAAGCTAAGTGAAAAGCTGAGCAATATTCACAGTTTAGGGTTTATATACTCGTACTAACCTAGAATTTTATGTTAATATTTAGTTTAACATTTATGTGAAGCGGGAATCTTTGGTGAACAGGAACGGCAATCTCTACAAGATTCAAGCGCGTTCATGGCCTTTTTAAAAGTAAACTCTTTCTTGAAAGAAATCATTATCTAAAGGCTACACAAAATATACAAAAAAGCTTCAATGCTACGCTATATAAACCTGGACTTCGAGGAAGTAGGCGATTTGAAATAGGAACAACAACCACATAAAAATAAGAAGAAATAAACTTTTGCTCCGACTTTAAATGAATGTAAATAATAAATATCTTAAACTCTATTACCGTAAATTTTAATTTCTTGTCTATTGTATTAAAATTAAAAAAAGCAATAGGTTTCAATATAGTATCTTTTCGGCAGTTGTTTAGATTTGGGTTACATAGTTACTTATGGTAAATAGCCGGCATCCGTCTGATAAATATATTAGGAGGGAGTCATGATAATTAGTGGTGCGTGTGAAAATTTAATATCTACTCGCTGGGATATACGGCTTGCTATTTTTATATTATTAATGATTTTTCCTCCACTTTTTTCTTAAGCTTAATCAGTTTAAGCGTGCGTAAAGCTAAAGCTTTTTTAATTACCTTATCATTAATTTCCATTTAAAATGTTTATTTATTATTACAATTGCATATAATACAAAAAATTAACATAATTAAATTAAAAGGATTGCAACTGGCGGCCTTATCGCTTTTGAGCGATCCCTTTCAGGAAACCACTATGAGAAAAAAAAAATGGTTTAAATTAGATAAGCTAGGCAAAAATACACAGTTATTAAGACAAACTAAACTAAAAAGAGGATACATAAAAAATAAAAAGTCACATGAATCACTATAATTTAAGATCAGATGTTAGTATTTACTTGTTAAAAATTGCAAAGCAAAGTGTTAGTCGTTAGTCTATATCCACAGATATAAACCACTCTTGGGTAAAGGCCTCCTCCAAGCCTTTTATCTATATCTTTCTCAATAGTCTGCCAGTATTTTCATGCTATTTCCAGCAAGTCAGCCCAGACCATCTTCTTTTTGGCCTGCCCACTTAGCTATCATAAAACTGTGCGTAAATACCTATGTCAGGGTTCCAAGCTCTTCCATAACAACGTCCATCCATGGACAGTGTCAAAAGTAAATGGCGCAAAAGATGACCCTAAATGAGAAGGAAGGACTGTGAAAAACTGCTGCCTTCAGGTGGTGGTGGTGTGTGATGTTTGAGAGCAGAAATAAAATAATTTTTTTTTAATAAACTTTTTAATTATAATTTTAATGTTTTGTTTTTGAATGTATTGTACAATAAAAAAAAAACATCTACACTGTTAAATTTTAATTATAGACTTAACAAATGCTGTAAAATAACAGACGTATTTGGTTAGGGTAAATGCTAAACATTACGTATACGTTTTAGGGGTTACCATATAGCATTTGCTTACCGCTCGTCAATCACGCTTAGAATGCTGACTCGGCATTTCAATATAAGCCTTCTCCTCCACTCCAGGTAACACTTACCCTTAATACTAATAAACGATACATTGAGGCCGATTAATTGATAAAATCATGAGTTCAAAAATGGGACTAAAATACGGTCATTGAATTTTTTTCAAATCCATTTCATAGTAGCTCTGTGTCAGTGTACGAGCCAAAGCTATATTTTGCTCACTCAGGCTTCTTAAGCGTGGCGATATCTTAAATCGTCGAATTTCGCCCCGAGAGTATTGCCAGACGTAGGCACTCTCTTCAACTGTTACATTGCATTCATTACATAGCAATTAACATTTAATTATTTCGCTTATATATTCTGTTGTTGAAGGCGAGTGGTAAATATTATAGTAAAAATGAAATCCTCTATTATTTACAGCACCCCTATGACCCTGGAACCGTACAGTCAGTAAGTTTAGACACCGCCGTGAATACGTAAGCTCCAGTTATGTCTGACATCCGTCGGCTCGGCTACTAAACTATAAAATGTCCTGCGTAAATGGCCACTCTCAATATAGGTAACAATTTTGATACTTGACAAGGTTGTGGTGAAGAGATCTTGTGATCAAGAATAAATGATCAGAATGTGCGATTAAAGACTTGACATCCGTGGTTTCACATGTGAGCGTTTTTGTGAACCATCTGCCTATTGAAGTATTTCCGTACCAATTCGAATTACTTAAAGAAAAGAGCGTACCAATCTTAAAAAGGTGGCAAGCCCTCTGGCATTGAGTGTCCATGAGCGAGGCGGTACAGATACCGGCAAACATCTTGAACAAATGTCCTTGCCTGCGCAGAAGCGATGTTTAGTTACCACTGGGAGGGGGGGCGGCGGGAGAGTGACGTGTCGATCGCGTGATTAGTAAATCAGTTGACGTTTGTGTCCCGCGCTGTGTACAATGCGTAAAATTTCCACACTCCCTTGTTTAATGCTCAAGAAGTTTGCCGGTATCTGTATCACATAACATCAGGTAGGTCTCCTGCCCGTTTGCCTCCTGTTCTATATGAAAACTTTATAACAATTAAAGTAGTAGATAATTAGTTTGTTTAGAAACTCACTTAGACTTATAATTTATAAGCATTTAAAATACATTTCAGAAACACATCGAATTTATTATTTACGCATCGCTTTTCATTTAAACTGTGGTCTATGTTATTCATATAACGTTAAACTATAATCAACCCTTTCTCTGGCTCCTTAATTATTCCACGTTTAGCTTAGCTTGCTTTGTGCAGCTCGCTCAATTCATCAAGCAGCTCAAATTAAGACTAACGATTCGCCAGCCATAATGCGGCCGATTTTAATTTGCAAGCAGATTCTGCCTAATGATTACCTTACCTCCTGTATATAATTCGTGCGTTTTAACACTGAGATTAGGTCAGTGTATTAGTTGGAAATATAGAAATAATAATCATTCTAACTGCTCCAAAAGACATCCTCAAATATTGAAAATACTGATGAAGAAAGCAGCATGTCTTTGACAGAATCCTAATCTAACTAATTGGATATATCTAATATAATTTAAATAAATATATATTTGGTCGCTGCCACAGGGACTACTTTTTAAATTTGTTTTAATTTTAAATTATTTTTATTACTACTATGCAGGTAAAGACAATTGTAAATACTAATAAATCAGGTTTGTCATATAATTGATAAATTCTACTGACAACCAAATCTGTCAAGATTTCTTCTACTACTAGATGTAGTTAGTATTGTAATATGTACAAATATATTCTGTTTTCACTTGAACACAAAATAGCTCTTAATAAATTAACTTTACGAATAGCTCGGTCGTATAAACTAAGTAATAGATTGAAAATCTTCAAGCAATAAATTCTCAATGGAAATTGTTATCGTAAATATTGTAAGTTTATACAAAAATATTGATGGAATAAAACGAATAAAGCTTATATTTTCCTAAGAAAGATAGCTATTTTTCTGAAATGTTCCCTATTATTCCGCCATCTTGTCATTGCGATGACATTTGCAAAAACCTAAAGTGACAGCTGACAAGCGTGAGCGGACTGTCGGTGTGTCAATCGAGTTATACTTTGACGTTACTGGTTTAATTTACAAGAGGATTTAAAAATAATATATACATTTCTAACGTAAAATATTCAACCTATATGGGCCAATTATAAAAAAACAAATTCAAGTAATAATTGACCATTTCATATAATACAACGAATTATCTATTGAAAATGTATGTTATTGTCAATAAAAATCCCCACATTTATTCTCTTTACAGTTTTATAAAATAATTTTTGCCTTACGTATTTACAAAGTACAAAGATGATAAAACGCCAGACCTAATCCTACATCCATAAATCACAAACTTCAGACTGCATTCCGACTGAAAAGGTATAGAATTGGTTAGCTCTCGGAGCTGTACAATCGTCATTAAACGAATGCAAATAGAAAACCGCGTCAGCCCCAATGTTGTGCCAGCAGTCGAGACGCTTTGATATTGCGGCTTTTATCAGGTATTTTTCGCTTTTACGAATGGTGGAAGGGTGGAAACGGAAATCTTAGACGAATACTTCAGTTAAAACACATTTGCTTGACATAATTGTTTGTGAGGCGAATTCGTATTGAATTAAGCACAATGTAACGTTTGACGAATTCAAGAACGTAATATTACATTTCTGGATTTTCGTAACATACGGTAGACTTGGCACTTAAGCAAGATCAGACCTCTGTCTTCTCTTTAGCAAATGTCAGACCCAGGGTCGTTGAATATAAAAGCTTTAACTACATATAGAATCTATTAAGATATACGTCCGCGTATGTAATGTGTATACAAATAAAAGTCATGGAAATAATACTAACAAAGACGGTAGAATAAATAAATTAATTATGTAATTAAAAAAGTGTATTTATAAACAGCCTACGACTTCCGCTGCGTGGTAGTAGCTAGACAGCTATTTTCTTTTCGTATCTTTCATTAATTTGAATGAAATGTAAAAAACCTCTCCAATCTTATTTTGCGAAAATTACTGTTTACAGAAGACAGTTTCCATTAACAAAGCAAAAGGTATACACTAATAATAGCGTAATTTTATAAGTGTTTATAACATTGATGTACCTTTTAAAAGAGTATTGAAACCTGTTACATGTATGTAAAATAAATATAAATCAGGAGCACCTATCAGTATAACCTTTTAGGTCTGGGTTCAAATTTCTGTATCTGTGTCATGACCATTTGTCTTCCCTTCTGGGCCTGACACACGCCGTCAGCTTTTTGGGTCTAAGGCATGCAGGTTTCCCTACAATGTTCTTCTATTGTAAATGCGACATATAAAGAAAGTCCACAAACAAACGACTCTGTTATGGGATAACTTTCACAGGACAGGCTTTTGATCATTATAATAAAAATCTAAACCAACAATTTACCGCACTGAATTCATTTTAAAACAATTTAACAAATTATAACAAAAAGATCACGCAAAAGCGATATTTAGTTGAGTACTGACAATAAATTTGGCGTTATTTAGTGTTATTGTGAAACACCCTAATGTTTGAAGCGTGACAGAATGGACCGGGGATGGCCATTAGGGGATCAACACTGAAGGACAATTAGTTGAACAATTCACACTGCTAGTGTATGTATTAATTGCGTATTTGTATAGTATACCACGAGTTTTCAGACACTTCTGAATATTTGTTCAGATTAGCCATCACATCAATCGACGCAAGTGGAAATGGATAGGCCATACACTACAAAAAGATTTCAATATAGCGAATATGAAGATTAATTATTAAAATATGTCATATTAACTTGATTTAGTCTTTATATAAAAATCACATAAAATAAACTATAAATATACACGCTATACGAATGTATATTTGTTGTTTGTTTTGTCACGTTTATTCGTTTTAAAGTGACATAAGAGTTATAAGGAGAACATTTGTATTCATATACTGTCTAATTATGTTTTATGTTGGTCTGTAAGCAATGTTGGCTTCAGCGTGCGACTCACAACCCTGAGGTCTCAATGACCGGCTGTGCTGCAACGGTCTTTCTAAAGCGTTTAAGAAGCACTCGTACGGTTAAGGAAAATGTGGTAAAATCCCCCGCCATGTCTTATACTCAGAAAGTCGACGTTATGTGTCAATCACAAAAGGCTGATAACTTACTGGCCTATTAGGAATGATCACGGAGCAGATAAAGAAACCTGGGGCCCAGCCCTAAAGGTTGTAGCGCCACTGGTAATATTGTATTGGTTACTATGCCTGAAGAGTTGAATAAAATACGACATTAAGATTTTTTTTCAAAAAAATAATCAACCTATTATCAATGCCCTATATTTTGACGACACTTAAAATAGTAAATTTGTTTATTCATTAGACATTTAAGGTTTATAGTACGTTTGTAAGGGTTTGAACCCATTGATTATATTGATTTGACAATTTATTAATTAACTCGAAACAATCAATAACCACTACAAATTTATAAGTCAACTTCAAATATATTGTGATGTATTTGAGCTTTTATATCATTCGATAGCTTTACCTAATTAATTGGAGCTCATTAAATTTTATTCCTCTTTTCACTTGAATGTGTGAGCAGTCTTAAGAATCAACACCTTTATCTAATAAGTAATTCCTTGCGAAAGTATAAAGTCCATTCATATTGTATGACCATGGAGAGGTTAGTTGAGCTTGGAGAACATTTCTGGCTGGAAAAGGCTTTAACTTTTAAAAAGGTGTTGTAACTTTACAATGATCTAGCAAAATAATTTATAAAATGTATTGTTAATATTGTGGATTACTAATAAATGGACAAATAAAGACTACTAAACGTAATTTGTAAGTAAAATCCTTAAGGATTTTAGACCAGTCATGATCAGCGTGTAACTATCATAGATATATCAATACGTCAATAAAATGTATGGTGGAATTCAGAAACGAGCTTTTGACTTCTTGTCAAAATCACACTTAGAGCTTTATCGTGAGACTTAAACGAGAAAGCGCTAAGTGTGATTTTGTTTCTGAATTGATATTCGTTTTAAGTCACTGAAGTTAACTTAGTGTGATCCTTAAGTTTCTCAGTTTCGTCTTCAAGGCAGAAACCATCCGTATCACCTCGACGTCTGTCGTTCCACAACTGTACGTTACTTAAGGGAGTTTTTGCCGCGAAGCAGCTGCCCACTGAAGTATTTCTGACCCAATTCGACTTAGGGTCCTTCAAGAAAAGAGCGTACCATTAAAAGGGGAGAAACGCCCTGGCATGATCACCATGATCACATAACATCAGATGAGCTTCCTGCCCGTTTTTTATAAAACAAGTTCATTAAAAGATGTTAAATTAATATTAAATTCAGCGTCAAATGACTTCTTATTTCATAACATGGAACCAAGACATACACGTCAACTCGTGGCAACTATTAACAGAAATTGCACGAACGACGAAGTTAGCAAGTTCTATATAATTGCGGTGCTAAGTCTGGTAAGTAGCGAAGGTAGTGCATCTATCAATTAAGTCTAATCGTTGAACAATTAAAACGAGTCGCCAACTTACGTGAGTTTAATAGTGTCAAGCGAATTGCAGACGTTTGTCTCAAAGAGCACACGTAGAAAGCTTATAATTTATGTTGAAGTTTTAAGTATGATTATAGCGTTTCTGTCTGCTTATCTTGACCAAAATCAAATGTATAAAATTTAAGTGACTGAGAGATATATTGATTTCTTTATTTTGTAAAAATTCGGCATTGGCACACCTCCCACTAACCAGTGTTGGTCTAATGGCTTCAGCGTGCGACCCTCATCCATGAGGTCGAAGACTCGATCCACGGCTGCGCAATTAACATTCGTTCGAACGATGAAGGAAAACATCGTGATGTACCTAACCGGCATACTTTAGATCCAAAAATATATATCTTCACACGTTTTTCCTGAAGGAGTAGGCAGAGATCTCCACTTGCTACGATCCTGACATACTTGACTAGACTCTTGCTTCATTTACTGTCATGACATTCACATGTATGCTCGTCCATTATTACTTTTGATTTGTCGTCTAGTACCTCCAGGATTTATTACATTTCCTTGTCCATAACAAGGCCTAGTCAACCCGACTTCGCCATCCACAGTTACCTTATATATCCTATTTGTTAACCGTTCGTCATTAATCCTGTATAACATTATTAGAATTTCCTGGTTTAATATAATATTGGCGATTGTATTTTTAAGCAGTGTAAATTATTATAGCCCGATAGTGTAAAAAATTATCGACATTATAGTTTTGATGTCTATTAATTAATCTAATCCGTATTAGGCGAATAAGTATTTATAAATTAAGTTAAGTTTGTATGTGTAATATTTATTGGCAGTGGAAGAGTCCACCCGAGAGGAAGTGGGCAGGCCGAAAAAAAAGTGGGCTGGTGACTTAATAGAAATAGTAGAAAAATACTGAAGTATCTTTTTCAGTATTTTTCTGGAAAGGGCTGGAGTAGGCCTTCACACAAGAAGGGTCCATATCTCCAGGTAACTAACATTTAGCTATCAGTAAATACTAAAAATATTTGAAATGTAACATAAGGGAATGGAAATTAAAAAGGGCCACTTATCATTAATATTTTTGGCAATTTTCATGTTTACCGTAATCATCACACATTTTTGAACAATAGATTGTATAAAAAATAATTTTATCGTTACTTTAATAAATAAATTAATTTAAACATTGTTACATATAAAGACTCTCACTGCCATGGTGTCTCCTCTTGAGTTTAAACGCAATTTGCCAGAAAAAGCCGAATAAGTAAATATAATAAAATCAAAAGTTTTATGTAAATATCTAAATAAAACTTTATATACCTCGACATTAGTATTAGTTTTGCTCTCCCAATTTCTCACGTGTAGTACTTAGTGTAGACCACAAACACTATTAATAATAAAATATGACGAATTAGGTTCCAAAACAAAATTACAAGTAGGTATATTAGTGGTCTATGTTTCCCGGTCTCTAACGTGTAGTACTTAGTGCAGACCACAGAAACTATTAATAAATAAATATGACGAATTAGATTTCAAAATATTATTACATATAATAGTGGTCTTCGTCTCCCGGTCTATAAGTAGTAGTACTTAGCGTAGACCACAGACACTATTATGACGGATTTGGTTCCAAAATAAAAATGAACGTTTAAATTCAACAAGCGTCTTGTACACAGTTAAGACTTGCTGTCAATGCCAAGGAACACGCGTTGTTGAAATGCGAAACAGTACCACGTACCTACCAAGATCCTATTTGACATTCTACACGTTCCCTACATTACAATGTAACCATAACGTACTAACCTGAATTCTAGATAATCACTTAATTGATTACACAGGTAAAGCTTGATTACTACCAGTATTTCACAGGCTCATTGTAAATTATATGTTTGTATTGTGAAAGTGGTAAAGCTAATCATGAATTAGACTTTGCATATTTGAAATGAAATGGTGACGAATACTGTATACAATGTTTGAATATCCCTTTTTGTGGTGAAACTTCTTTATCGGTGTTGTAAAAAAAATTACCGTCACATTTTTCGGTTACACGTCACATTTTTCCGTTACGCGCCATCTATTTCTTGTCCCTTCTACGTTAGGTTAGAAGAGATTCGAAGCCATTTATAAAAAAAATATAACAATGATAGTAATAATTATATTACAATTAATGAAATTCTATCATAGTCTTAGTAGTAATAAGGTAAAATAATAGTATTATTTGTATTCATGTCTATGATAATAAAAGCCTTTTGTTAAACTTTATCATATTTAACTTTATTTAGCCAATTTCTGTAAAGTTGCATATGGTAGATCATTTCTCGAAAAGGAAGTTTCACTTCTTACGTGTGTACACTAACTAGTACACGCACACATTTTTATTATTACGATGTTAAGTGGACTTAAGAAAATTAATAATCAGTGCTTAAATTCCCTTCATCCCATCTCTAAATGTGGAGCAGGCAGCCTATCATTTCACTAACCCATTGATAACTTACACATACAAAAAACCATACAAAAAAATATCACCGGCCAAACGAATCAAGGATAATCGTTGTGTGTATGTTCGCCATAATCTACAACTCCTACTGTAAAAAATATTTTAACCGCAAACTTTTATTAACATTGTAGATGTGAGAACATGCAATAAACTTAATACAATAATATTTATTGTATATTTGTTGATTGCTACGACGTAGCGGTGTCTACGATCATTCTTTTATCCATTCGAAATTTGAAGTTTTGATTGCAATATACACAATGTTTTTGGATCTTTGTTTTGGACTTTTTAGGTCAATATGATGGTATAAAGCCTCAGTCATGCACCAGCGCATTCATTTTGATTGTCGCATCGCTTTGGCTATACACACTATAGTAACAATTTGTCTGAAGCTTTTTATGAAAGTTTTTTGAAACAGTGTCCGTTGTATCTGTTGTTTAAAATATGGAGATTTTTGAGCTACATTCAAAAATTCATACAAATGAAATCATAAAATGTAAGTACGACACATTGGAAATTTTATTGAAATTTTTTTATGGCTTTTTATTCGCTGAGCGTAATGTGGATTATTTTTTATATGATCGAAAATAATCTGTTTTTAATTGGACTTTAAAAATGCATAATGTTTGTATTTTAAGTGCATATTTAATTAGATTTAATACTATGATAAAATATCATGAAAGCACATTAATTTGAAACATTCAGCACTTAGTGGGGATGAACTAAAAAATATAATATGGAATTATGAATCCAAAATAATTAGCGTGTGTTTAAATGCTTGGTTATTAGAATATTCTTACTTTGAGAAGGGTTTAGGCTATCTACCTTAGTAGGGGCAGTACAGCAATTTCTATATGAACATAAATCGTCACGATTTTGGTATATGATGATATGCTTCAGTTATCAAGCATATATATACAGTGATTTTTTTTTATGTAACAGGAGGCAAACGGGCAGGAGGCTGACCTGACGTTAAGTGATACCGTCGCCCATCGATACTCAAATAACTAGAAGGCTCGCAAGTGCGTTGCCGGCCTTTCAAGAATCGGTACGCTCTTTTCTTGAAGGGCCCTAAGTCTACAAAAAGTGCCTTGGAAAACGCTCAGTTGTGGAACGACGGACGTCGAGGTGATACGGATGGTATTTTGTATTTTGCTTTGACGTCCGATAATGAAACTCAGCTGCAGGTATTAGACCAACCGACCAACACCTCTATGGTAAAATGATATAGTACTGACAGTAGTGATATATAGTTATGGACAAGTTTGCCCCGTCTCACCTCCCTCGGCCAAGCAAAAAACCTGGGGCGGACGCAGAGCAGGCGGAAAATAATAAACGGCTTGAATATGTATTTTCTCTAACTTCGAGTTTGTTCTCTTTGGAGTAGATACTCTTGGGTTGTGGGGTTCAAGTGCACAGGCGCTAATTAAATATGTAAGTTGGCGCCTGGTAGATAATACCGGTAAACCCAGAGCTGGTGCTTTCCTCGCTCAATGAATAAGTATCGGAAGACAGCGAGGAAATGCTGCGCCAGCGTTAAAGGTACACAGCCAAACTTGTTAAATTTGAAAGATTACTATGTAGGTTAAGAAAATTGCAAATACCGTAGATTTGTTTCTTATGTTTAGTTGTGTGAATAAAGATTGTTCTACAATGTATAACTAACCTTTAGTAAGACTTCAACTAAATTCGAATGCTGCCAAAAAAATTCATATTACGACCCTCATATTACGAATTTACTTTGCTACACTAAAATGTGTTACGTTTCTTCTATAACTTTCCAAGTATATAAAACAATAAAAGCAGAACTCAATTATTGACCGTATTCAACGGGAAAGTTTTAAAGCTCTGACCCAACAAGATAAGTTATTTCGTACTTTTCTTGTTTTAAAACAATGGCTAATAAGGAACTCGGTCTGTGGAGACCGTAACTTCGCCTAATCCTCCACAGAAAAAGTACAAGGATAATCGATTTGAGCCCTTAGTATGTACAATACGTAAATATCTATCGTAAAGCTGTATATAGATATCGAAAGTTAAGATACGATTTGGTATGGTACAACCTTCGAGAGCGTATTTAAAACTAAACGGCACGAACAGAATACCTGTGGGAAACTAATTGCATAGAATAATAGATATATGTATATAGAAATATAGACCTTACGGGTTGTCAAAAGGCGCTTTGACATTGATGCATACTTGAACATCCTGTCTTGTAGATAAGTAATTTAATGAGACACCAAATACGTTAACTGTTACATAAACCGTTTAATAGAAATTTGTAAAAGCACCAAACATAATCATCATCAAAAAAGATTTTTTTAATCAGCCATATAAACGTAGAGCTATGCAGACAGTTTTATGTATAAAAAACTGAGAAAATGTAATAAGGTTTTTTGCCAGTTTCTTTCGTCCAGTCTATGACCTTGATTTGACAAGTAGCAGTAAAGTTAGAGCCATTTTTTTACTGATGTCCATAAGTGTATTATTGACCTACACGAATTTATTGTATTGTTTTTTTTAATTATATACGATTTCTTTGATTGATTTCTTAAAAAAAATAGTATCTATATAAAAAAGCTGTCACCATACATGCACTTAAAAATTATTAATATATTACCAGATGTTCAACATAACAGTTATTATATTACTAGAATTGTACTACAATAGAATATTGTATCACACAATGTCTGGTTCGAGTTCGGAAAGTGATTCTGTTGTGGAAATTTCAATTGGAATAGTTATGTTCATGTTGGACGACACCAATTATCGCTACTTTCGTTTAGGTTTTATACATTCTATTTTTGAAAAAGCAACTTATAGAAAATCCATTTTTGAAAACTATGCATCTTTTATAAGCAGTCAACTTCACGCAAACAGCGTTTAAATAATTTATATGTTATTTTGGCTATATATGACAGCCTAAAGCTTTTCTCGGTAAATAGACTTTTAAAGATATTTTATATGTAATAGCAAGTGAATACGGTTTATATACACTATGACGACATTAAATTTAGTTATGGGAACTAACAGAAGTTTTAAATATTATTATTGGACTCCAAGGCAAAGTACAAAATACCATCCGTTACAGCAGTTTTTGGCGTGCACCAGCTACCCACTGAAGTATTTCCTAACTAATTGGACTAAGGGACCTTCAAAAAAAGAGCGTTCCAATTCTTCAAAGGCTTACGAGCTTTCTGGCTTGTGTGTCCATGGGCGGCAATATCACTTTACTTCAAGTGAGCCTCCTGCCCGTTAGCCTCATGTGAAATAAAAGTTTTGACAACTTAAAATTCGAAGGTTTTTCGCAGTGAACCATTTTCTATAGAACTTAATAAATAAAATGAATAAGATCATATTTTATATCCAGATAATAATGACGTTGCACACGCAGCGCGCCATTGGGGAGAAAAGAGAGGAATCCTCGTGCACAGGGCTGACAAGTTTAGAAAAGTGGATTGGAGAATATTGGAAGAAATATTCTCAAGATAGAGAGATGGAGCCTATACCTATTGGTAGAGGCATATATCTATAAGAGGTCCTTGAAATTATGTATGTATGTAAGAGTGTGTTATTTTTTGTAAGTATGGATGAATGTTATTTTATTTTTTCTCATATATGTGACAAGACGCTTTTAATGTGAATAAAATTCTTTAAACGAGGAATAAATGAGGTTAATTTATTATTAATAATAATAACGTTAAATGTCGAAAGCTTGAATAAAAAATTGATGAACGTTTTACAATACCTATTTCAAAACCCAATACCAAAGTTTCTATAACGCTGCTACTTTTAACTTGTCTTGAAGATATTTTTTATCTAGCTCAAAGATGGTGAACTTTTATCCTTTTTACTACAACAGGGAGTTCCAGAACCCAATGAATAATACATTTCGCTCTTGAAGGGTTAAAAGTTAGAAAATAAAATTCTTTTCAATTTTCTGTAGCCACATTTCACAAAGTGAGTGTAATATTCAATATTGTCTTTTATTTACGGGAGTATTCATTAAACATTGAGCAGTGTTGGCCTAGTGGCTTCAGCGTGCGACGCTCATCCCTGAGGTCGCTCGATCCTCGGCTGTGCACCAATAGATTTTCTTTCTATGTGCGCATTTAACATTAGCTCGAACGGTGAAGGAAAAGATCGTGAGAAAACCGATTTGCCGTAGACCCAAAAAAGTCGACGGCGAGCGTCAGGCACAGGCTGATCATCTGCTTGCCTATACAATTTAAAAATTATCATGAAACAGATCTGATCTGAAATCTGAGGCCCAGACCTAAAAAGGTTGTAGCTCCATTAAGAAATTAACAATACGTAGTCACTGGACCAAAACGATTTCCATCATTATATAATCTACTTAAGAATACTAATTATTAAAAAAAACGCGACCTTGCATTCACATGAAATCATTGTATGAAGTGTTTTAATTCTGTAAAATATGTTTAATAGAAACTAAATACATGTTTCGATGGTTACTAATTGCAAGTAAATAATATCCTTGTTTTAATTGATTACGATACAACATATTTTTTTCATCTACAGCCATTTGAGATACTTTAAATTGAATTCTTATACACTCACAATTACGTACGCTTTAGTTTTGATGTCTTAGTTTTAAATAATCTATCAGTCGTAATATATAGATCTTGAATCCATACGCGATGGAAGGCCGTTGACCTGTTACCACATGACTTCTATATACCTATTATATGCACCAGCCTCTGACAAAGTTCATCTGCAGTATGTAAACCCGTAAAATGCAATTGTGTAAAGAGGCCAATAAACTTTATTATTAATAATAAATAACTAATTCACAGATAGAAGATGGAATGCCAATTAAATGTTATGATCTGTGTACCGGCTGTGGTATGCTATGGTGTAGTTTTTTAAAGATTCCTTAAAAACAACAAATTTCCATTTCAGCTCGCTTTGCCGGAAATATAATGATAATGCGCGCTTATAAAACAGTATGCTACCGCGTTTGCTGCCTTCATTCGTGACTGCTAAACCCAATATTTTACCGCTCAATTCCCTTTGTTTTACCCAAGCAAAACAATAGCAAAATCTGTCACTTTGCGAGGGTATGACGTTCGATTTACGTGGTCAATAGACAGTTTAATAAATATATGTGTTAGTACTCATCCGTAATTTGATATATTTTAATGTAAACTAAACCAGGGACGCTGTATTTACAATTATTTATGATTTATTTAAATTTTAGTCTACCTTATTCTGGTGGTAAGTACGGATTCTAAAACTTTGATACGATAATTGCTATAATTATGTACAATAATAAAATATACCTTTATTAGAATATTATTTTTTAATATAAAGTCGCTTGCATGGCTTAGTGGTTAACGCACGTAATGTAAGTAACGCCTCCTTCAAGAACACTCTTACCAATACTTAATAGGTCAGCGACGCACTCGCGAGCCCTCTGGCGTTGAGAGTGTCCATGGGCAATACCACTTAACATCAGATGAGCATCCTGTCCATTTACCCACTGTTTTATAATGGCTTTCACTTGGGGTGTGAAGATTTCCATTTCCAGTAGAGATTCCATTCAGACTAAGTCATGCCGGTTTTCTCATAATTACCTTTACCATAAAACCTTCTTGATCAAAAACATTGGTTCACAGCCAAACCGCTGGTTTGACTCCCGACCTCACCTTACTTTACCGACCGAGTTCCTGGTCTTACAGAACGTAATTATTAGACCACCAAAGCATTCAAAACACGGCATCCTAATATATGTGGCTTAAATCCGTGATATTAGTGCAGTTAATACCATCCGATCTCCGGTTACACTCGGTATCAATAGAAACCGGTCCACTATGATGCGAGGCATATTGAGGGTGGGGTCATGTTACTTAATTGTGACCGGATTCTGTACACATTATGATACATCTTAACTACGAGACTTAAACCTTTCTATGGTTTAATCCATGAATCCAATTTATAATACATTTATTTATGAAAACAAATAAGAATTGATAGTTGGCTTTGCAGTATCATTTATTTATTTACACTTCGTTACATTTATAGAAAAAGAAAAACAAATAACATCATACATGAAAATAATAAGGTATGCAATGGACGGCCTCATCGCACAAGGCATCGATCTCTTCCAGGCAACCCTATTAAGGAATAAAATAAACAATAAACATGAAGTAAAAAGCAAGAACTGCGTAACTAAATCTTATAAAAAAATAATAGTATCGCAAACCTTAATCTAAAATAATAAAATAAAAAAAAGCTTATGTCATAGATTCATGAATTGCGATGCAAAACAAAATAATAAACAATATCATACTGTAGGTAGTATGTTTATAAGTTTTTTGTTCACGATAGTAACTATTAGCAACCTCGTACCACGGGGTAGCACGTATAGGGTAGGTAGCACGATTCAAAATTGCTTTGTACATTGTTTAAATTGTCACATTATAATCTATAATTAATCATTTTAACCACATCAGAGCGGAAACTTACGCTACGCGTACCTACGCATTACAACTGAAATGGATATGGGCGGCCATATTCCAAGGGGCACAGACTAAAGATAGACCGCTGAAGCCACTCGCTCAGTCGAGACCTTCAGGAAAAAGAATCGTGGAAAGACCACAAAAGCGGTCGGCTGACGACAACGTAAAGGTATTGGGGAGAAATGGATGGAGAAAGCGAAGAACATATACTGCAGAACACGAAATAATGGAAAGAACAAAAACTAATGAAGACTATCTGACAAAACTAACACCATCTGATTTGTAATTTTTATAGTTGGTGTTAAAGTGGCTTAATTATTATTATTATAACTAATAAATTTACTTCAGAATGACTAGCATCGTACTTTTAAATGTATAATAATACGCGGGTAACACTGAAAATGTTTAGAACTGGCCAGTTGGAAATTATATTGTTAATGAAAACTTTTTTTGAATTTCAATTTTAGAACTCTTTGGTAACCTTATGTATTGCATTTATTTGTCAATTGTTTTTGTGAATTGGCAGCAAATCTAACTCTTGCTACACGTGAAAATTAACCTAACGAGAAAATTTTCGGTCAATGATTTATTATGACTTCCGTTGTGGGCTTACTCAATAACAAAGCTATGATAGGCTGCGATTAGGATTTCTTAATGAAGCCCCATCTCGTGCCACTATTTACAATTGTTTAAGCGTGGACGTAGCAATCTCAAGGATGATCCGCGTGAGCGACGTCTTTTAACAGCGACTACTGAAGATAACATGAGTGCTGTGCGACGCATGATATAGGAAGTTAAAAGTGACAAATCAGCAGATACGGGCAAGCCTAGGCATTGGTATACATTTAGGCGTCAGAAAGCTTTGTACCAGATGGATTCCCCATACTTTAACCGACGACAAGAAAAACCTTCGCATGGACTGGTGTCGCCAAATGTTAAGCTCAACGGCGGTGACTAAAATGCTGTATTTGACATCGTCACAGGTGATGAAAGCTGGATATATTGCTACGAACCTGAAACCAAAAGACAATCAGCTCAATGGGTGTTTCCTTTTGAAGATCGGCCAACTAAGGTAAAGAAAAAAGATGATTGCCTCGTTCGTTGGACGGAAAGGTCATTTCGCAACAGTTGTGCTAGAAGATGGAAGGACAGTTACTGCAGACTGGTATGTCAATCGCTGTTTGCCGAAGCAGGATCCTCCTTCACCACGAGAATGTTTTAGCGCACTCCTTAAAACGGACTGTTGTCTATGGCAGGCGAGATAATGAGTCATCTGTCATATATATTATAATTTTCGTGCATTGTCAAAATATATGTTAAAAAAGACTGAAAGATAATTCATTGCTGTAAATAAATTACGCACCATTTCATCGACTCTTAAACAAATTCACTGTTCAAATTAAATCAGACCCAAACACGGTACTTTTTTATCGTAAATTATCAGATAATTAAGTATTTAAAAGGCTGAGCTTTTACTGATAAAGGCTTGGCCACGTAAACACTGGATTCGCGCCGAAAGCCCGACAAATTGATTGGGTTAATCGCGTACATGAGTGACTAACGAACGCGCGGTGCCGGGACGATAATTAAACTAGGGAACTATAGGTACCGATACCACTCAATCGTTAGATTTGACAGTGACGTAGCATGCGGGACTTTATAGCAGAAATGTTTAATTTTGATACTATCTAAAGATGTACCCACATTAAACAATATCGCCATGAAATCGTATGTTTTTGACTTTAGACTACAAACACAAAACATATTTTGCTTTAAAGCAAGAAATTTCGATATTTTAGGTCGTAATTTGTCGAAAATGAAATATGAGACTTGAAAAAGTCAATTTTCGTATTTAGGAGATCAAAATTTTCAAAATCTATGGTTTTCATTTTTTAACGAAGATGAAGCATTGAGTGCTACCTCGCGGCACTATGTGAATGGCAAAAACCCACTCCGATTGCACGGTATTTTGTCAAATATTTGTATTATTAATACAAGTATCACATATGCAAACATACAAAAAAGGTACTCATTTTCTTTTATGTGCGTAACTTAACTTGTAGCACGTGTAATAAGTAACTATATAAATTTAATAGAATATAGAATAAAAACGTAAAACTTATCGTTTCAAGATTATTGGTCAACAGTTTTATAAAACAATCTAACAGATGTTGAACCTACGTTGCAACTCCTTTTTACCGAATGATAGCTTCAACAAATCTTTTGTAACATAATATATTTATGTAACAATTACAATGATATAATGATTAAAAAAAAATCAATGGCGCTACAACCTTTTTTAGGTCTTGGCCTCAGATTTCTGTATCTGTTTCATGATCATTTGTTAATCTAATAGGCAAGTTCTACGGTGATCTGCCTTCTGTGCCTGACGCACGCCGTCGACTTCTTTGGGTCTAAGGCAAGCCGGTTTCCTCACGATGTTTTCCTTCACCGTTCGAGCGGGTGTTAAATGAGCACATAGAAAGAAAATCCATTGGTGCACAGCCGGGGATCGAACTTACGACCTCAGGGATGAAAGTCGCACGTTGAAGCCACTAGGCCAACACTGCTCACTCACACATATAATGATTTAACTAGCTTTGATATTTTCGTTACATTTTCTCTGGTAATGTCGTTCATCTAGATCTAAAATACAATTTGCTTGCAAAGTTGTCGTAATCAGTTCTGTCGAATTAGTTCAGAAATATTTCGATGAGCAGCTGGAACAACGCATATCAAGGTCAGCACTCAGTTGAAGGTATTTAATCCGAACAACGCCACCGACAACTATTATTTATGCGCCAGAACATGCAGAGTCCCGATATTTTTACGTAACTTAGATTACATTTTTATATATTAATAACATGCAGTACATTGTGATTCGAACGCACGATCTCAGGGTTGATGGCACGCTCAACCAACGCTCTTATAATAGGTAACCATAGTATATTTCTGTACAAGCCGATGCATAACATTTGTGGTAAGACGAGTAGCGCTAATTATGATTGCGGTGGTGTACAGGGTGTACGGGGTGGTACATAAAAGTATAGGGGGAAAGAAACGTAATGAAGCCGGTTAACTCTGTATCGAGTTTTGAACTTGCTATTATTGTACTGAAATAAGGTTTCGGCATTTCAAAATAAAATTCTTCGTACCTGTTACGTTGTCAATACGAAGTTAAATATGTTTTGTTAGACTATGAAAAACATATAATGTACTCTTTAGTATTTTAATACTTGACATATTAAGTAACTTAAATTTATTCGTCTATATTGATGAGATAAAAATTCTTTGAAATTATCGACTGTGATTGCCACTTATCTTATTGATAAAAGCTTGCCAAAGCTCGGCACAGTGATACATTAGTAAAATAACCACAATATACAATTGTTAATTTGACAAGCACTTATAGGCAAACATGACATACACGAAGAGATAATACAAATATAAAACAAAATAATTAAAATTAAAACTATTTTACATTTATTAGATTAATTTAATGCTAGTTATTATATAATTTACCTAAAGCGATTCTGTTGGGCTCTGATATCTAAACATCTTAAAGGACCGGACACATTTTTTTCCGTAAAGTATTTGTTTATATAATAGCGTCGTTCAATTGGTATAATACAAACCTTACATTTACGAAAGATATAACGAAAGAGCAAAAGTATCAAAGAAACAAGTCTCCAAGGATTTAAAGGGCCGTTGTAAGTCACGATCAGACAGCCCTCCGCCCTTATTTTCGTAATAAATTACAGACCACAATCTTTTTCTCCGATTTCACCTGCCATTCCAGTTATTCGGGTGTTACAGGTGTATCTAATGGTCATTTTGTCTTAAAACGATTACATAGATATAGACATAACATTTTTTACGAAACACACACAGTAAAATAAAAATAACAACACATACATTGTGGTTGTAACTGGCCCTGGCACAGCATTATGCTATGCAGTAGACATCTTCCACGGCGCTGGTCAATCTGGCCGAGACCACAACAGTTAGGATGAGATTACTGTCTGGTCTTAGCCTACATTGGGCAAAACGTTCTTGAAGTTACTTTTGTTTTTAATTCTGCGCTCTAAAAATCGCTGATACTCGACGACAACGATACACAAAAAATTTAACTATGTTTTAAATGTATCACATAAAACTATATTTCTTGTATTAGTAGCTGAGCAGAACAAAAAGTGTATATATTGAACGACTCCTATCTGACAAGAGATAATTAAATGTATGTCAAACCTTTGATTACAAACCGACTCATTAATATTATAAAGACGAAGCTTTATAAAATATGAAATATCGAAGGGATGTGTGAGGAGAAAACTTGACTGCTCTCCATTAAAAGTTCCCCCAAGTTCGATCCTAACTATTTCTATAGATTTTATTCTAATCCGTGCAAATAAAAAACACTCTTTATTTCAGAAAAAGTTTTGAGGGACGAAAGTCTCTCATCTCGAGAGCTGTGAAGGAATGTGCAAAAATCCTTCACGCAATTTTCAGCCTTAATCCATTGCGTTTGATATATGTTTACGATATCAAAAATCTAGCAACGTTAACAAGTGAAGATGGCTTTTTTTTCGATTGTGGGACTTATATTGTGAGAGTTAGAGGCTGAATTGTTTTCAAAGTCGTTGAATCATCAAACACTCGAAGGCTCGAGACGTCCTACAACAGACGTCAAAAATCTGAAGTTTACTAACGAGAGAAATAAGATTTGTTCTGTGTGTGACAATGTGATGTTCTATAAAGATATAAAATTATTTAACAAATCTTTATGTTTATTATGATACGTTATTTTTAGCTTAGCTTTCTTTTCCATCGGTTCCATTCTTACATTAGATTTCTGGAGAGGAGAAAGGTGTGTTCCAATATAAAGAGATTTTCTGTATATTTCATATATTGCTTTGTATTTATTTCAGATTACATTCCTGACTCCGACCAATAGGGAGGCTCACTCAGTCACCGACTGACTAGCCCAAAGTCCCTAGTTGCGGATTATGCAATTAACGATTACCGAATACGGCAGTTTAGGCAATCAGCTTTACCTGTATCTATGCGATATTAGATTTGATAAATATTTGAAAATCTATTAATAAGTACGTGTATAATTTCTTGAAACCTGTCATGTGTAGTTACATTTTTATTTGTATGAAAGCTTCCAACCTATTTGGATCCCAAAAAGATTTCTTGATCCGTGATCCCAAGGTCATCAGCGCTGTGGATATTGAGGGAACATATACTACTTGAATACAAAAACGACCGGATCGGTACAGCTATTAGAAGATACAGAGCGCTGGAGTAAGTCGTTTCTGGAGGACATGTATAATATAAAAAAAAATTAAATTAGTTTTCAGATTTTTTGTTCCGCAATCCCAAGTTTGCGACATCAGCGCTTCGGATGAGAGAACTACATATCAATTGGAATCGAAAACGAGAGGATGGTATTCGCTATTAGAAATTACAGAGTAGGTACGCCCGTACCATTAGAGTAGGGCAATAATTTCTGGAAGAAATGTAAGTTTAAGCCGTGTTGTATGTACAAAAAAATATAAACTTCCACAGTAGTCTCGAAGCGAAACTAATTTAAGCGTACGACCAACCCGGCTTATATGGAAATAGTATTCGTTTTTACAACTAACTCACTCTCAAGCGAAATTAGAGAATTTTCACTGAATATATTCAAAACTCTCGTTAAACGTAACTTAATAAAGATTTTTATAAACTTGACGATTATGTAAATGACTCTTATGACTGGGATTGATTTGCCCCAGTTCAAATAATTTCTATGACTCAAAACTTAGCGTTTAAAAAGAGTTGCGGAAAGTTTCTTGCCAGTTCTTCTTACCCGCTCTATAGTACATTAAAATTACTGACGTTCGTAAGTGTACTTATTTACCTATATGAATACAGTTATTTTGACTTTGATAATATATCTTAAGAACTTATTTAACCATACGTTTAATTATGTACATTGATCTAATTATATCCTACTCAACAGATGTTAACGTAGAGCAAGAATATAGCCAAAGAGCCAATTAGAGTCTACATCGAGTGTGAACTCCCGATAACAATCGCACTTAGGAATACTAATGTCGATACAACTCGTTATCTTGCACCCTTGAGACGTTTTTAATATTCTACAAACACCTTGCTTGCGCCAAGTAGTAATTTAAATTCAGAATGTCAATACTTCCGATTTCTTTTAGCTATTTGGTGTGTGGTAGTCCTTTACGTGACATATTTGGAATTCTAACGATCCCGTGGGGTCGAATATGCGATTATACTTTTATAATATCGGCTTTTTCATTGACACAGGTATATTTATGGTAACGATACTTTTAACCAAACAAATTGAATAAATCACATTTATCATATTACAAATAAAGAAACCGATGGAAACATATTGTCTCAGGTGTCTCCTTGCTGACCATGACGCTTAGACATGAGCTATCGACTGAAGAGGGACAGATACAGTGAAAACATTCAGAATCTATGCTTTGCGTTTCGTTCTTAAACCTTTTATATAAATCCAGTTTTCCGCATTTTGACAGTGACATAAGAGACATTTGACCCTAATTTCCATGCTCTAATGTCCCGGTGCTACCGTCGTTCAATTCAAATATATGTCAGGGATAACATATGCCCAAGTTTTGCGAATGCTAACGTCTATGTAACCGTGACCTAATTCAGTGGATTTTAAACGGTCTTCGTAATGCTGACGTCACTAGAAGACACTCTTTATTAATAAAATATTTAGCTGTCTAATTGCACCGTTTTGACTAATGTATATTTGTCTTTTTCAACATAGTGTAAACACAATCTGACAGAAAGGGACGAAATAATGCTTATCACAAGAGCGTACCTGTCACCATAATAAAATAGTAAACTTTCGTATAGATAACAACTTTAGCTTAAATCTTGCATCACATATACTATAAAATAACAATAAGTATTATATAAATATAATTTATATGAATAAAAATGACTGTGATTAAGAATGACTACCAACATACTAAATATGCTCCAGCGACAACAGAGCGAGATCCTAAGAGCAATTACATGAACTAAAGTACAGTGGTACATAACCAACAACGAAGTCTACGAACGCCTTGAAATGAGAACAAGCAAGGAGGAAATCCGGAGTGAGGCAGCTTACAAAGAGCGGTTAATCTGTCCGCCAAACGAACTTGCTCGCCAACTCACCATAGAACAGTATATGAGACGACTAAAACATCACCATATTCCAGAGCTACAGCAGTAGCTCTAAGCAGTATATGAATTGATGCTTCCAATGGGAAAACCACTCCACGTGACAGCACTACAACACAAATATCCTCATAGCCTTCTGGGCGTATTTGCAATTGCAAATATGAAGAAATGAATCGCAATTCGAAGACGGCTGGACCAATTCGAGATTTTTTATACCTTGAACTCAAAGGTTTTTATGGAAAGACAAAAGAAAAATTGTTTTAGTACTTGGGTTTTTATTCCGGAAAAGCGGACAGTCTCTATGGGATAGCAATGTTCTATATGTAGCTACTAAAAGGGTTGGCTAAGTAAAAAAAACATATTAAGGCAAAACCAAGTTCGTGTGGGTAGCAAATTTACGAAATATATTACGTTAAATCTTCAATAACCTATAAAAATGTTTACAATTAAAGACTTCATCACAACGTAAAAAAGATAAAAATTTACTTAAATTAATGAAGAAATAGTCCTACCGCCAAATTATGCAGAATTGTAAAAAAAACTAGATAAGACGATTCTTAAAAATGATAAATATCCCTCCGTTATGTGGAACCTACTAATGTATATTTTTTTCTAAGCTTTTAAAGGTTGCAATTTTCGCATGATTTATACTTAACAAGATAAAAAGAGTCGTTAAATAGATACCCTTAAAAATCTTATCCCGACACATCTCGTGGAACGCGTCAAAACATTGTCTCAGTATCTCCCCTTGCGAACTGTCAAATTGATAACACGAACGCGACAGTTATATTGCCTGATCATAAGTGGGAGAGGGATGGAACTCTATTCAGGGTTTCCACCTGCTCTTTGTATAGCTTTATAGGTTTCCGAATGCAATTAGTTCCCACGTCAATACGATATTTTTAGCTAACGCATGGAATTGCTGCAATTATCGCATGAACTTGCCAAGCAATAATCAAAAATTTAAATGAAAAAGATATTTGTCTTTTGAAGTTTAATTTTTGTATCTTGAAAGATCTAAAGGAACTGTAGAGTATAATTAATGCAGTCAGAATCAGTTTAGTTACCAATTAACGTCAATTTAAATTTAAAAAAACAACTAAAATAAAATAAACAGTGTAAAATTATTACCCAATAAATAGGTAACTCTTACTTAACTTCACCTTAAACTTATAAGTGAAAGAAAATAATACGCTGCCAGAATTAACGCTTGCCATAAGGACCAAACTTTTTAAATTTGTATTTTTATCTATTTATCAAATTTTAATCATAATTACTATGTAGGTTACGAATATTGTAAGTACTGTATACTTGTGTTTTGGAAATAAACTTTTATATAGTATTGAAAGAAAACAATTTTTTAACCGGATTAAAGCTATTTAGATTATTTTAAACTTATAATTATTTGACATAATTTTAAATTTAATTTTTTCTTTGTGTAAAAGCTATGTTAACCAAAGACAATACTATTATATAGTAACACGAAATGTTAAGGTTTCTGGGGAGTAATGGATGGAGGAAGCTAAGAACAGCTACAAATGGAAAGATCAGTAGGAGGCCTTTAACCAACAGTGGTCCATACTGCAGAACACAAAGAAACTGGAATAACAACTACTAACGTAGACTAAGAGTATAATAACGAAACTAACAACCATTTGATATGAAATGAATTCTTTATATAGTCCTAAATAAAATACAGAACATCTTATTACTAAAAGCTCTTTACTTCCTCCATATACGAAAGCTGCTCTATAAAAGTTAGCCTTACCTTCGCTTCACAAATCTTCATCGTATATTACTGTAAAGCGATTGTCAGTTAAAATTTAATCTGTAAAGTGGCAACCTTGATTTCCATCACAATACAGAAAGATGATGAATGGCGACACAGTAAAGCACTTTGCGGTGAAACAATGTTATATACCTCTATTAATAAATATTAGACTGCTAAGTGTTTGTTCGTTTGTGTATCACGTCACAAATCTATTTAAAATGGAATTTTGTCTATTCAATACGCGATGTCTGCGTGTTAGTTTTTTTATAAATACTGACGTATGTGTGTCAAACAAAATGTCCGTTTTACGTCGCAATGTTTTAATTTAACCAGAACCATAGTGGGTTTAACACTGAGACATTGCAAAAGAGCAGAAAAGACAAGGTTAACGACCCAAGTAGAGGACATTATAAAGAAAATAAGGCAATTGAAATGGCGCCAACGAGACAAGTGGAGTGGAGAAGAGAAATGGACACAAGTTAGCGATATTATAGAAGCCACTACGAGATGGAAAAAGGAAAAGAGAAAGACAGAGAAAGAGATGGGCAGACGACATAAAGATAATAAGAGGCACAATTTGGAAAAGAAGAAAGGTCTAATGGAATCAGCTGGAAACGACCTATGTCACAGGACACGCTGAACACCAAAACTAACGCAACCAAATATCTAATGTATTAAATTATGTTAAGTTATGTATATATAAACAACTGTTTACACATGTAACATATTATACTGGTTGTCAGTATTAAAGGCTTAATAAAAAAAATATTCTAGATAAGTTTTGTTGTGTAAGAAATTGAGTACGTAAAAATGAATAGTTACGCTGAAAACGGCTTACACCTGCCCTGTCCCGCGCACGATCTGAGTACTGAACTCTCTAATCCACCAATACATACAGAAGCTTGGACTATTTTAATAAAGTTCTAGATTAAAATTTCTCTTTTCATCTGTTAATAATTTGTGACCTCGGAATTTTCGTTATGACGAAACCTTATTTATTTTAGATATTATATCACGAATTATAGCTTGTGAAAAGGATTTACTTTTTACTCATAGTTTAGATTTAGTGAAAGGTAATTAATGAGACCTTAACAATCTTTAAAATAGAAGCTTTTGTATATGCTTTACGACTTGGTCCACCTTATAATACTCTTTAACTATAAATCTTTTGACCAATGTACAAGCGTCAAAGAACGCTTGGACGTAAGTCTTAAATAGGTATACAATGTTTTGTTCTGTCACTTAAGAATTTAAAATTTAATTTCAGATATAAACGAATATTTAATTCATTTATATATTTAGGTTCGGAAATATAACATCAGTTATATAACTCGATGTGACTATAGTCTTCGCCTGACCACGTGATGCACATAATGTAAAATTATCCCATTATATAGACAAATTCATACCTTTACATAATATTAGTATACAATACAGCCTTGACATTCATATTCACATAGACTAACTGAACCAACATTTTTCCAAGTGACTTGAGAAATTCATAGCATTTATTAGGAGCTTATTATGTATTACTTTGGAATATGGCCAACAGTCGAAAGAGATAGAAAGCTCGATAAGACGATAATAATCTTGAAGTAAAATATTTTGTATAAAACATTTTTAGTTTGACATTGAAATATATTTTACAAAGCACGAAAAACGCCAGTTCAACTACAATAGTATTTTAACTGTGGCGTATTTTTTTGTAACTAAACATTTTGTATGTTATGAAAATGCGAATATATATATATATATAATGAAGACACGAAAGCGTTTGTCTTTTGACGCATATATCGAAAAATGTATGTTGTACAAGATTAGTAAAACAAATACAAAATAAATGGAAAATCTGAAGATTAAATTATAATTTAAGAGTTATTATTAATTCAAAAACTGAATGCACTTTTGATTGACTTACAATGCATAATCTAAGTGTCTTAGAATAGATTGAAGTAACTGCGAGGCTTTGCCAGTCTGCAATTGTAACAATACTAATTTGTTTTGACTTGGAGCAAACCTCTGTTATAATTTACTATCTATTTCCTGTGGTTTGTTGTTTAATTCGCATTTTTTTTTATAGAATGCGACAAATATTTTAAGAGATACCACCGTCTGTGGACACTTACACTGTAAGTATGTACTTTAAACATTTGTGAGGTCTTCGTTGTGATACTTTCATTCTCCAGGTTAACCACACAGAACTCAGGCCTCAGACTTCTGTATCTGTTTTGTGATCATTTGTGTTTCCTAATAGGCATGTAGTTACTTTCTGTGTCTGACACAAATTGTCGTTTTGAGTCTAAGGCATTCTGGTCTCCCGATGTATTTTTCATCGTTCGAAAAAGTGTTAAATATGCACATCGACAAAAAATCTGTTGGATCCAGAGCTCAATCTATGACCACCTCTGAGAGGTGAGAGTAGTAAACTGAAACCATACCAGCTCTAGATGAAAATCCTCCGAATTTACAGGGCGTGGTCTTTCGGAAATATTAACGGTTTAAACAAAGAGAAACTGAACTGATAAAACAAAAGAAAACTAACAACTCAAATTACAATTTATTAAAGTTTTACATAATATCGAATGTAAAGGAATATTAACAGTTCAAGTTGCAAATTTGTTCCGTTTTGCTTGCAGCAAATTGATAAACACTCTATTATCAATTTAACAAGAGAGTTTTAATAAAAACCATTGAAAATTAACTAGTATTGGGATATTTATTCTATATTAAGACAAAAATTCTATTTACAAGCAATTGAACTTTTCAATGGTAATTATAATGTTTTCTTTCCACAATTTATCATTTCTATTATTATTTTTCTAATAACATTGTATCATTTATAGTTAATATTAATGCCATAAATGTTAATGTAAGCACTGTCGTGTGTCTTGTAATGGATTTGTGTAATAATTAGTATGTACTAGATTTATGTGGTCGTCAAAGACCTAATCAAAAAGGTAGAAAAGGTAATAAAGCTAAATAAAATATTTTCAATACAAATACGCGTTACTTAATAATTTAATTAAGGTATAATTTGGAGACACAAGTTAGGTGATAAGATGCGCAAGTCGTATTTATTTTTCATACGAAAGGGACATTACTAAGGGGTTAATCACACAGAATCTGACTAAGTTCCTCAATATTTCTATCAAACAATTCCGCATTAAAACGTTATTCGTACCCGGATACGGCGCTGACTCCAAAGTCGTTCTACTTTTTAATCACGAAAAGTACACATCCAACCGCTTAATACTTCAGTTACTATGAAAAGTTAATTGTTTTTTAATAAATACCACGAGCGGACTGAACGTGTTAACCTAATTTGTTCCAGTTTACCGGTGGAAATTTCAAGCTGGTTTTTAACTTGCAGTTTTGGGTTTAAAACTCCGCCGTTTTACACGAATTTTGGGTATTTTAGAAGTTTAATTGCTAACGGTTTCGGGTTATTGTAGTGAATGAGATATTGTTGCCTCACGGTTAAAAAAGTTATACATAGTTATATCGAATTTAAATTTAAAGTACTATAAGACTGTTCTAGTCTTCGCAAAATAAATGCGCTTAAACTAAATAAAATCTTGATCGGTTATATGGTTAAAAATAGTATATAATAAAGCACATATAAGCTTAGATTACTTCATTATTTATTAGTTAATTTATATTCGAGTTATGGAGTATTTATTCACTCGTGTAATCTGTAACAACGGTTGGATTTCTAGTTGTTAACAGAATAGCATTATACTTCATTGAATATAAATTTGTTGACGGCGTGGTTTAATTTATATATGTGTGTTTTTTATATATGTTGATGGGGTTTTATTAGGTTTGTGCTTTTTTAACAGGTGTATGGCTTGTTTAATATGTGTATAGGTTTTTTAATAGGTGTATGGTTTTTTAATAGGTGTATGGTTTTTTTAAATAGGTGTATGTTTTTTTAAATAGGTGTATAGTTTGTTTAATAGTATATATGTGTCTGGTTTGTTAAAGAGGGATATGGCTTGGGAACCCCGAAAATCGACTGTCAGTGTCAAGCACAAATGGCTGATTTACTTGCCTATAAACAAATAAAAATTATCATATAAACGGATGCAATCTGAGGACAAGATAAGGATTGTAGCGCTGCTGGAATTTTATTTATATCTATTATACCTACTACGATACCCGTGGTTTTGCAGTTAGGTTCTATACAAACAAACAAATATTTATTTGAGCAGACTGATTAGCCAAAAACTTTAGATGTAACTGTCAAAACATATAAAATACTGCGATAAGGGCGGTAAGATAAATAAACGTTAGATATCTTAAGTAACCATTATGTCCCCTTGAAATTTCACCCTCCAAGGTGCTACTGACAACTGTAATTGATAAACAGCGTCATTAATCACTGACTCCTAAATTGATACATGTTTTGTATACTTTTTGGTATAGCAAAAACTTTCTTCAAAACCATTAAATAGAGGGTTGAATTAACCAACAAGCTACAAAGTATATCGTTATAAGAATTCAAAGCAACCTAGCCTAGGGATAGACCATAAAAGGAAGCTGCCATAGCTCACGGGCTAGCGTTAGCGGGTGTGTAGCCGGTCTTTAAGAGAGGACTGTGTCTTTATTTTTAGAGGTCGTAGCTTCCAGAAAAAATCTCCACTGGAAGAAGCTCGCTTCACAAGAGAAGATGCAAAGAGAAGCGGACTGCAGAGGACTCCCAAACATCGAGGTGATGCTGATGAAACCTAGAATTATATCGGTTACGTCACTAAAAATATTAAAGTTATTAATAAAATGTAAAGTTTTTATTAAAACATAAATCTTTATACTAGTATATTTCATTATACAAAACAAGATAATGAAAGAATGTTAACAAAAGCATCTTATAAAAGATTTTCTTAGATGTTCAAGTATTTCTAGTCACACAAAGCTTTCATAATCGACTGATTGACTCCATTTAGAAACCTTATATACGTAATCCTAATGCAGACAGGGATACTAAAACAAAATCATATTACTTTTTAACTGACTCTCAGAAATTGACCTCTGTATTTTAGGAATTTGATATTTGAGTATGATCTGTAATTGTTCTTTCATTTGTACACAAGTTCCTCGAAATTTCCAACACAGACTGTTGATTCAGAAAAATCTATTTAGTGATTTCTTCGTTATAGGGATCTACGCATTTCTAGATACCTCTAGAAATACGTACTAGGTATTTGAGAACAGGTATTTTAATGAATTAATACACATGTGAATAAAAAAAAATCTATGGCGCTACAAACTTTTAGGTCTAGGCCTCAGATTTCTGTATCTGTTTCATGATCGTTTGTGAATTGAATAGGCAAGTAGGTGATCAGCCTTCTGTGCCCGACGCACACCGTTGAATTTTTGGGTCTAAGACAATCCGGTTTCCTCGCGATGTTTTCCTTCACCGTTCGAGTTAATGGTATATGCGCACATAGACAGAAAATCCATTAATGCACAGCCGGGGATCGAACCTACGACCTCAAGGATGAGGTGAGGGAAGAGTCGCATGCTGAAGCCACTAGGCCAACACTGCTCATGTAAATAGACATGATTTAATTAATCGGGGACACATTGATATATGTATATCAATATTCATACCTCTCCAAGGTCGTGAATTCTAGATAAGCACCCAGTCCTGCATCTAAGTGCTACGTACCAATGTGACATGCAATAACATTTCTGAAAATGTATATAGGTCAAACTGTTGAATATAAAGTCTGTTAAATTAATTTCCGAGCAGTGCCGTAAAAAGACAGGACAGTAACTCTTTTATAAAACAAAAACTAAAAATAAATGTATACTTACTAAAATACTTTTAGTAACTTCATAATTCAGTCAAAAGCTTAAAAATGATATAATACGTCATTGTCCTATGCTATAAAATAAATTACAACACAATAGAGCAAACTTCTATTAGGGCACAGCCAGGTTTCCAACTCACGACCTCAGCTTTGAAAATCGCTATATAATAATAGTTTTATTTACACAGGGGGATAGACTAATTTAATTAGAGATCTCCACATTTAGTTTATTTTATAACATAAATACGGATGATACATCAATTAATTAACCCCCTGAGATCAGTCGCTACCTGAACATTAGCTAAGCTTTTAAAATATTAGTGCAGGCTTCTGATGTTATACAAAATTATTATGCAAACTTTAGGTTCTTGTTTTAGTAGTTAAAGATTCCGTATGGGTCAAAGACTGCGTCTGTGTCATTTCTTTATATGAAAGTATATTACAAGTTATAAGTACCTGTTATTAGAGCAAATAAAAAATCGGTTTTGTTTTAGGTTTTTCTGGCTCATGAATTATGCTTTAAACTTGAGTTTATGTAAGATATTATTGTACATTAAATTAAGCCTTCTTAAGACTCGACCAGAGGTTAATAATATTTAAACGTTTTCAGAAATACAGATTGGTGTCAGATTGGAAGAGTGATCAGAATCACTCTAATATAGGTAAACCTTGTTGAACATGGCATACGTTACACCCTTCTAATGCCAGCAATCTTGAGTACTATTGCTTCTATTGTTAGCTTGGCAAGTAAAGCAAGCGATGGAGACACACTGAGTGATGTCCCTCCCTAACGACTCCATGACAAACGCTTTGTCATTCCCCCCTCCCAGGTTAAGGCCTATTACAGATTTTAATTTAGAGTTGATTACTTTAGGTAAAAAATTAACTTACTGTTAGAAGAAAATGAGGTTTATTAGAATTAATGTAAATCTGTAAATTAAATGTACAGGATTACTTATTACATTTACTTTAAGATTTTTTGAAATCCTTAATAATATTGCGTAATGTTTTCATTGTTATAGCCAACGGTGTTATGACTAACAAACAGTTTTCAGTTCTGACTCTATGGACATTCAAAGTCAAGATGTTTAAATTGAAAGAAAAGATCATAATCAAAGATAGAACTAGATTTTAATTAAATTTAATTAGGCGTTAGTTCTTATTTCATTTTGATGATCATATTATCTTAACTCAAGTGAAGCACGGAATCGTATTTAAAAAAAAAATCGAACTTTCCTATTCTTTTATAGAACACAAAGACCTTTTATATATTTTTTTATAGAAGTACAAAATGACTCAGGGCAATGACAGAGGGCTCGCGAGTTTGTTGTCGGCCTTTTAAGAATGGGTAAGCATTTTCTTGAAGACCCTAAGTCGAATTGGTTCAGCAAATACTTTAGTAGCAGCTGGTTCTACAGCGAGGTGGGGCGCGTCAAAAACTGGACATCAAGCTGATACGGATGGAATTTCGGATTCTACATCGATGTCCGATGATGAAACTCAGCTGCAGGTATTAATCCAAACAACTCCTCTGAATATAGTATTGTCTTTTGTTAGCTTTTACACATTAAGAAAAACACTTTTTGAACGGATTAAAGCTGTGTATTATTATTTAAAAAAAAAATTAAAATTATGTAAATTATTATAAGTTTTAATAATAATACATAGCTTTAATCCGTTCAAAAAGTGTTTGTCTTAACTCCTCTGAATACTCTTCTTGGTAAATGCCGTAGATGATGCAGAGCGATATCTTTAGTAAAATATGCATTAAAAGTATAATTATAAATAATTATTTCATTATACTCATGTACAATAATATCTAATCTTACGTGTACTCACCGCAACGAAGCTTTTGTAACTGACAAAAGAAATCGATTTTCGAAAAATAAAAAAGCCACAAGTGTTGGATAACTTAGTTTTCCCCAATGCAATTAGCGTCTTCAATCGTGGCAAAGTAATTTTTTCTTCTTTGAATTTTAATTGAACCCAGTCAGCAACCTAGTTACAATTTATTAGGAGCAGCGGAGCGAGGCAGCTTGTTCAGATCTATAGCGTTTCAATTGAAGTCTTTGAGCGCAACAAAGCAACGGGCCAACAAGTAATACGTATTGCACTAGAGGCATATACTACGTAACAAGAACCTTTTGAACTTTTAAAGCTTAATATGTAACAGTATTTTGTATTGAGCCTAGTCCCATTGGAGTGACTCCAATGACATCTCTATTTCGTTACTACTACATATATTGAATGAACAGCTGATAGATAGGTCAGGTTATTGGTTCGTGACCTCTGAGGGGTCAATTACCACGAGTTCGGAGGACGTTTTCACATGTTTTCTACAAAATTGAAGTAACATTTCATAGTAACTGAAAAGAATACAGATTTATTTATCTTCTCAATTATTAATGCATTACAGTTTAGTAGTAGTAGTCTTGTGGATTACATCTAATCCAGATACCAAATTTTGCAGCATCTTTCAAAGTGCGTATTGTCAACTTGGAAGGAATATCAATCATAACGCATAATTTAACGTTATCGATGATTTACGGAGTCGTTCACAAAGGTCGGAATTTGCAATTTCTTCAGATGCTAAGAGCACATTTAGCATATTTTCTATATTATCCAATATGATGCAAAAACGTTTGGTACTTCTAAGTTCTGGAGTTCTAAGCTTATACGTATATTAACAAGATAGCAACTTTTATTTGCTGAATTATATGTGTCTTAATTACTTTGTACTGTGGTGTTTTTTAATACCAGTGGCGCTACAGCCTTCTAGCCCTGGGCCTTAGATTTATGTGTCTATATAGGCAAGAAGATGATTAGGCTTCTGTTTATGACATACGCCGTCTTTGCTTCTAAGGTATGCCGGGGTCTACACGACGCTTTCTTTTACTAGAAAGTGTTTTGGTTTTGGAGTTTTAGACATCATGATTTGGTAGGAAGTCTTCAAAAACCTTAAAGGTTATTTTAGGTTTCCTTAAACAGCACTACTTAAGACTTCATAAAATCTAGACGTCTGGGAAGTTATAAAAGCTACGAAGTTGCCACAAACGTGTATTTCCGGAGAAACTGGTAAAGTAAAATGAAATAAGTCAGATTTCACGTTTTTATAAAACAAAATAAAATTTACGTGTGCTACAACAGATTATTCTTAATGATTTTAATGGATTTTACAAATACATAAGTACATATATTATTAAATACCCCACTTCGGGAACTTATAAAGCGTGCTTTTTTTAAATATCGTTGTATTAAATCACAGTAGAAAAAGTTAAATAAATTAATTATGAAATTTCATGAATGTCATAACGACATACAATTTTAGGGTAATTGAAATTGATAGTTAACACGAATGAAGCGCAGAATTTTTTGGGCAGCTATATAGATCTATTCAGCTATGATAAAGGTGAAATACATTAATTGCTGTCAGGGGCGTAGGCGAGACAAAAGACTGTTTTTTGTGACTGTCTAGCCCTCCGTTACGGTTGGCAACGAAACATAATAACGTAGAAAGAGAAAATATTTAAACAAAATATAACGTGCTCTGCTGTTAAAATAAAAACTCCTTAATGCAGGCCTTATTTGTGTGTTCTGTGCTTGATGTATAAAAACGGTAAGTTAATGCATTGTTGGAGAGTTTATTGCCAGTTCTTCTCTTTCGTTCTACACCCTTGATTTGTGAACTGGCAGTAAATGTAAAATTGGAAGCACTTATTATGTATTTCTTTCTTGCCGTTCATAAGTGTACATTGTGTTACCTATATGAATAAATTATTTTGACTTTGACTTTGATAAAACCTTTAATTTTAAATAAAAGAAGGGAGCCAAATATACTCAAAATTATACGATAAAGTTACATACTAGAAATGGCTGCCTAAATTCAGAATTTTACACAGACTAGGTGCTTATACAGTAGCTATTGGTGACGTCATTTGACTTCTATGTCTAATAAAATGGAATTACCTAGTTAACAAAAAATTATGACAATAAAAAGAGAGAAACTCGAAACTATTATGTTCACATAGGTTCTTTATTCACGGTTTACATGGGCAACGGTTTTCAATGAATTATAAGTGATCATAAGTGGCCTGATCCATTGTGTCTCAATTGTGAATGCACATATCATATAAAATGTAAAAAATACGTGACAAATTTTATACTCATAGGAAAATTAGAATATTAACTCACCATCTTGTTTTACGGTGTTCCCCAGTGGCCCACAGCTGGCCAGCCAGCCTAAGAAGATCCATCTCAGCATGAGCCCGGAACTGTCTCCACGGCGCAGTTCAGGCTGGTTATGAAAGTGCCTTGTAGTCGGCCTCTGCCGTGCCATATTCCATACAATCTCATTGGCCAGAAAAGTGAACTATACACTTCATTTTTAAACTTTAAAAATAGTTTTTTTTCACTTTAATATCATGTTAACTGTTCACCTAATAAGAATAATAATTTAGTTCTTGATGGTAAATAAGTAGAGTGTCCTTTTAATATAGCTATTTAACTTTTTTTAAAGTTTCTTTTGTTTTTTTCGTAGAACCCCAGAAACAATAAGAGACACCGTCATCAATTCTATTCGTAATGTTTTTATGACCAAGACCTTAAGTAATAACATCCGGAAATCAGATCCGTATGATTTTCAACATTCAGTGTAGTTTATTTATGTATAAAATACAATAATTTTGTAAAAATCAGCGCAATGTTACAATAATTTTAACAATAGATAGCGTGGAACTACTAGAAACATAGAGTTATGTAAATAATGTAATCATTTAATATTGTACGTATATAACGCGTTTTTATGCCTCCAAGATTTATTTAATGCACTACACGCGTCAACGAAACAATAATTCAGTGGTGCTACAACCTTTTCGGACTGGGCCTCAAATTTCTGTATATGTTTCATGATCGTTCGTCAATCTAATGGATTAGTGGGTCATCAGCCTCATATGCCGGACACACGCCGTCGACTTTTTGAGTCTAAAGGAGGCCGGTTTCCTTACGATGTTTTCCTTCACCGTTCGAGCGAATGTTAAATGTGCACATAGAAATAAGTCCATCGGTGCACAGCCGGGGATCGAACCGGGGATCGATCGGGTAGACGGTCACACGCGGAAGCCACTAGGCCAACACTGCTGTAGTTTTATGTTTATCATTTAAAAACCGCACATATTACTTTCCTATTCCACTAACAGCAATGATTCTCCAATAGAAATCATGTTTCTATTTGGAAGCTAAAACTTGCCGTTGACAAATATTTGTGATCTCCACGGAGGGGACCTTACTTAAGTTTCAAATAATGTTACTAGACAAATAGACAAAAGCCATCGCGAACAACCATTATGAAGCACTCGATCATATGCCTTTCGGGACAATGACGTACTGAACACCATAATTCATGCATCTACTTTCCTAAAACAATTTGGAATCATACGAAACTCAACCGTACGTTATTGTAATAACGATTATGAGAAATGCGGGAAACGTTTCAGTGCTTTCGCTCAAGTCACGCGATCTGCTTATTGGTAGAATAAAAATAACATTATTAGGCAGGGAATTTCGAGTTATGAACACGAATTTAGGAGCGTATTACGGCCACAGGTTATATAACTAATAAGGTATTTACAGGTATGATGTATACTGGCTTTATCGACGCTTGCGTTGTAGGACTTTTTTTATATATTGCAATTCGTTGTTTACAAACATCAAAAGAACAAACATTCTCGTTATTTAAAAACCTAGTTTTACGTTTTTGAATAGTCATCATTTTATCAAGACAGGCGTTATTATAAACAATATATATATAATATATAAATAGCAGTAAACTAGTTTTTAGTCTACGAAAGTACTAGTCCAAAAAACTGTAGATAAATCTAACTAAAATTTGTTTAATATGAAGCGCTATTACATTTAATTTTAATTAAATAATTATTTAGATATTTTAGCTATTACAGACGTTGTTACGTAACAGATTTAATTCGAGATTGTGATTAGAGGTTATTGAAATGTCATATTAACGTTATTGTGACTTAAATCGGTTAAAAGTTTTATTTAAATCAAAGTAAAACAGCGCAAACAATTATGAAAATAAAAATGTTAATGTTAATTTCTATTGATATATTGGTTAACTAAATATTTATAATATGAATGCCGATTTTAAATTGAAAATGGTAAACATTTATGAAGGGTGTATTGAAATGTTGAAGATATTATCATACATAACAATAATCTTTTATAGGGTAATTGGCTGTGAAATTACGCTTGGAAGCTTTTAAATGTATAAACCTAGTCAAGGGATTAAAAAGCTCTACTGTTGTTAAAAGGTTCCGCATTCTTTAAAATCTCATTCAAATGATGTTTTAAAATTTAACACGACAAAGCGTTATTTTAATTGATAGTGTTGAATAGTTATTTATATAGCATTTTTTCATTTAGATAAGCAGTTTTTAGATTTTAGCTTGGTTTCGGTATATCTATAAAAATGATTTTCAGAGCTGTGTTTGCGTAGTGGCTTCAACGTGCGACTCTCATCCCTGGAGTCGTAGGTTCGTTCCCCGGCTGTGCATCACTATTGATGCACTTCTGTCTATCTGCGCATTCAACACTCGCTCGTAGAAAAACCTCGTCACGAAACCTTTAAGACCCTTAGACACAAAAAGTTGACGGTGCCGGACCACAGAAGGTTGATCATCAACTTTTTTAATGCACATGATCACAAAACAGACACAGAAAGCTGAGGCACAGACCTAAAAGATTGTACAGCCATTGGTATACCTAGTCTGGCCTTTTGTTCTGTTATATATGAAAACATTTTGAATTTGGAACACGTATATTATTTTAAAAACTTCTTTCAATTTAGCGCTTTTTCACATATTTTTTTCGTGTTAACTATCAAAATACAATATGGAATGGCGTGTTAAAGAAAATAGGATTCTAGTGATCGCCTTGCACAAAGTGGGTATGGAGCAGTCGGTCATATTCCAGACACTTCAAAAGTTTGGTGACAGCCGTATGTTCGTATATCGTACTATCAACAGATACAACAACACTTCGTCTGTCGAAGACCAGAAATCGGGGCCGCGTGCTGTTACTATAAAGGCTGTTCGTCACCAGAATTCGTCAAAACCCCATTAGGAAGCAAAAAAAGACCAAACCTCAACCCTTGTAGACTTCAAATTATAGTCAGTTTTAAAGAACATGGCCTGCTCTAAACGACACGGCGACAATAAGTCTCTTCTTTGGAGCAAAGAGTGGCGAAATTTTCCTTGGAAACAGTGCGTAAATCCATATATTTGTGGCCATATATATATATATAAATCAAAGTCAAGTCATTTCCAATATAATGTTGTTTTATTTTTTGCTAAGACTTTAATAAATATGTATACATTTTACATTATATTACATTACTTCATAAGAAAAAATAAAAAAATTGAATTTCATTTGTAACTGAAGTTATAGCTGGACTAGTTTAGTATTTCAAATAAATGTAATCGTACAATCAACCTTGGTAGGTGACAGAGATGGTAGGTGAAGGACGTGAAACATCAAAACAATTCGAAAATATTTGTCGTGTTATGATTAATAAAAAATATTAATCTGATAAAATTATTTTAACTGAATGTAAACTTAAATGTAACTGTTAAGCGGCTTACGATCCAGACTCCAGACTTTCCGTAAATATGTCTTCTTTTCATCAAAAACGTATTGAATTTTGACGCGCGTTCGTTAGTCTTATTTAAAGATTAATTATTTACCTAAAAATAACTAAGTGAAATACCCTCTTAGTAAACGGCAGATTAAAAAAAAAAGGCAAACGTGCAGGCCGCTCACCTGATGTTACATGATATCGCCGCCCATAGAAACTCTCAATGCCATAGGCCTCGCGAGTGCATGGCCAGGCCAGCCATTTTTACGTATTGATTCAGGAAGCATACAATACAGCAAATGATACATACCCTGAAAACGGCCTAAAAATCGTCGTTTTTAATCTAAATTACTTAATCGACAAAATTATCCTACGTTATAATAAAAATAATTATGTTTATATATTTAATATATCAAGTCTCAAGATGTTTTTCATGCGGTTTAAGTGCCAGGTGTTTGTGGTTAAGATTTTTTATGTTAATCACGTTGTATTGAGATACAAGGGAACCACAAAAACATAAATAATGCATCTTGCGTGTCCGCTATTAGCAGCTGCTTTTAAAATCATTTAGAATGTTTATAAAAAAAGATGACGTCTCTGGCTTTGTTGAGATTTTTAATAAACCATGATTCAGACATTTCGCTTTTTAGTTTTTGTTTGGATACGTAAGTTTTTTACTGGCGATAAAAATTACCAGTGTCACAATCTTAAATCTTTGAGCTAGGAAAGAACCACCACTGTCTCACAGAAAACCGGCGTGAAGTGATGCAATAGGTTCATCTTATTGTACTCGCGTTTCGTGCGGTGAGTGAGACTCCCGGAGCCCATCAATTCCCCCCTCCCCCAGAATATGAAGATGCAGTTTAAACAGAGATTACCCCAGGGGGGTACCACACGTTTCCGCTGTGGAGAATCCCCCTCTGAGCGTCCATCATCGGAACAATCAGTATTCGGTGGTGGATGCACAGGCTGCCCTTCGTATTCTGGGGTGGGCAAAAACTGCTCAAAAAACTATAAGTTTCGATCTCGGGGCAAACGGAAGAATTTACCGAAGGCATCCCCTTCCACGCTCTCAGTGGACTTTACCAATGTTAGGGGGCTCAACTCTAATCTTAACGCGGTTCACTTTCACCTCGAAACTGCGAAGCCGGCCTTATTCTTCCTTACTGAGACTCAGATATCCTTCCCGGCTGATACTTCCTACCTCTCCTACCCGGGGTACAAATTGGAACATTCATTTGTGCCGCGGGCGGGAGTTTGCGTGTACGTCAGAGAGGATATCTGTTCTCGTCGCCTCGGGTCGCTTGAAGGAAGGGACCTATCTAGCCTCTGGCTGCGCGTAGACTGCGATGACCATCCGCGATTCTACGCATGCCTGTATAGGTCCCATAGCGGAAATACCGAAACTGAGCGACTCATTGAGCACATCCAATTGGTTACAGATTCCCTGCTCGAAGGGGTTCCTACCGCTGAAATCGTGATACTTGGCGATTTTAACGCTCACCATGCCGATTGGCTCGGTTCGGAAACCACCGATCACGCGGGAAGATCCTTTCACGACTTTGCTTTAGCTTACGACCTGTCACAAATGGTCCCTGCGATTACGCGAATACCAGATGTGGATGGTCATAAACCCTCTTTGTTGGACCTTCTGCTGACCTCACATCCGGAGACCTATCAAGTCTCTGTTGACCCGCCATTGGGTTCATCGGATCATTGTGTGGTCCGGAGTACTGTGCCTACTACGCGCCCTCCTCGGCCCCGTTTTTCGGGTTGTCGTCGTATTTGGCACTATCGGTCAGCAGATTGGGATGGGATGCGGTCTTTCTTTGCGTCCTACCCTTGGGGGCCTATGTGCTTTTCGTCGGAAGCTCCAGATTCCGTCGCTGCCTCTGTCGCCGAAGTGGTTCTGCAGGGCATGGAACTTTTTATTCCATTCTCTGCGGTGCCGATCGGTGGCAGGTCACAGCCCTGGTTTAAGCGTTCTTGCAAGGCGGCATCGCGTCGAAAGCGAGAATGCTTTAATGCATGGGCGGAAGCGGCGATATCTCGTGATGCCAATACCAGCGAACATAAAAAAGCATATAACTCAGCCTCCAGGTCCTTCAAACGGGAAATCGCTAAGGCAAAGTCAGAGCACATCGCCAGATTTGGCGAGAGATTGGCCCAACTCCCTTCTGGGACTCGAGCCTTCTGGTCTCTCGCCAAAGCTGTACAAGGGAATTTTTGTCAGCCATCGATACCACCGCTGCACAGAGAGGATGACTCGCTCGCCCACACTGCGAAGGAGAAGGCCGACCTCTTGGGCTGTCTCTTTGCGTCCAACTCGACTTTGGATGACCGGGGGAGATCACCACCGGCGATTTCGCGGTGTGATAACTCAATGCCGGAAATCACATTCCAGCAACGTGCTGTTCGCAGAGCACTATCTTCCTTGGACATTCATAAGTCGAGCGGGCCGGATGGTATCCCTCCAATTGTGCTGCATACATGTGCTCCTGAGTTGGCTCCGGTCCTGACGCGCCTTTTCCGGTACCTGTACTCGCTCGGCACTGTCCCGAAGTGCTGGAAGACCGCTTCGATACATCCGATCCCTAAAAAAGATCGCACTGATCCATCCAACTATCGCCCAATCGCAATAACCTCCTTGTTCTCCAAAATAATGGAATCCATTATTAATGGCCAGCTGCAATGGCTGAGTTATCTAGAGGGCCACCAGCTGATTAGCGATTATCAGTACGGCTTTCGTCGTGGTCGTTCAGCTGGTGACCTTCTAGTATACCTTACTCATAGATGGGCAGAGGCAATTGAGTCCAAGGGGGAGGCACTAGCGGTTAGTTTGGACATAGCGAAAGCCTTCGATCGGGTGTGGCACAAAGCACTGCTCTCGAAGCTACCAGCCTACGGGCTTCCTGAGAAATTATGCGACTGGATCTCCAGCTTTCTAGCCGATCGGAGCATCAAGGTCGTCGTCGACGGAGCATGTTCCGACCTTAAACCCGTGAATGCTGGGGTCCCACAAGGCTGTGTTCTGTCCCCGACCCTGTTTCTTCTGCATATCAATGACATGTTGCAACTTAGCAACATTCATTGCTATGCGGACGACAGCACTGGGGATACTCTTTACACTGGCCGGGCAGGTATTTCTCGGGCAGTTGTCGATGAGTACCGGAACAAACTTGTGTCTGAAGTCGAAACTCTTTTACGTGGAGTCTCGGACTGGGGTAGACTAAACCTAGTCCAATTTAACCCCAAGAAGACACAAGTTTGCGCGTTTTCCGCGAAAAAAATACCCTTTGTCGCTACTCCTCTTTTCGAAAACACTCTTCTTGAAGCCACAGCCAGCATCGGAATACTTGGCGTTGACATATCGAACGACGTTCAGTTTCGCGGTCATTTGGAGGGAAAGGCTAAATTAGCCTCCAAAAAGCTTGGTGTGCTCAGCAAGGCGAGACGGTACTTCACTCCGGGCCACCGCTTGCAACTCTATAAAGCGCAAATACGGCCCCACATGGAATACTGTTCTCACCTCTGGGCGGGGGCTCCCCAGTACCAGCTCCTTCCACTTGACCGTATCCAACGAAGAGCGGTTCGAATCGTCGATGACCAATCCCTCTCCGAGCGGCTCGATCCTTTGGCGTTGCGTAGAGATGTGGGGTCACTCTGCATCTTCTACCGCATTTACCATGGAGAGTGTTCAGAGGAGTTGTTCGGATTAATACCTGCAGCTGAGTTTCAGCATCGGACGTCGAGGCAAAATACAAAATTCCACCCGTATCACCTCGACGTCCGACGTTCCACGACTGAGCGTTTCTCAAGGCAATTTTTGCCGCGCACCACCGCTATGTGGAACCAGCTGCCCACTGAAGTATTTCCGAACCAATTCGACTTAGGGTCCTTCAAGAAAAGAGCGTACAAATTCTTAAAAGGCCGGCAACGCACTCGCGAGCCCTCTGGCATTGAGAGTGTCCATGGGCGGCGGTATCACTTAACATCAGGTGAGCCTCCTGCCCGTTTGCCCCCTATTTTATAAAAAAAAAAAAAAAAAAAAACAAGCTCTGCTGTCACCTGTATTATCTACCAAGCGCCAACTTAAATCCTTTATTACTAAATCTGCCGCTGGACCAACTAGGGACTTAAACATCTATCTATATATCTTCCCTACCTTATGACAAAAAGGCACAGTTATATAGTTAAATTTTATTATATTCAAATTGATTGTAACATAGTAAAAATCCATGTACATAACGACCGTAACACGCCTTGCGACTTTCCCTAGCTTCAGGCAAGATTGGTACGAGATATATGTATAGTTATCTTGGGGGGGTCGCTCGAAAACAGATGTAGTAGCCTTCGGGCAATCATAATTCATAGCTACATAATACTATGGTATTAGTGTATTGGAAATGTATAGTCATCTATAGAACGCACATCCGAAAATTATCTTGGAATTTAAGTTGATTTTTTAACGTAATAATTTTATTAATGGGTTTGAAATGCTTACTTAAAATTTTTGTTAACATATAATTTTAGAACCCCTTTATCCCACAATGTAATGTTGAGCATCGTGAACATTTTAAAATGTTCATTTTGATGCAAATGCTTTGTAAGCGATTGATAAGAGACTATCGTTAACACAAGGAGTGATAACAATAGACAGTACATCTACAATCTAGACGACAACTATCCCGTTTGTAGCAAAGCTAAAAAACGCACAAACATCTCTTATCAATCGCTTACAATACATGTGTTTATACAAGTATAATCGATAAACTATAGTATCTATCGTAAACCTTTTTAAAATATTATCAAACTTCGCTTTAAGGATATGTTTTTCTATGGAACGTTTTAAGCTTTGCTACGAACGAGATAGTTTTCGTCTAGATTGTAGATGTATTGTCTAATGTTCGGAATGGTAACGATAATCTCTAATCAATCCCTTACAAATCGATTGCGTTTAGCCTGGAGCAATACTTAGGCTTAATCGAAATCTGCTGACAGGAAAATTATTATAAAGATAATGCCTACATCGCTAATTAGAATATGCTACGGGGTTTTCGCTAAGGTTGGCTTAAAGATTGGTTGGATTGAAGATAAAATTGAAGATAATTGGCTATTGAAAACAAATTAAAAATATATGTTTTTAATAATAATATAATTGTTTATAAATTTATTTCAGTAGCGGAGACATGGACAAATCTGGAAGAGTTAAACGTCAAGAAGATAATCAAGTCGTTATTTAAAAATGTCGCTGCACTGCAAATTACACTTTTATACAAAACGATTACAACGTCATCAGTTTCGCTACTTGTAGCCAAGGCATAGGATCTTGAATCGTGCAAAAAGACATGCCCAAAACATAGGCTATTCGGACGCGTCTTGCCGTAGTTACACATGATACCAATTTTGGTCGACGCAGCTAATTACTTTTAACTAATAAAAAGTTTTGAGCCCTGAGCCCTGCCCCATATTCCAGTCATTACGGTACATTTTCAGGACATCATAGAAACGGTGAATGTATTCGCAAGCTCTGTACCAATTATTTCAGTCAACTAGATTTTTATTCCACCTTTCAGAGGTTTTCACTCAACCGGAAATAAGTGGGTCAAACTTGGACGCGGGATTGAAAAGGGTATGTCGTACGAAGTTTAGTGTATTAATATTTATAGTTGCTTGAATGATCCTTGGTGGACTCTGTTGACTGTAATCTTTAAGTTTTGGATTCGTTTTTAGGTTACGTCTTTGGTACTTGCTTTTGGAAATGCCACGTTAGAGTACTACTCAGCATCACAGCTTGTTCTAACATTTACATCCACTTTTCATGCCGAATCATTTCTAAGTTTCCTTATTATATTTTTCTTTGTCTTTGTCTTTTTGTTATCATTATTGTTTGAACTTTTATATCTTTTGTGCCGTCCCAAATAAATGTATTTGATTTCGATTTGTTATAGCATATTTCCTTGTTTTATTTCGTTAATTTATAAACGATGTCTCTTTTTTATTTTGTGTCATTAATTCGTTCCTGCTGTTGTAAATATTTTAGTTTTAAGGTTGGAAATAAATAAGTGGTTCCTGATGCTGCAAGTAGCCACACTGGTTACCTGTCTCCTACGACATTTCAGTTCTGAAATAAATATCCATTAGTATATGAATACGTGATTATTGCTGTTTGATAAGGAAAAAAATGGTCTACAACCGGAATTAGGACCCACGAACTCAGGAATAAATCCCATTCAAATTAAAAACTTTACGTAATGTATTTTCATACATGGCAATACGACATACGAAATTTATATGAAAGCTTCAAACGTGTATTTTAGTTTGAAATTTATATAACAAATATAACGATTAATTATCAATTAGGAGTACTAAAATGTATTGAAATAATGTTTATGAGCAGGGAAACAAATATAGGGATCGGAATAGCAACCCTCGTTAATTCCCGTTCAATTTCAACTAAATTATTTTGTGTATTGAATAACATGTGGAAGTTACCTTTGACTACATTCGACTAATATTTTTACTAATAATTTATACAAAAGTTGATTTCAACTTGGAGTTTGTCGCTAATAAGCAATTTCTTCCAGTTAATTGAACTCAGAATTATAAAGTTCTAAAATACATTTTCATTTAAAGCTACAAATGTACTATCCTGCTCAATTTTAACTTTTGCATTGGAATTAATGCACAGTGTTTTATTCTAGATTAACTTTGGTAATTGTATAATTGTTTAGTGTTACTTGTCATTTTATTTTTGATTATTTGGTTATACACTTCTTGCACTTTACCCTAAGTACTTATTTTTTCGTTTTTATTCCTTATTAGGGTTGCCTGGAAGAGATCGTTTGTTAGCGATAGGGCCGCCCGTTGCATCCGTAATAATTTATATTATTTGTTTTGATATGTAACGGAACGAAGTATAAATAAATAATAAAAAAATAAAAGGAAAACATCTCTTCCATAAACAAACTGGCATTTTTACACGTTAGTTCTGTAATCTGTACATTAAAATAATTGAACATTGCTAATATGATAGCAATTTTAAACCTACTTATACTTGTATATAAATAATATTTATATATAAATCGTTTGTATCATTATTAAGTTAGTTGAAATAAGTAGCCAATACAACATCACATCGAATTCATCCCAAGTTTACCTCCCTAATATCAAGTTCCTAACATATTGATTTCGAAACTCAAGTGAAATAAGTTATAACATAAAGTTCTAATTAATGTAAATTGCACTCCAGTTATAGAGTTCCCTGCTATAGAGATATAATTTATGCAGAAAGACGACCTTTTGAGGATGGCTAGTTCACTTAATTAATATATTACGACTTTGAGCAATGTATGCAATTCACCAAAAAGTGGTGTCGCATTATCAATGCAAGTCTATTGATTGGAAAGAATTCTAAACAAAGAGTTTCATTTCTTTTATTATACCTATCTGGTGACGTTTCCATAGTAAGGTCGTCGAACCACTCATATATTCTCGTGTTTGTAACTAAAGTCCTCCCTTAGCTTGACAGATTGTTATGATTTTTTTATGTATTCGATAGGTCTGAGTCTGGTCGTACTTTTATACGCCTAAGCGATAAGGGTGGCTCATTAAAACTACACACAACCCGTTATTTTCACCCTTCCACCACCAACCACTATTAATTACCAGCGATATTAGTACTATAATAATCTTCAACTGTCGCAAGAAACAATTATTATAACCAAACACCGTTTGTCAGCTCGCTAGTTATATGGACAAGAATAAAATATATACAGACTTTAAACATAGAAACTATTTGAAAATACGGCATGTGATACACAGCAACTAGTTAAGTAAGCAAATATTCCTGGGATTAAAAAATATAGAACAATACAGGTTCGCGGTACAGATCTATAATTATATGATATAAAATAGATACATATAATCAAAGATTTAGAATCCGAAAATAATCCTTGTCTAGAATTACATCCGAAGCAAATCCTGACCGAAACTATGAGAAGCTTACATTCTAAAGGCTTTTTAAATATAAGTAACATATTTCTAAGACGAGCAAGACGATTAAGACGAACAAGAAACAGGTGTCTAATAGGAAATAATAAAATAACATTTTACTTTAACTAAATTTCGTTAATAATTAAGTAGAAATAAGATAAATTTAACTCACAATATTGTTAATAAAGGCTATTTATTTATTTATAACATATTCCTAAACGTTTGCCAACTTTGTTTATCTAAAAACGACGATTCCGAAGATATATTACAGTTAGAATTATACCACATTATTCGTTGTTAATTTATCTCTAGCATTTACGGAAATTGTCCTGATTTAAACGTAAGTAGCTGCAATAAAAAATCGGCTCCTATTCTGTGTTTATTCTACATTTTGCCACTTCGTTTGCCATATCTACTTCTAATAACTATTCAATGTGTCCGAAACATGTTATGATTATGACAAAGGTAATTTGAATCGAAAAAGCTCGCTTTATTTCACACAACGCCACAGTTTGCGAATCACTTCCGTGTATAAGTGTGGAGGTAGAGTTCCCTAAATAGAGCAAATTTCGAAGAAAGCCGATTTATTTATAACAAAATAATTACGCGCAGAACATGCTATGCACGGCTATATACAAGAAAAAAAAGGTTAACATTACTCAATATTCTTGAATTGAAACTAATTAACGAGAACCAAAGTTTACTAGTACATGATACATGTATTAAGTGCGTCAAGTAGAGCCTCACAGTAAAGCCACTTTAAATTTAGGGGAAATCCCTGTCCTGCAGTAGATGTAGACAGTCTGAATCGAACGAATGACCTGAACACTATGACTTTTAATTGGAAACTAGAAATCTAATCTAACGTGAAAATTGCCAACGTTATAGTCGTAATAGCCGTACACAGGGTCTATCAAATATATGTAATCGTTAAATATTCAAGAATACTTCAGCTACGAAATTAGTAGGCAATGATTAACCTAAACCGCTGAGAAGCATGCAGTGATTTTTAGCTACCTTTCGAATTATAGAATTACGGCTGTTAGAAGTCTAAAGTTCAAATAACGTTGAACATTGTAAAATCTGTAACACATAAATAGTACCCATTTACCAAGACAAATTAATCGCATGATATAACAGTAACATAGCGATGTCGTTCTCACGCGCGGAACAAAAATAGAACATAAATATTTAAGGAAAATAACCTTTATTGTGGGGAGACATTGGTTACTTTCGTGTAAAGGATAAAATGTCAAATTCACCTGACAGCTGTCAGTCACAAGTGACAGAGCAACCAGCGGTCCCGTTTTTTCGCTTGAGCGCTCGTTTAGTACATTGAAGGGTGATATTATTTAAATGGAAAATACATTTTATACGATTTAAAATGTGTTTGGACTGGTTTTATGGAATTTATTTGAGTTCACGGAGCCCACGGTGGGGAAGAAATGTCTGTTTCATATAAAAAAAATTTCTATATTAAGAAATAATCGCCGGTCTATACACCATATTAACTATTGAGTCACGGAGCAGGTCCAAATATCATTTATTGTCTTAAAAGTGACATTATCGAGTCATACACTCAACACTCTGATACATGAAACCATGATGGTAGTTTTATTTTATTTTAATCATTTTGGGAGAAATTCGGACAAGTGTTGTTATAAAAAAATGTAGTTCCAACTTGTTTTATAGTAGGAACGCTTATCATCGAAAGTACTAACTGGTTTTAATGCAGTCTCTACATAGTTTTATTAGATTGAACCATAGTCTAACATTAATGTATGCTATACCGGAAACAATGAATAATTAAACTTAAAAAAAGAGGGTATATAAAAATATGGAAATCTTATCTGAGTTTTATAAAAATCAGTTGAGACATCCACGCTTCCTCCTTTTCATTTGAAGTAGTTTTAAGTTACTTTATCGTAATTCTAAATGATGAAACCCATCATTGAATACATGATTTGATTTTTATTTTGAACATACCAATCCAATGGAACAAAACCGGTCGAATTGTTGATAACTTCCGGAGCTAAAGAAATAAGACGTACTGAACGAATAGTTTTCTGTTCTTATTTTTGTTGGTTCCACATGATGCTTTTATTTCTTTTGGCCAGACGTCTGCTGGCGCAGTACTTTTTCTTATGGCATTATTTTATTGAAACTCGTTTTGAATCATTTACTATTTCTCTGGTATTATGCTTTAATCTTTAAGTACTTCGGTATATGTAACATCGTTTTCAAGCTATTTCATGGAATATACTAGGTATATGTTTTCTAATTAGTTGTCATTGGTAACGCTATATGGTGTAGCTACGAAAGTAGTCAAAAGTGTCAAAAACAAAACATTTTAGAAATGCGGGTAGCTTTTAGCTCTAAACAGAGATTATAAATGTAATAAATTTAATTTAAAAATGTTATTGAAATTTATAATAATATATCCAACTCTTACAATCCAACATACTATAATTTTTTAATGACATGTGTAAAGGAACATTTAATAGCTGTGAGGATAGATATACATATATGATATAATGTAGATAGAATACATATTTCTATTCGTAATTATATATATTGTATAAATAATAATATACATTATATAAATATGTATTCTATCTACATTATATCATGTATATAGAAAGATGTAGAACTATGTTACGAATAGCATATTGGTAATGGAACTTTGCAAATACTCTTAAAGAAAGCCTTTCCTAACTAAAGCACACATATTTAAATCAGAAACTTCATTTTCTCTCCTAAGATTAATTTTCTAAACGCTATTGTCGGACAACAATACGAATTCCACAAGACCTAGTATCTTATCATGACCTTATTTCTGTGCAATAAATAACGCTACAAGTGATGTTAATAGTTAAACAATAAATTTTATGCCGGAACCTACGTTATTCACCCATTCTCAGATACCTTTGATTTATCACTTCAATATCCATAACGAGAGTTCATTTCACATAAGATTTCATACAGTGAAACGAATTATATTTTCTAGCCACGATTTTCTTGGACTCATACTAAATTAAATTGTTGAGTAATAAACGTATTTTCGATGGATTTGATAATTTTTCATAAGCCTTACATTATAGACCGTGTGAGATGCATCTTACTGTGAAACAGCAACCTACAATCGTCCATTATATTAACTGTAATAGTAGGATTAAGTCGCCTATAATTATGTCCATAATTGGACTGGGCCCTGAAAGACCTTTATTATTTTTTATCGTTTTAATAGCTTACACTGGTAACTCTAACTCTAATGAGGGCAACATCTATACTAACAACTCTTAGTATGTGTGTTGGTTCCATATGTTATATTCATAGCTATAGAAAATCTATATGTCCAACTAAGAGCCTAGAAGTAAATGTTATCAAAAATGTTGAATGTCATCGTGGAGGATAAGCCTAGGTTTCCAAATTATGCACCCTAATTCCCTCTGTCTATAATGACTAAGTGGTTTTAGAACTATAAAATAATGACGCCAGTGAATGCCGAAATCTACACCGATTTTCTCAACGAAGAAAAAGAAGAATATAATAGTTGTCATTAATCGAGAGAAGTAACTGGGTACTAATCCGAGTACTTCGGAAGCCATCATGTATGTGTGACGTGTGTGTCATGTAACCAAGCCACGGAGGCGGAGCAATTCAATTATATTTAAAAGTAATCAATGTTTAATATTTGGTAATGGTAATAATACACTTCAAAGATTCTATTTGTTAACAGATTTTAACCAGAAGTTCCCAGGAGGTTTACAATTCGTACCAATATTTTTTATCTACGCACGTGAATAGACAAGAAAATAAATGTAACACACAAAGCAGTTGTAGATTCCATTTTCAAATCAAAGCCGCAAAAACTTTGCAAATAATATAAGAAATGGTTGTAAAATGGAACTGAAGAATAGAAATGCTTGTGACCGGTTGCCGAGTTGCCAAGCTATTAAAAAGTTTTCACTCGACTTGATAATTAATTAGAAATATAGAATGGAAAAAATCGTGGAAGTAACCACTAACTCGGTTACGCTTGTAAGAACAGTTGACAGTTAATTAAAAAGAAAATATAATTACTTGCATATTTCGTTGAAATACCTACGATTTACGGATGTTTTAAGACAACTTCTTTCAGCGTACAGCTCTATTTGTAAGTAAAAGCTGATTCCTCACCTCTAATATAAAATGATTTTTTATAGAAAAGAACAAAAATACCTTACAAGAGCCACAAAAAATAACTAGCAGTTTAGGTAAAATTAATTATATATACATTATACTTAGTACCGTAATACCAAGAATTTTACGATTACAAATACAAAACAATTATCCATAAAACGCAATTGTATTACCAAAATATCTACGTAATTCAACAAATTAATCACATTACAATGTTTTACTTTAATTTTTAAAACATACTTGACGTATTTAAATAATAAAAAGATATATTACTTTTGTATGTTAAAAAATATATTGTATATTGTCAAAAATATTGAATTTACCATTGGTTATTAGGAATAACAATTTCGCAGTAAATTTTCAGCTGTTTCTTTTGTTTACATTTCGTGTGGACAAAGAAATATAAGCTTTAATAAATTTATTATGTTTTAAATTCATTAATAACTACGATTACATTATGTATACTAAGAACTCGTGCATATTTAACAAAGGAATTAAAAAAGAATAGCTTTTTAAAAACACTCGAATTGTAAACCTCTTTCGTGTTTTATGAAGACGGTTAAAAATAAGTCATAATGAGGGACAATCTTACAATTTAAATAAAAACCGGACATGGAACCACGACGTCCTGTGTGTTTTAAATTACATATTAGCGTTAACAATAAATAAAATCGTTGAAACTCTAATAAATATATTGCACATTAATTTACTAAAACATATTCAAAACTTGAATATTAAGAGTTCAAAATTTGCAACACAAATCGCACTGCAGTGTCTAGTGCAGAGGTTTTTGTATGACGGTTTCAAGAAATTCTGATTAGCATATTATACGGGACACTCACACTTATTTCACTCAAAATTTATTTTATATCAATAACCCCTATCCTTACCCTGGGTCTGATAGCACATTACCGATTAAACAGCCCAGTTACGACCGATTTATCGCCGTACAAAATGTTGTTTTATATCATTATTCAAGATACTAGGACGCTGTGCAAAGCTTCTTGTCATTACCACTAATTTATAGCAGTTTTTTCACAATTCATAACAGAAAGCACTTCATTTAACACTTACACTTTATATTTATAAATGTTTTGGTGATCTGTGTGAATATTTTTGGGTTATATTGTTGTATTTAGTATGAGGTGAACAATGAAATACGACAAACACATACGCTCGAGGCGCGCGCATCCGGCAAACTGAATATACCCAGCCCCCAGTACGAAGGGTTTTTGCCCGGTCGCCGGTGTATAAAACGTAGACTTCGGTACGTTTCATTACACGAAACGTTGTAACGACATGCTTCTTACGGCTAGGAAGCGGCAGTTAAATTATTATTTTTAGTTATTTCACTGTAAATAATAGTTTATCTTTAAAAAAAGTAAAAACCACATTCAAATGAACAAAAATATATTAAACAAAAGATTGTTTAAATTTGTATATTTTTTTTTTGCACTGTGCATAAAGTTACTTGAGAGACATAGATGTCATTTTGATTTATGTTATTGTCTTTTTTACATAGAGCTGACTATTTTTAAACTTTAAATATATTTATGCTATCTTCAGTCAATAAAATTCATATTATTTGTTGTTCATTTCTTCAATATTTTACTGTTTTAGCCTCAGTAAATTAAAAAAATCCAGTTTAATATAATATGTTTAATGAACTAGTTTATTATTAAACAACGATTCAACATTTAACCGTAAATAAACAGACACAACTGAATCTTTAGTGTAAACATACTATAAAGTTACCTTTTTATACGCCGAGTGATGAATGTTAAAAACAAATATCTATAATGAGAAATATTAAAATCTTGAAAAAATCATTATAAGCATTGTTTTTAGTACAACGCATATAAGTTACGAAATGATTGCGTAAAGTGAAACGCGTGTCATTTCTACTGACAGTATGCCGTCTCTGTCACTCATACTCGAACAAAAGTTGACGGAATCATTTGTCTCGCCCACAGCAAACCCTTACCCTTTTCAAACCAGTCTATGCTGAACCATAAGTCTGCTTACTGCAAGCATTTTTTGTAAATTGTATCATGAATTAGAGTTACGGCCAGGGTTTCCTGATCAATGGTTTATCCCACATTTCGATTTTGGGGATAACAAATTAAAGGGTCGAAAAACCTCGAATGTCTGGATTATTGACATTTCACTTATTCATTAAGGCTTACGGAGGGTCACTAAAAGTTATTGACACAATGTTAATTTTAAACATGGATTTGCGTTTTAATTAGTCTTGCGTTTATTTTGTACAGTCGTGGGAAATAACCTTTCATTAATAGCTTATAAATAATTTAAATTTAGATAAATCTCTGTACTATATAAACTTGTTAAATTTAACCATTCATCCATTAACTAACACTAGAAATAATACTTTAGCCAAACTTTAAATTACCTAATTGTAATATTCATAGTTTGTGTAACATGTAAAAAATGTTCGAACCGCCATCTATTGGCTCATCACAGTAATAATATGTTTTTCATGTCGATAGTTTTATTAACTTGATCCTAATAATATGTTTTAAATAATTTCAATACTAGTTTAAATTGCAAAATAAAGTATTTAAAAACTAGTCATCCAATTACAGGAAAATCTTTTATTTAGCCAAGCGTTAAAATAGGTGTGGTATTTTTATTTAATATTCTCAGTTTGTGTAACTAGTAAAAATATTTTAAAGCGCCTCCTATTGACACGTTACAGTAATACTACTGTAGGCAGTAGGTACCCTAGTAGTAACGATTACTAGTTGTTACTTTCACCGCAAGAGGGCGCTCTGAACACCACTATTACTTTTAAACTACCTTAAGTGCCAGAGGCAATAAGTAATAACTAGTTGTTTGTTGTTTAAACATCAATAAAAAAAAGAGATTCTATAATGCGAAGAACTAATCCGTAACCTCTCCAGGATATCGGGTTACCGATACGAATCCAGGCTTGCTTTTGTTATTATTGAACAGGGAGCAAACGGGCAGGTGGCACAGCTGATGTTAAGTGATACCATTACAATGCGCGGCAAAAATTGAGATAAATAACACTCAGTTATAAATTTAATATATCAAAAATTTAATTTAATTTTCTTACTTGATACTTGCTTAACGGCTAATAATCAATAATAAACGGCTTTTAGAGTTTTAAGGGAAATAAACAATATTAAAAAAATAATACTTTATTATACAAAAAGTATACATTCCTAATGGTAATTCCTCTTAATGTTAACTTATATACATTTTTACAGCTTACCTTAGTTTACAATATATGGATAATATATATACCTACTTTAAAATTTTACTCTCATCTGTTCGCATTGCATACAACAAATCTATATGGTATTGTAACATAAGAAATCTAAAATCAACGCAATAATAATGCTACATTAAAGAATTTCCTTATATTTGTGCTAGGTTACTAGCCGTAATTATGACGAGTCGTAGACTCGATACCCAAGTCATGATTGTATTGAGCACCGTTAAAACTGACTATTAAAGATAATTTATTCAACTGTGACTACTGTTAAGGAACGACTCGTAGAAATTACAGACAGTGTTTTGGATATAGACCCCGTAAGTGGGGACGCATTAATATAATAATCTCATATGGACGGATCGTTAACTGTTGCAGTGAGGTAGTTTGATCAAATTGATTTTGTTCGATACAAAATTCTCTATACTTATACCAAACCTAATTAACGCGTCTATACAAATATAAATCGGTTTTTTTAACAACCGATATAATCACAATAACTGCGTTGTTTTATTGATTCAATAAAGTCCATTTTTAATCACAGTACATATTTGTCTGGGATTAATATTTACAATATCCATTTTACTTATAGTATTTTTTCTTTGATTTCTCCGTTTACAATAGCATTTCTCTCGCATGTGCTCTCCAGACCTCCCTTCGAAATAACATTCTCAGTCTTATGTCTTACAATACCATTAATTCCATTTGTTCTAGAATTTAGATCAAGAGCTAGTCCATTTATTGAACCGTTCAAATTATATTCATGACCATTAACGTCTGATTTAACATGACCGTTGGTTGTAGCATGGTCACTGGGTATATCGTTGTTGCAAGAGTCGACTCGGCGTTTCGGTTTTTCGGGCTTGTAGGCATGCATGTAGAAGTTCATGAAGAGGACAATGAATATTGATGAATGTAGTATAAGCCCTGACGCGATGATCCTGAAAGACAATATTGACTTATTCATTATCTGTCAACTATCAATTGTAATTAAAACTGTCATTGATTAATTGTATCTATATATCCTAAACATTATTGGTATAATTACAATTAAAATTAATCACTGGCACGACAACCTTTTTAGGACGGAGCCTCAAACTTCTGTGTATGTGGTACTTTGTCAATCTAATAGGCTTAGGCTCCTGTGTGTAACACACACCGTCAACCTTTTGTGTTTAAATGCAAGCCGGTTTCCTCACGATGTTTTCCTTCACTGTTCGAGCGAATGTTAAATGCGCACATAGAAAGAAAATCCATTGGTGCACAGCCGGGGATCAAACCCGACTACGACCCTAGGCCAACATTGCATATTAAACTGTAAATTACGTAGGGAGTCGTTATAACAAACATACATATGGATTCAGGAATTCATCTTTAAAAAAATACTGTATTTATTATCGGAATTTTTACCGCACTCATTCAATGAAAGAAAAAATAAATGTTATTAAGTTTTACTACCAAATTTGAATGAAAACGTTATTAAACTTTATAATGTATTTGTTATTTGTATACAAAATGAAAGTCATAATCAATTACCACTCAAGAATCAAATAGAAATCAAAGTTCCGATAGTAAGAGGAACACGGTATGTGTCGTCACTTGTCACACTTATTCATATTTGAAAGTACAATTCGTTCCGGCCATCACTTATAAACCTACAAGTTTATTCTAAGTCAGGAATTTACAGTCAATATCTGATTCAACCGTTACATAGAGACAATTAGAAACTCCTTCAGATTTCCAATACGCAATTTGTAGCGATACTCAATTCTGAATTTAACTGATTAAACGCTTTTATCGAACGAAAACATTGTGCAAATTAATCTAACAATTCATGACTTGCGATAATAGTTAAAGAAGAACAATTTAAACTGACAGATAAGGTCAGAATGAGAACGACGAATACTTTCGTTTCATTTGACTTATTACGCCGTAAGTATATTTTAGATGCTGTTGACCGGAATCATACGGGACGCGCTTTCGTGTCATCATTTGTAATATTACCACCCCAGAATAGTTAAAACAGACCACATGTTTCTGGTAGAGGATTTTTTCACCATGTATTGTGAAGTGAACTGTGTCCTTCTGTAGAATTTGTTTGTTTGATGATAAATCAATTAAATCAGACTCTATACGTCACAAATATTAATTTTGACGAGCTAGTAATATATAATTAAATACGTACTTTGGATATCCACAATCGCAGATCAAGGCGCTTATTGAATGGAATAACACCAAGAAGAACTGGCTCTGAAAGAAGAAATTAGATTTAACATATGTTCCTGCAGTATCATCCATACCCATATCATTTCGTGCCTATGATGGCTGCACTTCGAGCATTAAAATATTATTTTATTGCTATCTTAAATACATGAAAATATACGATATAAAAATAAAATTAACATATTCAAGGCAAACGAGGCTGCGGGCATCAGCTAACAAACCATAACTGATGGCAGTTTTGCACTTTCTCTCCTTACACTTTCGATTAGATACAATGATAGGATACACGCTAATATTTTATATGGAGTTCTGAATATAATTTGTATAATATTTTATACACATTAAGAAATATTTGAAAATCGAATACATCGTATCACCTCTTAGTAGTAAGTAAAAGAATCGTAAAGGAATATTTAATCAATGCAAAACCAGAAACAAAAGACGATCGTACTATAGACTGACTTAAGAATTACAGCCACTTATACAGAGTCAGCGTGGATATGGATTAAGAAGGAAAGAAAAATCAACAAGAAACAAATTTTCTTAATATTTACAGTAATAGGTACATCATGTAAGCCAATATACCCGAAATCTCAGTAACTTCACATAGCACTAAGCCGCGCACGTCGTTGTTAATAATTTATTAATTTTATATAGTCGCGACTTTAAACTGTATTTAATTTTAATATTACATTTATGGTACAGCGTATATTGCGTTCGTAGATTCCTCAATAGTGGTTTCAAATGAATTTAATTTCAACTTCATTTATCTACAAATACTGAAGTTAGTGGAAATCCTTATCAGTTTTGCTGAAAGTTGAAATTGCACGAGTTGCAAGAGAAGCACTTTATCAAAATGGCGGTTAACATCTTTAAATGCCACAGATTCTCTTAATTAGTTAAAAAAATATTTATCTAATCTAATCAAACAAACAAACTAAGTGCTGTGTTGGCTTAGTGGCTTCGGCGATTCACTGAGGGCGTAGGTTCGATCCCTTGATCAATGGACTTTCTATATATGTACGCATTGAGCATTCGCTCATAGGGTAAAGGAAAACATCGCGAGGAAACCGGAATGCCTTAAACCCAAAAAGTCGACGGCGTGTGTCAGGCACAGCAAGCTGATCACCTACTAGCATGTCAGATTGACAAGCGATAATGAAACATATACAGAAATCTGAGGCGTAGATCTAAAATAGATATAGTGCCACTGATTTATTTTATTTTTAATCAAAAACATATCACACATAAAATAGTTTCGTTGTATTGTTCGTTATATTAAACATATTTCGCAAAATAAGGAGCCTTCGCCAAGTAACTTGTCAGTTAATAGAGAAAGGATACTACGTTCCGGTGAGCCTTATGACGAAATCATTGCCTGTTTGGTTACTTTATACTAGTATTTAGTTTCATTAAATGATAGCCAAGATTACTGTGGGCGTTCTAATCCTTGTGAATTTTTAACGCTCTTGGGTAGTCGGCACTTACGCAAACAATAACTGTTCTGTGTTGAAATTCAAAGTATTCCTGTATGTCAAAAGACGTCTTTGACATATGGCATACTTAACGCTTAGTCTCGACTCTGTATCTCAACTTATTTTTTACAAAATAACTCAATATACAATGTTACACTCCCTTTTTGACAAGTCGTATTTACGATAAAAGGGATTGCATTCAATAAACCGTGGCCAAAAATATAATAAATATAAGAAATAAAATAAATTAGACATTCTCCGTGCGTAGAAATTTGGCAATGGATGGAAGGATGTTGTTATTTATGCAGTCATAATATATTATGACAAATAATTGAAAAAATGTAACGAAAAACTAATATAATTTACTTTTAATTTTCTAATTATTAGAAGAGCATCAAATTTCTGATAATAAATTAATATTTTATCCCACTTTATAAGGACGATTGGGAATTTCTGAATTTTATTCTTACATACAAGCATTACGAGGATTTAGTTCAGGTGAAAAAAACTTAGTATTTCTTTTGCTTATTAGGTAAGGTGTGTGAACTAAAATCTGATTGACATTACACTTTTTAGAATTAGACATTAACGCGTTAGTGAGATTTACGAAATGATACAAAGTTGCGTTAGTTATTACTGGGAATGCGAAAATACATATACATATATCATATGGGATATTATTCTCTAACCTCTTAATATTCTTTTCATCTGTTTAAACGTGACGTTATTTTTTTGTAATTGTATATCTATTATTTTTACCCATTTCAACACCTTTAACAAACATATTATTTAGCTTATAGTTTTTTTTTGTGTTGTAATTGTATAAGACTATATATGATTTTTTTTTACAAGCACTTTTTGTACTTTACTCTTGGTATTTAGTTTTTCTATTTCCTTACTAGGGTTGCCTAGAAGCTAACGCTTGTTAGCTGTTAATTGTTATTTGTTATTACCAAATAAGTAATACACTAAAGTGTTAATAAATAAATATTAATTAGTAACCTTTTAGTCTACTTTTAAAGGAGCAATTCTTGATGTATGAAAATGTTGTTGTTCAAATTACTTAGAATATTAAAAAAAAACTTTCTCTTTAACACTTATCATTGTTAGAATATTCAATTTCAAACACTAGGTTTGATTGGAATTATTTTCTTTGTTCGCAATTTACAGTCGTTCATACCGCAATATCTAACGAGGAAACACTAAGGAAGGAGTTTGTCTAAGATACATAATACTGGTCCTTTTCGCGTATCATCAAAATATATATAGTCATATGTTATTTGTGTATAAGCCTGATAATTAATTAATCAAATGACTATATTAACACCGTTCTTTACATTACAGTCGGGAAAATCTGTCCAGTCTCTGCCATTCTAACAGAAGCAGAATTTTTATACATTAAAACTAAATAAATTTAAAATAAACCTCAATTTCGGCTGAAATAATTTATCATATATGTTAACTGACAATATCCTTCTTAATTATTATTATTTATTGCATTTCCATAGCAATTAACAACACGCGTTACATTAATTCATAACTGCAAGGTTTCGTGTTAAGTAACAAATGCGTCCGCGCAAAATTTACCTTTTTTTACGTTTCCAGTCACGCAATGTTAAAGACCTAGATTTGATAATGTTTTCAATGAGATGTACAATAACCTATAGCCGATTGATTGATTAAGAGTTTACGGTTACTTAAACCATTTAGTAAAGATATAAATTAGTTCCAGAAGCTATGAAGGTTTTTCACTGCCCTTTCTCCTTTATGTTTCCTCAGGTTTCTTTCCAGCGCCTCTTTTACTGCGACTGAAAATGAGTCTTTCAATTGATCGATCCATCTGGTTGGTGAACAGCCACTTCATCATTTGCGTTGTGTGTTACCAGCCACGATCAGTTTCATCAAGTTCTTATCGACTGTATGGTCAAAAGATGCCCAAATATTGTATGGCATGTAATGTACTTATAATGTAAATTACACTGAGGTGGTTATCGCATTCTTGTTTCTCTATTTTCGTGCGTCGTTTATTTATATTCTAACGATTTAAGTATTTAAATAAACAAAATAGTCTAGTAAATATTGTTACGAAGACGGGTCGACTGCAATGTTTCTAGATTTTTCCACTACTTAGAGACCTTTTCAGCAGGCTGTAATATGATTTCTGACCGTTTTAGGAGACGGTCAATCACGTATTAGAAAATTGTAATTTCCATAATGATACCCTAGTTTTCAGGAAGCTGAAACCTTCTTTCAGTCGGTTTCAGAACATGCGTAGTAGAGTGGTGCAGGTTTCAGGAGACCCATTTTCAGGCGTTTTCAGGCCTAGGTATAAGGAATATTCTAGACCAAACTTTCTAGGTGTGAGACAAGGACGAAATGATACGAGAGAGAGAGAGAGAAGATCAGAACTTTCTCAAAACTAGACTGAGCACTCTAGAACGCCGTACGACTAGGACGGAGTAACGTACGAAAGAGACAAAGAGTGCGGACGTTCTAGAATTGTGCAATGGCTACTCAGTAGCAAACCCGCCTAGAGAGTTCTCGAATATTGTTTAGAATTATTCCCAGGGATATATAAGCGAGCCGAAACGCGACTAGTCACCTTTAGTTTTGAATGCGATAACAAGGAAGAAACACAGAAGCGACAAAGTGCGAATAAAGTAAATATAAGTGATAAAGTACTGTGTGTAGTGTGCATAAGAGAAGTAATTAGTGACTGTGTTTTTGTGTTATAAGTGCATCTCTGCAATTAATAAGTGCCCATAAATTCCTCATTGATTTTTCAAGAAATAAACCCTTGAATAAATCTACGGCATTTTCTATCCGATCCCCTAGCTCGTAACAATATGTATTTATTTAATTCTGTTATTTTTTTCTTTTGCAGTACTTTTAGTATGATTATATTATTTTAGTGTTTCTATAAAAATTAGAAGAGAATTTAATGTCTCCAATAATGGTGTAAAAAATGTATTTTTTGAGAGAGTGAGTTTTACATAGTCAGTCGATACATAATACATACATTGGAAATCTGTTATTAGTAATTCGACCGTTTGCAAATCCTAGAACTTTGCGCAAGCGCAGATCCCGTCTCTCGGAATTCGAGGTGTGGTGCCAACGACCCTTATTCGTGCGTTGGATTTTGCCAACGGATGTAATGTGCTTTCCTAATAACAACATTCTAGATTTACCATAAATACCATTTTTTACGACTTTAATATTTTTTTGCGGCTTATAGGCATATTAAAACAGATTATATCATAAATATTAATTATTACTATTAAAATAAAAGAAACACATAAGTTGAGCTACAGGCTTATTAGGTGTGGGCCTCAGATTTCTATCTGTTTCATGATCATTTGTCAATCTAATAGGCAAGTATATCAGCCTCGTGTGCCTGACGCACGCCGTCGACTTTTTGGGTCTAAGGCTTCCTCACAATGTTTTCGTTCAGCGTTCAAGCGTTGTTAAATGCGCATATAGAAAGAAAGTCCATTGTTGCACAGCCGGGGTGAAACTACGACCTCAGATGAAAGTCACACGCTGAAGCCACTAGGCCTGCACTGCCCTGTGATACAGTACAACAGCACTACATACAGTAGAAACGCGTTTGTGTGCTTTACTGCGAGATGGCATTAGTAACACCAATGGTATTATACGTTTTTAAATGACTGGACGGGAAAAATTATACATAATCTAGAAGAACAGAACAACTAGAACAGAGTGAATGTGTTTTTGATTTATTACAAACTTCTATACTCTGAACGCTAAATGTTTGTAAGAAGTTGCCCATGACAACGACTCCATCTCAAAAGAGCATGTCTTTTGAAATTAAATTAGGACGAATATCTGTAGTACACGTCCTTTTTTCCACACACATAGAAAGATGCGATAATACATGGAAATATATCCATTGGATGCTTCCAAGAATCTCTCGCTTAACTTCCAATTGAACATTTATATATGAGTTGAGTAATGTTTGTTAATAAGATTTTACTTACCAACTGCATGGTAGTGAGATATTTCTTCCACCACAAATATTTCTCGTACTGTGGGCCCATGGCTGCTAACATATAGTAAGCGTACATTATAACGTGTACCAAGTTGTTGACGATGTTTGAGAACGTTCCATGACCACCTGGAAATATTTTTTAAGCCTTTTTATGAAAAGAAGTAAGAAGGTGTTTGCGTTCATAATTAATTAGGCAAGTAGAAACACAATAATGTTGTTACAAACACTCGCACAAAACATCCAGGAGAATTAGGCTTTTGTATATTAAATAAATAAAAATTCATGGCCTAAGGTGCCTTCTGTATCTGATATACGCCGTTGGAGTACTAATGAAGATAGAAACTAAGAATCATGTAACTCACCAGCAATGAACTTAACCAGCATCCAAGCTTCGAATGGCGTAAGAGAGTGGTGGTAGATATGTAACCAAGTGATTTGACTCTTCTTCTTTCTCAAGACGAAGAAGACGGTGTCCGCGAACTCTGAGATCTTGGAGAAGTAGTAAACCCAGCAGAGATGGAGCATCTACAGAAAATATAGTTCAATGATTATAATATATAACATTATAGTAATAATAAATACGTCTAATACTTTTAAGAAAATTACTTGTCTATTTTTATCATAGCGTAAGCAAGTTTTTACTGAAAGATATGAAGGAGGACAACTTCAACAAGAAACAAAAGAAATTGTGGTTATGTAACGTTAAATTCTATTTATTTTTATGTTTCATTGTGAATAGTACTCAGAATCAACCCAAGCGCTATGTGATACCTAAGAATTCTGAGCCTTCCAATAGCTTTAGCGATACCGACCCAATTTAGATGTAGTTTTCTTAATTAAGCTGTTTTATTTAGTTTAAATAATGCATAACCAGAATAAAACATAATTTTCGAGTCTTGGAATTTTTATACGTTTGATAAAGGTATTATTGTCTAGGATTTCAGTCATGCTTGTACAACAGAAATTCTGAATACAAAAAAAAATACAATTAAGTGTAATAAATTCTATCGTAAGCCGCCAAGGTCCCCATTTTCACTCTCAGTATTGCAATGACGAAACATTACTCTTAACCGCTTGACTTTCACTATTACGCTACAAGTTCATTGTGAGACGCAAAGGTTGGGGTCGGTGAAATTTACTTGAAAATTCTTCCAATTCATGGCAATGTAAATCACTGTAACGAATTTATAAATTTTCAAGGTAAAGGAAGTTTGTGCCGCCCTAGACTCTACAATTATCAAGTCCTAATTTTTTTACAATCAAACAATTTATCCAGTTGTAGGGCTGACATGTATTAGTTGATAGGGAAGGGAAAATGAAAGGAAATACATTTTCTACAATTTCGATCTTTTCACTTATACTGTGAAGTGAGTACTGAAAGCTAAGTTTTTTAGGAGTATCATCATCATCATCGTCATGAGTATTGTACAGTACTATAAGTGGAGTTGTGATTCTCCTTTGATAAAAAAAAATACTTTTATAATTAAATAATGAGGTGATTATGATAGGACCACCATATTCTGTTTTTCAATTGTCAAATTCTTTACTTCAATAAACACAGCGATTGGTCACGTATGTGTCGTCAGCCGATCGCAGATCTAAGCGAAGTAAGCTTCAGTCAATATCCGTCAGAGTTTACAGATAAAAATCTATACCTCCTTGATTTTTTTAAACTTTTAATTCTCAAGTCATTAAAATATTTTTTTTTACTGTTTCTGCTGACTAACTTAACTTTCTTATAGACATCAGCGAATCGTCTGCCTGGTTTTTGAATTCGTATAAATTTGCATTTAATTCGTAATTAATTCGTTTAATTGCCTTGTAAATGCAGAAGCAAATAATTTTACAGAAATGTATAAATGTTACTAGGTGTTAAACGTAGAATAAAATCAACAAAATTCATATATTTAAATACGATTAAAAAATACTGAATACAAAAACGGCTACGTCTTTTCTCGCCAGACCTCAATATTTCGCAAAGTGCCATAAAAAACTACAATTCTAAAACATTATATATTATAGTGTATTATAATCACGCCCGGTAGATAGTACTAGTGACCCACCTCAACAAATTTAAAAAGTTTGGTCCCTATGGCCTACCTTTAACGCTGGCAGCTTTTCCTGTATTGCGATACTTATTCGTTGAGCGAGGAAAGCACCAGCTCTAGGGTCACTAGTACTATATTTAATTAGCGCCTGTACATTTGAACCCCAAGAATACTATAATATTATTATATACAATAATATTATATATATATTTATTTTTTTCGACATTAATGGCTTAGTACTAAGGTTAAGGATAGTGTATGCATTTTTGTTAATAAATAATTTAAATAAATGTTTTTTTATTCACAGATAGATGCATTTTCACCTTTCCATTGTATACCTTTAAGTGAGTAATAATTGACCTTTACAATAATTAAGCAATCTTTAAATAAGACAGTTACAAAACAAACAGATCGTTGGAAAGTTTGTAGTCATTAATGAACTTGACCGATGGCGGATTTTGCTATAGACATAAAATGTTTTAGACATGTTTCTATAAAAAAAATGTTTTTATGTAAGATTTGGGTATAATTTTAAGTAAAAAAATACCTGTGCAACATTTTCTTATTTTTTTTTAAACAAAAGCATTACGTGAACACGCGTGAGTGAATGAGTGAATGCTCGATGCATATGAGTGAATGTTTAAGTGTAATGTGTAACCTTTATTCATTTACTAAATTTATTTTTAGGTTATTTAGTTTTATATGCTAAATATAACTGTAGATACAGAATTTACGCTAAAGTTAGTTACGTTAGTGGCCTGGTAGATATCGCTGGTGGTCTAGACTAGTTCGTTTGTACTGTATTAAATCTAAGGTGATTACGAAGAACTGACCTACCTATTGTGTTTGTTATATGCTATTCAAGAAATAAACATTGAAATAATGGTATTTAGGTATTTTATTAAAAAGCCTTGAAACAAAATCATTTCACAATCACGTGGCCTACTAACGCCAAACGAATTTGTATGAAAATGATCACGTGACAAAGCGTGACCAAATGTCATTCCCCTAAAAATCAACACCATATGAAATATATTTAATAAGTATTATTTTCATATGTCTATAAATTATAAATCTATGAAACAATCGCGGTCACCATGAACCGGTTCATCTCACTTTCTACTTGTATAACTTCATTCACGTTCTTGTTAACGTCACTTGAGCCACCTGTGATGCAGATTCCTATACTTGAGATCTGACAGCCAATTTGAATTTAGAAGCATTTCCTTTTTCTTAAATTAAATTGTGTGTGTATTGAAAAATTATATTTTGATTTTTGATAGAAGTAAGTTTTATGGCGTTCCCGTAGTGTTCATGATTGCGTTGGGACGGTTTCTTTACAACGTCTTATGTACTTGGTGCGTTACGTTCGAAAGTAGAGATTAATTAGTAATTTGGATATACTTATTTGTATATAGATTTGCACAGTATTAATTTTTAGTGTTTGGGCTTCGCAAGAAGCTAAATACTGCCTTATGTTCGAGCGCATACAGAACAAATTTACACGACACCTCCATAACAGACTTTATGGCGTCTAACCCTACTATTTTAACGTACCCAACATTATTTGTTTTAGGGATGATGGGGTACAATAAATTGGAAACCAGACAGGACTTACAGTTGGCCTACTACTTAATGAAAGTCTTGAGGGTTGTAGTGTGCAACCCAAGTGTACTACAAGAACTGAGTTTCTTAGTACCTATGGGATATGTACCACGGTGAAGGCGATACCAATGGCAGTCTGTTGCACAGATCCCCGTTATCCAGGACGTTGCGACTACTGAATGCTGTCTCTGACTCTATCGATATATTTATATGTTCGCAAAGTGAATTCACAGTAGCGATATTGTGTAAATTATGTGTTTTATATTACCTATTTTATTATATTTTAATTATTTAATGTTTCTCGACATTATCGTATTGGCATAGTCTGTATGTATGTATTTGTGTAATAAATAAAATAAATTTATTATTTACATCGCTTTCTCAGTTGGTCAAGCGCTTCGGTTATACTAGATGTTATATCAACAAATTCAATTATGTATTCTTTCATTTAAAATTACTCGTAGAATATGTTGAAGAATTAAAGAATATCAGTTCTTATGAAAAATTATAATCATTGTCAGTTATAAATCATCAAACAAGTGATATCTAAATAAGGAAATAAAACAAGCAATTGAATTAACAATTTACAAAGAAGTTACAGATAAACATATTTCAGATACATATATAAATATATATATGAATACTCACTCTTTTGGCTGTTTCGCTATTACTGTAGTCAACAGGTTGACACGTCAAGCTGTAGTCGGCCCACCATCCTGACATCAAATGCTGAAAGGGAATAGAAATTTAGTATAGAAAGAAAAATATATCAATATACACACATATTTATATATATATTAGCTTATAATATTATATAAACTACGAATCATTTGATCAATATAATTATAAGGTCAAAATACAAGTTGTAAACGTACTGTTTTTCAATCAGAGAGACGATTTAATATACCGAATCAAATCATAAAACAAACTTTCAAAAAGTCGTAGATGGCAACGAAAATTAACAACTTGTGTTAACACTAATTTATAGTTATTATTTAATATAGGTCTCCGGAGGTTTAAAGACGAATTAGAGAGAGGCAAATAATTTTGCGCTAATTTTGAATTTTGACAGTTCGCGAGTCTCATTTCTGAAGCTCATCTAAAGTCCGTCCGATACAATAGTTGCTTCGCGTTGATAATCAAAGAAGTTTACACTTAACATAACGTTTTACATTAATTGCACGTTTATTCGCCTTTCTGACTGTATACAAATAACTAATCATGACTTCTCCTTAATGAAAAAAATATACTAGGCTTGATTTATACCAAAAGAAATTAAATGTTACATAAACAATGTTTTTGATAATTATTAGTCAAAAATTACACTTTCATAGTTTAGATTGTGTTACTCTTTTATTTCCCACCTAGTCTGATTAACGTAAGATAAAATATTTGTCTCCCGGAGAAGTAATAAATGTTCTAAGTTCGTAAGCAGAGAGGGAAGAGGCTGTAAAAAAGACGACCATCGAATCAGGGGTGGGGGGTCTTGTGTTCTGGGGTTGGCAACCAAATTAGGCAGAGAATCATAAAATATAGAACCTTACGAAGGAATATCATAATCGAAATAAGCGAAAAGCCTTCGACGTAAAGCCAACGGCTAGAGTTGTATAAAGAGTCCTGCACTTGAGCACTATGGTATCTCCTGCGTAAATCCCAGTATCAAAAACCACCATGGCCACTTCGGTCTTGAGAATTTGTCATGGCCAAAGTTAGGACGGACAATTATGTCACGGATGCATGCGTATAATAATTATATAATGACACTCTTGACTGTATGATCTCTGACGAAATCTCGAACGTCAATACAATTATTTTCCAACGATGCTTTGACGTATTTGTACAATTTGTAAGCTTTACGACAACACAATCATCACAAATGGTCCCTCACTGTTTGAACTACAGTACTAGGAGCTAAGAAAGATAAAATGATCGCCCGTGATTGGTTGAACGGAAGGACAGATCGTGTCGCGTGTTTGCGATTGGGCTAGACATGCTTTTGTTAATTTTATTGATTGGTCAGTTTATCTAGTGTAGATATTTCTTTTATGTATTAAGATTGATTGTTTTTGGGACTGTACTGCTGCTCCAATCTAAAGTCTGCGACGAGTCTAAGCATGGTAGATTTTATGGAATCTCGCTGTTGTTCTGAAAGGCTTTGATTGCTTTGCTTAGGCTACCTTGCCCAAAGTGGGATTAAGCTGGAGTGGAAGCCAGTGGCATTGAGAAGTTGTAAATATCCTTAGGGTTAACATCGTTAGCGATCATGAATTAATAAAATGTTGGTTCTATTTTATGGATGTCCTATCTTTAGGATCATCTAGATCTGCCAATTAAGAGACGTATACAACATTTCCACTAATTTTAGTCTATTGTAACTAAATGAGCTTGCTGCAATGCAACTACTTAATTCTGATTATATAGTGAAGTACCATCCGTATCACCTCGATGTCCGTTGTTCCACAACTGAGCGTTTTTTAAGGCATTTTTTGCCGCTCACCATTGCTATGTGGAACTAACTGCCCACTGAAGTATTTACGAAACAATTCGACAATTAACAATTCATGAAAGGCCGGCAATGCACTTGCTACTGGCTATATGAGTGTCCATGGGCGGCGGCAGGAGGCTCACCCATTTGCCTCCTATTTCATTAAAAAAAAGTAATTTATGAAATTTTTTTTTTGGCTTTCAAAATCAAGTACAAACTTCCATCCATCCATTCTTATATTAATTCAGTCCTCCTTACCTCATAAAACATATAGCTGGATAGAAGCACTTGAGCAGCATTGTAGGTCACTAGGATGCCTTTTATTTTGAATGGCTTCCGATTGGCCATCCACATTGGTCCAAAAACGAGCACAAACCCGAGATATAATAGGACCATCACAAGAGTTGGTATTGGGGAGTCGAAAAGGAACCATCCTTGCACACGAGGATCTGTAAAAATATGATTAAATAATATCTTAGAGTGGTTAGGAGCCTCAACCCTGTGGTCGTTTAGGGTGTGATGCAAAAATCGATGCCATATTTTAAGCATAAGCTTAAACCAGGCAAAATTTGAGCGTTACTATTTTAAAGCTATATAATAATTGTTCAGGTCAGTTCGAAGGAAATTACTCCTGTGGTTGTTCTGTTGCTGTATGTAGCTCGTGTGAGCGAAATGTTTGGAAAACACTGTACTTAAAATTACCGAATTAATAATTGTTTTATTATCTTAACAAAACAATTTTTTAGGCCTTGATGTTGAAATTATTATGGAATTGTGTTGACGTAAGACTATCTTAAAATCGGGTAACTATAAATAAATATTAATTATATGTAATAATACAATCATTATAATGTGTGTTTATCTAAAAAAAAAGATAAATCTAATCAGAAATGACTAAAACTATATAAAATATATTAGGAGTTAGAAAGAAAAAATTGTTCTCATATATGTAAAACGTCATAATAAGCTTCATGTCCTTATAAAATCATGTTAAACGGGTTTAGCTGTAACCATTGAACAATTTTGTAATCACATAAACGAATATGGATATTGAAATTATAAAACCACACGATACATCTACTGTTAAAAAAAGAAAGTTTTAACAGCAAGAATATCATTTCTTAATTTTTTACGAGCGTAAAACACTTGTTAAGACAAATTACAACTTACGTACGCCGCGTAATTTCTTTCGCGTAATTTAAAATTAAAAAGTTGTGTTAATAATACCATGGCAAAATTTCTTTATTATTCTTTTACAAAATATTTTAGTCCGTTAATTTTTCCTGATGTTTCATATAAAACATTTGGATAGGAGGAATATTCCCTAAGGATACAGCCGCGAAATGAAAGCTCACAACTTCGATCCATATTAATAATTATAATTTAAGATAAGTTTGAGTATTTATTTCGCAAAAGCTCTTGTAAAATATTGGTAGCTATTGTATTTACGATTCATATCAATTAAGTTTATAATTAAAATACGATGATCAGACTCATTCATGACATAAGTATGATTTACATAATGTCAAAAACGTTTTGGATTTGACACACAAGTTCGTGCTATCGGCGGAGAGATTCAGAAATGACATACAAAGGTCACTAAGCCTCATTAACCTTACCCTTGATATTATTGGTTAGGCAAAGAAGGCTCATTAAGCCAACCTTATAAAATTGCTTTACAGGAAGTGAAATCTAACTTTAAAAGCATGGTAACATCGAAAAGTAACGGAATTTCTAACTTAATACTTGAGTTAATAGGCGATCTTTTTTTTAAACGTTATAATGACAATATTTTGTTAGTACGTCAAAGCTTTGAAGTAGGCAAACTTACGTTTGCGTTTAGTGAAAGTGCTCATCAGACTGGTCTTAGAATGTAGGCAAGTGATGGTGGTTCCTATCATGCTAGGTTCCGGTCATGTGATTGTTATAACTCGTTATAGAATCTTTGATATAATTGCTAATACTCCAGATAGGTGAAAATTTGCGTTAGTATAAAAATACTGATGATATTTTATTCATTATTTAAATGTACTGAATGTTTTCGTGTATGTATAATATATTTGTTTTTATTATTATCAGCCAGTTACAAACTATCCATAACCAAACAATTTTTTTTTCTATATGTTTAAATACCTGTTATCTACAATATTGTGCATACCTTTTTAGCGTATTTATTGTTCAGTTTCCTGAGTTTCGGAGGATGTTCCATAATCCACATCCTCACTTCAAGGTTGAAAACATAATTCTTAGTATTAAATTAGCCTTTTGAAGCATAAAGTATTGTTTTGTGACCTTAGTCGTTACCACAAGCGACATGTCAAAACAGTTTCGTAGTTTGCGTATCGTGACAGATCATATTTACGTTAAGAATTGTGAGATATGTTTGTATAAATGTAATTTGGTGAGGTTGATATTGAGGGTAATACTGTATGTTTTATATATTTATCTTACCAGAGTCGCAAGAGCGTATATCTTGGATATTATGTATTTGGTGAAGCTTCAAAACTTCGGTTAAAAACTTTGTCATGTTGCGCGCTCAATTTATCAATCTATTTTTATATTATGGAAAAACAATGATATTGTGGAAAACCACACCCTTTATTGAGGTGTTCTAAGAGAAATATTCACAATCAATACGTGATAAGTTTGATTGCCGTGGCAAAACCATTACGTTTTTGACTTAAGGGATTCAAACGCGACTTATCTTGAATCTAATTGTTACGTTATACGTTTACATTTTAACAGCATACGCTTTTAAAATGTAAACGTATTTTTGTGTTCATTGTCAAGACATATCTTTGCTTGTAGTTTAAAGTTTTGAAAGAAAAATAACAAAAAGTACACCACAACAACGATAGCATACAAAAAGTCAAAAACTATCATTTTTTTCACCTCTTCCATTTATGTATGGTGATTCGTAATTGATACTAAATTGATTATGTAATCTGCGTATCGAAATTATTAAGTATGACATATGTATATTTGAGAAAATTAAATTCTATGGTAACATATGATACCATGACTACTAGAATTATTTTATATCTTCTATGTACTCTGGATAAATCTCACCTATTACCGGGTATTTAAAAAAATTGTCTTGTAACATAACTTTGTATTTAACACTAGGTCCAGCAGTATTTTTTTGAGATGAATTACTGAATTTGTCAGGATTCATCGGCTACCTATGCCTTGATGTTTTGATAAGCTTTTATGTACCGCACAATATAAAATTATAATTTTATAATAATCATATAATCTATTATATAAATTTCTTGTACTGGTGGACAGAAAACGTTATGTCTATTTTATGGTTCCACCTATCTTCTTTTGAATATATAAATAGTATACATAACAATAATAAATAATATAAATATTTTGATGCAAATATACAGGTAAGATTCTATTTATATAATTTTTGGGCCGTCACCTAGGCCTTGCATGTTGCCAAGGTTGTATGGTACAAATCGAAATTTTGATTATAGATTTATTTTACTGTATCGAAGTTATAACGTTAAAATAAGCTTTAAACAGTCTTAAAATTTTACAAATAAAATTTAATAAAGTATTATTATATAATAGGTATTTTCGTATCAAAATTGATCTTTAAAGAGTTGAATTTTAACAGTTTGAGATATCGCAAATAACGTCGTTATAGTAATGTTTTCGCGGTTTAAATATAGTTATGCGGTCTTTAGTGGCAGTAACAATATGTTTAGTTGGTCATATTTTTAAAATTCTTTAATATTAACTTTTAATTGAGTAATAGTATAACATAAATATAAATAAAAAAATACCTGATACTCTCTCTGCCAGCAGCCAGTATTTATTAATAATTGTTGTCCAATTATTATCAGAGTAGATGTCATCAATAGCAATTTTTACAAAACCAGTCATTTTGAAAAATATCTGTTCACTCTAGAACTGTCCAATTCACTGACACTCACTACACAACACTTTCGAATTAATTCACAGACTTAGAAATCTCGTTAACAGTTTGCTTTGCAAATTGTCACCTGTAACAAAGAAAGATTAATTAAAATAAAATTCAAAAGATATAAGTATACAATAAAATAATTCAAATAAACGTACGTAACTAAAATAATCAATATACGAGTTGACGTTCGATAATTAAATAAAATCGGAATTTAAAATTCGAATGCTACCGAAGCATGGTTGTCGAATTTTAAAAGTACATCTCATGAAAAGCGAAAGCCTGTGGAAAGTGCTCACGCGCCGCGCCACAACTTACAATTGAATCGCGCGCCATGACACGACCAATCGTTGTACCGCACCCCCCCAGTAATACAAGGACGTAAGTGCCTATTGCGCCATTGCAAAATGCATTTTATCACCTTTAGAAAAACACATATTTCCGCAACAAATCTGGGGTAATTTTAAAAGGTAAGCCTTATTAATTAACGTAATAATCTTCATTGATTATCGTCGATTAAATTAATTCTTATTAAAAGATTGTACCGTTTAGATTTTGAATGGACCAATTATGACGAAATATTTTTTCTTACTTGTAAAAGAGGTATGTACAATTTCGATCACAGCCTTCACGGCTCTCTGATCTTCACCTAATGTGATGAAACTGTTAAATTTTAGAAAAAAGACCACAGATTACTAACGAATAATTGCTTAGACATTGTGCAAAATTATGTGAGACATTCTTGGTTGAGTTTGTCTCGACACAATTTTATATAATTATGAATTATCCGTATTTATGACTTCATTAATAATTAAGGACCTTATACAGTTTTTTTATATATTAACAATATACCTACTTATTTGATAAAAATCTCTCAAAAAATATTTTGATGCTTATTTGGTTCAGCGCTCTTAGATTAATGTGTCGAGTTGTTGTTGTTAAATGAACTGAAACAATAAAACCCGCTGTAATTTATAGTACAAAACATTAGTTTTTTTAAAGTTTGTATTCTTTGTAAATTAATTTAAAAAAGATGTATTAAGTAACGTTATTCGCATATTCATTCGTAAGTTATGGTAAACTTTTATGTTTTTAAATTATTAAATCAAACATATTTTTAAATAAAATATAGTTAACGGCAACACTCTGTGATATCTCCACTCAAGAGGAGACATAATTATTAACATTTAATTATAGTTATATATCATTATTGTCTTTTGATTAATGTATATTTAAATGACAACTTGGTTGGCAAAAAGTATCCTTATTACATATTTTAATTATTTATACACTTCAAGGTCAAAAATAATGTTCAACATCATAAATTAATATTACCATAAGACTTCCTTGTGTATTATATGTCTTTTCCGGATCCCGAATTTCTTTATTTATTTTATTTATTCACACTTCGTTACCTTATACAAACCATACATATAAAAAACCAGGTTACATAACCTATTAGACAACGGCCTTATCGCTTGGAAGCGATTTCTTCCAGGCACACAATTAAAAAAAGAAACACCTACAAAGGGTAAAGTACAGAAGTGCATCGCAGTAACAAAAAAGAACACAAAATGTTGCAACATGTGTTCCATGTTGGAACACTAACTATAACTAAAATAAAGTAAAATCTAAAGAAAAGAAAATCTAATAGTATTATGTACAAACAAAAATGTACATAATCTAATCCAAGGGTTAACTGAATCACAATTAAGTAGTAGCTAATTAAGAGGCTGAAGAAAGCTGATCAAAAAGAAGATTTTTAAATAGATTTAAAGATTGAGCTTGTCGATATCAATTGGTAGGGAATTCCATAGCAGGATACTTTGCACAGAAATGGAGGAGTGATATAATTCGGTATTTAGTTAAGTTAATTTGAAAACTAAAGTATATTAAAATATTGAATAAAATCCTAGGCGTTGTTTTTTGAAAATCAAGAATACGACTAGTAAATCGGCTGAGCCGTTGATATTATTTATTTCCGTGAATTGTAACAGTTTTATTGCTCGTTACTTCGGACATAATTAAAGTAATTTAGTCATAGTGAGGCCAGTTACTCAGTAAGTTAATATAATAGGATTTAGAGACATGATGTACCTCTCCCAACTGTCAAAAATCACCGCAACAACACTAAATTTATTTGTATAAACTTTTAATTATTACACGATTAATTAAAGACAGACCGTCACCAGTGCAAGCTTGCTATTAGATATATATATAATAATGCGTGAATATTATTACCGAACTTAATTAGCATGCAATGAAGTTGCTGTGTCAATGTCAAATATATTTGTCCAGGCGTTAATTTTTGTTTTAAATTATAAAACATTTATTTGTTTATTTAAATAACCGCGCACCCGTTGTTGATCTATGTCTGCAAATGTTTTATTTAAAAGTCATTTTTATTTACCTTGCAATCAAACCCAGGGTTTAACACATATGGCTCGTTAACGTGAAACGTTAACCAGGGAGCCATCACGTCTTTTGGACCGATAAATATATACTAATAGAAATCTAATAAAGTTCTACAATAGCCATATATCATTGGACAAAATACGTTAAGAATTACCTAACTTGTATTAAATGTAAGAGTAATTTGAACATTTGAACTTTACCTGATCTTACAAATATAATACTGACCATATTATAAAGAATGTACTAAATCTAAAAAATATAGAAACATAGTTCAATTATTATGTTTTAGAAACAATCAAAAGTGACTACGAAATTGTAAACCATAAAACATGCCAGTATTGCGTTTTTATGAAAGATATTTTTTAAATAACATTAGAATTATGGTCCTTCCACTTATGAAAGAACATCGTAAATATTTTATATTTGTTATATGAAGTAGTGAGCAAACGTCGAATTATCACTTCGAAAAATGATTAACACAAATACCGCAACATACCTACATGTTTTGTATCAAAATATAATGATAAAACATCTACTATAAGCAAGATCTAGAATGGATTGGCTTAATTACTATTAAAATGCATCACTTGTTTGCAACAAAACAGTAATAAATCTAAACACGATATATGCACGAGATAAGATGCAGTTGCATTAGATGCGATTTACTTTATGTTATTTCTAAATTATGTCGGTAACACTGCACAATCGCTTGTTGCATTTCAATTTACGCTTTGATGTCAATGGTTCTTACGTCTAGGCCATCATTTACCTTAACTATATATTTAATTCAATTAAAAATTAGATATAATTACTATATTAAATACTTAACTATAAGAAAAAAGATCTCTTTAGGGTCTTATAAGTTGAAAGGGACTGAACGTGTCATAAGTGTCTTACACTTATATATATTTTTTGATAAATTTAAGTATTTTTTTATTATTTATTTACACTTCGTCGCAATAAAAATAAACGAAACACAAATAATACAATACATACAACGGATGCAATGGGCGGCCTTATCGCTAATAAGCGATCTCTTCCAGGCAATCCTAGTAAGTGAAAAACTAAAAAAGAAAATGACCAGATCAAAAAGTGCAGAACCAAATGTTATATAAAAAAAATATAGAACCTTAATCTCAAGTAATACAAAAAAAAACTAAAACTTAAAAGCTAATCTTACAGATTCGTGAATAGCGAATAGCGATGCTATACAAAAGAAAAGGAGACACAAGAATTACACAAGTAACGATTGATCATGATAGGATATGCTTAAGAAATGTTTATACAGAAGAGTTTTAAAAGATGATTGAGAGGTAGCCAATCGTATGTAGGCATGCAGCCTAGTCCACAAATTAATTATTACCGTTAAACTAGCCTAATTAGTGTTCTAAATTTAAAAGTATTAGGTAAGGAAGCAATCGGCGAACGCACGTACATTTCTGAGAACTGAGAAATTTTCAAGTCCTTGAAAAAAAAATGTTAGCAATATCCCGTAATTACGCGCATTTCCAGTGAATTTGCGCAACGCTACTACTGTTCATGCGCGAATTTCTAGTATAATTTATTTACGTACTTGGTTTTGACCGTGTTCTAGAAAATTCTACAATATTTTAGGAAACTTCTGGAAATAATAACGTTTTGGTAATCGAAGAATCACTTCTTATGTATCATGCATTATTTTAGTACTTTTTTACAATTTGGTTTAATTGAGTCATATTGATTGTGTCAATGATTGTTTTCTATTAAAACTGAAAGATTTCTTCACAAAATTAATTTATAGGTTATAGTCTCGTATTTTTTTATAGTTTAATAAATATCATATATACATTTGCTACGCCCTAACATATGCATGTATTTGTCGTCTACGGATCGTAGCAATACGTTTCGTCGATACAACACCAAAACTAAGGCCAGTAATTCAGGTAACGCATTAACGCACTTGACTATTCATCTATTTGTAATGAGGCGTAAAAATTTCCCAACAGCTCACACTAGTTTAAAATGACGTGCTGACAGTGACCTAAACATTAGGTTTTGAGTACACAACTCGAGGCTGACCACTGAACAAACAGCGGAAGGTTGTATTACAAAATCTATGTACATATGAATTTAATAGGCCATTTTTTTATGTATTACAATATTGTCATATCAAAGCACTTACTTGATTTAATTGTATACATTCAAGTTGGTTGGAGAACATTTATAATTGCCGCACAAAAGGTTCTGAGTACTTTAGATTATTATGTTAATTCTATATATATATATACATAAAAATTAAAAACAAAAGTTTACGTTAAATAATAAAAAAGACTATTAATAATATCAAAAATATCTCACCCTTTCAATGATCATTTGATGTTCTTTAATAAAATTAATCGCCCTAACTATATGTATTTAAATACAAACTTTATTGTTAACATCTTTATCTTAACCAAATATTTTGTAAACTGATTTGTATGTCGTCTCAATTAAATTATAAGCATTTATTAAGTTGTAAGAAAGGCTTAGGTAGGGAAATATCTTAGGTTAATATAATACAGATACTGTTTAAATATATGTACATTAAAATAAATATAGCTATCGACACATTTATCAAGCCGCATAATTTATTTGTGGTTTTAAAGAAAGCAAGACGTTGCCGGCTAGGATCTTCAATTTTGAACACATATGTTCTCCACCAGTTCGTTTAATGAAAATGACTACTCACTAATAAATAATTAATTTCATTTTGAGTAGCAGTTAGCAAAGAGCGAACTGACTATACTAGTCTTACGATAACAAATCCTAGACAGGAATTATAGATTATTGTTACCTCAAGAAAATGAACTTAGTTTACTATTTTAACAGTACTAAGCTTTCTTTAATGAGAACTTGGGGTTTTAGGGTCTTCTTTTTCTATGAGCAAGCAGTCTTTGATAGTGAGGGAACTTATATGCATCGTTTGACGGCGTGCCTGACACGTACATAACTCTGATCACCAGTTGTCCATATGGAAAATAAAAGATCATGAAACAGTTATAGAAATCTGACACTAAAACCTAGATGATTTGTTCTTAAACATCATCAGTATGGGACAATTATTAAAGGACGTAATTGTTATAATACCTACTTACAAAACGACTTAGTACGGCATTGCTTGATTATGATTGATAAATTCATATTCCTCTTTGTTTCCCAGTGCAACTTAGATGCAGAGTTATAATTATGAATCTTCCATTAGAGATAATTTGATGGAAAACTCCGAGTATGGCTGTCAGTATTCATTAATTGTTATTGAATGTTATTTATAATACTACATATAAGAATCAATGTATGCGATGTTTTGCGTCAATGAATTTTCAAGTTAACATAATTTCAGTTTTGTTGAATTCAGGTGACCGTTTGGTTTAAAAAAATTATTACGAATTTACACCAATTTTGATGTGATGTCGGAACGTAAATTGTTTTATTTTTCCACATTTATAACTATAGAAATAAATATGATAATTATTTATTATTTAAATCTCGGTGTAATTCTAATCTATGTTAAAACAAAGGCTTTTTTCTATCATTGACAATTTACGTATTGATAAAGATTACATCAGTCAATATTCGACATAAAAACATTTGCGAAAATATTCGTACTAAAGATGAATACATTTAACAGACAATGTCGCAATGTACACTTCAATATAAAGTATAAATCGGATAAGAATTGTAAAAGATATAAAGATAATGGGTGTTAGTTTTGTTTTTGTGTAATTAACCATAATTCAAAGTAATTATGAAACTATTCTAATACTACTGACAATATTTTACACATACTTTGAATACTGTGATCGCTATTAAAGTGACGGCTTACAAATTTTGTTTGTCCAAATGTCTACATTGAAGATTGAGATATAGTGAATGATAACATCGAGAGAAAAACAGGGGGTTGATTACGTGCTCTTGGAAAAAGCTGATGCAGCTGAGCAAGGGTTGTAGCGCCACTGGTTTTATTCTTTAACAGTTGCAGTATGGATATATACTTACAAAAACATTTCAATACGGCATTCCTTGATGCTGATTGATAAATTCATATTCCTCTTCCTCAGTGAGGACGCAGTCTTCGAAGCACCACAGGCCAGCTATGGCGAGTAGCACTGTGTACACCATGTAGTAGATTAGGTAGATGAAGATGGAGATCAACATAGCTGTGTGTAGTTCTGAAAAATATCATTGATTATTACGAAGAAATTCTTGTTTCTTTTGTTACAGCTAAGTTAGCATCCATGGCCTAGTGGATCGTGTATAGATGGAAACTAAAGAGCTCGGTTTCGATCACAGCAAAATAATAACTGCTTCAAGTTTATTCCGTATTTCATTGCGGATTTGTAACACTTAGCTTAGCTTAATGAATTACCACCGTGACCAGATTATTTGTTAAGCTTTGCATTATATTTCCTTATTAAATGTCAAGTTGGAAAGACATTTATCGATTTTCTACCGTCAGTAATTTTGTACATATAAGATATTTAGTTTAATGGTCATATACAAGTGATAGTATGTGAGACAATTTTAACCTATTTTTATCTCACCACAAGAAAAAACTGAGCTTGTCCATTGTGTCAAATGAAATCCAAGTCATAACTTGACTTTGGATTCATTAAAATGTTTACACTGTTAGTATAATAATATTTTAATTTATTTTCCTCAGATCCCCCTAGATCATTAGAAAGATTAGACTAGGTTTAGTGCATTTTGGAATCGACTAATGTTTGTGGAAGGAATACATCTAATTTAAAGCATGAGTATGAGCGTCATAGGATAATTTTAATAATGTTAATAATCAAAAGGTTAAAGTATGTCTATTGTTGGCGAATTGACTATATTTATTTTTAATTGATGTTACACGTGTAACGTGTCTTCAGAGAACGGTGTAAAGTCCTCATAAAAGCATGAAAACATATTTTTCCTGTTATTTCTTAACCGATCACCTTTTGTTATTATAATTATATATTCACACGTCTGTCATTATTAATTAAAGTTTTAGTAATAGTAGCACTTTTTTTTAATCGTATTGTCCTTTCTTGTTTTATATTAATAGTGGACCCGGCGAACTTAGTTCTACCGTCAATTAATATCATGTAACAGATTAGCTGCACGCACGCATAAATATTTGATAGCCAGTATATCTGTCAATATTTTTTCACTAAAATACGCCATTATCCAAAATGTTGATATATGTATCTTGTCTTTTCGAAATCTTTGTTGGCCCAGTGGCTTCAGTGTGCGACTCTCATCCCTGACGTCGTAGGTTCAATCCCCCCGTGCACCAATGTACTATGTGTCTATGTGCGCATTTAACATTAGCTCGAAGGGTGAAAAAAAAACATCATGAGGAAACCGGCTTGCCTTAGACCCAAAAAGTCGACGGCGTGTAGGACACAGAACCCTGATCACCTATTTGCCTATTAGATTACCAATTGATTATGAAACAGATCTAAGGCCTAGACTTTAAGAGGTTGTAGTGCCACGGATTTATTGATTTTTTAGGTTCGAAATCTTTGTTATACGTTCTTTAATTTGTGGGTTGAGTTCACCGAATCGACGGGATGAATATTAATTGTTTGACAGTCACAAAACCAATGAATATTTTGTATTGGGTTTGTTGCTGTTAATTTCTTCAATTTTCCAATGTTTTAGTTAGATTCTAGTTAAGTAAACTAATTCTGTTATTCGGAAGGAAGACACATACAACACATCAAAAGCCATGACATGAGTTTGCTCGAACAAACCCAACTTTGTTTTATACATTAAGATGTGTGCAATAAAGTGATAATAAATAAATGTATAAACTGTGCTGTGTTTAATGAAGCAAACCACAAGCAATCAAGCAACCACCAAAATAAACAAGGGTCCTTCTAGAACAAGTATCGCATCATCTACTATTTCTAATCGATGTTAAAAAAATGCGGAGAAGATGCTTACCAATCGGCGCGTGCATTACAGGATATTAACTCTCTATTACTCTATATTGTCTCATGGAATAACCAAAACTTATTGTTATTAGTTTATCTACATCGATAAATAAAACGGATTTTGATCAAATTTAGGATGAATAGAGGTGGGCATATCAAGCATAATGAATAATCATTATAATAACAAAATAGTTGAAAGTATTTATGGTTGCAAATAGTCCAATAAACCATTTTTTAATAATAATGTACATATTTTTGCGGCACGTTTGTGGTACGTACAATTCATCCTTGTTAAAAAAAATTCTAGGATTGTTTCAACTTCGTTTGTGGCTTCCACAGACTAACAGCTTATTAGTTGAAGATAATTCTTGTCAATTGTTTTTTCTTAAGCTCAGACGTAAGATATTTATTATATCATAACAAAGGATTTTTTTTACCTAAAATTGCATTGTTTAAATTTATGACAGTGATATTCTGTAAAAAAGAACTACGTCACACAAACAAAAAGATTAATGTTTGTTGAAACTGATTACTTAGATAATTAACCAGTATTATCTCACAAATCAGGTTTAGGGGCTTCCTACATTTTTTATTTCAAGTCACAACCATGGTATTTATTATTTATAAATAGTGTATGGTGTATTTGAACCCACAGACTATGTATCGTTACGGCTGTTGTCAAAGTCAATCGTGACATGAGAAGTGTTAAATATCGCGCGGAAATTTAAATCCAGAACTAATATGTGTACAAATACGTATATATTCACCGATTTGCACATGAGATTAATACCTGACCTTGGTTAGGCACAAAAAAAAGGTTTTAGCGAGAGTTATGTAACCTAACTTTACTTATGTTACATATATATATGTTAGTTACTAATTAGAAGCGTAAACAAAATGTAAATAATCATCACACATGTAGCCAATATCAGCTTTTTTAACACATTCGTAAATTGTATTTAAATATTCTCGTTTCCGACAATGTGCAATAACATAAGTGTCATTTAAATTTATGAACCCTTTTGTTTGTTTTTGTTAGCGTCGCAACCCCTCTCTCTGAATTTGTGTTAGTTATAAGCTCATATTTTTAACTATTAATGTCAGTTGTTACCCAGCTTCAAACAAAGTATTTTATTGAAGATTTATATTTTTAGATACAAAAAACCGACATAGTATTTAATTCAAGTTATTGGCATAAACTATAAAAAACCTTTTGTTTAGCATTTTATATGATTATTATGAACATTAATTTGGTCCAAGCGTTATCACGGATTGTCTCAGTTAAAATCAAAATAAATATTGAAAAGTTGTTAAACACGTATTTTAATCGCGAGTTATCGAGAGGTTTGTAAAAAACTTTGTCTTCGGAAATGATGTGGTGATAACATAAAATCAACGTCCAAAAGAGCAGTATCGAAATTAAAATAAGCCATTTATAAATAGCAAGCACTTGTATGTTATACTGGAGTAGGCTGTGATAGAAATATATACAAGTACTGAGGCCCAAACCAAAAAGGCTGTAGTGCCGATATATGTATATATTTAACAAATAAGTATATCAAACTGATCTTATGTATAAATATTATTTTCTAATAGGATGGCTACACTTTCAAAGAGTTGATTGATGGAACAGTTTTGTCACATTCAAAGAGAATGGGAAAGCGCGTATCATTAGATATGGTTATAACTGCACAATGTGTTGCAGCATGCAACATCTACCGCTCTAGGGTTAAAGGTTTGTCAATAGGTTTCTCTATTGCAACAAGAACATACATATGTACTATGCATACCTAGGTAGGGCAGTGTAACTTCTGTATCAGATGTTGATTAATTTTCTTGATAATTTAAAATTAATAATGTCATGAATAAATCAGTGGCGCTACAACATTTTAGGTCTGGGCCTCAGATGTATGTATCTGTTTCATGATCATTTGTCAATCTAATAGGTAAGTAGGTGGTCACTAGTAAATTGAGGAATCTTTGCATTGATATTGATAAAATATTTATATTTTTTTATATCCGATGTGGAAATGCATTTGCGCAACTCTTGTCCCCAAAAGTTCCCCTGCAACTTTACACTTTAAACTTATGTGGGACTCGACCAACACCAGAATCTCTACTATTTAGAGACTGGGTGAGCCATACCTACTAAAACTACCTCGAGTAGTTTTTACAAAGCTGCGTTACAGAGGCTCCGGTTCGCTCTTGCATTTTACCGGGACATCAACATGTTACACTGAGTAGTACACACTACACCTACAGGCATATCTTCTCCTATTTACTCCCCGTCTTCTACCTCTAGGATTCATCCTAAAGCTCTTCCTCTCTCGTTCTGCTGTTTACTTCTATAGCATTCAGCTGTAGGTAGCAATAATTGCCACGACCGTTTTAATATAATATGTTTTCTAAATGGCGAATCGGAGAAAAAAAATCATTTGTGGGTTTTTATCTGTTTTTATTAAACGTTGGATATAAACCTTGGAAGGGATAACAGATCTTGAGCAAAGACAGATTTGCACGTGAGATTGATGCCTGACCTTGACTAGGTAAAAAAATTGTTTTAGGCACTGTTTGCCAAATTTTTCGGATTAATTAGTCAGTATAAAAAACCTTTGTTTAGCATTTTTTTACGATTTTGTTAACTTAGTATGACTATTTCTTATTTAAATATAATTTACATCGCTCTTTTTCGCAAATTACAATTTTTTCATTATATTATTCATCAGTCAGTAGCTTTGCCAAGAAATATTCATTTACAAATTTGTGAATTTGTCTATTTATAAATAACATATCATTGCAAAGTCAAAAGTATTTACACCTATACTAAATATACACGCGTACAAATTCATATTAATCGTATCGTATCGTCGAGGCAGAATACGAAATTCCACCCGTATAATCTGGACGTATGTCGCACATCGTTCTACAACGGACTGTTTTTTAAAGCGGGTTTTGCTGCGCACCACCACTATGTGCAACCAGCTACCCACTGAAGTATTTCCGCACTTAGGTTCCCTCAAGAAAAGAGAGTACCAATTCTTAAAAGATAACGCACTTGCATGCCCTCTGGCATTGAGAGTGTCCATGGGTGGCGGTATTACTTGACATCAGGCGAGCCTCCTGCCCGTTCACCCCATGTTCTATAAAAAAATGTGAACATTAATAGTACTAAACTACCAAAATATATATACTTACATCACTTTGTTTTCATTATACAGTCTCTATTTACGTAACATACAAAAACTGCTGTTTGTCTCGTAAAATATTACAAAAACTTAGACATGTACATTGTATTATTAGCTGTCTGGCTGTATTGTTTTGTATAATAATTATAAAGTTATATAAACTTTATAATTATTATATAAAAGTTTCAGTGAATGAAGCGCATTTTAGTCGCCGTTATTACATCATGCCTTTGGTAATTCGTTAAATTGTTCTCTTTACCCATTACTTAGACTGATCTTTACGCCTTTTGGAAATAAAATGCAGTTAATTTGTCGTTAATCACAAATTAATTATGAACTGTATTAAAAGTTCATGAGGATCAGTATTTTATGTATCTTATTTATGCATCCAGTTATTACTGATAGTTAAAAGAAATTACATAGAAGTTTTTCAGTGAGTCAGATACATTAACTTTACCGAAATACCTAAATAATTACGAACGACGTTGGGTTATACACTCTTCTATTTCAGTATTTTTTCGGTGTCTCCAGAACCCATCATACCTCCTTGTAAGTCGCAGGATTATAGGCCTATCGACTACGTTGGCTGGGGCACCTTGAGTGCATGGGCCATCGGGCAAAGAAGGAAGCATACCTGAGCCGGTGGTCGGTCTAGGTAACGCTGGACAGACGACAGAATGCAGGAGTATATGTTACAGGTGAAATCCAGCAATTGGTGGAAGATATGAAAAGAGGGAACTCTGGAAGTTACTCATTTTGTAGGCCAAGACACTTTTTTGGTAGCAGAGCCAGTTTTTTATAGAGCAAATGGAAGAGAGGCTTAGATCTTAGGTGATACCACCACCCATGGACACTCTCTTTGGCAGAGGGCTCGCGAGTGCGTTGCCGGCCTCCCTTTTGTAATCACGAACGATAGGTAAAATTAATAGATACCGTTGAAAAATTATGAACCTGAAAAATGAATTTATCTACCTTACAGTGAGTAAATCTTCACCTACGTTAGGTTTCGTAATTATTACGTTATATTGACGTAATAAACTTGAACTCTTTAATTACAGTGTAGATTGACATTGCTCCTCGGACACATTATCGTATATTATATATTTTTATCCGATTATAATCTGTAACCTTGACTTTAAATGTGTTTTAATAAGGTATAAATAGTTCGTACTAATTGTCGAGAGTTTTGTTTTTGAAACTATTTTTTCTGACAATAACATAAGTCTTCTTACGTTTTGTGAGCGAGTCTAATATATAGATATAATTTATTTATTTATTATTTATTTACACTTCGTTACACTACAAAATAAAAATAAAAATTAACATAATTAAATCAAAAGGAGGGCAACTGGCGGCCTTATCGCTTACGAGCGATCTCTTCCAGGCAACCACTGTGAGTAAAGAAAAAAATAAATGTATTAAATAAGATAGGCAAGTAGTGCAAAATACATGTAATACACAGTTATTAAACAAAACTAAACAGAAATAAAATATTAAAGATACATTAAAGAGTAAAAAGACACATAAATCACGATAATTTAAGATAAGTCTCACGTCAGTTAGTAGTTAGTAAGAAAGTTCGGGATACAATGTGGACAGGTAATGTTTGTATAGAAGAAATTTAAAGGAAGATAAAGAAGGAGCTAAGCGAATAGGGACGGGAAGTGAATTCCATAGCCTAACTGCGGAGACCTTAAAGGAATCGCCAAGAAAGGAGGAGTTATGAGATGGGATTTCAAGGGTATAATTTTCGGAAGAGCGTAAGCTATAGTTATGGGCTCCCAAAAATTTGAAGTCATTTTTGAGATAGGAAGGAGTTTTAGGGTTGAACAGGATGGAATATAGGAGATGAAGAACATGAGCATCGCGTCGCTGACGAATTGGCAACCAGCCTAGCCGCTTACGGAACGCAGAGATATGATCGTACTTTCTTAGACCGAATATAAATCTGATACAGAAATTACTAATACTACTACTATAATGTGACTATAATGTGATAAAATTAAATTTTTATCAATAGTATGACAGTAAGCCTGCTAACTAATTGCAATCATCTTCCTCGTTTCATCATCAATAATAGCCACGGTTTTGACAGTAAATCCTAAAAATTTCGTAATTCCTTTTGTAAATATTTGAAGCAATTTTTATTTTATTTTTGTTGTTGTATATAAAAAATGTTAGATATATCGAAAAAAATAAATCTATTTACGCGAGTTATATATTTTAGTTAATAATAATAAGCGCTTATCAAATGTTGATAACGTCATAATTTTAACAAGTCAATGTGTTAGTTAGTTAAGTTGATTTTAGTTTGTCATACACTCATAAATTGAAATATCACATTCTTGTTTCCAATAATATCCAATAAGTCGACTACAATTATATTCTTTATAGGCTACAGATGTGTCGCTTAGACTTAAAAGCACTACAATAAGAAAAATTATTATTTTTTAGTCTGGCATTACAACCCCTCTACCCATAATATAAGATCTAGATTCAAACAAAGTGTGTCATTTGAACATCCATCCAACAACCGCCACCGAACTCGCGTATTTCCAATCTGTTAAACAGTTACGTCTGGTTTGATTATACTTCTGAAGATTCATCACATATTGAGCTACAATGCTATCAAACGATTTCACTAACATGAACTACAAGACAAATATTGCATACAGAAGTTACTACGAATTTATTACGAATAAGGACATATTTCCTCGGAACGAGTTGGTGACGGGTCTAAACGGAATCCAATTGATGTGGTGCAATCAGCGTCCGGGCTCTGGTGTCGCAACTATGCCTTTCTAGAAATACAAGAATTCACTTAACGGAACGAGATTTAAAACGCAATTACTAGGTTTAATTTGAGTTTAGTAAATTTGGTCTTAGGGTTTTGTTAGGGTGATATTGACAGTTAGGAAGTTCCATATGTTGTCAGAATGCCACTTCAATAAGAGCACTAGTTCAGTTCAGTAGTTTTTAATGGAAATGTTGGCAGCAGTTGGAGATGAAGCAGTGCTGGCCTAGTGACTATAGCGTGCAATTCTCATCCCTGAGGTCGTAGGTTCGATCCCCGGCTGTGCACCAATGGATTTTCATTCTATGTGCGCATTTAACATTAGCTCGAACGGTAAAGGAAAAAATCGTGAGGAAACCGGCTTGACTTAGACCCACAAAGTCGACGGTGTGCGTCAGGCACAGAAGGCTGATCACCTACTTGCCTGCTCGATTAACAAATGATCATGAAACAGATACAGAAATCTGAGGCCCAGACCTAAAAAGGTTGTAGCGCCATTGATTTATTTATTTTTAATATCACGTTAAAATGAAGTGAAAGTAAAGTTCAATTAAAATATAGAAATATTATCGATAAAAAATTGACTTTAAGTTAACTAAAACATTCATTAAAGCGTTAATACAATTTACAAATAGTGTGATTAATGACTCGCAATATTTTTTTTTCTCATAACAAAAATGTATTTTATTTACATGAGAAATTTAATATGTATATATGAGCGAGAAACACGTCACCATTAGCCCTCCCAATTTTAGTCTACTCTGTTCACTCTGAACTGTACCTGTTAAAAACGGTAATTTTGCGAATTTTAGACGGTAATTGATTAAATAATTGCACACCCTCATACTTAATAGACTTCTTCAAATAATTTGTACTCGGCTTTGGCAAAATAAGCAATCGACGAGTTTTGCGTGTAGTTGTGTTTCCAGCGCTGTGATTTAATTACCTTATTCACTCTCAAATCTACTTGTACTAATGCCCTTAAAATATTGTCCCTGGTACATTGTACGCGTAATTTAACATTAAAAAGTAATAAAAATATGCGCACGCTCGCTCAGGCAGTGTGTCGCAACTTGCGCCCTTGACACACTGAGCTGACCAGTCGAACACTTGACAAGTTCGATGACCGCAGACTTTTCATATTAAAAATGTTTGCTTGAATTAACCCCCGTAAAAGTTATATATATATATATATAGAAAAATTTATAATATCTAGGTGCTGTAGATTTTTAAGGATCTTTTGTTTAATTCACTTTAAAAAAAACATCTACTATAGCAACGCTGGAGTCTTAATTAGGCAAATTGTTTTTGGGTTAGTCTGAGCATTTATCTCGTTTCAAGTAATAATTAGATATTAGCCTTTAAGTTTTTCTTAAGACAGCTACCGTAAATACACCTGCCATTTATTTATTTATTAAAGTACACCACAACATACATAAGCATTTCTACAGTATATGTTATAATTACTCTTCTAAAATGCATGACATTTACGATGAACATAAATTTTTACAAAATATAAACACAACATTTTGTTTTAGTAGTATTTTAAATATACTCATTCGCCTGATAATTAAAAAGTGGCGTTTTTTTAAATGATCAGCCCACTACAGAATTTATCAAGCTCTGAATAATAAGTATTGATTCTGTAATCTCAAATAATTCAAATGAGATGAACTCCTATGGTAGGTTTTAAAGACGGAATTTGTAAGATTCTACTGATTTTGAACCTTAGGAATGAATAAGGGACGACAATGTTAATATTAAGTAAGTGGTGACTTTCCTGTATTAGTAGAAAATTGTAAAAAGCTTGTTTGTGTTCACTAATAAACATGCATTATTTATATACAAGTTTGTCATCCGTCAAATGTTAGGAATTTCACAGTGAAGTTCGCAAAAACTTAGTAATAATTTATCGACACATTGTGTTTTATTAAATTGGTTATAAAACGCGTCATAAAATTAGAGATTTTATAAATAACCTGCAATATCCACTAATGATGCCATGTTTATACATGTCACAGTCAAAATATGTTATATACTACATCAAACGTACTACTCATAATTGGTTGTAAAAACCGATAGTTCTAACAGTTGATTATGTTGTTATTAAGTATCTAATACAATAGATTTTTTTTATAATTGTAGGGGGCAATCGGGCAGGAGGCTCACCTGATGTTAAGTGAATTTAGCCGGGACCTTTGATTTTGGTCAACATAATCCGTATGTTGTTCTAAAGTTTTAGACTTTACGACGACGTACGACTTGACGAAACGGTCTTTCGTCGTAAACGGTTTTGACTGTATTATGTTAGATTAATGGAACTATAAACAATGACGCTTGATAAATTATTATAAAATTACAAGTTGAGTTGGGGTTGGGTTGAGTTTACAAATGACACCGGGAATTAAATATTGAAATAAAGACAACAGTTTGAAGCGTTTCGTTCAAAAGAGCTCAACGCGCCTGTAGCAAACGAGGTAGTTTTTACAGAATAAACTAACTTTATTAGCATATTTTTTTAATACATACTAAAATATTTTTTATAAAATTGAGTAAATAACGAATTACAATAAATATAATTGTTATACAAATTTTTCCAGCTGTTTCCTTTCTTTAATGACACACCAATGCAGATGCAGGCAGGCATGAAAGAAGAAAAAATGGAGGGGGGAGGAAAGGTCCACCAGAAACACGAGAAGATGAAATAAAAGAGATATTGTAGGAAGATTCTTAAATAGCAGTGACGATGAGTGACAAATGGAAGAATTTGAACGTCTTCACTCCGTCCGAAGTCGTGGTTACACACAACATAAACTTAATGTAACCCTTACTATATGTACCCGTACTCGAATTTAGGCTATTTTTTCAATGGATTATTACAGAAAAAAACGCAATTATGTCTAAACATAGACAAAAAAGTGTCTGAAACGAATGAAGACGATGCAGTAGTAGTCAGATGTCGTTTTTGGCCCAACAAAGTATGAAATTAAATGTCAAGCGATTATAGCGTATTTTGTAAGAATTTAAGTTTTTAAACACGCTAGTAATTAACGTGAATGACTCTATAGATTAGAAGTCGCGTGTTAGAGTATTTCAATAGGTGTGAATGTGCAATAAAATATTGCCAGTAAGTGTTACCAGTGCCTATCTGGTAGCTAAATAGACCACGGTCACGCATTTTGATAATTATTTGAGCAAATAAAGCGTATATTGGGCAAGTTGCATGCCCGTGGCGACCTTTCTTCGCCATGAAGGCTGTCAAATAATAAGTTCCGCGCAAATAGATTGGGAAATTTTACGTGTTTAGAGTCTAGTAAGAACTATGTACTGATGTCAAGGTTGAGCTATTTAATGAGATTATATATATAATTCACATTGAAGTAATATCCCATAATTATGGGAGTATACATAAACGTAATTACACATTCAAACATTAAAAAGCAGTGGCATCGTCACCTTTTTGTATCTGTTTCATGATCATTTGACAATCTAATAGGGAAGTTGGTGATCAGCCTGCCTGATATATGCCGCCGTTGACATTTTTGGTTTTTGGCAAGTCTTACGATGTTTTCCTTCACTGTTCGAATGTTAAATGCGCAAATAGATATAAAATCTATTGGTGCACAGCCAAGGGTCGAACGTATGACCTCAGAGATGAGAGTATCACGCTGAAGCCATTACGGCAACGCTGCTCATTTAAACAATATAGTTATAAATTATTTTTTATATTTAATCTTTATATATATAAAATTCTCGTGTCACAATGTTCGTTCCCATACTCCTCTGTAACGGCTCGACGGATTCTTATGAAATTTTTTATGCTTATTCAGTAAGTCTGTCAGCTACTATCTTGTTTTCAAACCCCTATGTGATAAGGGGTTTTTTTACAATATATTTTGTTTTTATCTTTTTATGATACAACATAAAAAATACATACAACTCTTAATTCTCTCCCCACTACGACCAACCCCTATATTTTATTATAGTAGGTAGTTATTTTTATAGAACTAAAAAATGTTTCCTATAAACAATATACATGGCAAAACGACGTTTGCCGGGTCAGCTAGTAATGTACATATTAGTTGATGATATAACATTCATTTAAGAATAATTAGCTTCAAAGTGAGAAAATGTCATGCCCTGATAATTAACTTATACCAGTCTTGGCCAAATCTGACTAACAAAGCATAGCAAAAAATAGTTAATCTTCTATATTACATGTTGTGAAATGAGATTAAATAGCTTAATACTAATCTTATTTCGTCTTTATTCGGTTCAGACAGTTTTTGTTTATGGTTAGATAGTGTTTCTTTTTGTTAAATTGCATACAAATAAAAAATATAGCCTTTATTCGAGTACAATAAAAATTTAATTTTAATTGTTAGTGTTTTTTCCCCCTTTTGTAAATAGTATTTATTCCATCTTTAGTGTAAGTGTTTGATATTACATGTAATTTTTAAGGTTTAGGATTACGGAATAAATAAATAAGGTTTATATTAAGTTTATGTTGTTTTATTTAATATTAATAAACAACCGATTGACACACCTGATTGATGTTCCGGGATGAAGTCTCTCATCTTCGCTACTATTTTGGAATATTTCCCCAAAGTTAATGATGAGCGTCCTTTCTCTTTCTTCCCACTAGGCCAGGGACTACCACCCTCCAAATTTCATTTATGTTATTAAAAAGGCTTATTTAAGACCTTTTAATATATTAATGAGTTTCTTATGAAGAGGATTAACTATAACAGTATTTTTATTTAAGCACCGGAAATCAAATGTTATAAATTTAATTGCGAACAGTTACACAATGCATTCTGATATTAGACTCCATGGATTAACGGATTTTTAATTGACAGTTAAATGAACTGTCAAAAGGTTAGCTGCATGAAAGTTTCCGTAGTGCTAGTCTATATCTTAATCATGGTTCCATGTGGTACTTTTTATTGTTGTACCTGTGGGTTTTACGGATATTACGAAATAATAATAAAAAATCAGAATTGGCAAGTTATGGTCAAATTAAAAAATCTTATATATCTCTAATCCTATTATTAATAAAACTACTTATACACAGAGTGATAGAATTATCTACTGTACTATAATAATTACAATAATAATCTTAAGAACTGTGAGCAAAAAAATCTGGTTAGTTACCAACTGTTTCTAACGGTAGTAAAAGAGGTTCACGTTGGATGATGATGTAATATAAATCTTTATCTTATATAATCTTTAGCAAACTAAATAAATCTTTTAGACCTGTAATAATCATTTTAAAAAATCTGTCCCGCTAGAACCTTTTTTGGGTCTGGGCCTCAGATTTTTGTATCTGTTTCATGATCATTTGTCAATCTAATAGGCAAGTAATTGATCAGCCTCCTGTGCCTGACACATGCCGTCGACTTTTTGGGTCTAAGTAATTCATGTATGAGGCAATGTTAAATGCGCACATAGAGAAAAGTCCATTGGTACACAGCCGGAGATCGAACCTACCACCAAAGGGATAAGATCGTACGCTAAACCCACTAGGCCAACATTGCTGGATTAATCATACCTAGACGTAAATTAAAATGTAATAAGCCTTTGACGCTGACCAAACCATTTTTTTTGTAAACATTTGCATGTATATAGACTTTGTCAAACACACACAGTTGATACCTAATTCATATTGACATTTCATTTTTGATATTACTGCGAATTCTATTGTATAGGTGCCACATACTTTTTGGCCGGTAACACCGATGTGGTCATGGATACTATTATTGTCAGTAAATAAAAATTAAGCGTAATAAGGGCAATAATTTGAAGTTAAAACAATGTATCTATAAAATACAGTTCTAGGCTTTTTTAAGACACTGGGTTCATATTCATGCCTATGTACCTGGTGCCTCGAATCAACGGAGATTTTTAAATTAAATGTTTTAATGTTTTAATCATTTTGCTAACATAGTTGTCTCTACTAACAATATATGGACTTATAATGGTCTGAAATAAATGATTTTTATTTTATTTATTTATTTCACGACGAGAATTGATTGGGCCAGGATATTCCCTATCCATATCGATGATGTAATTTTAAATTTTAGCCGTACAGTAAAAAATTTGGGGGTTTTATTTGATCAAAATTTATCCTGGGAGCAGCATGTTAAAGAAGTTAGCCGAAAATTATACGGTGCCTCCAGTATCCTTCGACGTCTTAGTAATTTTCTTCCCTTTAGTACCAAAACCTCACTGGCGCAATCTCTCCTCCTGCCTTTACTGGACTACGCCGATTCCTGCTCCTCCGATCTTAACGAGGAATTGCTAAATAGACTGGATCGTCTCCAAAATTTCTGTATCAGATTTATATTCGGTCTAAGAAAGTACGATCATATCTCTGCGTTCCGTAAGCGGCTAGGCTGGTTGCCAATTCGTCAGCGACGCGATGCTCATGTTCTTCATCTCCTATATTCCATCCTGTTCAACCCTAAAACTCCTTCCTATCTCAAAAATGATTTCAATTTTTTGGGAGCCCATAACTATAGCTTACGCTCTTCCGAAAATTATACCCTTGAAATCCCATCTCATAACTCCACCTTTCTTGGCGATTCCTTTAAGGTCTCCGCAGTTAGGCTATGGAATTCACTTCCCGTCCCTATTCGCTTAGCTCCTTCTTTATCTTCCTTTAAATTTCTTCTGTACAAACATTACCTGTCCACATCGTATCCCGAACTTTCTTACTAACTACTAACTGACGTGAGACTTATCTTAAATTATCGTGATTTATGTGTCTTTTTACTCTTTAATGTATCTTTAATATTTTATTCCTGTTTAGTTTTGTTTAATAACTGTGTATTACATGTATTTTGCACTACTTGCCTATCTTATTTAATACATTTATTTTTTTCTTTACTCACAGTGGTTGCCTGGAAGAGATCGCTCGTAAGCGATAAGGCCGCCAGTTGCCCTCCTTTTGATTTAATTATGTTAATTTTTATTTTTATTTTGTAGTGTAACGAAGTGTAAATAAATAAATAAATAAATGTGTCACAAACTTAGGAACAACTGATAGGTTTTGTAATCTTATATTTATATATATAAATGAATCGCTATTTCCCTTGGTCACGGTCAAGAAAATAGCACAGAAATTAGTAAATTTAAAAATACTTAACCACCATATTTAATAATCATTAAAAGTAATGCTTCGATCGGAGTTATTATATTCATAAACTACATGTAACATAATTACAGTCGTTAATTATTTGTTGCATTCATGGGTTGCACATGGCCAGTTATATGTCGCCTTTTCCCATGTCGGAATACCAACAAAAAATGTATATAGCCACAAAAATAAACAAAGTATTTTGTATAGCATAAAGCATTTTTAGTTAATCATACCAATTCGAAATCAATATTCATAGTTAAGACAGGACAACGTCTGTCAGGTCCGTTACAATAATAAATTTTTAGATACCTAGCAATCAAAACCATTCGTTAATTAAAACCATTGTAATCATTAATGTAAGGAATAAAAATAATAACATTTTAGTTGGACTTTTACTAGATGTTTGTTGATTCTAAAATTATGAGTTGTATTTGAGAGCAAACTGACAATGTCAGTCTGACATTTCAAAATGGTGACGGTACTTCCAAATTCAGCAGCCCAGTACGTGGCACTGTACTTCAATATTCAAACAAAGTATTTAGATTTGATAGAGAGTGGCCGTATCCACAGATACGCAGAACTCAGTTACGCAATTACAGAAGTTAATATCACCTATTTGATATAACAGTAGGATTACATTTGGCCTTGGTCTTAGATTTCTGAATCTTAACCATATTACTAAAAAGCAGGCGATCAACGTTCTGCTTCCTGACCACGTTTTCCTTTACGATTAAGTGCGCACATAGATAAAAAAGGTCATTGTACAGCCGTGAATCGAACGCACGACCAGAAGGTGAAGAGTTGCACGTTTAACCCATTATGCTGCTGCTACCTTAGACTTATCAAAGTGAAAATATTTACAAATAAACAAAACAAAACGCATTTTATCAACTCAAAACAATACTGTCAGCAATTAAATAGCTAACAGAAGATACGGATAGAACGTAAACTCAAAAACTCTGTACAGTCTCACACCATTATTTTATGTAAAGTAAGTAATACTTTAGTTGAGATTTTAACTTGAAAGTAAATGCTAAGTTATCTAATCAAAGTGCTGCGGTATACTGTTCATTGTCTTTACAGTTAAACACGATAAATCTTTGTTAAAATTAAAGTTCAAATAAAATTGCGTCAAGTAACGTCACTCAATATAACAATGTATCGTGAATTTTGTAACGATTCAATACGTTAAATTAAAACTTGTTATAATGACAATTTAGTTTTGGCATTGTATCAATTTCTGTATAGTTACAAAACATACATCACACTTATATGTCGAAACGTCACCAAAGTTCAGCTTATTGCGATATAATTAATAATGATGTATGAAAAATTTAATATATACGATTTGTACGTAACATAAAAACCTCTTGGAAATGATATAAAATAAAAGACTTAGTTTAACACTGTTACCAAAACTGTCATCTCGTTATTGAGTTCTGTCACAAATACCAGAGACAATATTAAATATTTTAAGAAGCGGGACGACTTTGACTTTATTTAACGGTTTTTAATTTATTTATCTATTAATGTACTTTGTGTTCTGTCCCATATATTGGTGTTTATGAATGTAATCTCTTTGGCTTTTACTTTGTCTAAGTGTTTCTTTTATAGTTTGGATATGTATAGCTGTAAGATTACTTATTAATAAATAAATCTATTGAAATTTTATTTTAAATAATTAGTATTCATACGTATCTTGTTATAAAATATTGTGTGAAAATGCTCTGTAGTCCTTCGAAAATTTACCATCCGTAGTATGTACTTTATTTGAAAATGGAACACGAGAGTGGATTGCGATCTTTTTCGAAAGATCAGTTGAATCACACCACTATAACCTTCGCGAAATGAAGAACGCGGCAAGAAGAAAGGAAACTGAATTCGTTCCAAATTTGAAATCTACGAATTATTAACTAATTACAGTGAGACGTCGACTTTCTGTCTGATGATGTTAGCGTGCTTCATAATAACGTGAATAAAAGAGGTCAAGGCCGTATAGCAGACTATTCCTTACTGCAACGTCGTTTTCAAAATTAAAAGTTAACACATATCTATGTATTGCACACGCGAAACTCATATTACATTCTTACAATAGGATAATTTGACCAATCAACTAACCATGAGTCCGGTAATCAGAATTAACTTTTAGGCGCATATAGATTTTTATAAGTAAAATTATATTAGAAAAATATTAACGAATTTATTTTTTTACTGTGTCGTTAAAAGTACTTTAAAACTGATACTCATCTCCGCATTTGAACAAATTCACGATGTACATAAAAATAAAAACATCGTAAATCAGACAAAGATAATTCACTCAAATGTAAACACTGAAGGCTTAGGAACTTGCGAAGAAAAAAATACTTTTTGAATAAAATTGGACCGACATCAAAATCTTCTGTGGATTTTTATAATCAATCTGAATTTACCACTTCCTTTAAAAAAAACAATTTATTATTAATACTTCAATTATAATATTTCATATTACTTAGGGAATTTAGGTTTCTACAGGATTATTTATGTATGGGGTATGGGATATGAACATCAAAATTATAAGGATCGACTGAGTATCTGTATTTTGTTCTCGCTTTAACTGTACGTAAATTAATAAAGAAAAATATGTGTTTGTACTTGTACATGCGTTTTAAGTTTACTTCTTAGGCGATAAAAATGTTTTTTCAAAAATTTATCTTTCGCCTTATTCTGCGGTTTAATACATTGAACGTTTTATTTTAACGAATTATCTATTTAAATAAAGTTTATTAAAATATAACGAAAAAGTTATTTCAACATTATTAATGAAATTGACATTTTTTACTTTAAAACGTTGACTAGGCTAACTTTAGGTTGGCGGTTTATTGTCACGGTGTTTATCGTGCGCATCGTAAAATTTACTCACATCATTTGTCACTAACGCGCCAAAACAAGTATACCTTCAAAATTATATTTATAATAATATAACAAGTTAGTGCTTTTATTTAGCCAAGCGTTCATTTCATTATTATGACTGATTGTTTTAATATGTCAAGAAGACAGTGGATGGCCGAAGTAAAACACTCTCGGTATTTCTTTAAGATATGAAATCATCAACAAACTGAATATGGCAAACATTGATAGAAGAAATCAGAAATCCTCTCCCTGGTTTTGTTTCATTCTTATCCTATAACATTTAAGCAACATCAAAATTGTACAATGACAAAAAACTTTAAACGGTTTGACGACTCTTAATAGCAATATGCAGACGTTTTTGGAAACAAAAACAGACCACGCCAAATACACAACGCAAGCCTCCATATGCATAAGCTACGCAAAAGACGCACTTTTTGCGCCCAACGCTTTGTCTCCTTCAGATGACATTTCATATTAACCAATTTCTTAAAAACAAAATTTCACTAACGATTCAAACTTTTACACATTCCCTTACCATCTTAAACATATTATCAGCATGTACTATGCTGTAACGGAAATTACTGTAAAACAACTGCCCACGTCACAAGGAACGGAAGGTCCTACAGAACGCAATTTCTTTTTTAACTAAACTTAATTTGTTTAATAATAGAGTTTGTTTTATGATTATCTGTTTTCTTTGCTAAAATGCATGTACAGAGGAGTAGAACTACTGAACATCATATATTAAGTTGAATTTTTAGTACCACGTTGTTTACTAAATAATATTTTAAGTTTTCTGTTTCTCATTAGATTATTATTATTACTATCTAGGTTAAGCATATTGTAAATATGTTATTATTATTAACAATAATTTATTATAGTCATTAAATATTTTTAACACCTCACAAATAACACATGAACACTATTTGTACAATATCACAGGTTTGTCAATTGATTTTAATTAAATTTATTGTTTTGTTTACTCGTGGGAAGCTTTGTCTAATAAATGTAAAAATATCTATTGTTTTTATGTAATTTATTAAATATTAAACAATAATAATTGGGTAGGATTTTTATTGATATTAAGGTATTACAAAATTTTAAAAAAATATATATTATTTATCATAAAGCCGAATCATTCATTCAGAGTAAATCTATATAATAAAGACTTACATACATTTTCCATAGATCTGTTCAGACTAAGGTATTTCACTGCCCTGTATTCTTTATCAGGCAACTTATATGATTAAATTTTGTAACGTAGGATAAGTTGCTGTGAACTGTGACTCCTGTATAAAATCTAAGCCAATTAAGACAGACTTAGCGTCAATTTTTCACTCTGATTGTTCCTCAAGTCCACTGTTCGTTGAATAATTATTATAAGACAACATTAAATGTACGATAATGCATTTAAAGATAACTTGTTAGATTGCTTGAAGTGAGTACTAAACAAGTAAAACCTTTTTTTAAATTGCACTCGATATAGAGACTTTTGCAATTAATTAATCACATTTACCCTCGGGGAATTCTGGATTTGGAGCATTTATTCATTTCAGCAGCCCCTGCCAACTTTTGAATGCCTACATATTAACATATGGAACATTTTGCTATGCTACTCCATAGAGAATGCAGACCTTAGTAATAAATAAAATACCATAGAGAATACAGACGACGAGAATATTTTGCGATTATTTTTTTGGAATGTTTATTGGTAGTCTTTAACTTTCAATCACCAAAGAGGTCGTTCACGAACATTGGATGAACACGTTACTGGCCGACATAGTACTTATAAAGTATTGGCAATGATTTTATAAGATCTATTTCACTTATATCTAAAATAACTGATTTTATTATGAGGGATTGTGTGATTTGAATTTGGAATGTTTATTGGTAGTCTTTTACTTTCAGTTAGCAAAGCATTCGGTCACGAACATAGTAAGAAGACGTTACTGGACATCAAAAAATAAATCTGTATTTCGCACGATCTTTTTTTTCTTTTGTTATCGATTTCCTATTGGTATTGATATTTTTATTAATACTTAAAAAAGAGTGCCAAGTATTGATTATATAGACGAAATTCTACTTACGCGTCAAACTTGCTTATTTCTACTGGAATTTTTAAGTATAAGCAAAACATAATCTAAATTTTTAATATTCTGTGAAATTATTTTGTAATACTTAAATAAAATTCTGTCGTTTTAGGTGTTGCGTAAATTTTACTTAAAGGGTTAAACTTCATATAGGTGATCTAAATATGACTTTCATTAAAAAAATAATTGTTAAAATATTAATAATTGATAACAACGTATAGGGAATTTATTCTTATTTAAAAGTTCGAATTTAGAACAAGAAAAACTTGTTACGAAAAGGTCCGGCGTGATCTATTATTTACATAAATTTTTACTGTCCATTAGTCTTTGGGTTTTCCGGCAAAAAATATCTTAAATAAGTTATTTTTCCAACAAACGACAGTCTTCAATGTTTTGTAATCACTCAGTTTAGTAGGATTAAGCTTATCTGACATTGATATATGAAAATTTTGAAAATTGTTGCTTATTTATGAATTCAAAATTTAAACGGAGCTTTATCATAGCCAAAAATATTGAGTCAAACCATTTATACACTTTGTTGATTCTTCTACCGATTAAATTAATTTAAATACGTAAATTTTTAGTCACGTCTAGAATAAATGACGCCCGCGCCCGATAATAAACTATTCGTCCGCGAACAGAATCCCAAATCAAGAAAATGATACATGATGTCGCAACGATTAATTTAAAGCTGGTCTCATACCGGGAGCATTTGTTTTGAATAATATTAACTTGATCGGTCTGGTCAGTTTGCGATTTTAGGCTGGTCGTAAATATCAAGTACAGTATTCCTTCGTGAACTTACTTCACCTACAGCAATGATTAATAGATGGCCATGGCGAATTCGATTTGAGACCCAGAATTTGCTAGTCTACTATAATATTTATTTACCAAAAAACTGTCCTGGTGTCCCTTAATCAACCAGAATGCATAACAAATATAACATACACACAAAGAAATTCATTACGAAAAACTAATGAATTACATAATGAAATAATTACTATAGGAACTCGTGTGTGGAACTTTTGTTTACTTAACGGACTATAAAAAAAGTCCGTTAACCTATATAATTCAGTGACTATCGTCGTATTACAACGTTTATATACATGGATAAATGGTATACATCATACGTCATAAGGATTCTTCTACTTCTGATATTATGAGCTATTCCGCATTTATTGATTCACAAAATCACCGCCTAAATTTCGTTGTATTTACATGTTCAAATAGTGTTTCAACATATAGGTAACAGGCAAACTCTCAGTAAGAGATTACCTTTATAAACGCGGAAACATTTATAACTAAAGTTTAAGTGTGAAAAATTGTATTTTTTAGAAATTATGTGTGTAATTTATTACACAAATTACAAATTGTTTACAAATCAAAATGTAACTTTATAATTTTTAATAAAATAAACAAGAACACTGAAAATCGCTTTAAAACAAAATCCCGTTTTAATGTAATACAAATATAAATTACTCATGTAATCAAATCTGTAAAAATGCTAAGGGATCACCAACCCTTGTCTACAATATATTTGCAGGTTGTAGTATCACCAAAAAGCCATCCACAATGGGTCACAAATATATACAATATGATAAAACCAGTCAAATATTACAAAATATCAAGGTTAAGTTGAAGATGTTGCCACACTCACCTGAAGGTCACGTAGGCTTGCGCGGCAAAGCAGGTTGTTCCAGCGTTCGCTCACTACTGAACCACGAACAGACTTGCCGACTAAACCGTTTCACAACCCTGCTATGTCCTAATAGTGATTGTTAAGGGACGTTTTATCCAAAATTACGCGGGTATACGGGTTTCAAGCTGTCAATAGACTAACATATAACATAGTCAAATAAGACAGTTAGAGGAAAATCGTGTTTTATTGTTTACTGTGAAAATTATGAGCGATATAATTAAGAGACATCGTTCACATTGTGATTTGAGGTTTGTGTGTGTCGTGTCTGTTATATTTATATAAAATTATGTATAAGAACGAAAGATACGACATTTATTTAACACAAAACTCACAATCAAACCCCAGTAAAAATACATATCTATATAGAAATGAACTTACATAGTTTTATATAGAAAATAGTGTTTGTGAAATTATAAAATATTAAAATTTAAACTGTTTTTATGACATCGGTAACTAATAGCTCTTAATTGAGTTAGTCTTTAATGACAGTTGTAAAAATATATAATGTAAATAAATAAATCAGAAAGGTATAAAATTTCTCATTTTAACAATAAAGCTTTTAAATACCTATACAGTTTTTAACAATTATTTCTGTCAAATGGTATTTACGCTCTGACAAAGACAACCTCAGTCATTAAATTCTAGTCTTTTATGAATGAAATAGACACATTCACGAACTCGCTTCAAAAAAGATAATTCTGTTTAAAAATTATATACGTCTTATCTTAGTTAAATTTCAATAATACCATTTAACCTTTGACCTCAAAAGAATGTAGCCGAAATGTCTAGTGTATAACTTGTTATGCACAAATAACCAAAGATACAATATGATGGACATACAACGACCAATATTTAAGCCTTGACTTGTTTTGCGTATCGCGGAATATGATTCAAATGACTATTAAGAATATCCATGAAGCAAAACCACCATGTGTTACCCCACATACACACCTGCACGTAGATAACCTCACTTTAGAAAATCTCACATCACAGCCAAATTAGGCATTACTTAGTAAAATGTATTGAATACTTTTTATTGTCTTTCCCTTTTGTAAATGTTTCAATCTTTTTGTAAATACAATGTATTCCAACATTGTCTATATTTTAGTGTAATTCTTTGTTTATATATATTTTTTGTTATTTATTATTTATCATTGAAAAATGCCCATACCACTTTTTATATCAGATATAAATAGCTGATGAACCTGTATGAAAGCTATACGTAACAAGTACAATTACGAAACAATGTAGTTTTAAGAAGAAACTGTAAAATATTACACGTTCATAATATTAAACTAATTTCAATATTGCCTTTTTTAAGACGGTATATTAAGATCGATAATTAATTATGGTATAGATAATTCTCTAGAATTGCCGGGACGAGACAAGGACGTGTTACCGATATTTACTTTAAATACTTTAATAAAATAAATTTTAATTAAAACACACAGATATACAGTAATTACTATTTTATTTTATTTATTAACACTTCGTTACATTACAATATAAAAGTTGAACATAATTAAATGAAAAGGAGGGCAACTGGCGGTCTTTTCGCTTTCGAGCGATCTCTTCCAGGCAACCACTTTGAGTAAAGAAAAAAAATGTATTAAATTACATAAGGTAGACAATAAGTGCAAGAATACATATTACATATAGTTATATAGAAGAAATTAAAGAGGAACAAAAAATAAACTAAACTGATACTGGATACATGAAAAACAAAAAGTAAAGTGCACATGAATCACGATAATCCAATTTAACCTATATCTGAATAATAATAAAGGGAAAGTAATCCAAGTTTAAAAAGTTTTGTCCCTGTGCGTTAACGCTTTTAAGAGCCCATGACGGCCAAACCTTCGTTTGTTTTTTTCTATAGTCCCTGGTCGTTCTTACCTGTATAGGGGACATGCGCAGAAAACCTTTCAGCTTTTAAATAATGAAGGTTTAATTGTTGTGGGTTTTGCTCTATTACCTTTAACGCTTTACATTAAAAAAAAATATGTGTGCGTGCACTAGTGTACACACGTAAGAAATGAAACTTCTTTATGGCCTTATTTTTCAAATAATGATTTACTATATGCAACTTTACAGAAATTGGTTAAATAAAATAAAATTAGATAAAGTTTAAGAAAAGACTTTTATTATCATAGACATGAATACAAATAATACAATTATTTCATTTTACCTTATTACTACTAAGATTATTACAGATATTCATTAATTGTAATAGATTTATTACTACCATTGTTATCGTAATTATAAATTTTTGTTATTAATGGCTTCAAATTTCTTCAATTCGTGGTAGGGACAAGAAAAAGATGGTACGTAACGTAAAAATCTGACGCGTAACCCAAAAATGTGACGGTAATTTTTTTCCAACGCCGATAAAGAAGTTTCACATCAAAATTTGAACTAAATATATGCCATTTTTGTAAGCCATACACCTGGTATTAAATTAAGTTGCCATAAATGCATTATTAAATACAGATATAATTTTTCAAGGCCTAATTTATCACTCTCTTGCCAGCAAGGTGATGTAGGTGTCCATGAGCGGTGGATACCACTTAACTCTAGGCCGCTCTTCCGTAACAAATTTGCGTATTATCAATTATAGTTGACACGTTACTGATAGCAAAAACCGGAAATTTAATGATGAAAACAACAGGCTGTGTTAATCGTGTTCTTTATTAAGCCGTCATGCATAATTTATCAATATTACAATATATATCTAGGAATATTTTTCTCTTGAGCATTTTTCTTCCAATCATCCCACTAACTTTTTTAAGCTCATCAGTCCACCGTGCAAGAGGGCTACCTCTCTTTTCTGTTTCTCCAACTGCCATTGTTCACGCGAGCGGTCCGGCCCGCTCATTTCCAAAAGTTTTTTGCGAATGGATAGTGCATCAATAATTTTGTTTTCTTTCTTATTTATGCACTTCTTATCTTGTCCTTTAGTTTTAAATTCAGTACACTATGTTCCATTCCTCGTTTACAAGTTGTTATTTTTTTTTGTTTTTGTTAGGGGCATACCTCCATGATTGAAGTACTGTAAGAGAGACATGGCTCGTGACACGTGTCTAAGATTTCCTTATATAAAAAAAATATTATAATTTTACACACAAATGAATTGTACAAAATATAGTATTAACATAGATATAGTGACAAACTAAAGGTTGCATAAGTACCTCTTTGCATCTGATGTGCAAGCAGGGTTGCAAGTGATAATTCTCTTAGGTCATACGTCACGGTAAGGGACCGGTTACGTGAGGATTTGATGTGTTGTAACGTGTATTGCAATCTGAGGCTACGCATCAGTTCCAATGAGTGCAACCTAACCGATTCATCTTTAAGCAGGTTCTTCATGTAAACGCACCAATACATCGATCATGACCCAACTCCGCATACGGTTTCGCCTGTCTAACATATGCCGACAGGGAATTATATCATACTTCGGCCATACAATGCGCAGCGGTGATGAGAAGAGGATCGTGATTAGTAATACGGGAGGCAAAAGATCACGTGGCCAACCAGATGGATCGATCAAGTGAAAGACTCATCGTTCTTAAAACTGCACGCTGTAAGAGAGGCACTGGTCAGAAACCGCTGGAAACAGATTGTCCGCTCCTGATGTTTCCTTGCTGACCACGATGCTCAGATATGAGCTACCAACTGAAGAGAGAGAGAGAGAGGAACTTCGTAACAATGGTTTTCAATTGATTTGTTACCCGAAAGTAAATTCTGTAAATTATTATTCCGGTGTCTTGGAATGTTGTTTATCAATTCCTGTGAGAGAATACATATTTACATATTTATATTCACATATTAAAAGAGCAGTGTCATCTCATCCGTCACTTCGTAGGTTTAAACCCCAACATCAATGGACTAATCGATGGGCTGAAAAGTTCGTAGGCTAATTTAGGTTTTTTTTTAAGAATTTGATTTAATTATTCTAAATAGCCTTCGAGAGCGGCGATTATACATACAATTTTCGCTAGCATTGTGAAGAAACTCTGTTTTCTCCTTACTCTGATTCATAATAACATATTTAAAATATAATAATAAATAAACATCGAGTTTAAGTTTTTCAATATTGTCACATTTTTTCTCAAGGTCTCTCTGACACATACTTTAAAGACTACCTGCCTCTAAGGAGATATGGACTTCTTCGATGTTTACTTAATATAACTTTGTAAAATTTGTCACAATACATATCATATATTTCATGAATATTTTGGATACTATCATACCGATGAAATGAAATGAAATGATTGCTACAAATTTTTATTTACAAATAGGACAGTTTGAATTATAAATATATCTAACTCTAGTCAAGACATGGCCTGTCGCTTGCCTCATAATGAAGGATCCCAGAAGCCTCGTAGATAAAAATTAATCTTAAAAAATGTTACTGAACGCAAAACTCGAAGACCGCCTGACCAATTCAAGTAAATTGTTTTTTTTTTTATTTATTCCTTGATCTCTTAGAATAGTTTAATGGAGAGAAGAGTTGGAAAAATCGGAGACCTTTAAATTCTGGAAAAGCGGTCGCTATGGAGAACATAACAAAACGATCCAATTATTGGTGTATAATAGCTACTTAAAAGGTAGACTAAGTAAAACAATCCCAGAACGAAGTTTGTGGGGGCACGTAGTTACTAATTAAACTAACTCAGAGGTGAAAACAAACGTGATTGAGCAATTCATTTGACCGAACACAGAGGAAAAGAAGGACCGTGTCGGATCTTTATGATTCGACATGAACTCGAAATGTCGACATTGCCAATAATAAAAATTCAATTTAACAAGCATAAAAAAATTGCCAATGCATTTTATACAATCGACACGTAATTACGGACAATGTTTTTGGTATCTAGTTGCTCAAAATCTTGCTTAACGGCACCGAGAGTAATAATAACCTTGACTAGCAAAAGAATTGATGACCTTCTGTATTTGATTTATTATTGCATGTTCCTAGTTATGTAATCTTACATTAAACTCAAACTCAAAATAACTTTATTCATATAGGTACACAAGTACACTTATGAACGTCAGAAAATAAGTTCAATTAATTGTAAATTTACATTTACCAGTTGGCAAGTCAAGGGCCAACAGCGGGCAAGAAGAACTGGTAAGAAGTTACATATAAATATTTTAGTAAGTAATTAGAAGCGCAAACCAAATGTTAGCCACCGTCACACATGTGCACCAAAAAGACATGCGCTCATGGAGCCTCGTAAATGTATTTGTTCTTGTTCCGATAATGTCCAAAAAGGTCAATTTCACTTGTATTGAAATTTCACTTAGATTTATTACCCTTAGGTGGGCCAAATTAGTTTATGTTAGAGTCGCATCCCTTCATTTTATGTTAGATATAAGCTCATGTTTTAAAGCATTAAAGCCAGTTGTCATCCAGCTTTAAACAAAGAGTTTTATTTCAACATCTCCATGCAAAATACCACCACCGAACTAAATTCCCTTTTAAGTTAAAAGATTCATATTGATATTGTCTCTTTGATTATCTTTTTTGTTTTAAAATGATATGCATGTTTTTTATTAAGAAAAAACTTCTTTTAATCTATTGTCATTTTATTGCGTGCTAATTTGATTGGAATTTTCCTACTAACCTCTAACATTTTCATCATCAACTTCCATTCAGTGTTCTCCGAGAAATTATACAACTGAATCTCCAACTTAATTCTGGCCGATCGGAGCATCAATCAACATTGACGGAGCATGGACCGACTTCAAGCCCGTGAACGCTGGGATCCCACAAGGCTGTATCCTATTTCCAACGCTTTTTCTAATCCTTATCAATGACATTGCAACTTAGTAACATTCATTACTATGCCGATATTCATCAGAACCGGAACAAACTATTCTCTGATGTCCAAAGTCTGCTACATGGAGTCACAGACTGGAGTCGACTAAATCTAGTCCAATTTAATCCCAAGAAGACCTAATTTTGCGTGTCTTCCGCTGAAAGCACCTTTTGTCACCATTCCTCTTTTCGACGACCCTCTACTCAAAGCCTTTACATAGATATGTAGATATACATATTTATATAATATAAATAAAATTATACTAAACGTCTATGAACCAAGTCTTACGGTTTTTCAAAGAAATAGCGGTTTCGACTTTAAGGCAAGCATGGCATGAATTAAGTAATTGTACTGTACCAACAACATCACAATATGTTGTATAGGCCTCAGAAATGGTTTTTTTGTGCGTAACATAGTAGTAACATATCATAAAACATGTACTATGATAATTGTGACAAATGTTTTAATATGGCATAAACTAGATATACGTAATTACTCAATATTCAAGGATATGTCGAGTAATCAGCATCAAGTGTAACAGTAAATCACTTTTTGCTGTCGATGCGCAAGAGTGTCGCAACCATTGTGACGCTGTTTCTAGCAAAATAGCCAAAAGTGGCACTTTGTAGTTACGGCTAATATAGTAAAGTAGGTTTTGATATTTACGAAATAGTTTTACTAAGCTAACTTACAGAGGTCGTTTGTTTCGTTCTTTGAATGTACTGTCTGCATGTATTGTTTAATGTTGTTCTGGTGTCATGATTGTAATGTTCTGGGATTCATAAAACACTCTAACTTTATGTATATATTTATTTAAGGTCGCCTTATAACATTAATTTCTTTGACGACCACATACCAAGATCAGAATAAATATTACACAAAACAATTACAGTCAAGACAGTCTGGATTAAATATGGACTATAAGTCATCTAACTTTATTTTGTTTCTTCTATTTGTTTCAATAAAGTAATTTATGTGTTTATAAGTATGTGACTAACGAGCAACAAGTCTTTGAAATAATAATGTATTTAAAAAATAACCTTGGAAGAGATTTTTTTTTAGTTTCTCTAGTCTAAGGACAAAAAACATAAATATTCACTTCCACTAACAAGAGATCTCTTTGAGATAATCCTAGTAAAATGGTCAATATGTGTAAGAGTTTAATGAGTTATTTAGGTTATTTTTATATATTATAGTATACATGTTCAAGGAGTCGCAATTAAAGCCATATTATGACGACTAAGTGTATTTTTATCCACAAAATAATAAGAATACCTGTGGTTTTTGTTGTTTACTTAAGAAATTAAAAAGGTTATTATATATAGGGATATTTAAATGGCGTCGTAAATAGGTATTTTATCATCCCATTTAATTATGAATTAACAATTTATTTTATTGCATACACTTGGTACACTCTCAAACTTGACACTTTTAAAATGACGGTTTCAAACTTATGCTACAGCATAAAAATACATTTCTCAATACACTTCTTTTTGTCCTCTTAATTCAAGTGATGTACAAGGTTGCGTACTGCAACCGCATACGCAGAGTGGAATGTTCGTAGCAATAACTCGTAGCTCTCTGTAAGATTGTTCATACAAAAAACCTGATTTTTATGTCTACAAATCTTATGGATGTTGTCGTATTTTTAATGTTAAATTAATTAAAAAAGTGAAGGAAAACGTCGTAAGGAAACCGGCTTGCCTTAGACCCAAAAATTCGACGGCGAGCGTCAGCCACAGAAGGCTGATCACCTATTTGCCTTTTTGATTAACAAATTATCACGAAACAGATACAGAAATCTAAGGCCCAGACCTAAAAAAGTCGTAGCGCCATTGATTTATTTTTTAAATTAATTAAAATGTTATTTATTTCACACACAGTATTTTATAAAGTTCCTAAAAAAAAAAAGTTAAACAAATATAAAATGTTTGTGTCAAGTTTGTATTTTATTTGGTAAAATGACATAACGACATTAAAAAAAATTCACGTTTTTCGATAGATTTGTCTTGGTAGTAAATGGAGCTATTTTGTGCATTTGGGTCAAAAATGGGTAGGTTGATTTTTGTCTAAGAGATTCTAGTTTTCTTACGATGTTTTCCTTTACTGTACGAGCGAAATAATTACTCACATAGAAAAATTGTTTATTTTTATGACAGGGGTAACGGCACACTCACATTGCATTTAGGTTCGATACCCTTTAAGAATTAGTACGCTCTTTTCTTGAGGGACCATAAATCAAATTGGTTCGAAATATCGAATAACGCTTCCAGCCAAAAGTGTCCAAGATCTTTTGTAATATAAATAAATGACCGCAATTATTATTACAACGTTGGAAGAAGTTCGTTTCACGTCGAATGGCATATGCCAATGGCAGATGTCAATACTAAACAGTCATCTAAGACGAAGGATTATGCGCCACTGGTTTCTTTACAAGATATGAATATTTGCAGCATTGCTAACGTTGCCAATTAAATACTACAGGCGTAAAATATTTACCAAGCAATGTTTTACTCCACTCAAGTTATGTGACGGAACTTTAGTAAAGTTAGATACACGTTTTAGTTAATAATAAGAAGCGTAAACAAAATGTAAAAATCATCACACTTGAAGCCAAAATGGCTTGAGTATTTACCACACATGTAAATTGTATTTTAACAGTCTCGTTTCCGATAATGTCCGATAATGTCATACGTGTCATTTAGATTTATGAAACCTTAGATAAGCCAAGTCAGTTTTGTTAGCGTCGCCACCCCACTTCCCCTAATTCCCACATCGACGCTTCCATTGGATTCTTTTTATTATTAGCGACTCGCAACTAAAGTAAATATACTTAGTAATATACCTTTATAAACCTTACCGCAAATTGGAAATGTTAGATATTTTTTTTATGCCGACACAATTTTATAATATATATAGCCTTACATTGTCACTCACAAGTAACTAGTAAAAAATCCTCCAAACATTAACTCTATAAAATATTAGTACAGAAGTTTAATTGTTATTGCTATTTGACAGTATGAAGAATTAGGTGTTATTCTAAAACGTTAAATTAAATCTAGTTTCAAGAACATGGCAGGATCGTGAATTTGATGGGCTCTAAGCTATTACATGGAAGTGCCCCGTAATAGATTCACACTGGAAAAAATACACCAACAAACAAGCGACGCGGATATCCCCGTTCCGTCAGGTAGATCCACCCCTGTTCAAGAGCTGTCCAACCATTAGTTTTTTGATGTTTGACATATTCGACAGGACTCGAGACGATTTTTTTTATAAAATAGGAGGCAAACGGGCAGGAGGCTCACCTAATGTTAAGTGATACCGCCGCCCTTGGCCTTTTAAGAATTTGTACGCTCTTTTCTTGAAGGACCCTAAGTCGAATTGGTTCGGAAATACTTCAGTGGGCAGCTGGTTCCACATAGCGGTGGTGCGCGGCAAAAATTGCCTTGAAAAGCGTTCAATCGTGGATCGTCGGACGTCGAGGTGATACGGGTGGAATTTTGTATTCTGCCTCGACGTCCGAATTAGAATGTGGGCCTAAAAGTATGCTTGTAAATAATGTCTTTATCTATCAAATTGTAATACTTTCATCGCGTTTAATGTTGTGTTTTTGACTTTTTGATCAATACTTTAAGGCGTAGTAGTCTAGAGAAGTGTTTTTGCAGGTTCTTCGGGACATACATTTTAAAGCCAATACTTAACCAAATCAGAAATGACAATATATATAGCACTAATAAATAATCTGAAATTATTAAATTAAATTAAGTAATTGCAACACCAGAAATGAAATGAGATTAAGAAAATAATTTAAAAAAAATATAGTTAAATTTAAAAATTTAAATTTAGTTATGAATGCATCTTTTATGACGCATAAGTTAGACGAACGTTTCCAAATACTTTTAGATTAATACAGATTTTATAATAAAACCCTCATCATAATCATAATATTTGTAGTAATCCTGCAAACAAAGGAGATTTGAAATGTTAACAAATAATTCTGAAAGTAAGTGTATTATAAATTTCTTGACTAACGCAATGTTCTGTTTTAAAGATGTTTTAGTCTTGATATACTATGACTTAATGGTTTGTCACGGCTCCATCTACTGCCTGTTGGGGGATGTGGTTGGATGGTGGTTGGTTCATAATAAAGAGAAATTTTTGTCTAATTTACAATAAATCAATCAGATCATCATCATAATTCATCAGAGATCATATTATTGAATTCTCATTATTTAACTAAATGGTAACTTAAGATGTAAAATTGTAAAGTTCTTAAGTTTGGATATTGTTTTTAGATTGTACTGGAGGTGAAACTGTAACCTAAGGACATAATACCTCTTTTGACAATTTTGTTCTCATAAATAGAGAAACTACTAAACAATACTTTACGAAACATTTTTAATTTTAATCGATTTAAATAAAACTATGGAGACTCGTGTCCAATCAATATTAAAATATGTTTTTACTATCTGTGAATATATTTAATTTATCTAAATTAAATATATATCTATATAAATTATATGAAGGCATTCAATGTCTAGTAAAATAACAGTTCATTAATTACAAAGTTAAAATCCCTTTATGTGTTAATTTTTAGTTAACTCATTTCATGTAATTGGGCAAATGTAAATAATGAGGTTCATTGTCTTTTGGAGTACATATAAGTCGTATTTTCCTAATTTAAATTAGATTGTACAAACATGTTGTGATTAGTATACGTAAGTTGGGTGTTTAAAAATGGAAGCATCATATGAAATTATTTTTGAAGATGTTCCAAAAACAGTAGAATCGAGTAAGTATTGTACATGAATTTTAATATAACTTAAATAAAAACACTTCAGCATAATTCAATGTGCTCGGTCACTTGATCACTTGGGCTATCGTAAAAGGCACTTGCCTTGGTTAGCATATCTATATGTCGCACCCAACATTTAACTAAACAGCGTCGTTTCAGTAGCGCCTGAACTTAGCGATTAAAAAGAGTGGCCGAAAGTTTCTTGCCAGTTCTTCTTGCCCGCGAACTGGTATAAAATTTACAATTAATTTGACTTCTTTTCTGACGTGTGAAGTGTACTTGTTTACCTATATGAATAAAGTTATTTTGAGTTTTAGTTTGAAATATATTCAGCCGTAACGTTTGTAACAACATTTAATAATCTGGTTGGCTTATGCTGCCATTCGCACGACCATGTGAGAGAAATAAAAAGCTGAAATATCTGATAAAAGAAATTATTTATTTAAAATATAACTACAATGAGTGCTTTTACGCCTACTCTTAGTGTCGCTAGGGTTTTCCATACTATTTTACATCATCATCATCATTCATCTTTTTTTCAAGTGCGCGTCAGGCACAGAAAGCTGATCACCTACTTGGCTATTCAATTTACAGATGATCATGAAACGGATACAGAAGTCTGAGGCCCAAACCTTAAAAGGCTGCAGCGCCATTGATTTTTTTTATTACGAAAATAGCATCAAATGTTTTGTTTGATTTTCCTTAGTCACAGTTTGGACTAGGTGGCAGAAAGTGTAACTAAATTGAAATGAACAGAAAGCTGTTTGATCAAATGGCTGATTCAGGGCGCTAGTTGAACTGCGCTGTTTAGTAAAGAAACTAAGAGAAGAGAGAATTAATATTGTTGGCTGCTACATACATATTATTATTAGTTTGCTGAAGTACTTTCATATTATCGCAAAGTTTCAGCGAAGTTTCTATTTGCAATAGTCCGCTGGATTTTTATATAAAGTCATTATATTTAAGTAATTATTATCAGGGATTATAATTTGTCAACTGGATCCTTAAAACAATGTGTTTTATTTAAATGTGTAATACTCGTGTAAGTATAACATATCTGTCACACATAGACGTAGAACAGGCGCAAGCGTCTGTCTTTAGGTATTTTATATTCTACAACGCGTTTCTTAATGACTGATGATACAAGATTTAATAAAGGAAAATTAAATTACGTATATTTATTCTATATTAACATAGTTAACCTAAAAACAATTCACCCACGTTTGGGTCTTTAAACAACGCTTTCCAAATGACAGTTTTAAAGTTGATAAAATTTCACTCTCGTCTGAGCTGTTTTGTTTATTATAGCTGTATATATATGGCTTTTTTGTTTAAAATAACGATGCAGGTCCACAACGTTAGTATCGTGATTACATGCTTTGTTTGTTGCGTAGAAATGTGGGGTCAATCTGCGTCTTCTACCGCATTTACTCTGAAGTGTGTGAGGAGATGTTCCTATACCTGTGGCTGAGTTTCATGATCAGATGTCGAGGCAGAAAACGAAATTCCTCCCCTATCACCTTGACGTCAGACGTTTCACAATTAAGCGTTTTAAAGCACACACGCAGGTAGTTCGACCACTATGTGGAACTAGCTGCCCTCTCACGAGCACTGTGGCATTGGCAGTGTCCATGTCCGCCGGTATAACTAAACATCAGGTGAGCTTTCTGCCTGTCTGCCACCTGTTCTGTAAATAATAGTAAAACCAAAAGTGTAAGTAAACATAAAATAATTGGATGTAAATAACTACAATGACACTAATAGCTAATGGAAGCTAATTTGTGTGAGAAAGTAAATTTTGTGGCCGCAATCCATTTTCTATAATTTGTCAATTTTACAATTAATTTTCAGAAGTGAATACATAAGTTTCTCGTGTACACGGTATCTTGTCTGCACTTTAGCTGTAGCAAATTGTCAAAAACTATACCATTAGGTACACACACAAAGAGAGCGAGTCTAATGAAGTAATTAGATTTTCAGTCCCTGTATTTTTCCTTGGGCTTAAGGTACCACTTGAACATTTAAAATATACATATCACGTTTTAGGTCCCATCCAGACATGGACATTAAGTGAAACTCTAACTGGACTGATTCTGGTATTAGTTATATATCTGGCCTTAGTTTTAAAGATTCTACCTACGTTTATGAAACACCGCCAACCGTTTCAACTGAATCGCTTACTATCAATTTACAACGCCGTTCAAGTTACTTCGTCAGTCTATATAGTGCTTCTGGTGAGTAAATTGCTATTTTTTATTAAAAGGCGTATATTTCTTTATTTTCATCTTAAAGTATAGAGGGAGTAGAGTAAAAATATGTGCGCGATTCTTAACCATAAAGCGGTGAGTTTGAACCCTTAATTCGTAATTGACACATATCTGGTCATAAAGAGTATTGATTGATTCATTAACATAATCATGACTTAGAAATATAACTCATGTACTAAGTAAAAAAATCGTTATTTTATTAGGTTTTTTCCTATTATTATTTCAATAAAATTATTTTATACTTTCAGTATACAAAATACGTCTTTCATCATGGTGTTATTACGACAAGATGTCCGCAGGGCGAGGATTTGAAAGACGTGCGTATTCTTTTGATTTCGTCATTTTTTTACATTAAAACCTCTTTTAATCCCAAAGTGTCAAGTGCCGTATATATACTATTGATATATTTGTTTCGTTTTTGTTGATATATTTCTGATGATACTTTTCTTTTTTTAATCTGATGGAGGAAGTAATTAGACATGTAAGAAAGAAAGAAAGTACATGAAAATTTAAGTATTTTCCTGTAATCTGTAAGCTTATTGTTTGTTGCAAATGCTATATGGGAAAAATTAAAGAAATTATTAATATTATTATTATTTTAGGTACGGTAAGCTTTAGTAGGGAAGATATTGCTTTAAGACTATATAAACATATATATTTTAATGTAATAATAATATTTCAGTCTTAACACTTTTGAGTATAATCCTTTGAAAGGCGCTTATAAAGTTTGTAATTTATAGAAGCGAATATAGTATTTTATTATTTACCATTTTTGAATTGAGTCGTGATATTATTTGACGTTATTGTTAATAATAATAGTAGTCCTTTACAATAATCAGTTATTGGCCAGGTAAGCGTGGATAAAATCGCTTTTTATCGATAAAGTTTTTTTTAAGCTATAAAGAACTGCGTTAACATAGTGGCTAGAGTGATTCTCAACGTTACAAACCTTGTACAAGAACTTCGGGTATATAAGCCTGATCGTCGACTTGCGTATTAAAATAAAATTATTAATAATATACACGCAGAAATATTTATGCTATACTCCAATTTATAATTAAATTATCTAAATGTAGTAATTAAAAGATTGCTTATTAATGTGCTAATTAGAAATACGTCAATATTTACGTAAAAAATCTATAAATAATTCCAAGTTATTCAAATAAATTCTAATTGTTTGAAAAGAATTTTACAATTGAAATTAGTCTGCATTTCCTTATTTCTATTTGTAATTAAACGTCACTACAAGCAACCTTCCCGGGCTTTACTCGTATATTCACAAGACACGGCGAAATTATGTATATAACAGTCTATATACAGTGACTTTTTTCAAATTTCCGGAGTAGTTGTTGTCCGGGCCCGGCGTTAAGTTAAGTTTTCTCTAGGGGAGATTACAGACTTCCCTGTGTTCAGCTTCTCGGCCATGGATCCAACCAATCGGTTAGTAGGCTATTATACAAAATGGTTTATTTAATGAAAAGTAAATTGTGATGTAATTCAGGCGTCTAATTTACTCCAGAACAAAGTTATAGAGGGTCAAAAAAGCCAAATATTCTGGCGGGCGTACAAATATCATATCAAATAATATGGCAACAATGTTATGTCGTTCTAAAACACTACGCTATTTTAAAGCATATTAAAACACTATGCAATTAAAATTATAACCTTAAATCGAAGTTACACTACCAGTAAGGTACACCAGTACCAAAACTTCTTGGAGAGTAACAAACAGACGTTATATATACGTTAAATTAAATAAATATACTATTGTTATTCAAATTAGTGCACTTTACCTTCGCTGTTACATTGGAACGTATATTGAACAAAAAGAGTACAAATATCAATATTTATTTACTTTGTCTTATGGTTTTATTTATTAAAGTTATTCAACCTAATTTAAAACGTTGTACGGCGTTTGTTACGATGTGTTTTACGCCAATTTAATCGAAAATGTATCTGATTATAACACAGACGTACTATCCTTACAGGCTAAGCCAATACGATAGTGTTGAAACTTTCGTGTTGCATTTATTTTAAAGTAATTAAAAAGTTTTTTCCCGTATGTAGAATCTCGCATATGCACTGTTAATTGTATTAGCATGATTGTATTGTGATGGGAAAAAAATATCATGAAACAGATACAGAAATCTGAGACCAAGACCTAAAAATGTTGTAGCGCCATTACATGTAGATTTTTTTTCGTATTGTGATGTGCAATATAAAATCATAGAATCGGCGCTGCTCTTCTGGCGCAACAAATGTCGTCTGTCTAGTTCACTTAGCCTCATCACTTACAGCTTACAAAAGTTTACTCTTTTTATGTTATTACTTCGTTTTTATAATAAATGTATAATATTTTTAACCTACATAGTAATAATAATAATCAAAAATTGATAAATCGAAAACAAAAGCAAATTTAAAAAGTGTCGTCCCTGCAAGAGTGTACCTTTCTTGACGGCAGAATTTCCTCTTTGTATTGATATTTATTCGTAGCGTGAGAAAAGCACTAGCTTAGAGATCACCGTTACTGTACACGACAACTTGAACATTGAATTACGCATGCACTTGAACCACACGGCCCAAAAGATGTTATTAATTTTAGAGCTACGAATTGGAAATCGAATGTTATGTGATGTACAAGACAAGATGGTTTCCGTTCTGTCAAATGAGCCTTTATTAAATAGTGGAAATAAACCTACAAGGTTACAATTATGAATCATGTCTATAAAGGTTGAAAAATAAGTAATTTGTTTATCATACGTTAACTTATAAGTCGTATTCATAATCGCTTTTTTGTTATAGATAAAATTAAATTGTCAAACTTTATTTTTAGGTTATCACCGACATCATTCCATACTTCATAGCGAAGCACGTTGACCTTTTAGACACAATATTCTTCATCCTACGCAAAAAGCAAAACCAAGTGACCTTCCTTCATGTGTACCATCACAGCGCCATGGTGGGATGGACCTGGTTGCATTATATGTATCACCCATGTGATCACTTTGTGGTCGTTGGTCTGATCAATAGCTTCGTACATGTTATTATGTACACTTACTACTGGCTGGCTTCTATGGGCCCAGATTACGCCCGGTTCGTTTGGTGGAAGAAACATCTAACTAAAGTGCAATTGGTAAGTTGAGAGCTATTTAATTCTGTAGTAGTAGCATAAAATATGATTAAGTTCAAAGCTGCCGAATCAAAATTTCCTTCGAGCAAACAGAAAACTTCATAAGACGTATGTAATCCTTGGCCCGAACAAGTAGTTCTAGTACAGTTCGAAAAATTAAAATAAGGTGTTTAACAATGTAAATGAAAGTGTTATTGAAAGTGTTAAAGTAAAACATGGCTTTATAAAGCATTATGACGTCATAAATTGCATAAATTTATTTGTCACAATGACGATAATTACAAATATTGATTTCTAAAGGTCAGTCACAGTCCAGTAAATAATATGTCTTCGCGTGTCTAATCTTAATACTATCTTGGAATTTAATTTCGTTTGAGACTGTTTTTGATCGAAATATATTTGTGTAATTTATGAAGGATAATCAGTGATAATGACATGATACGTCATAGGGACTGGTGTGACGCCATCTTGCATAGAAAATTCTAGTTGGTTCTTGAAAATACAAATGTTTAATATCTATATGCAATACTTACCAGAATAAAAACTAACAATTTGTGTATATTTTACTGTCACTAATAAATATTCTGTAATGGTTTTTAAAATATTGTTGTAAAATGTAGTTAAAGTAGGAAAATATTATATATTTACGTTCAATCTATTTCTTCGAAGCTTGTAGAATTAAACACCATGTTATTGGTACATATATTATGAAAAATTCAACAGCGGAAACGCTACAGGCTACAACAATGATTTAAATATTTCGAGCTTACGAAAACATATAATTAGGAAAGATTTATATGAAACAAACAACGATATCCTTGCCTAGTATTTAATCTTCTTGCAAAACTACGAATTATTTTGCCACTGGTTCGCTAATTATACTATTACATTATACATAAGCAGTAATTTAGCCAAACAGAATACAAAGACCAGTTTTGTCATGCCATTCTTAGCACCGTCGTAGGTTCGATCCCTCTCACATGAATTTTGTATCTACGTGAAAATGGTAGCAGTGTCTTGTACTTGAATAAAAAATGGTCGCTGAAATGCGTTTGCCGTATTAGTCGTAAGAATATGGAACTACTGTTGTCTTTTATAGAAATAAATTTTGAATAGAATCTTTCAAAGAAAGAAACTCGTGGGGCTACAACATTTTTAGGTCTGGGACTCAGGTCTGTTTCATGATCATTTGTCAATGTAATGGTAATGGCCTTCTGTGCCTGACACACATAGCCGACTTTTGTATAGAGTGGCACGGCTTTTTCCTTCAACGTTCGAGGGAACGTTAACTGCGCACATAGGCAGAAATACCATTAGTGCACAGCCGGGGATCGAGTCCTTAGGAAAACTCAGTGATTAGAGTCGTACGCTGAAGTCACTAGGACTACAATGCTCCTTTTTTTGTGTGACAAGTTATGGCTTGCTGATTTGTGTTATGAATGCTATCATGTCAATCTTTTTTTTGCAGCTTTGTTTGCCTAATGTGAGAATTTTGATGATTTATTTCGCTACCTCATTATATTGAAACATGAATTATATATATATGATAATGCTAACCTCGACTTTGCATTAATTAAATAATCTTAAAGCCTTGTAACTTGTTTTTTTAATAAAACAATTACGGAATAAACGATATATTCTAAAGTTAAAATTTTTGAATTAAATCAAGTTCCGTGTGACAATGAATGAATGTTTATTAAAAAGAAATTGATGTATTTAATTAATAACAGTATGTAATATATGAAAGCGACCTATATGTAAATCGTTAAGGTATCGTTTTTAATATATTTACAGCAAATACATAGGTAAAATTTTAATTAAAAATATTACCAACAATTTTTATACAATTACCAAAATCGTAACACAACACAATTTTTCAGATACAATTCGTCTTGGTTATATCAAATCTCTACTACCAGCAGAAGTTGAGTTCTTGTCCTCTTCCAGCCGCATTTCACTACTATTGCCTCTTCTGTATCAGCTCTTTCTTCGTACTCTTTATAAATTTCTATCTCCAAAGCTATACCAAAAGACGTGTATCAAACTCTAATAAACAGGCATTAAAAGATTAAATTGATTTATTAATTAAAGTTTACCACATCATACTATATCTATAGTACATGTTACAGCTATTTTTAACAAATTGTATAAATATACTAGTAATTTTTTGCCCATTGTTAAGCAAAACAGCAGATTAGGTACGCAAGAGACACCCAACAACACTTTTCTTAAAATTGATGAACTCGCTACCGAATACATATATCCAACTCCGAATAAATACTGTTAGTTTAATCGGTTCTAGAATTATTTTATATTTTTGCGATTTAATTATAAGTATTTATAAGTCTAATAATGTTTTTGTTTAAGTACTAATAAATTTTAATTTAATTAACTTTGTTTCTTTTAAAGGCCATATTTTTATGTAACAGTAAAAATCTATTATTTTTGAACTCTTTAATATAAAATTATGTTAACACATGACTGAATGTATAATTGAAATAAAATGATTTAAATCTAGTCATTACTGACAATAAATACTGTCGATGATAAAACAGGAAAATCTAAAAATAACCGTTATTCGTATTCGTTGAAATCAACGTGTTAATAATAATTTTTTTGATAAATAAACTTCATCTATTTCCGATTTCGTAAACTAATAAAAGATTGGTGGAGAGGTTATTGCCAGTGTTTTTCTTCCGTTTTACGCCCTTGATTTGAGAACTGGCGTAAATGTCAAATTAGAAGCACTTCATATACATTTCTTTTTTTTGTGTAGATTGTGTTATCTATATAAACTTACTAGCTGCCCCCGCGAACTTCGTTTCTCCTTAATGTGGTTTTAGTTAGCCTTAATACCGTGACACGAAAGAATAATTTCACTGTATTATCGTCACTATAATTTGAATTTGATTTACACTTCGGTCTAAGTAACACGTGTTTAACTATGCTAACACCAAAAACCTAACACCTAACACCATTCGAAAAGTATCGACATCTGTTAGAATCTTTTGGAGTTAACAGATAATTGTGACTGTCAATTAATTATAGACAAATAATTTGCAATAAAATAAAATTGCGACTATAATTAAAGATCTAAGCTATCCTATCTGTTAAGTTGGACCTGACTGCTAACGGTGTGCCAATTTAATTTAAAATCGGTTAAGTAGTTTAGAACTCCATCGCGGACAAACATCGGGACAGGATTTATATATATTAAAATTTATTCATAATCCTTAGAAAACCTTCTGATATACTGAAGTAGTGATACCGATTGCCATCGTCTTTAATGCTGAAAATTCAGCGTGCCCAACGCGCCATTCCTAAGATTTCCCAAAAACATTTTCCATAGTTAACTTCAAAAAAAACACCGACTACCCTTCTTCGCCCAATGCTGTCTCTCCTACAGAGGACATTTAACCAATTCTTTAAAGCAAAATTTACTAACAATCTTAAACAACATCATCTCAACCTACGCTGAAACGGACAATATTCTTCTTATGCAACAATAGTTTGATTAAAAAATGTAAGTGTTATTTATAAATTATTCTGTCAAGTACAGTTCACATAGTATTGTCATTTGTTAACATAGCTTTTACACATTAAGAAAAACACTTTTTGAACGGATTGAAGCGATGTATTATTATTAAAAACTTATAATTATAGCAAGCGAAACGTCGGAAAAAAATTAAAATTATGTAAATAATTATAAGTTTTTAATAATACTACATAGCTTCAATCCGTTCAAAAAGTGTTTTTCTTACAGTTAACATGTCAAAAAGTAGAGACTTACTGCCCACGACACAGAGCATCCTAATGTGGGCTAGTACACATTCTCTTTAATTAGATTTCCTTAGTTAGATTGGCCAGATCCATATTAAATAATACTGTACAAGGTAGGTATATAAATAATACAGGACACACATTATTAGGATATATGAAGACACCGGTAAGACCGTGTGTGCTAAATCGGATATGTTATTGCAATTCTAACGGAAACGAAAGTTGCGAGCGACCTTTGTTTACTGTACGCATCAATTCATTTCGAGAATTAAATTCTCTATTATTCTAGTTCCGTGCATAGGACCAATCTTCATCTTACTTATTATTTAAAATTTGCGATTTGTTTATTTGCATAAATATAAACTTAGAACGGCGTCCATTTAACCCATTGCACATATAATATTTCATCAGGAATCTGCTTTCATTTTGAAACCTTGTTATAAGGATCACGCCACCGGTGTACTGGTTAGTGCCAAGTGCGTAGAGCTCTTAATTGTGAACTGATATTGGTGAAATATTTTGGGTTGATAGAACCAGTGAGCATTGATGGCATTAGCGCGCGACACTCATTCCTGAGGTCGTAGGCCATCCGCTGTGCACCAATGGACTGTCTATGTGCGCATTTAACATACGCTCGAACGGTGAAGGAATCATCCATCTCGTCAAGGAGGGTGTTAGGAAATCGGTTTGCCTTAGACCCAAAAGGTCGACGGAGTGTGTAAAAGACAGGAAGCTGATGACTTGCCTATTACATTGACAATGATCAAGAAACTTACAGAAATCTGAAGCCCATACTTACCTAAAAAGATTCTAGACACTGGTTCATTATATTTTATTAAAAAAAAACACTTATTTTCCAAAAAATGTCCAATAATCGTATCAGAGAAATGAAAGGATTTCTTCGCGTAAGTACAGCCTACTTAATTTAGTGGATTGCCTTACCCAAATAAGCGTAAACAGAACAATCGCCCAGTATCACAATAACAAGTATTGCATAACCTAGTATTGTGGAGTACGAAAACCAAGAGGTTAGCGGTTTGGCCTGCGCCTGAGCATGCACATAGAAAATCTAAGAGAAAGATTAGTTGCTTTTAAACCACTCAGCCGATAGGTCGTCGTTTGCAGTTCAATTTGTGTGTGTTCGAATATTTATATTTCGAAAAGTTTTGTGTGCACATTGAAGAAGAGGTTAGTAAAAAATTATTACTCTATACAAGTGACTTATTAAAATAATGCCTTCTATGTAACCTAGTTTTGTATGAAAGTATAAAAAATTATGAAATTCAATGCTATCTTATTAGTAAGCAAGTATTATGATGAAACCTAAATTTTGCATTTATGATGTTTAATTTAATAAGGATTTATACTCGTATTACATTCCGGAAATTACGTTTATTGCGTTTTAATGTAAGTGCTTTATGTTAATTTTAATTAAATAATATTAAATATTATTAACATTGGACATAACAGGATGTATAAATGGTTTTATTTGAATTTACAGCACATTCAAAATATTTATTTCCAAATTATTTACACTTACCTCAAATAACTGAATTTATTCCAACTTTTTAATAAACCAATGTTTAGAACGTATTGTATAAATATAATTAGTAATCATAACTATGAAATTTACAGTATTTACAATTTTTTAACCTATATAGTAATAATAAAAAAAAAATCGTATGTTTTTCGTGTGCCACTTGCCACCACTGAAATCTGTAAATATAAATGTCACTGAATTTTAGTTTAAAATAAGCATAGAAACGTCAATGTTGGTAATGTTATTCGGTATTAAATTCTTGCTGGATCTGGATAATCACTAATATTTTATAATCAAAGAATAAAATTTACATATGGTATTGAAAAGCCCTAGTATTCAACATTTTACACTGAAAATCTTAATCAGTATTTTGTTATTCTTCTGTTTTACACATACAAATATCTATGTATAAAATTCAGGAGAATATAAACGTATCGTTATGTCTTCTATCAAGCAGTTCAAACCAGTATTAAATATAAGATGCAACTGCCAACTCTTCTCATGAAATTCACCCTGAATTACAAGTTCCGTTTCATCAAAAACAACATTATTTATACGAATAATAATGGTAAATGGAAAATCTGTAATTAGCATCTTTACTTTAACGCAGAAAGTTTTTTTTTTGTTTTTACCTAGATAATTCGGTGACTGTGGTTGTATTTGAAATATTTTTGTTAAGACACAATCTGGAGAAGAGGAATTCCTTTATATAAGCATCTTCTATACATTTCGTTTACGACGTTCGTGGAAAAGTGTGTTGTTTTCTGTTTACGATTTTTAACCTCTTTTTATTTTATTAGCATCTTTACTTTAACGGAGAAAGTATTTTTTTGTTTTTACCTAGATAAGTTTGGAATACCGTTGTTTGGGCTTAATTTAGTGACTGTGGTTGTATTTGAAATAGTTTTGGTAGGAAACAACTTGGAGGAGATAAATCTCTTTATATAAGCTACTTTTTTACATTTTATTTACGATGTCTGTGGAAATGTGTTTTCCTTGTTTTACGATTTTTTTTGGTGTTTTTATTAATATTTTCAAAAATCATTGTTTTTCGTTTCATGTTCAACTTTAGTGAATTAAAAAAGATATATAATAATATGTAAAATTTACGTCAACAATTCTTAAATTTCCAAATAATAAGTACCTAACTCAACACTTAAAGCGAACAAGATGAAAATATATTCTCTATGGATATGTTTGCTACAATGCATTTAGCCTGGAAGTCTAGGTTACGGTGAAACAATAATTGTATCAAGGTAAAGAAAGCCTACTAATATGACCTCATGACCTTCTTGGCTTTCAAGCTAGATAGACATAGAAAATAATTTGCGCCATGCCACATCTGGACTTACAAGACTTCTGCCCATCACCAACCAGCTTCGCCCGCGTGAATTACGTATATTTTGGACATTTTTAATATCTCAGCTCATCTGATGTTAATTGATACATGGACACATTACCAGAAGGCTCGCACGAGGCGGTCTTTTAAGGGCTGGTTAGAGGCAAATTTATCCTACCCTTCCAAATAACCGCAAAACTGAACATCGTTCGATATCTCACCGCCCAGTATTCGGATGCTAGCTGAGGCTTTAAGGAGGGTGTACATAAAACTTAATTGAAACCTAGCTAAAAAATATCTATTAGTGTAACCCGTCTAAAAATCCACTCGATAGTTTTATCAAAAGTCAAACATCAAAGTCAAAGCCAAAAATCATTTATTCATATAGGTAACACAATCTACACTTATGAAAGTCAAAAAAAGAAATATACATAAAATGCTTCTAATTTTACATTTAGTGCCAGTTCTCAAATCAAGGACGTAGAACAAAAGAAAGAATCTTACAATAAGCTCTCCGCCACTCTTTTTAATCGCCAAGTTTTTTTCTACACAACGTTTGTAAGGAGCTGCAACCATTACACTATGTTCCACATGACAGCTTAAGTAATAAACAATAATAAATTTAATTAATAACAAAGATATGTCTCAGATTTTTAAAGAGCATATTAACAGGAAGCATGATGTAATAGGAGCACGCACTTACATTCTCGTGGGAACAACACGCAAATACATAGTCAAAATAACTAACACCGCATACACGAATTCAAGTACGAACAGTCACCAAAGTCACCTCGCCATGGACGCCGCCACAAGCAATGACATATAAACGAGCATGACGATCTTTGAAATGTGAACTTGGCTATATAAAATAGTAATAATACTAATTATACTGAAATAGTTTGATACCACATGGATCACGGTTTGTTCCCAGTTTACATTAAAGCAGTCGTGGATGTTGACGATCGCCCCAGACCCGGTAATGAGAGACCCTGAGAGTTTCAGTCGTGTTACCTCTTTTTACTGGAGCAATTTATATCCAAGCACTAGGGTCGTTTAAATATTCATTTCTATTAAAATACGCCTTAGTAAGCAGTTTTACTTCAATGTACGATTTAAATTTATTTATTGACAACACTTGTATCTCACTAGGTATTTAAAACGTATACAATTGACTTGACTTGAAATAATTACTCGTTTTATGCAATTACCTTGTGGTTGGTGCGCTAATTTTGTCTTTATTACGTGTACTATAATTATGGAAGCTACTATTTTTTTTTAATATCTATATTTCTCCGCACATACAAAATATTCTCATAAATTTATTGACTTGCCAAAGTCAAAATATGTAATTCCTTAAACGTCCTTCGGACTGACTCCCGTGGGGACAGCCCACAGATCGCTGTTATAGCTCGCTTTTGCACTACAATCGATTTAATGTCAGCTGCATTACTCCACAAATAACACCATATGACATGATGCTATGAAAATAGCTGAAATAAACGAGCTTTACTGTATTCTCATCCGTAAGATCTTTTTCACTGGGAACGCTGCAAAACTTAGCCTATTCTGGATTGGAGTTTACTATCTAAAGTAATTCCTAAGAACACCGCAACATCAACAAAGTCTATTTCCTCAGCTTTAATTATTATTTGAGAATTATTACTTATTACATTTGTAGTTACAAATTTAATACATTTTGTCTTCTTTTTGTTTAAAGAATATTTGTATTAAACCAGCCACTGTTGTTGAACTTTTTTGATAAGGATTTCATGATGGTCACAGTCAAAAGCCTTTGATAAATCGCAAAAAACTCCAATGTTATCATGAGAATTTTCCCAAGCATTTAAAATCTCGTAAATGAATTAATCGCGGTCCTACATGGATCATTTCGTTTTGTAAGCGCTCCAAAGAATTAATTAAAACCCAATTAAAATATAACAATTGTAATGTTAATTTTAGTTTTATTTAAATTTTAATACCCGAGAGAAAAAATAATTCTCACGTTAATATAATGGCTATGACGTGTAAGATAGTTTTAAAGTTTATGACTCGCGTGGAAGCTTATTTTGAAGATTATTTTAAAGAAGGTATGATTAATATTAATTGCATTATGTTAAAATCCTTGACGTTTTTATTCAAAAAATATTATCCAAAGAATAATAAATACACACCGTTCGTTAGTTCGTTGAACAAATGTCTTCAGCGTGTACCTTTCAATCCATTCGTGTGTTCGAATCACTGCTGTGTTCCTTTCTATGTACGCAACACTCACTTGTACGGTGAAGGGATATATCGTAATGACACTTGCTTGTCGTAAACCTAAAAAACGACGACGTGTGTCAGGCACAGAAGGCTGATCCCTTAAGAAGCTTTTAGAAAGAAAATTTATTCGGTCATAACACACAAACAACAAAAATCTTTATGTATAAAATATATATTGCATTATTATTACGTTATGCCAAAAGGAAGTACTATATTGTTTGAAGTACATTTAGTTGGGGACTCCATGAAAATACTCCAATACTGATAATTGGCCATTTGGTTAAGGCATAAGTGCTAATATAAAAAGGAAAACAAATGTACACACCATTGTTTTTTATTTCTATTTGCGCAAACTCTGCTGTCAAACAAACAAAAGACCCGAGACCCAAATACTAGTTTAGTAAAAGTTAATTTGTTGGCATGTTTAGATAACTAAATTATTAAGTAATATCAAACGTCAGAACTTCTGTATGCTCTCAAATTTATTAAAAAGAAAACAATTACTTCAAGTAACCTAAACATTAACCATTCGATTTTAAATGGGAAGATGTTTTTATCGCATGCATAGATCTGGGTATAACTGTATTCAAAATGTTTTATTATTTATATGTCTAGAAAGTACACTTTTACAAGACACAGTCTACTAAACAACTAACAAAATAATTGTATGGGTCATTTTTGAACTTTCGCTCGACACCATTTGGAACTCAAAAATCACAATCTAGGAAATCTTATATCTTATTCGAATATTAACAGTTAACATAATGTTCATGAATAAATACATAATTTTAATATATTTATTTTAATGGGCCATAACTTATTTATCTCATATAAATAATGTTCTATGTCAGAAAAGAGGATGAGCAGATGAAACTGGTTTCATTGCGTTTCAGCAAAAAATTCTATATTATGATTGAGCAACCCAAGTGTTCTCCAAGAATTCGGTTTCTTTGTACCTAGGGCATTTATGACTGCAAAGGCCAAATCGATATTGTGTGTCTCATGTATTTAATATTATCGTGTGTAGTGTACGTATTTAAATAAATAATATGTATGGAATAAACAAGTATATAAATGGTGTAGCAAAATTAAAATAAAATATCAATTTTACAATATGTTTGTAAGGTACAAATTAATATTATCACAAACAAATTGATAACCTTTTTCTGTACCCCGTACCTCCGGATAGTACAGGGGTATGTAGAAGTCACCTCACATTCCAGCATTCCAGGCTTTATTTCAGACCCAAATATCTCTCTAAAGTGACGTCAGGTCTTTGCACGAAAGATAGAATCTAACGGTCAAATGTCTTGGACCTAGAAAGACCTAGATAGAAAAGATTGGACTTTTTTCGTAAGCTAACCTTAGACCGAGAGCTAACATCAGAAAATTTAACGCTTAGGTGTTTTTCTTGGTATAAATAGGTTAGGGAAAAAGTTTTTTCGCATTAAAAAAAAACACACAACATTTTTTATATAGTTTATTTCCATTTAACTAAAGTAGTAAGTAGGTACCATTGTGTTTGATAACTTTTTGCCATCTTGTAGGTAGGGACATGATCCCATTGCTATAGAAATTTTGGGACTTCTGATCAAAATACCGCGACAATTGGTTTCGGCAGTCCTCTCGTCATGTTAACCTGACACTGCCTAAAGAATTCTGAAGATACCAAAACAGGTGGAAATCTAAAGGTACTATACGGCGGATGCATTAACACCTCCCAGCCAAGCTCTCTTAATTTTTGCTGAGTGGCTAAAGATGTGTGAGGTCTACCGTTATCATGATGAAAAACCACACCCCTTCTGTTGATTAATTCCGGCCGCTTTCTCTCAACTTCTTGCTTTAATCTCATTAATTGTCCGCAGTAGAGTTCAGAATCTATATTTTATAGTAAATATATATTTTTATAGTAAAATTTTAAAATGTATCAAATTTCTTCATTAGATTCACTCATCTTGACAGTACGAAAAATAAATAAAAATCACACATTTTCCTAATTTGAATTTGGAATTATATTTTTTAAAATTTAAACTTTTAATCATAACAAAACCAGCCAGATACAAATAGTATAGCCAAAGAGATTTATCACAAGTTCATACATACTATAATGCGTAAAGACTTTTCCCCGAACATAATATTATATTAAAACGTTTAAGATGTGGAGTGTACATGAATGAGCGTACATTAGCTGGTAGCTTAAATTACCGTACCATACAAATCTAATTATTTTAATTGTTTTCGATTCAAATTATGTTGTATAAACTAAATTACAATCAGTGGTTTCTAAAAGGATGTTTTGTCGCTGTGGTTTAAAAGGGTGAAATTCAATCAGTAAATGACACAAGTATTGTACATGTTTCAATGCATTGTTCCAGTATTCCGATTTCACTTAAATTCACTTAAATCTTTTCCAAAACAGCGTTTCCACAAGTTTACAGAAAGAGACGAAAGACGAACTTTTATGTGTGTGAGGCTTATTTATTCACCGTCTGTTTTTTTTACTATATACTAAACATTCTTTGCATTGAAGTTGCATTCACAAGCTTTAAAGTTTATCAGTGGAATTTTTCCAATTATTTTCAATTATAAAAACCTTTAGAGTTCAATGGTATTTTCTGATTCATCTCTATATATATTCATTCCGTTTTTACGAATATATAAAAATAATATAGGTTTAACGATTTAAAAAACCTCTACAAAACATTATTACGTCTTAATAATTCGCCGTGCAAAATCCATAAACATGCTTCATAATACGTATTATAAGGTCATCCTAAATTAGTTTGGTATTGACCTTCTAGTCAGACGACAACATTCTGTTACAAATGTAATTAAAATATTTCCATATTTATTTTCGCGGATCCAGTTTTAAATTAAAAATTCTTCTAGATTTCCTTTTACAAGCGTTTCATTGCTTATTTCCGGTTATAAAAATACATTAATAAATGATATGCATCACGATGCTGGACCGACCTAGAAAAGTATATTTTCTATATATTTTAACATGTATCTTCTAAGTATTAGTTGTATTATTTATTACATTTATACTTACTTGAAGATACAATACAGCAAACGCTGATTTAGTTGTTAAATAATTAGATCTTTTCATTAGAGCTATATATACTATATTGCTATATAAAGAGCTACTGTTAGGGCTTTTTTGCTTATTCCTATTGAATTATATAAATATATATATATGTCCATCATCCCCAAGTTATCTTATGTTATTATTTATCAATCTCGTATTGGGCCTCTTGCCCGTTTGTCTATATACAAATTCCTAAATTGGTTTAACGGAATACACGTAGTGAAGTACGCGTTGTTAGATCAGTGCAAATGACTGTGAAAGTAGATTACCAAGGTTTATGACAAACAATTCCGGGCGGGCAATGTCAGAGGTCACGTTGCAAGTCAAAACTGACATTTTTGTAGGAAAGTACAAATGTTAAGGTAACATAAAAGCAATCAACAATCCTTCCGCGCCACTCAAGTAATAAAATTTAATATAGTTTATGCAAAAATCTTGTAAATAAATTGTTGCATATAAGGTCAAACAAAATATAATATTTACAATTAAAATAGTACATTTGAGGAAGGTTATTAACTTGAAAAAATATAAGGCTAAAAACTTAGTAATTTACAATATCCTTAACATAGTTATAATAAATTCAAATTCGTTCTTCATATAGGTAACACAATGTACACAAAAAGAAATGTATATGAAATGTTTCTAATATTACATTTAATGCCAGTTCTCTAACCAAGGGCGTAGAACATGCGTATAATAAATGATTAAACAAGCATGCTCAAACTCAAAATAACTTTATTATTAAGGGTAAATACACCTATGAAAAGAAAAGAAGTTAAATTAATTATACATTTACATTTACTACCAGTTCGGAAGTCAAGGCCGTAGAGCGGGCAGGAAGAACTGGCAATAAACTTTCCGCCACTCTTTTTAATCGCTTAGTTTAGAGTCATACAATTTGTTTGAACTGGAGAATGTTAGGACCGTGTAACAAATTTATTTATTATATATATAATTGGCAGCATTTAAAGCTATACAAACAAAATAACATCACTTTATGCTGTCAAATAGGTACATTTTGAAAATACGAAAAGTCACCTCCCAATTTGACATAAGGCACACATGCGCACCTCCGTTACTGGACTTGAGACAATCACTTTTCAACAAGCGTGTCTTACTAACGCAAAACGAATTGGTATTATTTTCATTACGAAAAGCAAAGTCATCTTTACAGGTAAAGATTTGTATGCATCGAGCATTAGAATAAATATTTAACGTATTTTGCGTATTTGTAACTAATCTTTTAGTTAGGTATCGGTATGGGTCATTCGATCCTGTCGATCCTTTTTCCGTAAACATTCACAACGATTGTCTTTTCCAAATTGGAATATTGGTTCCAAGCACTTGACCATATTCTCAGGGAACTCAGCGATAGTAGGTGATACTACATATTGCGTAGTGCACAAATTACATCGTATAGTACACTTGTCACTTCCTGAATATGAGTTATGTAAGATCCGAGTTACCATTCACTTGAAACTAGTTAAGATGGTCAGTAATTGAGTATACTGTCCGTTAGAAGAGCATCTAGTCATATAATGTAAAACGCAAACGAAATAACATGATTCTAAAATATTGATTATTAAGTATACCTGTGGTATATTTTATATGAAAAAATATATTTATTTTGTTTTCTCAATGTTTTCAAATCCTTAAGAGAATTTCTGTTTCGAAACAAAATCGTTAAAAGTCTTAATTCCAGCAGCGACACTATAACTTAGCACTTGTAAATTAGTGTCTCTTTATATGTTTTATTAGATACTTAAAGTTAGTCACTAATCCCCTAAGATGTATGGCAATTGGCAACTAAGCATATTTCGAGAATTCTCGAATATACTTTATCAAATTAATATTTTTGATCCTTTGATACTATATTATTATGAAAACAACATGAATATGGAAATTTCCATAAATTGATTGATATTTATATCGCTATAATAATACATGAAGTGTGATTAACAGAGACTGGTGTTATTTGAGGCGCAATTCCGCTAAAGCCTTTTTTAGTATGCAAATATAAACCGTGTTTTTAAAATCTCTGTTACAAAAGATGAGATTAATTATCCAATTAATTAAACTTAAATATAATAAAAAAATCCTCTAATATTCAAGGTAAATTCAGACTTTTGTGTTATTACAACGATATAAATACCGTCTAAAATTCGTAGTATTTGCGCGCTTACCCAATTCAAAAGGAAATTAAAGAAACATATCAGAATGAGCTTAGAGGACTAAAATTGGGATGGCTGTGGGGCGACTTGTATCTCATTCGTATATACATATTAAGTTTATCATGTAAATAAAATACATTTTTTGTAATGAGAAATAAAGTTCTTTAAACATTATATACTATATGTATATTATTAGAAATTCTGCAAGTTCTGAGAAAAAAAATAGCATCAAGAAAACTACAGAACTAGAATGTATAACGAAATACGAAACAATGTTATTATCCAACAAACATTGACAATTGACACGCGGCCTGATACGTGCGTTTGAAGTTTTTGTGTTTTATGGAAAATCGAAGAAAGTATTTTTCTTCTTATTATTTTATCTCTTAATAATTAAATGCAATGTTTGAGTTGTAGATAAATTAATTTTATAACATTTTAATGTATAAAGTATTAAATCTAATAAAGGCTTACTGGCTTTTATCTAGGCTACCACAACTGTGCCAACACACACTAATAGTTATTATAAATTACGCCCGGAAGCTAATGATATAAACATAATTTCGAAGGTTGAACGGTAGTTTTCGATCAAAATCCAGTTACGAGACCGTATTAGAGCATTATATAACACATTCCTTCATTTTATTTATTAAAATCAATGCTTATCACAAAATGTATCCATCTCAAAAGCCACTTTGATTTTTTTTATCACAATTATGTAATATATTTTTATATTGTTTTGTATTCCTTTGCACTTTTTAAATGCTACGCAAAATATGTATAAGTTGACTCCTAAACGAATTGGCTGATCGTGATGAAAATTCATAGTTTCAAAATACAGTTGAAGCTCGAAGTTGTAGCTAAAAAAAATATTTTATTCTAGTATTAGCAGTTTTAACCTCGTAATTAATCCATTGAAAGTTGTAGCGCCATTTTATCATTAACCCTATCCAAGCCCAAATGTACAAACCCTCGTTATCATTCGGAACTTCGAAATTGACATTAAACGGTTTTTGTGATGGTTCTCATTCTTCGATTTCTTTTTCCACCGGCCTATCCTTGCTATCAATTTAACTCAAATATTACAAAACAAGATGTCATGTTTGACAAATGGGTTTTAAGATATATCATTACATAAAACCCCTGGCCTACTAACCTACTATCTCTATGATGGAATTCGGAAGTTGTTGCGTCAAAACCTACCATTTTTAACTTAATAGAACCTTGTAACTGATCTAATCGCGATATTATTATCGTTACGTTATTCTTACGCTCAGTAAGTATTACGGTTACAACAACCTGATTTTCAAACACTTGACGAGCCCAGTTTAAACCTAGGAGGATTCAGATTTGGTGAGATGAAAGGATAGTTCAAATCAAATCAAAAAGGTGTAACAGGTAATATACACTTATGAACGCCAGTATAGTAATTGTTTTGAATTTACACTAATTAACAGTTTTCAAATCAACGGCGTAGAACAGACGAGAAAAATTGCCATTGTTACTCACATCCTCCATCACAGCATGCTCATCATCACATGTTGACGCTTGACCGAACGATTGTTATTATTATTAGGACTTTATTAATTTATCCATATAATTGTTTAGTTTAAATTTCTTAGTATAATTTGGGTTAGTTTAAGTTCTAAATTAAATTGAGGTTAGTTTTGTTAGCGCTCTAATATTTGTAACTCAATGGCCCCTTTTGGAATAAAAATCTTCTGTAATTTTTTTAATTTCTCTTTGCCATGAGCAACATTCATCCAGTTTTCCCCGCTCGCTCTATGAGGCCTTCTACCAGCTGTGACGAATGGAAACAGTACCTGAACTGATGCAGAAATGTGTGCTCCCTGACTATAATTATAATGATTTTCATTTATTATATATGAAGGATCCAACATTAACAAATTTATTTAGCTAGCATCACTAACGGCCAAAATTAATAATCGGGTAGCAAATGTGTTATATTGGTATGCAGATTGGAGATCGATCTTTAGATATGAATCAATCCAAGATTAGATTTAGACTTAGATTGAGGATACATTATTAATTTTGGGCGTAAGACATTTCTTACAATAACAGAACTTTTTTTCATTTTACGATTTACAAGGAGGATTTTTAAGTAAATTTAGATTTTTATTAGTAACCCATATGATTTATTCAGTACAAGGAACTTCATTTTTACACATGTAAATACTCAAAGTACCTTGGCTATTAACCAACCATTTAGTAGTGGCCAATTAAAATCAATGTCGGGAGAACACGAACACGATAGTCACAATATCAATTTATACTTAGCACCTTAATACATTACAATAAGGCTTATTTCTCGAAACCCGTTAGGAGATAAGACATTTTATAAAATAATAAATGGTGATCTTCAATAAGTTTTGACTTTTCCTGTTTTCTTTGTAAAACCTTATTAAAGCCTTAAACGATCTTGAAAATTACGTACGACTTGGTTTTTCCTTTAATACAATGAGTGGTTATAGCAAAAGTTGTTAAATTAGATGCTCGCCTAACATTATTTTATGGTACTTAACTAAATGCCATATAATATGGTGCAATGCTTATAGTTCTATAGTATGTCGTTTATTAACGCTTGCATATTTGTATGAGTCTAATATAAATGTATTACACTATATATTATAAAAATAAAATCTCTAGTAGTTTTTAATTCAAACATTACATACTTATATAATGTCAAATCTACGATGAATGTTTTCAGTTTATGTTATGTTTTTTCTATAAGATGAGTTTGTACTTTTACTGGTAATTTTCCCAATGCAAAAATAATATATTTATTGTTAAATTCATTATAAGAACATATCTTCATATTTTACATAGCTTTGCGAGCGCTCGTCTAACAAAATCTACAATTATCTATTAGTAACAATGACTCAGTTTCCAATTTTAACTCAAATGTACTCAAGAAGTACAAGGGCTTGTGCTTATTAACTCCAAAACATTTATTATGTCAATGTTGTTTGAACCCATGACCTGGCCGCTCCGCCCATATGTGTGAAGAATCAGACAGGCGCTAAGACAATGAGGGGCCGACACCGAAATTATTTATGTTACACTTACACAACAACATATTCTTTGTTGTACAGTATCGAGAAGTAATTAGGTACCATAGGCTCAACATATGCCTTGTAAATAACAAAATATATAATGCATTTATTGTACAAGTCTCCTGAGACTATAATACTTACGTTTACGTTTGAACATTATTTAATGTTTACGTTTAAAATTTCATTTTACGCTTTGGTTTTCAGGTTACATTAATTACTCAATATAGCGAATCAAAAAAATGGCCGCTGTGCCTTGAGTTTTTTGAGTGTGTTTATGATTTCAATAATATGCCGACATACCTTGATAAAATCCAAATTTAATTAATTTTCATACTCGGTAATCAAATTCAACATATTATAAATTTATGTCGAATAAGTTTTTTTCAATAATACTGGATTTTAATCCTGGCGTTTCACACAGCAAATTAGTATGATGATAAGATTTGTCAATTTTAACATAGAAACTGGAAAGTTTGAAATAAACGAAATTAATTTGGACATAAACAATTGAAGGCATAATGGATCAAAGACTAGACTGGATCTAAAGCTTCGCGCTTTTTATACACAGCACCACTAGCCATAGTTTAAATTTGATAGTTAACACGATGCCAACCGCAATCATCACACGTCCACAGATACAATATCCTTTATTTAAGTGGAAATAAATCATGACATGTAGTAATAAAACTAGTAATAATTTCGTTCAAATTTATTTTGTTTCAAATTTACAAACAATACACCACCCATATTATAATTGAAGAATCAACTTTCAATTCTAAGACCATAATTCCAGTGAATTATATGGGTGACTTGGCTTTATGCATTTGTTTTTGCTACTATGGTAGATATGCCAAACAAGAAATACTCTGAAATAAACCATTTTGTCGTTTGTCTGGTGTTTTTCTTCTTTGGCATGCATAATCCTACATTTATTAACCTAATAATAATTAATGTAATACAGTATTTTGTTTTTACGTGCACAATTAACACGGTACAGTGATAAAAATATAATAAGGAAACCTGACAGAGACAATTTGAAACAAAATAATTTTAAACTGAATTATTACTAGTTTTATTACTACATGTCATGATTTATTTCCACTTAAATAAAGGATATTGTATCTGTGGACGTGTGATGATTGCGGTTGGCATCGTGTTAACTATCATATTTAAACTATGGCTAGTGGTGCTGTGTATAAAAAGCGCGAAGCTTTAGATCCAGTCTAGTCTTTGATCCATTATGCCTTCAATTGTTTATGTCCCATGTCATGATTTATTTCCATACTTTAAATATATCCGTGGGCGTAAAACTAGCTTTTTAACCCTTTTCATTAAACCTTTTTCTTTAAATATTAATGAGATGAAGTAAGTAATGTTTGTCGCTCTCTACAGCTTAACTCAGTAAAAAGAAATTCTTAAAATCAAGACAGTTAAAAAAATTTCAAGACGCGTATCTCATAATCTCATTTAAGGCGATAATATGTGTATAATAATAACTAAATATTAATTCCAAAAATACTGAATAGAATTCTATAATCTTGGCCTTCAAAAATATTATTTCAAAAATAGTTTTAATTTAATTGACCAAATAATTATTTAAAATAATAACAAAAACTTTACTTTCTAAGTTAAAATTGTATCAAATGTCGCATATTTTTTAACCCTTATGTGTATTTAGTAGGTGGCATGCAAAATAATGTAGCCTCCTTGCTTTCTATATATACACGATCATCATTCCGGAACTATTATTGTAGTTTGAAGAAGTTGACTTTACTCACTTAATTTTTTATCGCTGTGTAACATTCGTATTTTTGTATTTTATATAGTCAGTAAAATACCTGTTTACACTATACACCTGTACGTCGCATTAAATCAGTCGCCTAACCTTTTTTGCTTTATATGTAAATTTATCATATACACCATTTTAAAAATATTCTAATTATCATTATTCATAATAAACATTTTGTTTTAATTTAAGTTACTGTCAAGAAATTTCAAAATGTGTCAAAAACATATGTACAGAATCCTACAAATTTACATAAGATTTAGATTATTATTAACAGGAAAAGTGTTTTTATCCTTATAAAAATCAATATACCTACCTACTAAATATGTTCACTGAGCTTAAAAGATACAAAATGTATCATCTCTATATATATGAAATTCTCGTGTTACAATGATCGTTCCCATACTCCTCCCAAAACGGCTCGATTGATACTTATGAATTTTTTTATGCATATTCAGTAAGTCTGAGAATCAGCTACTATCTATCTTTCAAACCCCTAAATGATAGGGGTGTCCACCCCAAAAAAAATCTATTTTTTAGACAATTGTTTTTATTTTTATGATACAGCATACAAAAATACATACAACTCTTAATTGCAACCCCTCTGCGATCAACCCTTATTTTTTTATTATAGTAGATAGGTTACTTTTATTGAACTAAAAAATGTTTCCTGGAAATAATATACATGGCAAAACGACGTTTGCCGGGTCAGCTAGTTTCTTATATTATTTTGTAAATTGTTTCGAAATATGACTGACTCACAGTTTATATACAACTTCATATACAAATGGAATAATTTAATGGAATTCTTTACAACATAAATCTAGATATATGATATTCTGCCCTTCTTTTACATCCATACAGCTGTAATAATAATAATAATATAAGCCTTCATTCAGATAGAATTTTACATAATTGAAATCTTAAACTAGTGGCATGAATTGGTGACACCGAAACCTATCTGTTTGCCCAACTTTGGCAAAGGCCTCCTCCATTTCTTTCCACTCTGTTCTGTTCTGAGCTTTCCTTGTCCATATTTTCCCAGTTACGGTTATTATTTCGTCCTCGTTCGTACCTCGTTCTCTTCTCTTATTTCTTGAGTACTTGATGATCTTTTTGTTCCACTTTTCTATACCTCTTATTATATGACCAGCCCATTCACATTTCAATCTTCGTATTCTAGTTATGACGTGTGCTTTCTTATGATTTTATTATTGATTCTATCGGACTTCCTGATATTTAGCATCCATTAAAACCACGAGAGCGACCATTACCCTCCAAATACAGCTGTAACTGTCGTTAATCCATCAGCAAATATTACCACATATTAATTGCTGTTACATAAATACGTAATAGTTAAATGAATCAGATGTACGCGTTTTAAAAATCATTACCTATAGTATGTAGGACATTAGGTTGCGTCTTACGCGGAGTAATATCTAGTTTTGCTGTTTGCACTTCGCAATAGTAAACAAACTTAATGCATAATAATTTATATTACTTGGGCTGAAAAGTTCATAGACTGGAACAAATTAGTTTGACCTAACCTTCAAAAGATACGAGTATAAATTTGACAACCGTCGTTCAATTAGTTTGTGAGATATAGTATTTAAAGTAAAGGAACTTGTGTTTGCTTAAAAAGGAATTTCTGGTGTTGATTCACATGATACGGAATCGTTTTATTACTCTCGAAGGCAAATTACATTGAATGATCATATCAAAATCTATCAAAAGATGTTTCCATGTTAGCTTACGTACTTTCAGCATGTATACAAAATATATTATATATACCTACAAATCTCAGTTGTGTGTTCTAACCTCGACTGTATACTAATAAATTTTGCAGTCTTTACATCTATACTTCAAAGCTTAGGTAACAAAGCTTTGTTACACTTTTCTGATGCTAAAATTGATAATTACTACATTACAACTGACAGCGGTTTGTTTTAAATAAATGTTGATTAATATTTGTTCTATATGGATTTTGACCCCCAGGCTCTTTGAAGCCGGATGTACCCATTACACTTATGACCTCATTTGGTAAAACTCGTAGCCTCACAAAAGATGTCTTCAACTTGTTATTCATACTCTAGTCCATTCACACGAAGTAAGTCAATCGTATTGCTTAAACCACATCACAAATGTATCTCTTTTCATCATATCGTAAATAAGCGTTAACAGAAAGAGACAGTTGATATGTCTCAAATGTCATTTAATGTAAAAAAGGCTATCATCATAATAATTTACATTTTTATATTCGTGAATATCCCAACGCACGACTGTTGACATTTTGCTGTCTGTCTGCATTATTATTATAATTGAATTTTTACATCCGAGATGTTTTATTTTCTAAACATTGTATTTTATACAGTTTTTTTCTTAAACAACTAGCTAAAACATCAAATGAAACAGACATCAATTACCTAAAAAAATTAAATTATTATTATTTGATCAAATATCCTCAAGTTCATAAATATCCGCCATTTTGTCTGTTAATATGGTTCGATTATTTTTAATTCGCTTCCAGCTTTCTCAATGCTGAATTCGGTTAAGATAAATATTAAACGCTGTTTACAACGTTGAAACGCATTTATCCGAAAGTCAAAATCCTAACACTAATTTAAAGCCATTGAAAAATAAACAACATTGATCGAATATTTTGGTGTAGGTGTAGGAAATATCACGCAAAATTAAAATATATCAAATGCCGTACATTTTGGAGTATTCGCTCATCGTTTATTTGATACCTTCGTATCGAGTCAAGCGTTTGAGGTCGTGTTAACATTGCTTCGATTATTTCATAATGAGTACATCCGCCTTCTTTTCCCGAGAATTTTATTTAAAATCTTTGGGTTCTAAGACATGCGTAGCACTTCCTTTACGAAGTCAGTACTTGATAATATGTATAGAATCAATTTCTATGGTTCTATGTTATATTAATGTTTTTTGCAATTAAAATATTTGTGGTGTTTTATATATTACCAAGCAAATACTGCTTAAGAATACATTCTTCATATATCATATATTATAATAAAATTGATTGTGAACGTTTCATTAATAACTTGAAGCTGCTTTGATGCGATCCAAAGACTCGCGACGAGCACAGAACAAAGATAACTTTTTATTGGTACTCGATTCGACTATGTCACGCTGTAGACGGTTGGACTCTTTCAAAAAGTAGGTTTATAATCTTCAAATAAAATTTTCCAGCTATATCATCTTCTGGCAATTACAGCCTTCCTGACTTTTGAAAGGACTAACAGGGATTCCAATTAAGAATGTTGATTTGGCTGTGTTTGAGTAATTATACAAATTTTCAATAAAGGTGATTTTCAGTTCAATCAATCAAAAGATTTTCAGTTTTATTTCCGGTAATATCTGTGTTTTTAAAGTAACTTTTATAAAGAGTTTCTTAACGGGATAAGAAAAACAATTTATATCTTTAAAATTAGGTAAAAACATTGACGTTTGACAACCTTCTTTTTAATTTGAATTGTTTAAATTAAAAATGAAGACTATCATAGTAATACGCTCAGTGCACACCGCAAAAATTGAAAACCCAAGCGATATGTATAATTTTGTTCTCTACAAAGTATAATTTCAAATGTTGCAGGTTAATAGCATAGGCATTACAAATCCTACAACCACTAAATGCCTTCGACCGCTAAATACCACAACCTATGTTATATGACCCAACCACAGCCATGATATATTAAAATTGTTTGTATATTCAAAAGGTTTTCTGAGCCAGAAGCTGAACATCTTCGGAAATTATAACTGTCTTGCCAGTCATAACGGGTTTTTTACTACCTCACTATGAAATAATTTGCGACCGGCAATGCGAAACTTCAAATCCTTAAGTGGCTTTATCACTTCGTGAGCCGTGAACACCGCGAACTATCGAGCCTGCCCTGTATCTTTAAGAAATCTTTTATACTAACGCTATTAATGGTATTTACCATTAATAAAATTTCTACCGAATTAAAACGGCCTTTTAGTAGAGCATGCGAAGTGTCGCATGCTCTACTAAAAGGCCAACCGGAACAATTATACTAATTATTCGTTCTTTAAAGTCTACGCTTTTTCTCCTTCCGAGGGCCTTTCATCTTTAACCGCTTCCTTAAAAATAAAATTATCACTAACATTACATACACTTACTAAAAATCTCAAAGAATATCTTGTCAACCTTTCCTATGTTGATACAGAAAATATTCTTATTGAGCAAAAAAATTTTTTATTTTATTTTGTGTTATGTAGAAATCATAAAGGTAAATACAATTTATATGTTAAAAGGAAGAGACTGGCTGCTGACACAGGGAATCCTAGTGTGGCCCCCACACTAGGATTCCCTGTGCACCTTACTTTAGCTAAATATCCTGTATATTGTGTATAATAAAGTTTTTCTTTCATCTTCTTCTATCAAGTATAAGATAGATACATACATTTTCTAAACCTAAACTTAACAATAAAATATACAGTATTTATAATTTTCTTAACCTACAATCTTATAATAAAATTAATAAAACAAATTTAAAAAGTTTAGTCCTTGTGGCAGTGTACCTTTAACACTGGCAGCATTTAGTCTTAGTTATGCTCTAGAATGCTTACAATACTATAGAGTAATACGAATTACGAAAATTCCAAGTGTATAACTTGAACTACAACTTTAAAGCTGAATGAAATGTATTATAGTATTTCTTATAATCACCATTCAGATAACATAAAACTGTTATAAAGTTATATAATTCAGTTTTGGTACATTTGACTCACTTTGACATAAGTAAGTCACGGTCCACTGAAATCATTGTTAGGTAATCTATAGTGGTATAACGGTGGTAAATCACAATCATACCGGTAAATAAACGAGAACTATGTAGGCGTTATGGTTGTGACCCAGAAAACGCATTTTTATGTGAAGCTAATCTTTCAATATCTGCTTATTATGTAAAAAGTTTCTAACTGTTATGGAACTACTAACATACTACTCGTCGCTCTTGTCAAAGATTATTTATAACAATATCGTAACAGAGCTTAGGCTTTTAGAAAAGTAGGTGTAAGGTACTACAAAATGTTGTAAATTCGTTGCACAGAAAGTACAAACCATCAAGAAAAATCAGTAAACAGAATTGCAATGGAATGCCTGGTCGCTGGGCTGTCTTTCAGGCAATGCTTTTTTTTAAATAGGTTTGGAAGGACCTGATGTTAAGTTATACCGTGGCCCATGGACACATTGCCAGAAGGCTCGCAAGTGTGTTGCCAGCCTATCAAGAATTGGTACGTTCTTTTCTTGAGGGACCCTAAGTCGAATTGGTTCAGAAATACTTCAGTGGGCAGCTGGTTCCACATAGTGGAATGTAATAAACTCGTATTTATTCTCTACTCATAATTTTGTGTTTAACTGGAAAAGTCCTACAATTCTGACGAAACAGAGCTTTCAAACATAACATGAGCGTCCTACCCTTGCAGCAATAAAATAACTTTTCAACTTTTCTTTTAAGAAATATTTCACACAGATTGTTGAATTTATTAATTATAAAAAGATATTTATAACATCTGGTCTGACTGGCTTCAAACCGGAATGTTTCCACATTGGGGCTTCGAGTACTTTTCCGAGCTTAGCTAATCGACATATATCATTTAATATATTCAAAATCAATATCGAGGGCGTGACTTACATAATGTTACCGAATTATATTTACACAGTTCAGTGTAATATGTATTTACATAACTGTAAAGGTTATTAAATTCACCGTCAAAACACATGAGGTTCGCAACATTTTTTGTATACGTAGGCAATAGTTGCAACCTTTTTAAATGGAAATTGTAAAATGTATGTATATCAGTGTTTGCCTGGTGGCTTTAGTTCGACTCTCATCCCTGCGGTCGTAAGTTCTATTTGCAGCTGTGTATCAATGGATTTCCTTTCTATCTATTTTATTCGCATTTAACATTCGCTCAAACGGTGAAGGAACACATCGCGAGGAAACCAGCTTGCCTTCTAAGTCAGTATTTGGATCAACCCAAAAAGTCGACAGCATGTGGCAGGCACAGGAGGCTCATCACCTACTTGAATATTTGATTGGAAATTGATCACGAAACAGATACTAAAATCTAAGACCCAAAACTAAAAAGTTTGTAGTCACTGATTTCTTTTATTTTATAAACTACTAACTATTATAATAGTCATAGAGCCATTTATTAAGAGTTACTTACAAGACATTGAAAGTTATACGGATTTTCTATTCAAAATTCATGAACCAGTTGAATTGTCTAAACAAATTATCTGTATTTTATCTATTAGCTGTATACATCAGACTTTTGAATACAGTTTTAACCAGTTTAAACGCATGAATAATTTGTAACTAATAATAATGGAAGTGATAATATGTTAATAACTACTGATCGTTGAATAAACATGTCTACTTAAAATCGTCAAACTGTATTCTACATATTTATAAAAATAAAACAAAGTTCACAACGTCAAATTCTCAAATATATTTTTATAATAATATTGAGTCAAAAGTGATCATATTAGACAAAAGTCCTTAGGTACCGATTCTTTGTATATTCTATTCAAGCTTTGAAATAGAATCGTAATGGGTTGGTCATGTAACACGATACCTAGACTATAGATGAGCATTAAAGACAACATAAGGGAAGGGACCACTCTGGAAAAGAAGTGTAGGCAGGCCAAAATGCCGATGAGCTAATGACTTAAAGGAAATTGGAGGAAAATACTGGTAGTCAATTTGCAAAGATAGAAACAAAAGGGTTGGAAGAGCCAAGAGGGGTCCCAGGGGGAGGGAGGTGTGTGTGGGGATGTTGACTACGAACAACATTTGAAATGGAAATAAAATAAGGCTTTATTATTATTATTTACAGAACTACACTTTTATTATAGCCAATACCGTTATTGGGTAATCTTATAAAGAGGTTAATAAATTAACTATAATCTCAAATTAATTAAATAAGTGATCATAAATTAAACAAAAACGAATTTACAAGTTATTAAGATGACCGTTAGTCTAACGTATAGGATTTAGAGAGGATGCTAAATCTCACTATGTTTTTGCTAAGTGTTGAAACCTGTGCGTATTTCCAATTGCTATAGTTGAAGGTAAAATGCTGCAATTCTAACTACCACCTAAACTTGTTATGCTTACTTTACACACAGCGGCGACAAAAGATTATTTCCTTTTATTAATTTTATTATAATGTATATAATCCATTACATTACAAAATAGAAAAGTATGGAATAGCTTGAAAGAGGTCCATATAATAAATGCAATATTTTATTTTATTACTCACTGTTAATGTTTTGTGTCGTATGTGTTTGTATTTTGATGAAATAAAAAAAGCTTTATTAATTATAATATAATATACAACGGGTATAGAACATTTTTTTAATATTCGTTCAGGTAACTTGAAGTTATTGAAAAAAAACAGATTAGTTTAATAGTTAAATACGTTATTTAGGGTGCATTTTATTTTTAAGATAAAATCATCAGTGAAACGTCAGACATATAGACGTCCGTAAAAAAATATTTTTTCCTCGATTTTCTCGTTCGAATACTTCTTTATTTAGTATTAGTTAACATAAATATTATATTTAGCATCAAAATTACAGGGTCCTCGGTATTTGGGACAACTAGCGAACCACGACTGTGTCGAAACAATCCATCAGTGGGCAAATATGACCCTAATAGCATCAGCGTAAAGCATTTTCTTGGCATATTGACTTGTTCACAACCAGTTGACAAGACCTCGTATCACAAACGTTACCTACTTCTTCCGTTTGTAAAAGCGTGGGACAGAGATCTTTCTACTTGGTTCTTTTAAGTGCTAAATGACCGTATGATACTCAATATTTAGTAGGGTTCATTGATATTAGTTAGTTACTACGATCGCTTCTGTAAGTTCTTACAACCGTTCATTCTTAATTCATTTGTGAACTTTGAAGTACTTAAGCCACCGGACCATACGGTTTTATTTATAAACAAATAAAATTCAGTGTTTTGTGAGATGGATGGTGTGTACGGAGAGACAACACTACCTGAGGCAAGGTATATTGCGCTATAGGCTAGTCTTAGGCTTTTCAGGTCTAAAATTGTTTTGATACACTTTACGAGCAACTGCGCACATGGAATGTAAAAATCATTACACTGGCCGCACGACCCCGGCCTCTTAACCTCTAGTCCTCTAACCTCTAACTGTTATTTAAATTATTATACATTTATTAATTATAAATTATAAATGACAATCTATAAAAAATTCCGGCGTACCGTTTTTTATTATTTTTAAAGTCGCTATCGCGGGGACTGTGGGGATGATTATCTCTTAGTCGGTTTCTATAGGAGGGGATAACCCGACCCACTAAAATTTCCTCCTGAACCCTCCATACCGCCTGCGGTACCAGACGTCGTCCGTCACGGCACTGAGCCCTCAGGGGGTCGCACTAGGTACTCAACCCAGGGAATTCAGGTACTCGCTCCTAACTTGGATTCGACGAAGATCAACAGAGCTCCAAAACCACCGTTCGCATAACGCGGACTGCAGACAGTCCACAATGGCACTGCCAGCATTAAATCCGCTAGTGAAAAAATGACTTCAACAGAATTAATCTCAAAATAATGATAGGATATTTACGGGCCCTTATCTGTGGAAACATCTCTTTGTCCTAGGTGCGACAGTCAGTCTTGTGCAGAGGTTCTTAAGGTTGTTTCGTAAAGCCTGCGAAGTGCCCAGGAAACTTCTGAGCTTTTGGAAGGAGCTGGGCTAATAAGCCACACGCGAATCGGTCCAAATGGGCGTCTCAGTGCGGAAACTGAGTCCACAAAACACTCCACTACACATAACCTCAAAATCTATAAGTTGAATGAACGAGCAATGACTGTATATAATTACGACCTGTTTATTAGCCTTCGTTATTTTGCCGATATTGACGGAACTAAAACATTTTGATATTTTAATCAATGCAAAATGTGTCAGTTGTTGTTTCCTTGTTTACTTTTAATTTTTGCTAGTGAAGTACACGAAACGACAGGGCAGTTAAAAAAAGCAATATTTGGATTACCACCAAAATCTAGTTATGATTATATTATTGTGAGTAATGTTTAAACGAAAAAAACGTTAAATGTAAGTGTTACAACTATGTCTTATAAGACATTAAGTATGAGTGAATGTGTGTAGCTGATTCACTGGATATTATAGATATTGTATAAATACAAATCAATCACTGAAGTAAACATACAGGAGGATATCCTAGATGCAGTTTTATTAAAAAAACTTAAATATTGACCCTTCCTCTAAAGTGAACGCTAGATAGGAAGATAGTCTTGAGTGGGATTCATAGACAAATGATTGTCAAGTAAGGACACTGTTAAAAAAGAATTACTACAGAGTAAACAACGTGATGTCTGTAATTATTATGGTTTATTTTTGATTTAAACAAATGAAAACAAAAATCTATTTCTAAATAAATTGATCACTGTGGTATCAACCTACTATCATAATTAACATATAACGTGTATACGCTTGATTAAATTTGCCCTTGACTTTTGAAATAACTTGTTTCATCTTACTTTCAAGGCCACGGTAAGTAAACATTGACTTTTTCCAAGATTGAGGAAGGAAGAAAGACGCTTTTGAACCGTTTCTTGACTTTTCGCGCATGCGTCATTACATGGGTTAAACTTAACATGACATTTCCGTATAGCGTAAGAAAATACTATTGTTATAAAACCTTTTTATTAAATGTACTTTTCAGATAGTCGAGCAATAACTATTATGAATACATTTTGAGAAATAACAAAAAAACTCTTCATAACGTCTTATCTTTCATAATATTTCTATGTTTATTTACATTTAAAATTAAAATAAAACTTTCCTTCAGTTGTGTACTTTACACATAACAACTAGTATTTCTTAACTTATCTTAAATATGTAATATATTTCGATGTTGGTGCTGAAAAGAATGTTTTATTGCGAGTTATGTTAGGGGGCAGATGTTTGAGGGATGTTCAAATAAAAGAAAAGAAAACTCCTTGTTTGAAGCTGGGTGTCAAATGGCTTTAATCGTTTAAGAATGAACTTATAACTTACATAAAAATTTGTGGCAGTGGGGTGTGACGCAAACAAAAAACGTAAATCTAAGGGACTGTAAATGACCTATTGGACAAGAATGTTACAATTTATGAGTGTAGGAAAAAGTAAAGGGCTCAATTTGACTTCATATTATTAGGACTTCATATTACTTTTTATTAGACGTTCTTAATTATTTTACAAATATTTACTTTGTATTTTACGCTTTGCACTACTTTCCATACTAGACGAACTATTTTGCTCGTATATTGTAACCGTAACTTGCGTTGCGTGTTGTTAAAAATACAAGAAAAGTTAGATGACTTTGAAAACGATGCAAAGTGAACATTAATTTTATCACTGTATAATTTTGGTGACCATTTAAAAGTAAAATGGAAAATTCCTGAATTTTAATATTGCATAAACGTTTATTACAACGTTTATTTGGTTCAGTGGTGAATCACAATTATTAAAATAACTTTTCGTTTCGTACGCGACTGCGCAGTTCTCAGCCGCCCTTGCTTGACTTAACAAGATGGCTGCCTGTCGAAAAGGGGTGGCGGAAAATAAAAAAAACAGAATCAGTTGTGTTTACGCGCTCGGTTGCAATGGTTCTCATCATTCATTATTGAGAAACGAACAGTGTTTTTAATATTATATGTTACTCAAATATCTTTTATGAGTGAAGATCGGAAACGTAAGTTAATGGTTAGGTTTTCACAATACACCGTTCGCGCGTTCACATTTACACCGTTTCTATCTGCAGCGTTGATTAATGTTTTGATTGATTTATAATACAGTTGTTTTTGCATTTTATATAAAACAATGTTGTTATATTTTTTAAATAATATTATAGTGGTACATATCATGACTCCTATAAGCTAGGACTATAGAAATAGTAACAAAAAATAAGACTGTATTTAATAGTATAATAAAAATAAAACAAGAGGCTTTATATGTTATTAAAATGCCAGGTTATAAATTAAATAATATTTATATATTACGAAGTTTATTTTTTAAGCTTAAATCCTATTATAATTGCGTATATTATACGAAGGAATCATTAAATTAAAATAATGTATATTGTACTTATTATATTAGCTAGCTTATTTAAGATTTAAGTTTTACATTTATAATTTCTTTATGTGCATAATATTAAATAAACAATCTTATTACAATTGGAGATGTAAGTAACTATAGTCAATTGTGTAATCATCATATAACATATTTATTTAAAAATACATATAATAAATATTTTTGTTTGTTAAAACAAAATAAATTTATTCTTGATCAATTATAAAATATAGTGAATATTTAATCCGTTACTCTAACTGTGTTTTGTGATATCTAAAATTATCATAATAATTTTCACTGACTTCGACAGATGGCACATTTTTACAGTTAAATTAAATAGTTTAGCATTCGCGTTGAAACAGAAACGTATTCCATGTAAATAATAACAAAAATTCACGGCATCATGTTTTTTTTTTTAATTGTTTATTAGAACAAAGCATTTGTTCCCGTTTTAATAATTTTCCTTTATAGGCAAATATACCTTGTATACCTTTGAAACAGTACTAGTTAAAACAAACAACCTTTTCTTAATACATTTACGATATAAATATATTTTTGTTTTTGAGCTCACAATAAAATAATTCCTTTATTTACAGAGTCATAATAGAAGACAGCTTAAATAAAATGCAGGAGAGCCTCTTATGACGAAAAAGAACTGAAGTTTCCCGAAATTTGCCACAATGACAACATCAAACAGTTCAATAACGAATGTCTACGACCGCCTCTTCGTAGAATTAGCCGGTGAGTTCTCTCTCTTACTTTTGGGTAAAAATTAAGTCATATGTAAGACTCTTTGAAGGCTGTATTTTTATGTGTCGTGTCACTTGTCAAAATATTGTAAACACGTCGAATTGTACATCTTCTTCTTTTTGTTTTGATCAAAAATATAATAACTAATTCAAATTGTACGTATTTATGGATTTTACGTACAAGACAATGTTTCGATTTTAAAAAGTAAATTAATCTTACAAAAATCAAGGAATATTTGTGTTTTTATACACATATTTGAGAAATACATAACACAATTTATCATGATTCATAAGAATAAAGAACATTTATGCTCAGTATAAAAAAAACAAATGAGGCAGAAGTATTTTAACCATTAAAAACCGATGGCCCAACAACCATTTGTAGGGCTTCATACGACTCCTCCTCGTTTGGGTCTACTATTTAGATTGAGATCCAGAGTTAAGGAAGACGGTCGGAGTATAACATATTGGATTTTATAGAAACCATAGTTCGAGTCTGGAATCTTACCCTAAGAGGATAACCTTATAGACAGGTTCAATATAGTTTTTTTCGGAATACCTGCTGTGTTTAAGATTCATATTTAAGGAAAGTGTTAAATGCATACAGTTAACCACTAGACTAACGGTCATAACTGTCATGTATCCAAATCAAATTAATTACAGCAATTATAATTTGCTCTGAATATTCATCGATCGAAATATCTTATTTAATTAATATTTGTCAGAATTTTCTAAAAGTGCTATTAAATTTTGTTGAACGTTATTTCATTACATTTCAATTGTCTCTGAATATCATCTTTATTGCTGTGTGATACAATGATTTATTTGACCATATTAGCTAATTACAACTGTCGCATACGCCGCCTCCGTGGTTGAATTACAGCTATATTGTCTTATCATAGCATAGTATTTAGCCTGAAGGTCCGTTATAGGATTCCTAACGAAACGATTTAATTCGAGTCAGAAGGCCTACAACTATTCTCGACATTATAAAGCTTGTATAGGGGGCAGGAGTCTCATCTGATTTCAAGAGACACCGCTATGGACACTCAAATTGCCAGAAGGCGTGCGTTTCCGAATTATCGATCGAATTCAATAATTATTTTGTACTGGATGTACCATTTATTAAAGAAAGCTGCAATCGCCATAATATAAACGCAATACGTTTATATATAAAATGGCAATTATATTTATTAAAATTCATTGCAAGGGCATCTGGAAGGAAGACTATATACTTTTTGAGTATTTAAATAACCATAGACTTGACTATTACGAAACGTCAACAACAATCCTCCACTGTTTAAGAAATCCTGTGAATTCTGTCCCGTTGAATGACCATTGTTTTTTACTTGAATTAATTATTTGTAATCATTTAAATAAAGTAAACATTAAAGCAAAAATGGATGTAGCCTCGTTAATGAAACGTGCCTAAATATGAATAATAAGTGTGAGAATTTTAAATGCATTTGTACCTATACATTAAGCTGTTTTTATACCGCACAGGGCACTATGCTAAAGACATGATGACATAGTTACTCACATAATTACTCGCGTATACGTGATAATGGATCCTTATCTATCAATATCTTATAGGATAATATATGTTCGATTAAACATGCGGATCTCAAATACTATAATATTATTTAAAGTTCTGTGGATATTTACGACCGTATTATCGTATTAAAGTATCACTGGGGATCTAGGATCGATCCCGGCTGTGTTCCAATGGACTGTCCATCTATGTGCGCATTTAACACCGCTTGTGGAAACATCGTATGGAAGCCGGCATGTCTTAATGCAAAAGAATCTGACACACATCAGGCACAATAGGTTGATCACCTACTAAGCTATTAGAAAAGATCAAGGAAGAAAACAGAAATCTGAGGCTCAGACTGCAAATAAGCATACTAATAGACATAGACAAGATCGTTTGGAACAACATACCGGTTAGATTGACCAAAATCAATGACCCCGGCTGAATTATATGTATTAGGTACTTAATAACAACGCCATCGGCTATTACGACTATCAGTTTTTACGACCAAATATGAGTAGTACCTTCGATGTCGTTATAACAGATTTTAACTGTATATATCTGTTAATTATTAAAACAAAATTACTAAACAAAGATTTTACAGGTCATATATCCTTTAAGATGCATTTTAATATTAAAGCATTAACTTTTTATAGTCGTTTAAATAACAAAACACGTACAATAACAGCCATTATCCAAGCAAATTTTTACTTTAAATCTCGAAATCCTTGGCGCGTGAATATCATTCAAGCTAATTTGTATCGTTATATTTTTGGAATCTTCTGTTATGTTATGATTTCCTTCATGTTTTCTACGAAGGCTATAGTAATATATATATATATATATATATATATATATATATATATATATATAATGCTCTAGTCTAGATGGATCAGTACGGCCGTGGTTTTATTTTTATTAGAGCGCAAATAATTGTGCGTTTACCATTACCTTTCCTGTTTTGTATCGTATGTACGATGTTTGGAGACAATAATAATGTAAACATGTTTAAACAAATTTACAGATCCCAGAACAAACGATTGGTTCTTAATAAAGAGCCCCATACCAGGACTGACGATATTAGGACTGTATCTTTACTTCACATTAAAATGGGGACCCAGGTACATGGCCGACAAGAAACCCTTCCAACTGCAGAAGACCCTGGTGGTTTATAACTTTTTACAAGTTATTGTCAGCATCTTTCTTTTTTATGAGGTAAACCTTATAATAATAATTCAGGCACAACTTATGGCCTTCGGTGACATTAGTTTAAAGACACTAATGGACAATCAAAATATTGAAAATAAATCGATGAAATTTGAATTTCTGTGCCTAAAACCCAAACCATAAGATTCAGTGTCGCTTTACCTATGACAAATCCAATACTGTTTTGACAAGACATCCTGCCTTTCTCACTTGTGTTAACAGTTCATTGGTAAAGACTTTATTCGTGGAAACGCAACTCAGAAGACACGTTACCAATTATCATCTGTACATAAACTGTGGCATGTTTTACCATACATTTTAGTCATTTCAAGCTTAAATTATAAATCATTAAGAAAATAAAATTCCAGGGTCTCGACGCAGGATGGTTAAGAACTTACAGTTGGAAATGTCAACCAGTTGATTTCTCATCAACACCGGAAGCCATGCGGGTAAAGTTAATTTTATAATTTATTCAACGTTTTCCTGTATCTTACAAAATAATAGTGGATATAAATGAATCTGAATATCACCAAGGCTGTTCATTTTGCTCACACAGCCTTTTCTAGTGCTAAATCGTCGGAGTTACGCCCCGAGAGTATAGCCTTAGGCACTCTCTTCAACTGTTACATTGCATTCATTCGTTACATAGCAATTAACATTTCATTATTTCGGTGATATGATATTGTTGTAGCGAGTGATTAATATAGAGTAAAATTAAAATCCCAAGAACCGTACACTGAATGATGTTTGGTCTCGTTCATTGTAACATTGCCAATAAAAAAACTTACGGCAAAAACGAAGAGCACTTCATAATCTCCCTAAATATATAACAACATAAAAAGTATCAAAAATCTAAAATGTTCTATTGTTACGTATAGTGCTCAACATCCGCGAATCATAAATATCCTATGGACGTTGGAATAAACAAAAAACTCGTGAAATTAACGGAGTAATGCCATGTATGAGTTGTGGTTTGTTTTGTTATGTAGAAATCAAACAACAAGACGTAGTAAAAGGTGTATTTAAATAATAGAAGATATTATTGTCGTTACGAAACACCATTTTAATTAATTGCTTTTGTTTTTGTAATTTCCTGGATGCAGTTTGCCTTGCATTATACATCCGACACGCTCCTCAATGTTTAAACATTATTAAGAAATAAATTTAATAGATATTTGGAATATACTATATTAAGTTAAAAATAAAAAAATATCCTTAATTATATAACGTTAAATGTTACATTTTCAGGTAGCAAGAGGCGTCTACATTTATTTCCTTGCGAAAATGACAGAACTACTCGACACGGTATTCTTTGTAATACGAAAAAAGGAGAGACAAATCACATTCCTCCATTTGTACCATCACACAGTCATGCCAATGATATCATGGGGAGCTACGAAATATTATCCCGGAGGCCATGGGACATTGATCGGAGTTATCAACTCCTTCGTACATATTATTATGTACACATACTATATGATGGCTGCATTGGGTCCGAAATATCAGAAATATCTGTTCTGGAAGAAATATATTACGACGATGCAAATGGTATGTCTATCTCTTCTTTCTCTATCTCTTCATTCATCCTAACAAATGGATAATAAGAGTATTATATCCATACGTATGCTTGAAGTCCCGTCTACCGATAATAGAGCATGAGGCAGACGAAGCAGCGTCTGTTTCATAGATCACGCTCCTTTAAAGGCAATTAGACTTTCTATACTTTACGCACATCATCGATTTTTGCAAATAAGTAAAATGTATTTAAAAAGAAAATTGGTATCAAACCCTCGGGTTTAACCGTTCGACTCTATAATAAATATAAAAGAGTGCTATTCTAATTTTTTTAATCAATTTTAACAAGGTAAAACTAAACTCAAAACCAAAAACCATACGTTTTTGGATTGGATTAATTAAATATGATTTCTATTACAGCTTCAATTCTGTATCACGTTCATTCACTCCTCACAACTTCTGTTCTACGAGTGCGGATACCCACGCTGGTCGGTTGTCTTCACGCTTCCAAACTCTATATTTTTCTACTACCTCTTCTACGACTTCTACTACAAAGCATACGGAAAACCAGTGAAGAAGGCCAAGGTCGCAAATGGTTTAGTGAATGAGAGCAAAACAAACGGACTATCGATAACCAATGGATACAAAAATGGCGCTATACCAAATGGTTCACCCGACGGAATAGATAAGAAAATTGAATAAAAATTATTGCGCTTTTATATTACAAAGTTTGATATATATTGTTGATATTACATGTTGTTTTACGCGATATCAAAAACTCTGTGAACATAAAAGCCTCGCACACAATTAATAGGCGAATGTAGTTGTATCATTCGTTTTGTGTCATTCACCCTTAAAAGGTCATGAATCAGAGACTGACCAATCAGATGGTTTTTGCCTTGCGTTTGTTCTAAAGGCTAAAAATTAAACAATTGAATTTAACAGACGTTATTATTGAGTACTTGTTCGTACGATAAGTTCACAGATTTATATTGTATAAGTTATTTACTTTATATTAAAAGTCTGGCTAAAACTTGGTACATTTGCAAAAACTGATAACGCGCAATTACTTAGCTACCAATTATATATTGTAAATAGTACTTAAAACGTGTATAGTTAATAATACAATTTGTACATGAAAGGAAAAATTAAGGTGAATAAGGGAGGTAGGATAGACATTAAATACATAATACAAAATAAGCTGAGTCATGTAATACTTAGGATATTTTTTAATTGAATTGAGTTACCAACATCAAAAATTATCCATTAAGTATATTACCATAAAGAAATAAGGTAAGAAAATTATTTATCGTGTGTAAGTTATTTTCTATACATTATTTCACAATCTTAGACAATATTAACAACTTTTAGCAGCAGTAAAACTTTTATTGAATTTCTTAACTGTATATCAGATATGTATAATATTATGACGAAAACCATTTGATACTTCTAATAAGTTACCCTTAGGTTTTATTGTACATAAATTAGGATATTATAATCAATTACTTTTACTGCTCAAAATCTTTTTTCTTTTTTATTGGTAAATGTTTTGGTGCTTTTAAGTAATTTTACTTATAATGCCTATATAAAGGCAATTATACCTTTACGAGTTCCCTTAAATAGTTTTAAGCAAAATGGCGAATTTAAGGTATTTACGTAGAAAATTATTTTTTATAGAAATCTAGAGTCTTCCGAGTTATCAATTAAACGTTCGCTGTATGTAGATTTTTTAAAGACTTATACCAACGCTTCATGATTTTTTAAACAATATAGGTCGTCTGTACTCGAAAATGTATTAGGTATATTAACAGTTCATAATACATTATCGACATAGATGTACGTGGTACATTTGCGCATGCAATAACAGTATTGATAAAGTTTTCAATTTATGTAGTGTCTGTAAAAATAATAGTTATACCATAAAATGTTTTTTATTTTATTTTTACCTTTATACGATAAGTTTCTAATATTTTTCGTACAATAGGGTACATGATATCCATGTTCCTCAATTTAAAAAAAATTGTATGGAGCTTATTTATTATTATCTATTTCATTTAAATACACTACACACATAGACTAGGAAGCCTTTACCTTAGTACTGGTGAAAATACACTGAGTATTCGGTTTAAACAGTAAACCGAATATTTCGACATACGTAAAGTAAAATGAAAATGGTGCTTCCCTAAGTACATTTGTACACGCTCGCAGCACTGTCTGCAATTGCCACCGCTAACCACGACTAGTGTGATTTTAAAACATCCGAAACTTCAGAAGGTAGTCAGTAATAGGCGTGAGCTCCTTTTTTCCGCAATCAGGTGCTAATTTGCTGAAATTTGCTTGCTAATTTAGCAAGCGGTCTCTGAAGGAAATTTTCGTAATTTTCCCTCTCATTTTTTTTCTTCTTGTTTATGGCTTTTATTTATGCCAACTGGGCACAAGTTACTTCGCCAGTGTCGTGTAGATGGAGAAGACACGAAGGAGATTGAACGGTAAAAATAATAATTAAGTTAATTTTGAATATGCACAAAAAAAATAGTTGAAATTCGATTGTTAGTTTTGAGACAGACAACACAAATAAAGTAAGTAAGTAATAAGTAAACCCTCTCATTTTATAGAAACGTAGATTTTAATTGTCATCTTCGTTTTCAGTATTCCTGTCAATGTCAACTATTGACGGACAGCTGTCATTGACTATTGACTATCAAATTATCAAAGTAAATCGTATTATCTTCGATCTTGTAAATTGGGATTTGTAATATTTTAATTATATAGACATATTGCTTTGTTTTATTGTGAAAAAAAAACACATTTATAACGCCGAACAATGATTGACAAACAAAGGCTTTATTTATAAAATGTCGGAAAGGAAATCTAATGAAAATACTACAACAATTACTTTTGATCCTATTCTGCCAGACAGTGGAATTCTTTTCTACGAAGAATGTCCAAAGGAATATGAAATTGATCCTCCAATATTATTACCATTGAAGAGCACTACCCAAATACGATTTGAAGAACTTCAAAGTGAAGCTGTTCGAGCTTGGAAAGTATCACAGAAAACAGCAAGAAAGAAGGAGTGAAATAATTTTTATAGTACTCATTGAACAACATGTATTACACACTATTTATCATTGAAATTATTTCTGCGTTGATCCTTGCAGCAACTTTGCTATACAGATATGGAGACTGTTACAGGAATCACATAATTGTCACTGTATCTGTGCTGACAGCATGGTATTTCTCATTTTTGATCATGTTTATTTTGCCACTGGACATATCCTGGGTTAGTTAATGTTACAAATAATTAATATTGAAAATTTTGACAAAATCTGTTTTAAAGTAGTGTATACTCTATCTTAAATAAGAGCTTTCATAGTTTTTGTAATTTCATTTATTTTTACTATTATTGATGATGTATTATTTACAGACTGTGTATAGAACTCATCAATGTTTAAATACATCAACTCCACTTGATTCAACTTCTTTGAGTAACTCTACTACGGCAGCACCGGCACCTCAATGCCCAATATCCTGGCCAGATAAAGTTTTTCCAAATTTGTGGAGAGTTGTGTACTGGACATCACAATGCTTGACTTGGTATTTATTCTTATATACAATTGATTAATACACACATAATTGATATTTTCTATAATTTTAAATCTGGCATTTACATATCATTGTGAGGTATCTTTTACTACCATAAAATATTTTTCAAAATAGGTCAACTTTTTATTTTGGTTACAGGTTAATAATGCCCATGATGCAATCATATAGTAAGGCAGGTGATTTCACTGTCAAAGGCAAACTAAAGTCCGCTCTAGTTGACAATGCAATATATTATGGGTCTTATTTGTTTATATGTGGTATACTACTCATTTATCTGGCATTTACATCTGGAGTTACACTAGATGGGTCTAAAATTAAGGCAATTGCATCATCAGCCAGTAATACATGGGGATTATTCCTATTGATCTTGCTGCTTGGTTATGCACTAGTGGAAGTGCCAAGAAACTTATGGAATAACTCAAAGAAAAATTATACATTGACATACTGCTATTTCAAGATTGCAAAACTGAGTACTGATAAGTTTGAGGCTGAAGAAACTATTGACGACATTTTAGAGGTAGGTATTATTAATTACCTTTCAGTTATACATAATATGTAATGTACTTTCTGTTGCTTCAGATCACAATGGTAATTATATTCAAGCCAAGTTATTACTATCATCATTTAATATGTTATGCACCATTCCACCCTTTTTTTTAAATTGCTAACTTCAAACTCAATTCTCAGTTTTAATTTGGTGTATACAATAGAATGTAATCCTACATCTATAATATATTTAAAAATTGATTCTTGAGGGAGTATATGTAACATAGCAATATAGCAACCACATCCTGTTAGGCACTAAATAAAGGTTATCTTGTATTTTTAAATGGTTATTAATATAAAACATTGTCCTAGATTAAGTTAACTACTAAGCAAGAGACATAAAATAAAATTTATATAACTTTTTCAGAGTTTAAATTGTGTAACAGCAGCCGTTGGTTCAGGACACCCTTTGTACCGACACGTTGAAACAATTGTCCAAAAGCTTCCAGTACAACTAAGAGATAAACTGGGTTCTAGGGCGCCTCCCGAACGGACACCACCGCCATCTTTGAAAAGCCTCATTAATTTACATAAAAAGGTAATTAATTATTAAATTGTATTGACATATTTTTCCATATCAATTACTTACTTTTTTTTTATCATTTTGATTGATAAAATCCAAAGTGATTGTTTACACTTACACTTGCACTCAATTTAAATTCCTAACTAAAAACTTGAGGCAAACGGCTAATATTTAATTAAAACCTACCTTTGCAATGAGCTTTGAAAACATTAGTTCTATGCATTTTAAGCGAAAGTAAGATAAAAAAAAAGATTTATTAGTATATAAGTTATTTTATTAATTTAATTAGTATTTAAAACTAACTTGACTTACTAAAATCAATAGGTAACATAAGAAAGTGTCCAATAACACTACTTAGTCTCTATGAAAGGGGAGACTTTTTGCACTTAAGATAGATATAATGATAGTTATGCAATAAAAGCATCCAGTCAGTTATTGTTATGGGACTTTCTAAGTAGACAATATTATATTTACAGACTATAAAGGCCCTGCATGTACTCCAGCGCACTGAAACCCAATATAGTCTGATGCTGGAGAGAACCTACCATTTGGAAGATGTGGCTGCCAACTGCAGGTCACCAGACCATCATTTCCAGCATACTTTTCAGATGTCCCGACCGAAGGTTCAAAGGATCTTGTATCCACCATTAGTTGGTATGTTTAATTAGCATAATTGATTTATTAGAAAAGTTTAACCGGAAAATAAAAATATTAAATAAATTAACATTTCATAAGGACTAATGACTATACTTTCAGAATAATGAGTCTTTTAAGTAATTTTCATAGAAATACAAAAATATATTAAGTTGTATTTAATTAATCTTAACGCATTGCACAGAATGGTACTGGGAGTGCTTTCTAAAGCAATACTTCTTGAAAACAATGGCCGTGGTTACGGGAATATTGTCAATAATGGTGGTATGGTCTGAAGTGACATTCTTCAATAAGGAACCAGTTCTATCTATTTTCGCTAACATCGTATCTGCGGCTGGAAAGAATTTCAACTATATCGCTATTGTGGTGAGAATATTTTTTATATAACAAATTCTATTCGATTTAGTAAATTTTTTTAAATATTAGTATTGTTAATCTTAATCTGGAATATTTTTTTTTATTGTTTTGTATCTTATTTTATTTATGATATTATATTTTTTACTCAATACAAATTTACATTTGTATCAATAAAACTATGTACTTGTATGACATATAATTATTATGGCTAGTATTGTTTTACCCATTGGGTAATATAGGCAGTAATAATACCTAATGTTTGTTGGGAAGGACCCACACAGAAATTTAATGTTACCATTGAAGAAATATTAAAATTAGCAATTGAAAATTGATATTTCAGACAATATCAACCCTAATTATATGCTACATATTCTACTGTGCCTACTCCACGGTGCTAAAGATCCGGGTTCTGAACCTATACTACTTGGCCCCCCACCACCAGACCAATGAGTACAGTCTGATATTCTCCGGAATGATGGTGTGTCGTCTCACACCAGCTATGTGTCTTAACTTCCTTGGACTGATACATCTTGACTCACATATTATTACTCAGAGGATTATGGAGACTTATTATACACAGGTACAGTTCACAAACAAAAAATATATTTTTTTCCTAAGATTAGCATTAAAAATATATTTGTGGAACTAGCTATCGGTTGAGGTATTTCCGAACCTATACGACTTAAGGGTCTTCAAGAAAAGAGCGTACCATTCTCTGAAAGGTCGGCAACTCCCCCGCGAGTCCCTGGGGATATTCGTGTCCATGGGCGGCGGTTATCACTTTAGCGTTTGGCTCCTGCCAAATAAAAAAACACAAAAATCATATAAACGTAAACAAAAAAATATTATTAGATATCTCTTGGTAGAGTTGTTCAATCCTATCTCTTTCACATAATCTGCTTTCCTATGACACTGATCGTATGTGAGGTTTTCGCTGCTTCATCAGTTGAAGGGAGTGGAGAAATTAATTACTTTGACATACAATTTAATAAAACTCGACAAGACTTGCGTTTGAGTCTGATTCCGTCGTGGGATTTCAGGTCGCAAATAGTAAATTTATATCTTTTTTTGTGTATACCTTTCCGATTCGTCCACTTCCTCCCTCCACAGTGATCTATTATCCGCTTGTCTCAGGGCATTAAAGAAGTTGAGACCCATAATTGTCTTAATTTGGTAAGACCAACGAGGTCTATCGACTTCGACTTGCCCTCCTTTATCACTCCTCCCTACCAGTTCTCTCCTGGCAATATGGCCAAAGTAGCTAAATAGTCGTTTGTAAATAGTTAACTTTACCGAAATTTCAAGGTACGTAATTTTTTTCCGCACGCTCTAGTCTTATCTTGTTCATTAACGAACAACTGTATAAAAAAGACCTTCGAGCCGGATTAACAAATTATTAATTTTCAGATAATGGGCCACATGGACGTCCTGCGTATTATAGCTGAAGGATTCAATATTTATTTCCCGATGTTAGTAATATTGCTATGCCTGGCTACGTATTTCTCTCTGGGTAGTAGGTTACTTTCGCTGTGTGGATTCCAGCAGTTTGTTGGTGATGATGATCTTACCACGGACTTGGTGGATGAAGGACGGGAGCTCGTTAAGAGAGGTATGAAACTTATTCTGTAATATCAATTACGATTCCAAGTTTGCAACATCGCGTATGGATATAGAACTCCTTGGAATTTTTTTTTGGTCGTTCAGTTATTTTGTTTTATCTTTTAATTCCGCACCGAACTGTTAATTTGATCAAGGCGAATCTCTGGTCGAATCTATGCGAATTTGATTTGAATTGCACATTTTTAAATTACTCAAAATGGGTCTGATTTAATGTTTTATAGAGAAACGTCGCCGCCAACGCGTTGAAGAATCTATGTCACGCAGAAGGGACTATAGCGAACGGTTATCCGCTTACAGGCCGAGGGATACGGATGGAGGTAAAACCGATATACACTCATAAACATATATACTACATGATACACATCTAATAATTTTTAAACATAACGGAATTTCACTCGAAGTCGCGGGCATATATATACCAATATAAGTTTCACACCAATAAACTAGATGGCGCTTTATATATTTTAAATCGCGCTATCATTAATAAAGATTGCATTGACTTATGATCTCGTCAAATCTCCAGATACCATAATTAAATCAAAGACTTCCCAAGTTTAGTAATGCTGTTAGTCCAGTTATTGTGCATGTATGTCACTTTGCAGCCCGCACCGGGCTTCTTCACGATATTGGTACGGACCATTACGCCTCACCAGAACGGACAGACATACACTCATACCAACGCGCAGAGTTGCCATACAACCGCCAAGATGACATTGACAGGCGATTCGGCGAAAGTACTCTGCCAACTGTCAGAACCGAAGAGAGAAGGCGGGACAAATTAACTATTCCTCCCAAAGGATTGTTTGACGATGTGTAATTCGCAATTGTTTCGAACATATAGTATATATTCTAAGCCATACATTTAGTACATTGTCTATATTATATATATTAATAGATGCCTGATTAATTAACGACAAAATAATGCGTTTACTCTGAGTATGGCTACATCACGTACGTATAACAGAGACACGATAGTGCGATCTTTATATGAATTAAGTGAGATAGTATTTATTCAATGCTTTATAGGATTTCGTCCAAAATTCACGGACTTTTGTAGTGTTAAATTAGGAAGCTAATTTATTTTTAATCATGTGAGCTTATAGAATAAGATAGATGTCCGCTCTAAACAGGGCATGGATATCGAACAGAAACAAATTTATACATTTAAATACTTAACGTAATAATAACAGCGAGAAAATCTTTATTGCTTTCACAACTTATCAATATTAACTAAATTTTCACATACAAGTTTATCTCTATATTGAAAATAACAGACATTGATAATGTCTTATAATATAACTGTCAAAAGTCTACAGACAATTAACGCTGTACATTGCATACAAATAAATGGAAAATGACGTTTTATTTGGAAAAGTTGTTTTCGAAACGCGGATTGAAGACTTTAATGCAAGTTGCATTGTCATGATTTAGGCAAAAAAAGGTCTATCGCATTTGATACATAATATTTTGCGTATACATTTGTTGAGATCTGTTTAGCTAAAAGTAAAAAATACGTTGAGGAAAATAGTTACACCAATTTAGAAGTTATTGTGTTAAATAAACGTACTTTGTCCCTAGAAACATTTTTCACTGAAACTCGTTTTACGATATGAAGGATTAGCATAGATAACAATGCGGAAACCAGCACGATAAAAGATTGTAAAAAATCTTGATTAATCTAGAATCTTCTCAGAGGAATAATGCCAGAGGGAAAACAGCGGAAATAACGGATATACAAAATTTCGTAATTGTTAAGATTATGGTGTAAATAATTTCACTAGTTAGCTAGTTACCGTCTTTAGTATGTTAATAGCGCAATTTATATAAACTTATATAAGATAATCATCATACATGTACTGTGTTTAGTTTAAATTCAATGACATTTGCGATTAAACTGTTTGCATCTCATAATCTAGAGGCGTTGTATGTTGTTCCATTTTTTTTTTAATTTGCGTCCAGGCTAACGGTCTAAAGTTCATACTGCCTTGTGTTATGTTTATTTTTCATTATATATACAGTGTAAACTCTACGTACATATAACGACACTGAAGGGACTGCATTTTATAGCGTTTTAGAGAGTTGTTGTTAAATGGCGAGAAGAAAAACGTATTATTATTAGTCATGTTCAACAACAGTCTACACGTGCAAGCAATCCCGATTTGTAAACAAAAGAAGGAATTTCTTAGAAAGTTCGTATGAATGATGCCGTAAGTCGAGTTTATTGCGGACTATAATAAAGCGACAAAAGAAACGTACACAGCTGCGCAGTTTTTACTAAATTTAGCAACTTAAAAGTCGTTATTGGGAGTGGGTGTAATTGTATGGAAGACAAGCTAAACCAACCAAATTCAATTTGATCTAGACGCTTTAGGGGGTTCGTCGTTAAATAGAGGGACTTAACATAGTTTACACTGTATTTAGTAAAACGCTAATGCAATGGATGAGAGAATCGGCCATTTTGTTTATTCGGTATTAACAGTAACTTTTCCGTAACGTAATCCCAGTTCACGTTTATTTAGAAGATTTTTAATATGCCTGTTGTAATTAATAATTGCTATTGATTAATGAATATTGTAGAGTAGTATTGAAATTAAGTCTTATTAAAAAAATATATATATTGAGCCTATCTAATAAAATTTAAGTGTACAAAATGCTTTCATTGATCCTAGCGTGGGATTTCAAATAAGAATTACACTTGATTATATAAGACAATAACCTAAAATTGATGATCATTTTTAATCTGTACAAAAATAACCCTAAAATCATGCAGATTTTTTGATGAGTTTCGTTTTAAAATGCCTGTCTAATTAGGTTAGCGACTAAGTTTTAAAATCAAATAGACGCGCTTGCAATTGCGCGCAAAGCACGCGGAAAGGTCTGTGTTCTGTTGGCGTTACGCACCCGTTCGTAACTTATCACTTTAATTAAGTTATAACGAGATGATGCAGAAGAAAGTACAGACCATGTGCGTTTATATATTCTACATATTAACCTCGGTTTAATTATTACAAATGTGTAAAATGCTTATAGTACTTTTGTTAATGTCATTTATAACGTACTGGATTAGATGTATAAAAAAATTGTAGATCTTGCACGATTTTCATGGATTTTTATGCACATTGTTTGTTACCGTCACGTAAATGAGAGTCGACGGATGCGCAGGAGTCGTTTTTCTTACATATTAATTTTTTTCCTATGTAAGCAAATATTATATATAAAAATAATCATCAAATTCCTTTTTATTTGACGTCTTAAATATTTAAACTAGTTTTTATTTCTTTGATATAAATAATATGTTATGTTTAATTGAAAAAAATCGACTCCTGCACATCTAATCTCGGTAGCCAACTTGCCGGGAACTAAATCTGGGTTGTATTGATACGAAAACGTTAGTAAAAAAAATTATTAAAATGACATGATATTAATATATGTATGGCTTAAAGGCTTTGATAATAAATATTTTAAATTTTATTTATTAAATACACATGTAATTAAATTTGTCATAATTTATGTATGCAGCTATTGTCTTCGTTATTTCATTCCATAGTTTAAGTTAATAAAGTGTTAAAAAAAGGCCGGTTTTTATTCCATAATTTATTCAGAATCGTAGGTATAAATTATTTAAAATACACTTTTACGCTCTCTACTTTAGTTCGCAGTTCGTGTGAAGAGTCCTTAGAAAGGTCCTGCGCATATGTCTGGTAAATCTGCTTAAGTTTGTTCAATTCTTCTGTTTTCTGAAGATCTATAAAAACAGAGAAAATTTAAAAAAATTCTCTCGCAATATAGATTTGTCGTTCGTTTATTTTGGGTCTAATAAAAAATATGAGTAAAGCAAAATAATGGTCCATTGCAGATGTGTTCACAACGATGCTGTCGCGCCAATGAAATGTTAATAAAGAAATAGGGTTGTTTTTTATAAATAACCTTTAAATAATAAAGCTATATAAAACAATACCTGTTAATCGCTTTGTGAGTATTTCCAAAACGTTGAGAGCGTCCCGTCTATTCCGAACTTGATTACTGTTTTCTAAAAAAAAAAAAAACTTTATATAATATAAAAATATATATTTCATATTATTAATAGTATAGTAGATACTGGGGATTATAACGAGTTACATATTATTTACAATTACTCGTAAAAATACAACCAATGAAAAAAATAATCCTTTATCAATTAATGATTGTGGCATTAGATTTAAAAAAAAAGAACTTTAGACTCTCATTCTGAATAGGTTGATTTTTGTAAAATGAACTGGAACACTTCATTATAATGACATTGAGTGTCAATGTCGTTATAATGAAGGAAGTATTGTGTAAAAGGTCTATTTATATATCGCAGTAAAGTAGTTAAATCAGAGAGTTAATTGAATCACTAGACAATTAATTAAAAATCGATATTCAATCAAGTCGCTAAAGTCACTCACTTGTCTGAACGAAACGTTCCTAGGCAACAAGACAGAATTTCTAAGCTGTCAGTTCTTCACAATCACACCGAAATAACAAATGAAATAATCATGGCGGAGTCTTGTTTTAAATTGTTAATCAACACGCTGGCTTTCGGTCAGACAGGTAGTTAAACGTTTTCGACGCTACTTTATTTAAATCAAAATGCTAGCGACTTGATTGAATATCGACATTTAATTAACTGTCTAGAGATTCAATTAACTCTGTGATTTAACTACTTTACTGCGACATATAAATGGTGCTAAAATTGTACTATGTCAAACACTTTAGAAACTACGCGCGTCCTATAAAACAGACTATTGTAATGAACATGAATTATTACATTTTAACATTCGTCTTTCCTCTTTCATGGATATCCCTTCGAAATTCAAATATTCGATATTACTTTATTATTTGTGCTCTGTGCATAAAGTATTTATATTTTTTTTTACATTCGAGATTCAAATGTTCTCCATACTTCTTCTATCTATTTTCTAAAATTCGAAATTCAAATATTACAATACTAGTTTCTTTTATAGTTGTAAGTTTTATATAAGTATTTCAACATTCGGAATTCAAATGTTATACTTACTAAGCGTATACTCGACGATAACAGCGACGTGTGTGGTGACAGAATGAATTGCCTTATCTCGATCTCCATCCGTGTCCATTGCATCAACCTTAAGTACCACAAGTCTTTCCAACACTTGAGCGACGCCTGATAGTATCGCTAGTTGAGTTGACCGCGAGCTTGATGGGTAGGACTTGGAGCAGTGCTCAAAGAATAGGTCTTGGTATTTTTCTATAAGAGAATATGATTGATAAGATTTAAAAGGTATATTGTATTGCATTGTAATTCATGAACTGTAATATTAGCTTTTAGTTTTTTTATTTTTTATTTTAGATGAATTTAGATTTTATTTTATTTCAGTGTAACTAGTAATTTTATTTTTATTGATTTGGTTTTGCACTTAACCCTTAGTATTTTTCTTTTGTTTTTTACTAGGGTTGCCTGGAAGAGAAAGCTTGTTAGCGATAAAGCCTCCCGTTGCAACCCTAATAATGTATGTTATTTGTATGACCTTGTAATTTACTGAATATAGTTTTGTCGTCAATTGGGTTTGGACTGACACTATACTTTAACGATGTTTCTTAATTCCCTGTTTGCGATGTTTTATCAAAGTTATATTAGTTTTTTTATTATTTTTGTCTTCAAAATAATTTTTCTAGTAGCTATTAGGTTACCACACTATTCAAACATTAAAAAAAAATCAATGGCGCTACATCCTTTTTTTAGGTCTGGGCCGCAGATTTCTGTATCTGTTTCATGACCATTTGTTAATCGAATAGGCAAGTAGGTGATCAGCGTTCTGTGCCTGACGCACGCCGTCTTTTTTTTTTTGGTCTAAGACAAGCCGGTTTCCTCACGATGTTTTTCTTCACTGTTCGAGCTAATTTTTAATACGCACATTGGTGCACACCCGGAGATCGAACCTACGACCTCAGAGATGAGTCGCACGCTGGAGCCACTAAGCCAACACTGATCGACCATCAAAACATTTACGTCAATAAACTCGTGGACTTTCTACGATAATAATTAAAGGTTTTGATTAATTACAAAAAGTTTTTTACGTTTCTCTTTAGAATAGGGTTGTCTGGAGACCTCCCCAATACATAATTAATTTTTGGTATATATTTTTAAAGCAGTCTAACAAATCAAAATATCATAAGACAATTGCAAATACACTGGATTAAAACACGTTTATTTTAGTATTTAAATGGACAATATTCTAAATATAAATGGACTGCCATCATTCAGGTCGTAGGTTCGAGGCTCGGTTGTCCCCCAACACTCGCTCGAACGGTAAAGGAATACATCATAAGGAAACCGGCATGAACAAAGCAAAACAAGTATCGTATGTCAGGCAGCAGATCAGCCTGACCTACTCGTCTTAAGAAAAATTATGATCACGAAACAGAAATCTGAACTGAAGATTGTAGCACCTCATCATCTCGCATTCAAAGGCATTTCTTTAATTAAGTAACTGTTACAAGTAGCAGTTACCTTGAGTATCAGAATTTTTGGGCCAAGCCTTTCCCAGAAGCTCGTAAGCGGCTTCCTTCAGAGCGGTGAGTTGTTCGCGCCTCTTTCTTGAGCTTTCGTTGTCTTCTTCATCTGAATCTTTTTCCATTGAGTTTTCATCCTGTGAAAATTATTACACTTTAAAGATCTTGAATCGAATACCGGTTTAGATTGTATAGTTATTTATTAATTTCCACATATAGGAAAAACAATTAACTTAAACATAATTTCACAACCAAACTATCTTTTCCAAGCATCCCTAATTAAAGAAAAACGTTATAGTTGAGGAATTACAACATTTATCTTAGAATTATTTTTTATTGGTGATGATTTTTTTAAGTTTTAGTACTCAATAAAATACCTTGGACAATATGACTTTGACGATATCGTAGACTTGGTTGAAGACATCGCAGTGCGTAGCGGCGAGAGCGGAGCCAAGAGCGGAAATAGCGTGTTTCTTGTACGCCATATCTTGTTTGCGGCTCTCTACTAGTAATGCGTTCACACATTCCGTCGCTAGCGCAGATGAAATCGGCGATTCACCTTCTTTTACGCTGGAATTTAAAAATATATAACACTAATGTTGCTAAATATGTCTAAATACTGGTCATATTTGGCGAATACACGGCACATATAGAAACAAAAATGGATTTTAAGTTTAAATCCAAATTTATCATTTTGGCAACTATGTATACTAATTACGAATTTATAACTGATGATAACTTTAATATTGACACTAACGTCAATATTAAAGTTGTCATCAGTCAGGAGAACAAAGTTATGCCCCATTTAAAAAGCTACTAATAACTCACACAATTAATACATACAAATAAGTGACTAAAAAAATATATACATATATATTAACAAAAATAAAATAACACACCCTATGTAGATTAAGTATACGCCTCTAAAGTTAAAATATACATTCGTAATTAGTTAAATTAAACAAAAACAAATAAAACCCAATACATACAATGTTTTATAAAAAAAAATTTTACCCATAATAGATAAATAGAACAATAAACTAAAAATAAATATAAACTTGCTACATATATGCCATCAATGCCACATCTAGTAAAACATCAATGTTCTATGGTTTGCTCAGTTGACTGATCGAGTTTATTACGTCTACCCACATTTTTGTTGTTGTTTTGTTATTTTATATACCTACATCTGTGCGCTTTAATTATGTTATCTTAGTTGTATATATATTTTTATCAGTAAGTGAATTATGTGTGCAATTCTTATGAGAAATAAAGTTATTGTTAACACAATATTAAAAAAATGGGAGGATCTAAATAAATAAATACCAACAGCCATATCAAACAGGCACATTGAAACTGAATTATTATAATTAAATGCAATTAAATTATTTATGTCATCTGAAAACTTATAATTTAAGAACTAAACTGGACGTGACGGACATAACTGAACCACTGCCGTTAAAAATCGAGCCCCGTGAAAACATTATTGTAAATTTAAATTCACTACCAGTTCCTAAAATCAATGTAATCAAAATCAAAGGCTGTTCCCGTTGTTAAATGTGCCCAAAATCAATAGGCAATATTTCATCAAAATCAATATTGTTCCAGACGTTAAATGTTCCCAAAATCAAAAGGCGTAGACAGAGAAGAACTAACAAGAATCACTTCACTATTCTCTAACCGCCAAGTTAGGTACAAGGATATTGTTCCAAACTGTTCACTTAACATATTGAAATCTGATAGAAAATGTTTTGATATAAAAAATATATATTCATAACAGTTAAGAATCTGCCTCGTGTGAACGCCACACACACACGCTAGCATACATGCCACAAACCAGTCCCCATGGTGTATATGTGTTTGTTTACTCAAAAAGTCAAATATTTTCGTTAATTATTTATAGATAAAAAAATAATAAACATTTCATCAATGTTAAGCTTAATCTAAGCAAAAAATAATTTTATTAATTTATTTTTAATGAAATAGACTAATACAATCTGACAGCTCTCAAATCAAATATAAACATCCATTATAGAAGTACAAAGCGTATCTTTGAGGAATTTGACCTTAGCATTTTAATGTTACAGAGATAACTCGTCATAAAGCGAAATAATAAAATATCTATTGTAAAAAAAGTAATTTACAAAAGTGATGGTGTCTCAAAATCTACTAAACCGATTATATTGCAGTTGTATTGTGAAAATACCAAAAAGCAAATATACATTCGTAAATATATGTAATTTAAAAGTATACAGATCCCACTGGGACCTTCTGAAAGTCGGTTTATACCTGCAAAGCAAAGCCAGCGCTTCCACGACATGCTCCTTCCCATCAAACGTCTTCCCGTGTACGGCCGCCAGTAACGAACGAACGAAAACTTCCCTTTGCTCCCCAAGCCCGCTAGACAACTCCTTACATATTGTTTTTATTGCGTTTGCCGCCTGTTTATTAAAAAAAAAAGATTTTAATAAGCAATATTTGAAGACACTGAGCGTAAATATTTTGTCAGAAAGAGTACCCTTAGTTAAAAAAAGCTAATGATTTTTTTATTAGTATAAATATATTTAACTAGCTGCCCCCGCGAACTTCGTTTCTCCTTAATGTGGTTTTAGTTAGCCTTAATACCGTGACACGAAAGAATAATTTCACTGTATTATCGTCACTATAATTTGAATTTGATTTACACTTCGGTCTAAGTAACACGTGGTTGGCTATGCTAACACCAAAAATTAAAAAAAGTAGAAATAATTGAATTTCACGGTATTTCGTTTAGTACAAAATAAATTAAATTTATACTTTAGCCTCAATAACACGTGGTAATCATGAAGTTGAATTTTAGCATAGCAGTGCCATCTATTGATTACGAAAAGTCGAAAAGTATCGACATCTGTTAGAATCTTTTGGAGTTAACAGATAATTGTGACTGTCAATTAATTATAGACAAATAATTTGCAATAAAATAAAATTGCAACTATAATTAAAGATCTAAGCTATCCTATCTCTTAAGTTGGACCTGACTGCTCACGGTGTGCCAATTTAATTTAAAATCGGTTAAGTAGTTTAGGAGTCCATCGCGGACAAACATCGTGACAGGAGATTTATATATATTAAGATTACAAATAAACGTACTAAATATGAGTGTCATATTGTTTTGAAGACGAGTGCTTTGGTAAAAACGGTTGAATAAGTCATTTACTTATATATCTTTTGTAGATGTGGTGGAAACAAAGGACGTGGTTAAAATAAGTATTTTTTAAACAAACAATCACCTGAATCTTCTTAGTCCAACTGCTGGAGTTGAGAGCCTTCTCTATCTCCTCTCTGAGAACTGGTAAGTGCTGTTTGATGCCACTCTCTCTTGCCGGGCTGATATCCGTCCATATTTCTTCAAACATCTCTACCGTGTTTGACTCTACGATATCAAAAGAAAACACTTTTTTACAGGATTTAAAATATAATATTAAAAACTTATAATTATTTACATAATTCTAAATTTTAAGACAACTGAAGACAAAAGGTTAAATGTCAAAAACTATCACAGCTGCAGAGAAAGTTGTATTATCTGTATTTATTTCCCCGGAGTTAATAACGACTAAAATACTACTAGACTACGATATCAAAGTTAATATTATTAAAAAAAATACTGCTAAATACGACATACACTGCACGAGAAATTTATTCACAAGAACTCAGCAATGTAATAAAATATTACTGTGATTTTAAAACTTATGTTTTCTGGTTAAGTATTTCCAATAAAAAATTCACTCTGGTGATAATTAACTGAAAATAATTTATAATGAGAAAGAATTGCCCAAAATTTAGAGTTATTAATTATAAATATTGCGTAACAAAACCCCTTTTTTATAAAAAAAATCTACCAATTGTAACGTTAGCCCGTACGAGCGGAGTTACGCCCAGAGCATTCACAGCAGGCACTCTCTGTGGCATTATTATTATTATTAATCCATATAAGGATTCATACAAAAATTGGTTAGTTAACATTTCTTAATGAGTATAAACAGTTGTAAAAAAAACTTATTTTTTTACATCATTAAAATAATTTAATTCTTTTTTTTTTTCAATTTTTTTTTTACACGCGAGTACTTTCCATTGTTACAAAAAATAAATCAATGGCGCTTCATCATTTTTTAGGTCCGGATCTCAGATTTCTGTATACGTCAACGATCATGTCTCATCCATTAGATTATAGGCAAGTAGATGATCAGCCTTCTGTGTCTAAGGCGAGCCGGTTTCCTCACGATGTTTTCATCCACATAGAAATAAAGTCTTGGTGCATAGGCGGCTATCGAACCTACTACCTCGGGGACGACCATGTTTATATTGTTACATTATTTAGAACATCCTGTCAACCCAGGAATACCGAGCTTTTCCCAAATCACCAACAAACCAATATATTTTACAATTCTACGTTTATACAATTTAGTAAACATAATATTGTATGAATTGACGACTCAGCTTCCGCACTTTGATGCCCATATGGTAAATATAATGGAAAAATAATAATATTTATTTTAATTCTTTTCCTCCTTTTTAATTAATCATTTCCATATTAGTACTGTATTTCTTGTAAATAAATAAATAGTTAAATATTACCGTTATCCTTTGGCGCGTGCATCGCAAGGAAGACAATTGGTGCCAGTATCCCTTCGTTGTCTTTAATATGTTCGATCTTGGCTTTGGCCACGGATTTCAGAGTCAGAGCAATAGCAGATCGGGCCAAATCATCCTCTTTCGTCTCGTATAGATTCACCAATTTCTTCATCAATTTCTCAATTGATTGTTGCTAAAATTAGATGTTTATTATTTAAATAATAATTAAGTATTATTTACTAGTAATCTTACAGCTAACATACACATTATAAAACAAAACACTTAGTCAATACAGAAAGTTAGAACAGATTACATAAATTAACAATATATATGTAACAGAAAACAAGTAAGTATATTTACAGACAAAATATATTTTACAAAAAAAATTAACTAAAGAAAACTGACATTTGAAACAGCAAATAATAATTAATATTTTAAATTACTGTTTAAACAAAATCAGTCTTTCCGCCTCTTCAAAAACTTGTGAGGTGAGGTGGAAAATTCTATTAATTCAAGATATAGAAAATATGAAAAATCAGTTATTAATAATAAAAATGCATTATGGAGTAAAATAAACCATAAATAATCATTATTTTATCAAAAAATTATATAAATCGTCAAAAATATTGATCTATACGTCGGTCACGTGACACAAAACGATCACAGATTACAGACGAAAACGTAGCAATAATAAATAGGTTATAAAGTTTGTCCTAGAGAGGCCAACCTACCCTACTGCCTTAGGACTTTAATAGCGTCGGAAACTGTTTTTTATCGAAATAAAAAAAATCAATGGCGCTACAATCTTTTTTAGGTCTCGGCCTCAGATTTCTGTATCTGTTTCATGATCATTTGCTAATCGAATAGGCAAGTAGGTGATCAGCCTTCTGTGCCTGACGCACGCCGTCGACTTTTTGGGTCTAAGGCTAGCCGATTTCCTCACGATGATTTCCTTCACCGTTTAAGCTAATGTTAAATGCGCACATAGAAAGAAAATCCATTGGTGCGCAGCCGGGAATCGAACCCACGACCTCAGGGATGAGAGTCGCACGCTGAAGCCACTAGGCCAACATTGCTCAATTTTTTATCACACTAAATTTAAAAATAATAATGACCACGTAAAAACTTGACGTTCACTGGCATTGTCATTGTTGAGACTGGTGCGCCATCTTTTGCCTGGATAAGCGTTTTGGCGAGTTCCTTAAATTATGTTTTTATTTGAGTTTTAAATTCATTTTTTTTAGAATAAAATTCGTAAAAGAGAATGAGACTACAAGAATTACAAGCTAACCTAAACAATAATTATGGCTAATAAGTAATATAATAATGACTTTAGTTTCTACGATACAAGTGAATAGCTTAAACAACGGTAATATCCATTAACAGTCTTATTATCCTGTTTTGACACCATGTTCTTATTAAGAAAAACACTTCTTAAACGAAATGAAGCTATGTATTATTATTAAAAACTTATAATTATGTATATTTTTAAAACGAAGAAGTCTAAAGCAGTGGGTGTGTTATGTAAAACCAAACGATATTCTTTAGTAATGTCGAAATGTAAAATATACATGATGTAGAATAGTTTTTTAATTATAACAGAAGCCATGTAGAATTGTTTGCATGTTATGCATTATAAGTTAGTTATCCATTTAATTTGATATAAGAATGTCAAGAGGCATATATCTTCTGTCCAGAACTGGTATGTCTTGTTGGTGTGGAACTTTAAAGACGCTTTTTTTAATTTTTATACAACAGTACAAACGAAACGCCGTTCATGGACATTGCCAGGAAGATTTACGATGCGTTGCCGGCATTTTTTTTTGTTAATTTTTTTTTTGTTCCGAGTTCTATCTCGCCAAAATAATTCTGCCAGTCATATTGTCTATCTGATGATGAGATGAGATGAGATGTAACTCACCTTAGCAAAGGCAGAAATTTGTCCAAGGGCCTCAGCGTAATTCTTTCTAACCGTGGAGTTCCTGTCGAACGTTCCATTTAGGAGATTGGTCATGATTTTTCCTGCGACCGGTTCTAGCTCGGCTCGTAAGTAATGTGCGGCGAGGACAAGGAAATGCGCACACGCAACCTTCGTTCCCAGTTGGGGAGATTTAGACAGTTCCAAAATTTTTGGCAGCATTTCTTTCATTACTTCTATGTCGATGAACGGCATACACTGCAAAGAAAAAACAATAGTTTTTATTTTTTATTTGGTCCAGGCACGCATTCTTCAGCCAGTAGAATTTAGCTTGACCGAAAGGCCAATGACAAATATAAAATCCCTACACAGAATAGATAGACAAACCTTACAACATTATTTCAAACTAAATTATATAAAAAAGTTTACGTCGGTGCCTAATGAGATAGTAATTATAATTTTAAAAAATTCAGTTAATTTAAATTGTACGTAAATATCTATTGAACATAAAAGTATCAAAATTGTAATGAAAAAAAAATTATACCATAAATAGTAGAAATTGCCATAATTTTATTTCTCTAATATTCAATTGTCATTTCTTCAAAAAACTACAAAATTTTATTTTTATCGTTTTCTTATGAATAACACATCTAATTATTTTATGTTTCAGATCATATTAAACTTTTATTATAAGTGAATATACATCGAGACATTTAAATTATTCATTTTTATTTGTTACCAACTACAAAAGCATACAATTACAAAAATCAGGTTACATAAGTTAAGGGCGAAATAAGCATATTGATGCATACTTTTATGAATAAAATTAAATCATTTTTATTCAATGATGAGTATTTTGTATGGATACAAAGGAGGGAATGTGTAATTTCTAATAAAATAATACTATAAAAATGTTTATATTAGGGTTAATAAGTGACAATTAAATATACGTAGTTGAAGTTTTCGTCACAAATTAAAAAAAAACACGATATTCGAACATACCTTAACTACAGTGTCTGTAGTGTAATGTTGCCTCGTGGCACTTGCTCGCATATCGTCCAACATTTCACGAGATCCGCTATCCGCAAGTACGGTACTCAAATACGAGAGTTTTGCAGACTCAAGGTCACCTGCCGCAGCCACCAACGCTGGGACCAACCGGCTCAAAAACGGTGCCAAGCTGGACCCAGCGGCAGTCACTAATTTGGACACGGTTTGTAAGCTGGAATATTTAAAAATAGAATAATTGTATTTTCACAGATTAAAAATAAAAGGTGTGTATTCATTGTGTGTGATTAGTCAAATTATTTTATAAGCTATATTTTTTTTTAACTTCGCATAAATTTGCATTTTTCGATATGACTAAATGGATAGCAAAAAGCTTTTAGGGCTGCAAGCAAAAAATCCTCACCTCACACTCCTAACCTCCCTGACTAGATTAGTGATTCCCGTATCCAAAAGAACAGGAAGTATCGCTGACACAATTTCCTTCCCATCTTTACCCTGGCCCACATCTGAAGCTTGTATGCAAAGCTGAAAATTCAAGTCACATAAAATAACACACGTAGTACGTTATCATGCTTAGGATACGCAGAGACAATATACAGAAAAAAAATCAAATAATTATTATTATTAAAAATACCTGGCTGGCTTTAAATTATAAAAAAAAATAAACATATAGTGTATTGAATTCTTATTGACAATTGACATTTGTGATTTGACACATTGCTCTTAATTAAAACACTTTATTTATAATTATAAATTTTAGATGTATAAAGCATAGACATAACCAATACTAACGAATAATAATAGATCAGAACTGGTAACACTGATGTTAACAATGTTCCACACTCCCAAAAATATGTCTATTTCACTGATCATTTTTTTAAAACATTGGTTAACGCTTCAAATATGTGTATGTAAACATGCAATATGATAACGCCTTTTAGACGACAGCCAGCGCCATCTATTGTAAAGCGAAACCACTTATCTATATTTCTTTGAATGAACAGAAGGTTCCGGACAAAATATTTTAGTACACAATAAGGAAAGCGATAAAAAAAGTAAAAAAATCTAATTAAGGAAAAATACAAGTATTTCTCTGAAATCAGTAGAAGTCAGATAAAATGATAAACATCAAGACATTAAAATTGCTAAGAAGCGTTAATACATTTATAAATGTTAAACGAGGCAGTTGAAACTACCAAGTACCAAGTTTAAATAGTTTCTTCTCAAACAAATATTGGCATCAAATATAATTTGTTAAGTAATCCGTTAACAACAGTGAACAGACTCAAGATCAAGATGGCATTTCCCCAAATAACTGCAAATTTCACTAATGATTAATATAACAATAATAATAATATATACGAAAAGTAGAGCTGGTTGACAGTGTAACATTGACACTGATCCATGCTCTCCCAAAAATATGTCTGTTTCACTGATAATTTTTCTGGTGAAATACCTAGAGCTAACATTATATACGGGGAACGAAGCAAAACGATAGCGCGTTTTAAATGACAGTCAGCGCCATCTAGGGGTACAAAAACAAACCTTACAACCCAGATAATACACCATTTTCAACAGAATCATTTAGTTGTTTATTTTTTATAGGAAATAAAATATATATTGATGTTACCTTAGATAAAACATTTGCAGTAGAAGTGGCTGCCTGTCGTGTGCCTTCGTGCACATCGTCCATCACTCGAAATAGTTGACACCAAATCGATGGTAGTTGTTCTAATGATTCGTGAAGGCTCTTTGCACCTCTGTTAAACAATTATTTTAAAAAATGTTATCATAGTTATTTATTTAATATATACTGCGAAGATAAAATAAAAATATTTTAATGATGATATAAACTATAATGAGTATAAGTAAGGGGATATATTAGGTCCTTACATATGAAATTGGCGTATTTCAAACTGGCCACTTTAATCACGATGTTCTCCTCTTTGGTCAGGAATTCCAAATTCAAATGTGTACAGCTATTTACTCATGTATTTGTGCTTCGATGACCGTCATTCACTTGTTGTTTTCTGTTTGTGTCAATCATTTTACAAAATGGAAAACTTAAAGTATCGCATTATTTACGAGTACGAGTTCCGCTGTGGCACTAGTGCTGCGAAAACTACTCGAAGGGTGAATGATGTGTATGGCGGTCATGTTGCAAAAGAAAACACAGTTCGTTTTTGGTTCCAACGTTTTCGTTCTGGAAATTTCGACCCAAGTTGATAATGAAGTATTGAAGGCTACTGTGGAAGCGGATCTATCGCAAACCACATCCGAGTTAGCTGCAGGCTGCGGTGTTAGTGATAAAACTGTTTTAATTCACTTGAAGCAAATTGGGAAGATTAAAAAGCTTGAAAGGTGGGTACCTCACGAATTGACTGACGGAAACCGGCAAACGCGCGTCGACTGCTACGTTACATTACTGAACCGGCACAATAATGAAGGTATTTTAAACCGAATCATTACCTGTGATGAAAAATGGATTCTTTACGATAATCGGAAGCGCTCAGCACAATGGTTGGATCCTGGCCAGCCAGCCAAATCCTGCCCCGAAAGCGAAAATTAACCCCAAAAAAGTTACTTGTAAGCGTTTGGTGGACTAGTGCCGGTATTGCTAATTGCAGTTTTCTCAAATCTGGCCAGACTATTACGGCTGATGTCTATTGTCAGCAATTGCAAACCATGATGAAAAAGCTAGCGGCTAAACAACCTAGGCTGGTCAATCGCTCCACGCCACTGCTACTTCACGACAACGCTAGACAAGAGACGGCTGCCAAATTAGAAGAGCTTCAATTGGAATGTCTAAGACATCCTCCGTACTCCCCGGACCTTGCTCTAACAGATTACCATTCTTTTCGAAATTTGGACAACTTCTTGCAAGGAAAAAAATTTAACTCTGATGGGGCTGTCCAAATCGCCTTCACAGATTTTATTGATTCCCGACCGACTGGTTTTTTTAGTAAAGGGATCAATGAACTACCTATGAGATGGCAAAAGTGCATAGAAAACAATGGTTCATACTTTGCTTAATTAAATATATTATATTTAAAAATATTCGACTTTATGTTCCTCCCATACAAAACGCCAATTTCATATGTAAGGACTTAATATATATATTTTCTACAGTCCATATATTGAGTTTGACATTTAACAAATTATATAAATATGCTATGTAAAATTATTGTATTTTATAAATGTTAAACTCACCTCAATAAGTCCGATAGTGCATTACAACATGACATTCGAACTCTCCACTGGTTTGACGTCAAATTAGCTGTCAAGTCAGCCAATATTTCTTTATGGTATTTCTGGACCTGTAACATAGACAATAGATTTATTGATGCAATTTCTACCTATAACTCGGTGACGTTACAACCCTTGGAAACCTCGACCGCAGGGTTAATATTGACACGCTACTAAGCCACCACTGCTTGCTAGCACACGTAGTTAGCGAAAAAATATATAGATTAAAGATTAACGTATTGTTTAATGTGGGTTAAACCACACAAGCAATGGTATAGTCAGTCAATGGGATCAGATTATAAATAAGCTCGTAGCACAAAATTGTTAAAACTAATTGTATATAGTATTGTCATTTGTTAACATAGCTTTTACACATTTACAATTTTATATAATGTAAATAATTATAAGTGTATAATAATAATACATAGCTTAAATCCGTTTAAAAAGTGTTTTTCTTAATTTTATATATTTAAAAATATATATATACCTTATTTAAAATTTCTTGAAAATGTATTTATAAATGTGCATTTACATGAATAATATTATTGCCATAGATTAAAACTGTCATTTTCAGTATTAAACGTATAGTTAAAAAATATAGATAAAATAAATAGATAACTCACCGTGGCCTGTGTATTAGGTACAATGGCCTGCCAAATACTAGCCATAGAGTTCTGAATCCTCGGAGTAGGGTCAAACCGATATCTGTACAAGCGAGGAACTATCTTTGGCAAATGCTCAGATAATTGAGCACCAGCTTGGAGAGCTATCGAATGGAAGCCAAATGCTGCACCTGTATGGAAAATACTTAGATTACCAGACTTGACTGAGTTTCATTGCTGAATAATCTCACTTTAGGAGTTCGGTCGACAATTTTACTTCAGTGTTTGTGTAAAAAATAACGCGTCAAATTGGATGCTTTTTTTTTGTTTTTTTTTTTTTGTAAGTCGGTTAAAAACTTACACATGCTTTTCGGTGTTTGAATTCGAAAAAAATGTTGTTGTGAGTAGTATTTTTAGGACTTTTAGGCAAGTTTTCTATCGAAATCAAAAAAAAAATTGCACTCATTATTAACTCTGCTATAAAGAGTATTGCGAGAACAAAACTTGTACAATCAGTTTCCTGTTGGGAAGTACATAACCAATTTTGACCATGTCATTACTGAAGTTGTAGGTTCGATCCCCGGCTGTGCACCAATGGACTTTCTATGTGCTCATTTAACATTAGCTCGAACGGTGATGGAAAACATCGTGAGGAAACCGGCTTGCCTTAGACCTAAAAAGTCGGCAGCGTGTCAGTCACAAGAGACCGATCACTTGCTTGCCTATTCGACAGGGGGTGAGAGCACGCTGAAGCCACTAGGCCAACATTGCTCATTGGGAGGAGTTATCTCAATTCCCAATAAAGCGCTATCTCACAATCTCTTATAGGTCCTAGTCCTTTTAGTTTTGTAATTATTATATTGGTTATTATACTAGCGATAAGATGAGTGACACAGAAACATGTTCCATTATATCCAAAATAGCGAACAATTAAAAAAATCTTAATACGTAACTCCATTTGGTTGAACATTTAAAAAGATTTTCTACCTCTCTTTGAGTTCCAAACGGAGTTGTGATGAGCTAAGTGCATGAATTTGTAGAGTAGGTCCGGCTGATTCAAATCCGACGCTAACGAACATAATTCTTTGTATGTTGAGAGATTCCCGCTGTAAAAATATATAAAAAATCTAATGTAATTTAATTCACTTCAAATGAGTTGGATCTTTTGAACTAAGCAAATTATATTATTTTAATTATATATTATCTCTATATATATATATATATATATAAAATTCTCGTGTCACAATATTTGTTCCCATACTCGTCCGAAACGGCTCCATCGATTCTTAATTCAGTAAGTCTGAAAATCGCCTTCTATTTAACTTTCAAACCCCTAAGTTATAAAATAGATAATAAAAAAAATATATTTTAATAATATATCATTAATTATATATATATATATATATTTATACAATAAAATAATAAATATAAAAAAAATATATTTTTTAGACAATTTTTTTTTCTTCATTTTTATGATACAGCATACAAAAATACATACAATCATCATCACCCCTCTAGGATCAACCCCTATTTTTATTTGTAAATTAAAAACTTATGTCTTATACTCTGAGGTTTATATAAAGAAAAATGGTTCTGTGAACTGGAACATTCTCTGGGGTAGCATAGCAAAATGTTCCATGTTGATATGCTACAGGTAGGCTAAGTAGTCATGTCAACGTGACACGAAGTTCACGCGGGCAGCTAGTTTAATATAAATAAATTATAATTCTATATAGAATAAATCATATTAATTTTCATCAACGCTTCTGTGTCTCTAGTAGGCATTATATACATACCCAGTAGGCGCAGTACCAAGCTGCCCTTCCTCAAAAATCTTGGTATCCTCAGTGACTTGGGCAACTGATCTCTTGCCCGACGTCAGCTGCTCAATAATTTCCCCGACCAATGCCTGCTTCTGGCCCTCGTCCGAGTTCTGATACACTAGACTTAGACCCTTGCTCGCCACGTCTTGTACGATATCTATTCATATTAAAAATGTTTCACTGATAAATCTTACTTCCATATATGGGTATAAACAATTAATTCAAGATCTATAGAATAATAATAATCAATCAATCAATGGCGCTACAACCTTTTTAGGTCTGGGCCTCAGATTTCTGTATCTGTTTCATGATCGTTTGTGAAATGAATAGGCAAGTAGGTGATCAGCCTTCTGTGCCTGACACACACCGTCGACTTTTTGGGTCTAAGGTAAGTCGGTTTTCTCACGATGTTTTCCTTCACCGTTGGAGCTAATGTTAAATGCGCACATAGAAAGAAAATCCATTGGTGCACAACCGGGGATCGAACCTACGACCTCAGAGGTGAGAGTCGCAGGCTGAAGCCACTAGGCCAACACTGCTCAGAATAATAATAATAATCCTTTGTTTGCCAAGATATATAAATAGCCAGCCATATATAAATAGGCTTGCATATGTCAAATCAATTTTTACGCTGTCTTATTAAGAACATATAATAATATCAACGTTAAATTATTTACAATCGGTGTAAAATCTATGGTCCAAATATTCGCCTACGCTATAAAGGCACTTTGTCTTTGAATGTTAATCACTTTCCCTTTGAAAGAATTACATGGCATCATCTTTAACTTCTAGGAATGTGATTAAACAGTTCTATAGCCAGCCGTGTTGGATCCCTCAGTATAAAAAGGCAAGTTTCTTTGTATGTTTTGAACAATTTTGGATTTTTTTTCACAGTCATAACTGCTTCAAGGATAGAAACTTGGTACTGTCAAAATACCGAGTTCGTAAAAAAATGGTCTACAGCATACAAGGGGTTCAACGCCTTAACGAGTTTTTTTTAGTAATGAAAACTTTATTAACATCTACCGAATTTTCCCATAAAGAACATCATAGCGCAGAAATGAGGCAACAAAGCCGTGATAACAAGAAAAGTACTTTCTCATTATCAGCGTAATTTCTTAATGTCCTAAACGTTTCTCTTTGTTTCTTGATTTCAAATTAGGTATTAGTATCAAAATTGGTTCATTAGTTTTTGAGATATCCATGAATTTCTGGAGGTTACAGAAGAAAATTACTCTTACATACCACTATTCTCCGACAAATAGTCCATAAATACATCCTGGAGTTTCGGCAGCGAGTGCTTGATTGGTCCACGCTCGGGACAATTTTTCAAAAGCGCTAACAACCAAATGCTCGTTGCCTGAAATTTAAAAAAAAAATATTTTAATCATAAAATGTCTACAACCAAGAATAAATTAAAAAAATACAACTAAAAGTTTCAAAAAGTATTTATCTTCTTTATGAAAAAAAAAATCAATGGTGGCTACCATTGATTAAATTTTTAAGATTTTTTAGAAATTTATTAGATATAGGCCTCATATTTTTGTATCTGTTTCATGATCATTTGTCATCCTAATAGGCAAGTATATCAGCCTCCTGTGCCTGATGCACGCCTTCGACTTTTTGGGTCTAAGGCACGATGTTTTCCTCCACCGTTCGAGCTAATGACAAATGCACACAGAAAGAATGTCCAGTCGTGCACAGCCGCAGATCCAAACTGCTCCATGGGTGAGAGACGTCCGCTGAAGCCACGAAGCCAAAACGTCTCATCTTGACTGATCTTCTATATTCACTTAGGAACTTAAGAATATATACAGTGTGTGTTTATATTATTATATTAATAAAATATGAAGAAAACTCATAAGTTTCCTGCAAATTACATATTTGAAGATTTTTTGGGTTTTAATCCCACGTAAAATGTATTTTGATGCGAAAATTGCGTTAAATCCTTGGTCTCGACCTCAGCTAATTCATTAAAACACTTTTCTTAGGGAAGTAGGTGATCAGCCCTTGCCTGATTAAGTCTAACCCATGACTAACTCACTATTAACCGTCCAAGCGAGTGTAAATGACGTATATAGGTGGCCCAATCGTGAACGAACTACCTGAAGGTCCTCACGAAATGTAAAGGCTTACCTGTCTCGAATGTGGATGCGGATGCCGTCCAATCTTGAACAACTCATGAAGGAGCCATTCTAAGAGCTGGTCGTTCTCCTTCAAAGCCTCCACATCACGAACTTTAGCTTCACCCTAGAATGATTCATTACAAAATATTCAGAATAGCTTAACAAATTAGTAAACATATCCTGTCATGTCCAGGAATGAATATTTAAAAAACGACTGAACCAATTTTAATGAAACTTGGTCTGATACTTAAGTTGGAATATACTTGACATTGTGATATATACGTATACGTGTGAGAAATAAAAAGATATCTTCAAAATTACTGAACCAATTTTGATGAAACAGAAACAAAACACTTAATTCAAATCTAAAAGACTACACTACTATGTCTTGTAGTCGGGTCTAATATAAATATTATATTTTAAATACATACCTCTTTAGGCATTTCCGTCCATAGATCTCGATTTTCGTTTGAATTAACACCTTCCACGCACAAAACTAACGACTCTCCAATTTGTAGATGAATCTCAAATTCCTTGCTCTGAAAATTTTGTAAGAATTTATATTAAATACTTTCTAACTATTTATAGATTACCCTATTCAACATACATGATCTTTATATGAATAGTTCATTAAGAAATTTAAATGATAGGTTTTAGGAAAACATTAGGGAGCGTTCAAGTAGTACGTACCAAATTTGGGGAGGGGCTCATGACGTAATACTTGAACGAGGAAATTGTTAACGAAAAAAGTAAATTTTCGAAGCATAATAAAAACATTTTTTTTTAATAACCCCCTTAACAATAGCATTGGCCCCCTTTGTGGCGTGGATGGGGGTTGGAAAACACTAGTCTAGATTGATATTTTATCAACAGATGGCGTTGTGCATGTGTAAAAATTCGTTGATATTTCAAAACATCTAAATGTAATAAAAGATTCTAGTAATACCTGATTTGTGTGTGATGCTGTGATGCAAACTTGGGTCTTTCCCCGCATATAGGAGAAACACGACGTTCAGAGGTTTATTTACTGAATACAATTATTTATTCTATACAATAAGCCTCGAACCCAACAAAAAAAACTAAACCAAATATAAACTCCAAGCGTGACTCAATCATCAAAAAGCTATATATACCCGAAGATCGAAATAACATTTGTAACATTACTTGAATGTATTTTAACGTGTATTTGAATTTACCTCTCAAACCACTAGGTATATACACTTTAACAAAAACTTTTGGGGTTTTAATCGATATAAAGAAGTATATGTTGGTTGGTTAGGAGTTGGCATCACTGGTGTGATGTGTCATTCCGAAGAGTTTGTAACTTCCTTAGAGTAACCAAATCCAAAGTGGAAACTAAAGATTCGTGAAATTCAAAGTGTCGCATTTTGTGGAAATATTATATAATAATACCTAGTAAAATACACATCACACCAGTGATGCCAACTCCTACGGAATGTTTCCTAGGACCAACTTCGCATACGATTAAAACCCCAAAAGTTTTTGTTGTACAAAAAGTTTGAGAAGTCGATCTTCGAGTATTATAGCTTTTTTAATAATTCAGTCACGCTTGAAGCTCGTATTTGGTTTAGTTCGTTGGTTCGAGACTTAGTATATATTGTATAGAATAAATAATTGTATACCCTGAAGAAACCTCTGGACGTAGAGTTTTCCTTATTTGCTGGTAAAAGCCCCAAGTTATATATAATATTTATTCGTTTAACACAGAGTCCGGAGTGTTGGTTTAATAAAAATATTGGTGGAATTTAATGGCGCCAACAACAACGTCCCCTAGCATCTACAACCTTTTTCTGGGCCTCAGATTTCTGTACCTCCATTGATAACATTTGGCCTTACATAACTAAATCTACACTAATATTATAAAGAGGAAAGATTTGTACCTATTTTTGTATGTTTGTAATGAATAGGCTCAAAAAGTACTGGGCCGATTTAAAAAATTCTTTCACCAATAGAATGCAACATTCTTCCAATTTGACATGGGCTACATTTCATTTTGGAAAAAAATTAGGGTTCCTTAGTAAAATTGGAACAATGTAACCGAAGGTGTAGAAAAATTAGTCTTAAAATGTCTTTCGTCGAATGCGCTGCCGAAACTATTAGCGATAGAACAAAATAATGTACAACAATATTGAAGAACATCATAATGTCTACAAAAAACTCCGCGGTAGCATATGTCCAACTATTGTAGTTATGTCACTACAACAACTTTTTTCTACAAATAAATAATTGTCTATCCCGTGCGAAGCCGGGACGGGCTGCTAGTTTGTTAATATAGTTAGAACACTGAATTAACATCGTAACCATGGTAACAACACGTCGATATTTTCACTAATTAAAACAGTATGTCGTCGCATATATATATTGGCATATATATATGCGACTTCTTCAATTTAAAGAGTCCCCTCCTGTGTATGCTGCGGTATTACGGGCTACTCAATTGTGATTCAGTTGCATTGGTTAGCGCTGCGTCTTAAGTTCTCGTGTCATTTTTATAGATGTTATACAGATACCGGCAAAATTCTTAAACATTAAACAAGGGAATGGGGGAAAGTTTGCACAGGGTACACAGCGCGGGACACAAACGTCAAATGATTTACCGAATCACGCGATCGACACGTTACTCTCAGCCTCCGCGCCTACTAAAAATTGCTTCTGCACAGATAAGGACATTTGTTAAAGATGTTTGCCGGTATCTATATGCTTTATAACATATCTGATTATCCTCCTTGTAATATGGGTAATGTATGAGAGCAACAAAAAAAAACTACATCGCTAACTTCCTTCCTAAGATTACCGAGGTCTAAATGTATAATTTTTATTTAAATTGACTAAATTATAAAGAATATTCTAGTGGCAAAATATACAAAATACATGACGTTTCGCTGGACACACACAAAATATTAAAAAGAACTTACGTCTTTAGCCATTTGCAGAAATCCTTTAACAAGCTGCTTAGCGAACACGAGCCTTTCCCCACAGCACATCAAACCCAACGTGAACAGCGATCTCTCCTTCACTTTGGACGGATGCTTCGCATTACCGACAATTTTGAACAGCCTATCAGCGACGAGGAACTTCGTGACGTCACCGTCATGGCCGTCTTTGCTGAAGGGGTTTTCGGTTTGCAGTAATTCGTCTTGTTTGGAAGAACTGTTGGGTAGGGGCAACGCTGAAGATCGCACTAATACTGATACAGCTATTACGGATGCAGCGACGAGTAATGATTGAGCATTTGACAGGAAATTAACTGAAAAATATACATCATAATTAGACTGTTACTGGTGCGAAATTCACGGACATTTTAAAGTGTCAACTGTCAAATTGACTTCAATTTTGACAGTCCGGACATGTTGTCTAAGACATGACTAATAATACACCTAAGAAAATCCAATATACGACACACTTATCACTAAGTCCCAACTCAGAATTTCACGACTAAGGTAATTTACGTCCTAAGGTCGATTTTAGTTATATGAAATTTAATTATAATTATAATAATAGTGTAAATTAATACGCGCGAAGTGAATTCTGGCTATATTTTTTTAATAAATTCTTTAAAATTAGTAGTAGGCAATGAAGTCAAGATTTTTTATCCTTTTTTTAATCAAATAAAATTACAAATGTATAACTGATAACGACTTTGACATCCTCTTGGCAAAACCACAGCTCGAATCCTTCTGGGCATACTTTCATAAGCATATATGTACCATTACATATCTGTCATTTGTTCTTCAAAATTTTTTTTAAAATGTTTCAGTACATACCTAAAGCTACGGCCGCTTCCTGATAAGGCTCCCAGTTGACCGGATTGAAACCCTTACCACCAAACTTTCCTTTTCTCGATAATACAATACAGCGTTCACACATATTCGTAAACACCGCAATATAACCGCATTGCGCTTCTAAACTCCGATTATTCACCCCCCGTACCACGAACTCCTTTATCTGCCTATCTATCGTCGACTTTTCGTTTATCGCTACGAAAATTATCGCGTAAATTATCGCCGCCGTCTCGCGTACTTCCTCCTTAGTACTGGTCGTGAATAGGTTAAGGAGGAAAGGTAGTAGTGTTGAGTATTTTGGCGCCATTTTGTCTGGCACGCAACCGACTATGTCTAGGAAACATGTGAGGGGCATAATACCTGAAATATATATGAAAATCAGATCGAAGATTTACAATAATGCTTCGAGTAACATGTTTTTACCTATTATTTTTATTTCTATTAACAAGCATGTAGAGGTATTCCATCCATTTTATTTAAACATGGTAATTGTGATTTTTGAAAATTATTTCATTTTTCTCAAATCCGATTTATTTTATTACAAGACCTACAGTCGGCTCTCGATAATGTTTCAGAATGATATTATTAGAAGACGACATTTTCTTTAATGTAATAGCAGGCAAACGGGCAAGAGGCTCACCTGATGTGAAGCGATACCGCCGACCATGGACACTCACATTGCCAGAAGGCTCGCAAGTGCGTTGCCGGCCTTTCAAGAATTGGTACGCTCTTTTCTTGAAGGACCCTAAGTCGAATTGGTTCGGAAATACTTCAGTGGACAGCTAGTTTCACATAGTGGTGGTGCGCGACAAAAAGTGCCTTAGAAAACGCTCAGTTGTGGAACGACGGACGTCGAGGTGATACGGATGGTATTTTGTATTTTGCTTTGACGTCCGATAATGAAACTCAGCTGCGGGTATCAGACCGAGTAACTCTTCTGAACACTCCCCATGGTAAATGTGGTAGAAGATGCAGAGAGACCCAACATCTCTACATCATAAAAACAGCTGTTTCCAACTGGATTCAAGTAGCCCAATCTAGAGAGGACTGGCTATCTTTGGAGGAGGCCTTCACCTACCGAGGAGTTCTTCTAGCATGAAGAATAACAGTTTAATAGTAAGGTTAAGGAAAAACTAACACAAGTAAATTTAGGATACAAACTTAATTACTAACAAAACTAATAATTGTATATGAGTAGTAGTAGTAACTAATTAATTTTATAAGTAAGAATTAAAAGGCTTTTTTATTTTATTTTCATCAGAAAGAACACAATATCATCCATTTTTCTCTTTTATCTCTATTTTTTTATATTATTATGTAGCTTTGTGATAAGTTAAAAAAATTCAATCAGAAAATAAATATTCCATAAATACATTACCTGGATTGGCATTCAGTAACGACGTGATCATTGTCAAGTACCTCTCAAGTACTTCCGAGTCCAGCAAATTGTCGTAGAAGTATCGAGTGAGCAATGGAGATGTCGCGTTTGGGTGATTGGAACAGTCTTTCAGATCTGCGTCGCGATTCAGACACATCCTCAGGTATCTTAATACCTATAATATAATTGGAAAGGTAACAAGTGAAGTCAGTGAGATGCGCATGGGCATCAATCAGAGCTTAACATCCAAAAATAGCTAGCCATTATAGGCAACAAACATAACGGCTTGTGTCAGTTTCGCATTGTTTTTTTTTTATAGAACAAGAGGGCCAACTGGTAAAAGGCTCACCTGATGTTAAGTCATACCACCGCCAAGAGACACTCACGAGTGCGTTGCCGGCCATTTACGGCCGGAATTGGTACGGTTCTTTTCTTGAGTCGAATTGGTTCGAAAATACTTAAGTGGACAGCTGGTTCCACTGGTGCGCGGCAAAAAACGCCTGAAGAAACGCTCAGCTGTGCAACGTCGTTATTCAAATTGACCAATACGGAGAACATTTTGTCAAAAGTTTGCCAACGCCAACGCACACTGACACATTGTTAAAAGAACCACAAAAGAAAATTAGTTTTTCGTTTCAAATACAAGTTCTGCGTTCGTTGTACGAAGGCGAGGTCCGGAAAACATGAGACCAAATCAATTTTAAACTGGCGTGACCCACTAACGCCAAATAAATGTATGAAAATAGTCACGTGACTAAGCGCGAAGTAATGTGAAGTAACCATCAGCCCCCATATAGAGATTATGTCTATAATGATTTATTTTCTCCATTTATTACACATTATTTATAAAACAAAAGCCTCCTACACAAACACGCACACACGCAAACACTTACGTATCCACAGACACTTCAATATTTAAAAGCATTATATTTTACTAGGGCAGGCAATTTATGGCAATAATTTGTTAATACATACAGATTTTGTATGGTCCCTAAATAAAAATAAATAAACAATGAAAAGTGAATTTGTCTCAAGCCCCAGGACCCAATAATTTACCATTTATAATTTTTTATGTGGCACAATTAAAAACAATGTCTCCAGAGTAATCGGGAAACTTCTAAAACATCGCGTGTTCGCAGGTGTTCAAATTGGATCTATCTGGATCTGGTGGTGTACGTAACTGTACCTACGCCCGCTGTGAAGCGAGCTTGGATCGGAAACAATTTTGCAAAGACTACCAAGATATACTTTTTAAAAGATGCTGCAAACATGGAGGGTACCCAGAGTGAATAAAACTACCCAAAAGTACAAAATAAAATTTGTGGTTTATTGTGTGTGTGTTATGAGGTTTTTATTATAAGTCCATCTGATATTAAAACCACAGCAAATATTAATACAAATATTTTAGGCTAAAAATTGAGTTTCACAAGTCAAACCCAAACAAAACATCTTTTTTTATCCTCCCATATTAGGGTTGCCTGGAAGGAATCGCTTGTTAGCGATAAGGCCGCCTGTTGCCTAATAGCTTATGTAACCTACTCACTTTTTGTTTTTGGTTTGTATAATTATGTATATTATGGTAACATAAATAAAAAAAAAAATGACAAATTACTAAAAAAAATATTAATCACTAACTTCCTGATACGTCATCGGATGAAACTGCAACACTTGATTCCCGACCACAAATCTATGTTTAGAATTGGATCCCTTCTTCCTCTTTTGCATCTGATCCCATATATAATTAACCATTACGTTAAATTTGGGCGGCATAAACTCGTCCGGTTTTATATTTTTGTCCTGTTTTGTGTCATCGTCTAGATTGACTGTTGTCGTCTCTTTCTTTACTATGTTATTTACGACATCGTCTATTTCACTCGGTCGCGACGTGCCATAAAGGCATTTCAGGGCTTCCGTTGATATATCATCCTGGCTATAAAGACATTAGATGAAAACCTAACAATGTGACCTGCACCAGGTCATAATATTTTAAATCCATTATTCGTAAGGAAAATAGCAGCAGTGAGTGCCTACGACAGTGTGGATCCCTTAGATCAGCGTGTATCAGACAGAGAAGGCTGATCACAATACAGAAATCTGAGAGCCAGATCCATTATAATTTTCTAATGGCCAGTTCACCTGATCTTAAGTAATCACTGAGCCTTTTATTGTAATTATATTTATCAATATTAAAAGCTTAAAGACGGCTTGCAAAACTATTAAGAAATTTATTAGAGACATTTTTATCTATTCTCTATAGCTATAAGTATTCTTATAAAGCTTTATTACGCCAATTTGATAGATTTGTTAATACTAACTTATCTCCGCTGGCAATTAATAAAAGGTATCTCGACGGTACATAGTCCTGTGGGAAGACTGCCGCTGAATATCGCATCGCAATGTAACGGATCATAGGTTCGTCACTGTGCATATAACTGTAAATGTATAAATGTATATAAATAACTTTATTTTACACATAGCCCTCTCGTGCACATTGGGCACATGGCCCTAATATGGTAAAAGTTTATATCGAAATTACCAATTTTGAAGTTTGGTAAAATATATACGAAATATTTTTCCCTTTAAATTATAATGCTCTCGCCTGTCAAAGGTCGACGATTTTGTAGTACAACCAAGTATATACAGTAAAACCCGCTTAAGACGATTTCTCAGGGACCCTACCAAAAACGCGTCTTAAGCGAGAAAGCGTGTTATACGGGATATGGAAAATAATACGTACTACATACTATTATGTATTATGTTCTAATTTTGGTGTATAAGGTATTAAATTATACATTTATGAATTACATTAAATACGTATAGTAATTATAATTACATTATTTAAAATAATTATTTATTTTGGTTTGACAGGAAGATTTTGATGCATTAGCAATTAAAAGATTTTCAACATAACTCAACTTTTGCAGTGCATTTTGCTTTGATCCAAATAAGCTACTTAGCATCTTAAAATCATTAACAGCTGATAATGGCTGGGCGTTTGACAAAACCGGAGTTGACTCATCTTCGTCTTCATCATTATCACTTAGGGCCTCGTTTTGTGATTGAATTTCGTACGGTGCTACATTGTCTTCGAGCGGGCGGGGGCTCTTATTAGAGCGCTCGGTTAGACCTCTCGACTCGGGCTCGGGCGTATTAAACGGGATGACGAATCGTATTAAGCGTTAAGAAATGTATGAAAATAAGTCTAATAATATATAATAATAATAAGTTGCAGAAACTGGCGTAAGTGGCGTATTATGCGAGAAATCGTATTAAGCGTGATCGTCTTAAACGGGATCTACTATAATATCGGGGAATATGGTTCAAAGGAGTATTAAGAATATCCATAGCGTAAGGTCACCTGCATCGTGAGCATACACCACATTCACACCTTCACGGTATGACTTAGTTAAATGTATTGAATAATTTTTATTGTTTTTTCCCTCGTGTAAATGTTCTTATCTTTTTGTAAAGGTTATGAATGCCATCTTTGTCTATATTTTTAGTGTAATTGTTAAATATATATATATATATATATATTTATTTATATATATATATATATATATATTTAGCTGTAGGATAACGAAATCAATAAATAATGTAACCTATATTTATATGTTTGTTTTAGGTAAAGAATAAATAAATAGATATTATCGATCGCGCATTTTTTTCTGTTTATGCTTTAAATATACTCACTGGTCCAAAAGCGCAAACAAAGCAACGGCTTGTGACTCGTGAAAACATAAAAACTTTTCCGTTTCATCGACATCCATTTTGTCATGCGATGAACCTGCTTCTTGTTCTGATGCTTTTTGTACTAAATAAAAAAAACAAAATCAACGTTAAAGATACGGATAAAATACACTTTTTAATTAAACCAAACTGGGTTTTTGTTATGATCCAAAACTATCAGATCCATTTTAGTTTCGGTAAATTGATAGACAAACGTACTTACGTATTGAATATCTAACTCTACGAGCAAAAAGTAATGTTGAAAACGGAATATTTCGAAAAGTCGGTAATTTCTTTATAACTGCAACGGGCAGGAAGCTTATCTGATATTAAGAAAACCGCCCATTGACACTGCCAAACTCGCAAGTGCGTTGCCGACCTTTAAGAATTGACCCCAAATGGAAATACTTCAGTGAGCAAAAAAAATTAAATCAATCAAACCTTCTACATTAATCTTATAAGCCACGGCCATTTCCAATAGCGCATCACGCAAAGCGGTCTTCATCTCTGGTACTGCTTCTGGAATCTTCTTTACGAGTTCTTCCAACAATGAGAATTGGCCACTAAAGCAATCGGGGCACTTCATCGCTAATCTACCTGTAATAAACGAATGTTACATAAAGATTATTAACTACTATCCAACAAAAAGGGAATAAAACCAATTAAAACACTTAATACACTAAATATTTTAAATTAAATTCTAAGTAAATAAACCAATTATTTAAAACAATAATCAAAAAGTAGATTCAATCAAATACATGAAATAAATGAATACAAAGTTTATTTATTTATTAAAAGAAAAAAAATATGTTTACTATGGAACATAAGATACAAGTATCACTCATTCCGCGTCATTAAATTTAAATAAGTTCTCATCGGCAAAGAAGACAGAGGATGTAGGCCGAGAGAAAAAACCAGCGTAAAAAACTCTCGGTACTCTTTTAAAATATCAAATCATCAAACAACACTTATTTTAAAACAAATATCGCAAATTCATTAGAAGTAGCCTGTCTAGCCCTTTTATCAACTATATAATCACTACTTTATAGTAAGCCTTTTTATACAGCTTTTCTTTAATACATTTCTTAAATGTATTAAAAGGCAGAGATAAAAGAGCCTCTGGAATTTGAGAGTATCCCTTTTCCCAAAAAAGGAATTACTAACTTTTGTATACATACATAATATTAAGAAAAAACACGTTTTGAACGGATTGAAGTTAATTTTTTAATTTATTTTTTTCCGACGTTTCGCGTGCTTTACCGCGTGCGTGGTTACGGTGACTGAAGACAAAAGGTCTTGAATGTCACAGCTAGTTTATAATAATAATACATAGCTTCAATCCGTTTAAAAAGTGTTTTCTTAATGTTTAAAAGCTATGTTAACAAAATACAATACAATTATTATTATGTATATAAACACACTAGCAGCTTATAAGCTGATGCGCGCATATTTGAAGATTTGGTGAAACTATCTAAATTGTAATAAAAATTACTATATCTAAAGTAACACTGACCTATACACATATAAGCCTTTGGCTGGTGTTCGGCATGATCCTCCGATCTAATCAATTTCAGCAGCCCTTGCAAGAATACTGTCGCAACTTTTTTCAATTGCACCTCATCCCCACTGCAAACAACAAGAATACATATAACCTCTTAAAATTGAAAAGTAATATGCCTCAAACTTTGTGAACACACAAACACAGGGATATACTTTTTTTTAAATAAAACAAATGAACAACGTTTTGTGAGTCTCAAATCTCTGTATCTGTTTCATGATCATTTGTTAATCGAATAGGCAAGTATCAGGTGATCAGCGTCCTGTGTCCAAGCCGTTTTCCTCACGATGTTTTCCTTCACCGTTCGAGCGAACGTTAAATGCACACATAGAAAGAAAGTCTATTGGTGCACAGCCGGGGATCTGGCCAACACTGCTCTAAGGACTTGTTATATATATATATATGAAATTCTCGTGTTACAATGTTCGTTCCCATACTCCTCCGAAACGGCTCGACCGATTCTTATGAAATTTTTTATGCATATTCAGTAAGTCTGACAATCGGCTACTATCTATATTTAAATTATATTTATAGTGATGTGGGAGTGTCCACCCCAAAAATATTTTTTTGACATTTTTTTTTTTTAGTATACAACATACAAAAATACATACAACCCTTAATTGTCATCCCTATACGATCAACCCCTATTTTTTATTATAGTAAAGTTTTTTTAATGTTTCCTATAAATAATATACATGGGAAAACGACGTTTGCCAGGTCAGCTAGTAATATAAAAGTTAGACTGACTGATGAGGTTTGTTGACACAGCTCTACAAATTTTCTCTTGAACTCAATTATATCTCATACTTACTTTGTAAATAATTATATTTAAATACACAAAATGAACATGACTTACTTATTGACGACATTCAATAGAAACATCAACGCCATATTGCGCAATCTTGAATTGGTATTCGGGTCAAACAATGATGAAAATACTACCTGAAAATAATATCAAAAAATTCAAAATGGAGAAGGCGGTAAAAAAAAAATGAAAAATATTTATTTACACTTCGTTACGTTTAAACAAATGAGTTATAGAAATCTTTTGTAACTTAGTATTGTCTTTGGTTAACATATCTTTCACACATTGAAAGAAAAGAATTTTTTAGTCATCCGCCATCTTTTAGTCGATACCAACTCCGGGGAAATAAATACAGATAACACAACTTTCTCTACAGCTGTGATACTTTTGACAATTAACACCTTTCGTCTTCAGTCACCGTGACCACGCATGCTGGAAAGCACGCGAAACGTCGATTTCGAAAAAAAATTAAATTTAAAATTATGTAAATAATTATAAATTTATAATAATACAAATAGCTTTAATCCGTTTAAAAATTGTTTCCTTTTTGTAACTTTTTCCATTTAAAAAAAAACGCTATCTGTGCAAGACAAAAGAAAATGAAATACAAGAATTACAAAATTCACGATTCAGCAAAATAGAATATGGTTAAGAAACGTTTATGCAAAAATGTTTCAAAAGATGTTAGGCCCGTAGCCAATTGTATGGAGTCAAATACGTCCTAAACGAATTGCGTAAGAAGGATGAGCTGTGAGATGGAGAAATGAAATGTATATATGTCAAAAAATTATACATACTTGTACACAATGTGGGAACATAATAGCAGGTCCAGTCGCTTTGTTCAAGTATTGCAGGAGCTTCAAGCGCAGCCTGGTGCAAGCTGGCACCTACGAAGAATGTCACATTTAGCCCAATATATTGGCCTCCTCTGATCCCGATTAAATATTTAGAATCTCTAGTAGGTTTAGAAGTATGACCAATACGTTAAAACTGCATCATTCTTTGCATCGTAATTGCCATATATGTTAGAACATTAAATTACAACTTGAGACAGTGTTGGCATTGTGACTTCCACATGACTCTCACTCTGTAAGTTTGAACCCAACTGTGCTACAATCTTTTCCTTAATGAAAACATATTAGGAAACCGGCATGACTCATACCAAAGCAAAAAGTGTGTGTCAGGCACAGAAGGCTGCACTTACTTGTCTGTTAAAAATAAACATATTTTCACAAGACAGACACAAAGATGTGAGGCCTAGGCCTAAAAGGTTGCAGTGCTACTGATTGTTTTAGATTGTAACTTGTAGAAAATATATGATGTAATGGACATCAATTAATAAACACATTCAGAAAAATATATTTCCCTACTGTGAATAAATAAGAAATTGGTAAGAAAAACATCAATATTATCCTGTGATAAAATTATGCAGGTAGTATGTTATATGTATATCTGTCTCAGTCAGGTAAAATAACCTTATTTGAATACTATTTGTTTTCTACATGTTCATTACCTTGCGATCATCTGGTGGTACTTTAAGTCCGCCCCAAGTACCCAAGTACAACGAGTACAATGGGGCGACAACTGAAGGCTGAGACCAATCCACTGAACTGAAAATATAAAGTTTACTATTAACAAATGTGGCCAATTACATTTTTTTAATTGATATTACTTGAGTAAATATCATTTAGAAATGATAATTCCGATACTATATTTTAGCACTGTTTCACCGGACCTTCAATCTCCAAGACATTGTTTGTTCATTCATTACATACCCTATAAATAGTATAGTACTTTACTAAAAACGATATCACAAAAGACTGCACTGGTTATTTGGGTATGTTATCAGAGCATCTGCATACATTATAATGAGCACATATTAAGTGAAGATTTTTTTTCTGACACATACACACTTTAATCTTCGCCATACAAACTAATTTATTAACGGGATTAAACTTCTGAACATTTAATTATCACTGCAGCATTGTATGAGGCAGCTTCTTACCTGTTAACTCTTATTAATGGACTGTTGGCATGATTAGCAACACTAAAACGGGAGTCTGCTGCAGCAACAATAAGTGTCAATAGTATATCATTTGTGTTGAATATATCCTTGCTTATAAAGTTTACTATGGATAATTTCATCTGGAAATTTAAACAATTTGTATTCAATAAAAGTATATAGTATATATCTCATTTACAACAACAATATAGTTAGTAATAAATATATATATTACATACTTTAGCAGGTAAGGTAAGGTAGTGTACAACCCGACCACAGTTTAGTTGTTATTGTACCAGATATTGAAAAATAAATCATTCTTTAATACTATAAAAAAAAAATTTTAAATACCTCTTCAAGCTGGTTGGGATTCAACTGATTTTTTTCTACAATTCTTTTGTAGGATTTCATACTCATTCCAGGTGGCACTTGAAAATCACTCTCTCCAGCATTCGGTAAAGCTCTGTAATATACAAGAATCCAATAAATATGACTCTGCCATGATTGTGTATTTCATATTATGTTAAACGACAACAAAATTACCTGTAGGGTAAAAGTAAAACATCAGTTGCAAACTTTAGTATCATAGTAGACACCTTAGGTTTCTCCTTGAAATTTAGTTCAGTCTCCTTTATGTTGGCAAGCAAGGGTATAACCAACATAAGAATCCTAGAAGAAAAATAATTACAATATAAAACAATATTATCAAGAAAAGGAATAAAACCGTAATAATCAAATTTATTTATTAATTATTACGCTATTGCTTTTATATAGTAATCCATTTATTTTCTCCTAATCCAGCTTTTTAAGTTTTTAGCATGCTTAACTACATAATAATAATACATACTGATCTTGGTGACTCTGAGGCCTGTTTTCAATGGATTCCAGCAAACTGGGAGCCATCTTAAGTTGTTGCTCACGAGGTAATCGAGGGAAACCCATAGTTATGTAAATAATAGAAAAATTCTGAAATATAAATCATTACATATATTTGTGAAAGATATGTAAATTATTTGTTGGAATAAAATTATAACTATGATATATAACTAAAAATTTACTTACAATGATAAAACTGTTTGCAGAAGGCTCACGGTAGGACTGCACCAAAGTCTCAACAGGAAGTTGCACATCAGTTCTACACTTTACTCTCTTATTCACATGAACCAACAGTTCCATCACCTTAGTGCGAACCTATAATAAGTATTATATATTACTTATATTCTTTACAAAGACATACTGTCATCATTATTAATACAAAATAGAATTAATAACTTGTGTTTCATATTTTTTTATTGTTGTGAATTCAGCTGTGAATATCCATTGAATTATGTTCCATTCAATTTATTATAGTGTAATGGTTAGGATGTCGGTATGTCAAACCTGTTCATGTGGCGATGATAGCTTAAGAATTACAGGAGGCAAGAATCTCTTTAGACAATTCTCCAGCTGCTCATCAGAGTCTGCATTTCCAAGACGAAGAAACACACGATCAAGAAGCACTAAGAAAAACGAAAATTATAATAGGAACAAAAATTTAATCAATTATAACTAAGAAAATTAAACAACTTACACAAATCATTTGAACAATCATTGCTGTTTTCGGTAACTTCCATTTCGGACATCTTTCAATACAATTATTGGATTTTCATCAACTGTTTTATAGCAGACATAGAAAAATATACAAACATTTCACTATGTAGGTACAGGATGACAGACAAAATTCAAATTAATGTGACGTTTAACACCACCGTTTTGACATGATATTATCATACCTAGAATTTTACCGATATAACTTATATCCGACTCGGCTGTTGCTTATAACTAAATAATATTTCAATAGTATTGTGCGATAATTAAATGTAAAAAAAAGATAATAAATTGACATAATGTGGAAAATATTCGTTTTAATAAATTATCTCTGAACAAACATCTCATCTCTGACATGATATAACTTTTTTTTTTTATATGGCCCGCACGGTTTGTGTTTGGGCCACACCCAGGGTAAAAACAGGGAATGGGTAAATAAAAAAAAATTATCAAAGGGAAAGGAATTTAAGAATGGAAATTAAATCTACAAAATAAAAGATCAATTCTTATAGAGCTACATAAAAAGGGAGTGTAAGACAAGATATTTACATAAATTTACTTTCATATTGTCTACATTTTTATATCATTACTTAAGATAAAAGCTGCTTAAAGTTTATTATATACATCTGCGTCTAATGTTGCAAGTAAACAGGATATATGGATGAAGGGAAAGGAATTTGAAGGGAAATGAGATGATTTAACATTACGATCTAGTGTACGTCCACTGGAGGGGGGGGGCTACAAGTCCGTCTACAAGGGGGGGGCGGCGGGGGCTTTTCGCACCGGGTGTCACCTTTTTTTAAGGTAACACCCACCCGGTCTTTCAACTTTAAGAACACTGTACAAACAAATAAAAATCACTAGCATAAAAAATTCTTTTTCAGGGATTCCTCCACTATGTAGAACTCAGCTCTATGTAGAATTCGAGGATTCCCGCAAAAGAGCTGACGCTGTCGTGGGGGATTCCCCATCCCTTACTCGGATCCTGCCTTACGGATGTTTGACGTCTCAGTTGCAACTTGCAACATTTCTCATTTGTTTCGTGATGTGTGTTGTGTTTGGTTGGCGTGTATTATTCTATAATGATACATAATAAAATGAAAATAATATATGTTAGAAACTTAAATGCTGTTTTCTGAAGATTCGTGGACATGATGAAGGACAAGACTCTAAAAATAAAGGCATTTTTTTAGAATTAGTAAAACTATTGTCAAAGTATGATGTAGTGTTGAAAGAACACATGATGAAATTGGAGGAAAATAAAAGTGTTAAAAGACTCTCAACAACGCGTTGGAGTGTTCATTACCGTGCAGTAAAAGGACTAGCAGATAATTTTGAAGGACTTGTAGACAAGTCTAATGGACGAGAAAATGTAGACACCAGAGGTGCTGCACATAACCTCATGCCTGCTGTGTGCAATTACACTTTTTTATGTTATCTTTTCTTCTCGTATGATGTTCTTCGGGAAACAAATGCTGCACCGATTGCAATCACATTGTGTAAGAGGCAATATACATTACAACAAAAAAATCAGAAGACTACGATATTCCAACAGAAAAACATAACTTAACTTCGGCGTAAAAAACGAATGGTTGGTGAGATGGCCAGCGATACGGGACTCACACTGAAAGAGAAACTTCAAAAAGATATATTAGAATGAATGACCCATTCAGAGTTGGAAGAACTCTAAACAAGATCGAAGTCTCTTCAAGATGTAGCTTAATTGTTTTTTGGCGAATACTGAAGAACTGAAATTAACTACATCTAAATTTACGGATTTTTATGATGAGGTCTCAGAAACCGAATTACTTTTGGAGATACCAAATTTGCGAAGACACTTAAAAGCCGCTAATGTCACGATTACTGATTGGGTTTCTCTAGATTTTGTATAGTTTATTGTAGAATGATTTTACAGAATCTCATCCAAACCTTATGATTGCACTGAAATTGTTCATGACGGTTTGCGTGTCCGTAGCATTATGTGAGAGGACTGAAACTCCTAAATAAATATAAATAAAAACTATTTGCGGTCAACAATGACCCAATCGCGGCAAGCAATCTTGGTATATTCCATCGAACACGAGGCAATACAAAATATACATTTCGATGAAGTTAATGCTGAGTTTGCAGCTGTCAAAGCTAGAAAGACGAAAATTTAATTGTATTACAACACCTTTTCTGTCTTAGTTATTATTGTTTTGTTATTTGTTCAATATTATAAATAATATATGATCCATGTCCTTTATCATATAAAACTTATTGCTTTTTACCGATGGGGTGACACTACCAACTACCGCACCGGGTGCCACCCAAGGTAGCTACCCCACTGAGTGTCACTTAAGACTAATAAGTAATTGAAGTCTAACCCATCTAATAAAAAGGATATTTCACTTAAGAAAGTGTCCAATAACACTACTTACAGTCTCTATCAAGGGGAAGTCACTCTGTTCTTGTGATCTATTTTTTACACTTACCACTGTTTAGCGCCTGAGACTAATTCCAATGGTTTGGTTTGGTTCCTTTTCAACCTTAATAGTGCTTATTATCAAGAAGTTGAATAACCTCGATGTTCACTTGGAGGTGGAGCCTTTGTTCATGGGCTCCAGCATTATTTTGATTATTGTATTGACCTCTACATTGAGGTATTTTTGCTATAGACTCTTGCTCGGCTAGCAACCTCAAATAAACTAAACAAAAATAAAAATAAAACTTGTTTTATAAATTACTTATTTATAAAGTACTAATAACGTGGAATACCTGAGCATCTAGTACAATTTACTGTGACGGAGATCCAAGTCTTCCCGCTACTGTGTAACAACCTTCCATCAGTTTGGCATCAAGCGTCAAACCTAAGCTTAAGACTTAGCCGAATTTTAGAACGGTACTATGACGTAATCAATATATATATACTGGCTGATAATTTGATATATTGTTGGTAAAGTCTATGTTAACTAATTAAGTCTTATCCGCCGTTTGGTTCACAAGCCAACAACAACAGTATTTAAGGATTTTTATAGATTTTTTACCGCTTCCGTTTCAGTAGCCGCCGTAGAAATGATAGCAGTAGGTATCATCTGCCAATGTAGCGGTTATCTTCTAGTTTGAATATTGTACATGTGTAAGAGCAACATGACCGGACATATTCTACTCCCTTGCGTCACCTCAGCTTTTATATTTATCAATTACAAAAATATGAATTTTTGTCGTACCCGTACCCGAGAAGTGCCGAGGGAAAAGATTCTTTAATTTGATGACTAGTCCTCGGTGCCATACTTTAAATGCCTGAGCTAAATCCAGAAAGACTATGGATATGGATATTTCTAAAATATTTTGTGGGGCGAGCCTAGAGAACAGACATTTATATGGCTGTTCCATATAGCCTCATGAAGCCTTTACACGAGTATTCTCCTTTTTAAATAGTTGGAGGACGTATCCCTTAGATGAGACCTCCACTTGGTGCCAATTCTAAGGGTCGGTAGTAAGAAAAATAAATGGAACTGCATGAACATGGAACAATGAAATGTGGTTTCTAGAAAATTGAATGTTTAAAATGACATAACAGTTTTAAATATAAATATGTTTTGCCTTTTAATCACTTTTAAACAGTTCTGCAGATTGATTGTGATGTTCCAAAATAAGCAACAGGAAAATATATTTAAAATAAAAATACTATATTATAGAAATAGAATATTATTATCTGCAAATGTAGCTAAAAATATACATTTTATCCAAATGAAATCAGTACGAATTAATCAAACATAGAAGGTATTTCGTTGATAAAATCAGTGTTACATTTTCATGAGAGGCAATATAATTTTTTACAAAACTTAGACAAAACTATTCTAATATTTTAAACTAACAACACAGCACTCGTTATTATACAAATATTAGTTCTAGAAAGCAGCCAACATAATAGCCAATAATACAGATATATGTTATGAAAAATATTTCTATATTATTGGATATATCATAATGCATAGAAATTTATTTTGTTAATGGGCATTTTATTTCTTCTAAGTAAAAATAAGCAATAAAGTCTGCATTAAGTCTTACAATTGCTCTTTTCCCCCTCAACATTAATACTATTTATAATTTAAAGATATTACAACAATAATGGCTTGGCGCTTTCATTATTCAGGGATTAATAACTAAAGTCTATTAAGTAAAGTAATTCTATAAGTCGGAATGTTTTTAATTTTTAACATACACCTTATTTGTAATCCAAAATGTCCTTTATGTTTTCTAAAGTTGAATGTAGCAACACTGGCAGTAATCACTTAATTATTTTTAACATGAAAAGCCAAATAATTTGTATACTGCTTTAACACCACAGTATGTTGTCATGGATTCTTGCTTCTTTTCAATTCCAGAAACAAAATCATCATAGATAAATTTTTTAATCTATGAATGTCCGTCATTTTAAAGTCTTTAATACCACAGTTTGGACTAACACTTTCCACTAAGTCAGTAAAGAGATGCTATTCAATCCCATGAGCAAATATCATGACAAGACCAGGCTCAATCATCATGTGTTCATCAACATGTGTATTATCACAATGTAGCACTAGCACTGCTTGCTTACCAGGGACTCTTTTGCAAACATATTTATCATATAATCTGTAAAAAAATCTAAATAAGATTTTAAAGAAAATAAATTTTATAAATTAAAAAAGATGTTCTTGTTATCTTTTCAAGTAAAAAAATATTTAAAAAGAAAAGTAAGACTTGCATAAAAACACTGTTGAATACCCAGAATTTATTAATATTCATGTTACAATTAATTTTATCATAAAGTATGGAAGCATTTATACCAACCTTCTATTATTTTGTCTAGTTTCTAATGAGGATAAGCCAGGTGGCCACCTTCGTTCATGGCAGTTTTCCATCAGATCATCGATTATGTGGGGTGGACATCCTGATTCTGATAAACTTCTCTTTATCATCATCTGTGAAAGAAATAATATGTTGATAAGGTCAACTCATTTATTGGTCAAGTTGTCATGTAGTGGTAGCTACTGCAATTTTTCTATATTTACAAAAAGTTTTTTAAAATATCATTAATGACTTATAAATAAATTATCTCCCATTGTTAGAGCACAGAACTCATTGTATTTCTAAGAAAAGTTGACTGTAAGTATACTCAGTCTATTACCACCTGCAGGACGTCATCCGGTGTAGATATCATACCACCCCATCGAGTGACCTTTGCTCGAGATAGGGAGTTTGCCCAGCGGACCACTTCTTCACGTTCCATTTGGTCAGCAAGTGCGCGCATTGTAGGATTTGTTACGCGCATCGCTCGCATAAAATCCTAAACACGATATTAGAACATTTATATATATTTAATAATTGTCTGGTTGATTAGATTGATTGAATATTTTAATCTAGACATTAACTTAATCTGACTAAACAAAATGTTTTATTTAACAGATTGTGAAATGTTATACAACACTAAGGTTTATTATTCTATAGATGTGAATTATGAACAATTTCATTTTTAAAACAAAAAACTTTAATCTGCATAGAATAAATACAAGCGTCAGAAATACCTTTAGCAAAGCAAGCTCTCGTTTATGTTCATTAATAATAAGTCTCTGTTCAGCAAGTTCTTGCTGATAATCTGTTAGCTTTTCCTGCTGTGATGTTATAAGAGCTCGTAGTTCTCTCACACAATTGTGTTCAGCTAATTCATCTTTGGGTATAACCAATCCACACCCTGTTTCACAAGGCATTGGTCTCTTTGGATTAAATTCACCTGCAATTAAGGGTTTCTATGGTTATTTTCCAAACATTAAAATTTCACTGTTATATTTTGTATCTGAAATAACATCAAGAACCTCATTAAAAAAAGGAGGTTTACACAAAATGTCTAGAAGGAATATGTTTACAGTGCACTTGAGTGATTGATCAGGGGGAAGTGTGTATGAATTTTCTCACCTCTCAAATTATTGGATTTTATTTGAGAGATGAAAGAATTTGTTTCTATTTAAAATGGTCTCTTAATATTAAGTTTAATTTGAATGTTTAGACCCAACTAAATGTTTCCTTGATTAAACTGTTAAACAATAAAATCTACATATGAAATTAAAATAAGTCACTATACAAGTAACATTCACAAATTGGTTTGGTTTCAGATTCACATGTATAAACAGAATCAATTAAATAGGTAGACATGTTTAATAACAACTATTATGTAAGTAATGCAGGTATTAAAATAGGTTTAACTTACATTCCACTAAGTGTGATGCAAGAGAGTCCAGTTTTAAAACAGCACTACAACCATGTGGTGCATTGTCACAGCTTGTACAAAGTCTGAAATGACCATTTAAAACATACTGTACTATTAATAATTAAAAGCTTCATTCTAAGCTATAAGAATTTAAATGAAATAAAATATACTGTACTATATTGGTTAGAGAGTAGAGAGTATCCCAATGACAAAGAAAAGCCAAATGTTTCAGTTCCATTGAATTGATTTACTGTTTACTAACATGTTTATATTTTCAGTTTTTTTTTGGGAAATGAAAGAAACATAATATCAATTCATTGGCCCAGATACGTGCATAATGTCGTAATAGCAAATACCTTGAAAGTAGGTTACGTAGGATTCTTGGAACTGGTATCAGTTGACTGGCAGTGACAGCCTGCCGGTCCACTGGGCACTTTGGCTGACGACTTATCCACTGTGTAATGCAACCACGGCAAAACGCATGTTCACATGTAGGTGCCTTTGAAAGATAAATAAAATTAGATCTCAAACGGTAAATACAAATTTTACATCTCCCTTCATAGTTAATTAAAATTATGACCAGATATAAAACAAATACGAATACCTGCAAGGGATCTTCTAAAACTCCTGAGCAAATGGGACAAATTAGTTCTTCGTCGACGTCACCTTGAAATCTTTTGGTTTCAAAGCCCATCTTTAACTTCACACAACTATGTCAACCATTCAAGCTTTATGCATCGAAACTATTTAAAAATTCAAATCTTAAGTAAACTTAGCTTTTAATTAACTGCATTGTTATTCGAAGCTCCACTCATAAGAAATACGAACTGACAAATTCTAGACTTTTGAGTTTTGACACAGATATTTTTGACGAACAAATATCAACAAAATAAAAAAAATCTACAAATACAATAATTGTACAGAGTGTCTATGGCTTAAATAATTTAAAAATATACTAATCTGTAGTCTGTAATGTTCTTAGGTGAAGTTTCTATTAGACAAGGTTTTAAAGAGAATGTGTGATATATTTTTTGTCCTATGCACTCTTGCCTGTTTATATCACTTTACCGAAGTTTCTAATATTTTAATCGATAATGCTAAGGTTGCCTAAATACAGTATACTTACTAAAGTAATTATAGAAATATAGAGGTCCAATGGAAACTGAGTAATATATCATGGTATGATATAATTTAAGAATGGAAGTAATAGTGTTCTGTGATCAATGTATTCCTTCATTTGCTAGTTCTTGTGTCACAATACGTTGACTCAGTAGCCACTAGTCATTACTCAGATGTCTGTTTGACATATGTTACATTCTGTCCTGCTTGGTATTAAAATTTTCTTTACATTTTCAATCGCTTCAAAATTTAGATTATTTCAAGATAAAATGGATATAGCTGTACAAATGTATTAAATAAGTAATTCTTTATCAAGTGTGTTTATGTAAATAAAGTGATAAATAAAAATGAGTGTTTTTAAATCTGCAATGGGGTACTTCAGCTCGGCAAGTGCCAACGGGGGCAGTGATAATGATTTTGTTGGTCAATTTGTTGAAATTGGTAATATGAAGCTTCGTGTAAAAAAAGTAATAGCTGAGGGTAAGTTGATTCTTATATAGTGGCAGTGCCAAATAAAATATTAATTATTTCGTTCAGGTCAGCGCACCAATGACGTACATAAATTGGGGGCGGTGGGGTCATTGTCTAAATGAGCACCATATTTGTCAGTATTTATCCGAGTTGGATTCTTAATTTTTCAGTCTGGCTTTATTATTACTAGAAATATTGTTTTAAATAAAACAAAGATATCTTAGTTCTTCACTTCCTCTGAGATTAATATTTTATCTGGCCTTTTAAAAAGTACTTAAGCTAATATTCTAAATAAAATAAAACAAAAAATGTATTGTTATTGGAACTGGCACAACTACTTATTTCAAACTCATATTAATGTAGATTTTATTATTGAATAGAGATTATGACAAATTTAATTATAATAACAAATGATTACTGTAATAATTAAAAAAAAATTTATATATAACTATCTAATGTATTATTATTATTTGGATCATGTCCAAAATGCATCTGCATTATGCTATTATAACTATAGTTTGAAAAAAAATTCATTTTTATTTTCATTACAGGTGGTTTTGCATTTGTTTTTGTTGCTCAAGATGTTGCTACTGGTACTGAATATGCATTAAAGAGGCTGATGGCAGCAGATGAGCAAGCTAATAAAAATATTATACAAGAAATTAGTTTACTTAAGAAACTGTCTGGACACCCCAATATAATCAAATATATAGCTGCCTCTTTTATTGATAAGACAAAAACAAGTCATGGAATGAGTGAATATCTCCTATTAACAGATTTGTGTAGTGGAGGGAGCTTAATGGAAGCGCTACAACATAAGGGGCAGGCTTTTCCATTGCCAACAATATTAAGAGTGTTCTATCAAACATGTAAAGCTGTGCATCACATGCACAACCAAGTCCCTCCTATAGCTCATCGAGATCTCAAATTAGAAAATTTTCTTATATCAAATGAAGGTATGTAATAACCTCTATTAGAACATACAGACAACTTTCTAACTGGTTAGTTCTTGATTAATAAATGTTCTAGGTAGGCAGGCTTAGAGGACTGGTGAGCTATTGAAAGAAAATTTAAATTAAAAATTATGTAAAATAATTATAAGTAAAAAGTTTAATCCGGTAAAAAAGTGTTTTCTTTCAGAAACATTGTTGCTTTATGTTCTATTTGAGAGCTATGCTGCTGTTACATATGAACATTTTTTAATGTTATAAATTTATTATTTCTTTGAAATTATAGGCACAATAAAGCTGTGTGATTTTGGGTCTGCAACAACTGAAGTTTATAGCCCTAATCCATCATGGAGTGCTAACCAAAGAAATATGTTAGAAGAAAATGTAAGTATTGTCATATATATAAATCTGCATTTTTTTTTGTGTGCTATTATGAAGAGTAAGCTAAAATACTTTTTATCTTATCTTAACATACATAATAACTATATTAATTTGCATTTTTTTCAATGAAGTAATGTAATATTATTAAAATGTATTCCTACATATTTATTAAAGTCTCAGCGAAAAATTAAAAAATACTCTCTTCACAATGGCCACCTTTGGCTTTTATACAGGCCTTTGATCTGTTTGGCCACGAATCATTGAATTTACGCACTGTTTAAGGGAAATTCCGCCACTGCTTGCTCCATAGATTAAAATGGAATGGAATTGGAAATAGAAATGTTTTCATCGGTAAAGAGGATATTTCTGTACTTTTCACCTGCGTATCTCAACAGAAGGCCTTTTGATCGATCCATTATCTTTAATTGTAAAGATTAAATTAGGTCATGTCCTGTATATAGACAATAAACACTGAGCTTCAGGTCTTGTTTTATAATACGCGACAGTGTTCCAGCGGGAATCTTCATTTCTCGCGATAAGATTTTTTGCTTCCTAATGAGGTTATGAAGAATTCTGGCTTCAACAGCATCCTTTGTAGTTTTAACAGGACGCGGACGCCCCGATTGTTACTGGTCATCGACAGACGAAGTGTTGTTGTATCTGTTGATAGTAGGATATACGAACATACGGCTAAGCTTTTGAAGTGTCTAGAATATGACTGATGGCTCCATACCCACTTTGTGCAAGACGATGAATGCAAAAAAATCTAATCTTACTCTACAAAATAAATACTACTTTTATTAGTTTATATCAAAATTTAATTATGAGGAGAAAGTTCTCTGACTGGCCAATTTTTATAAATCCCTTGTCTAAATTTGACATTTTTATGAAGCTGATGTCTCATGGCGTAATAAGCCCTGAAAGTAATACCTCATATAAATTAACAATGTTAATCAGTGTTATGCCTTATTTAAAAAATATATATATATATTGTTGTAATATACTAACTATATATAGCAACATTTTTTTTGTAAAGGATTTGATTTTTTAATTAACTTTATTAAACAACATTTTCATTTATTTAGGGATATTTGTTTACTATGTGAATTATTAACATGTAAATTTATTTTAGTTGGCCCAATTTACAACTCCAATGTATAGAGCACCGGAAATGCTAGATACTTGGGATAATAGGAAAATTGACCATGCAGTTGATGTTTGGGCACTCGGTTGTATATTATACACACTGTGTTATATGCAACACCCATTTGAGGACTCTGCGAAGCTTGCTATACTTAATGGAAATTATACCTTAAACCCAAATGACCAGAAATATAAATGTTTCCATGAAATTATTAGTGAGTATTCTCAAGTCTGTTGTTGTTACTTCATAGTATATATGTTTAAAATATTTTATTTCATTTGAAAATTTGACCCAATTATTTATCTCTTCTTCACATATGGAATTGTTTTTACTTGGTCTCTGTCATATTGCCACAGGTATATGTCACAGTTGTGTCTTGAAATATTACAGTTTACAAGAAATTAAATTCCATAGATTTACATACATAGATACATTATTGTTAAGAAAACACTTTTTAAACGGATTGAAGCTTGAAGAATTTATGAAAAACCTGTCATCTATTAGTCGATATCAACTCCGGGGAAATAAATACAGATAACACAACTTTCTCTGCAGTTGTGATACTTTTGACATTCAACACCTTATGTCTTCAGTCACCGTGACCATTCACGCTGTAAAGCACGCGAAACGTAAAAACGTTAAAATTATGTAAATAATTATAAGTTTATAACAATAATACATAGCTTTAATCCGCTTAAAGAGTATTTTCTTAATGTGTAAAAGCTATGTTAACAAAAGACAATACTATCTACATTATTGTTACATACATTTACTGTTAATGAATAGGTTTTCTAATACATATCTGTAACACAGTTAAGGATAAATATATGGCACATATTGTAGCTTGTTTTATATATTACCCTTTAAAAGAATTACATTGTACATAGTAAATCTGACTCATTGTCAATTGTCTGTCAGCATTTTACAGCATGTGTTTGTACAGATAATAAAGTTCATGACCCCTTTCACTCTATCATACATTTTTATTTGAAACTCTTAGGATAAGAGATCACCATTCGGTGTCCATTTGTTTTGTTATATTATACGTAAACCATGAATAGAAAAAAAACCTTAGTTTCGTGAACAATTTTTTTTTCTAAAAGGCAAGTAAGTTATCAGCCTTTTATCTCTGAGTCGGTTCCCACTCCATGTTCTTCACCGTACCCAGGTGTGTTAAGTAGAATTAAGACTTGAGAGTCCATTGTACAGTCGGGGTTTGAACCTACGATTCCAGGGACAAGAGTCGCACGACCAGGAAATCATGAATCCTTAGGTGAAATTCTCCTGATTGTGCCTGTCCAGCGAACGCTAGAACAGCAGCTCAAGGACTGATTAATGGTATACTTGCAGGTGGTTGCCTAACCGTGAACCCCGAAGTGCGACTATCGATAAGCGGAGTGCTGGAGCGGCTGGCCGCCATAGCCGAGACACAAAACATCAATATCAAGCAACCACTCAAATTTGAGCGTAAAAAAGTTGAACAATCTGTGGCCACTAGCTCGCCAGGTAATAAGAAGTCAAGTAAATATTACACTACCATATCTTAAACGTTACGGTTCTAGTTTTTAATTTATCGCGATCCAATCGTTCGGTGTTTATTTTCCAATTAATCGAGCTAAAACTGGTCAAGTGTTTTTTGACTTTTTACACTCAAATTTTTTGTTTTGTTTTTAATTAGTTCCCTAGAGATTTATTTAACGGTAAATTGTGACATTCCAATGTTTCATCCAAAAACGTCGCCAAAGGTAAGAATTGAACATTGTTCTATGAAAAAAGGTAGTATAGCATTTATTTGACTTTCATGTTGTTTCTTTATACATTTATAATAAGTACATTCTCTAATTAACATTTGCTAGGTATTAGGATTTCAAATTGAAAAGTGCAATATTATAAACTCGGCATATTATAAACTTTCGATAACGAGCTTTAAATAAAAAAATGTATTTTTCAATAATGATTAAATTCAACATATATTTAGGAAAACATATATCGAAAAGTGAGATATGTTCACAAACCAAACCTCCAAACTAAAGCAACATCTGTCTCTTTCTATCGCAATATGAACACGATTTGATAGAACGAGACAGTTGCAAAACAGAATAATAAGGTCTTATTATAAACGTGTTTCTTACCATGGTTACGATTTTGAAAGATTGGTTACCATGGTAACACAGTCATATAACGTTTTATAATAATTCCGATGGTGTTTTTATAAATAAGGGGGTGAAAACATATTTTCAACAACACATTAAAAAGCTTTGTATATGCGTTACGGTTTTTAAAACCATTAAAACCTACTTGGTGACAGAATAAAAATATTTTTCTAGATTAAGGATTTAAGACATAATCTGTGCCTAAGACAATCATCGCATTCCATTGGTATTCATAACTAATAATCTATGGTTAGTAAAAGTACTGTATTTTCACATTTGCATAATGAAAATATTAACGTAGGTAATAATTGTATGTTAAAAATGGTCATAATATTTCATGTCATTAATTTTGTGTTGACTATACAATTACGAATATGTATGTACCAAACTTCACTGGGAAATATTTCCAAATGCTTTGAAACACGCCTCAGTGTTTTTATTGACAAGTTAATCACATATGGCCTTATTGAAACGTGGACTAGAAGTACCATGGTGACAATATTTTTCTATATAAAAATATTTCAACCTAACATGCCCAGACACAATTCCTTATACGCCCTAGATTATTTTTAAACCACTGTAACACCACACAGAAACCAGCAATGCATCCGGCTGCAAAAGAGGTATTTAGGCTTGCTATGCAATTTCATAAGAGATTTTATCACGTTTATTTCAAGTGAACAGTCATATACAGTGGAATCTTGATAACTCGAACCTCGTAAAGTCGAAAATGGAATTATTTAGACTTCGTAACTGGAACAAAATGATATTTCCCTACGAAGTATTGATAATACATATTTATACTCTATAACTCAAAATTTAAAAAGGAAATCGTAGTTGTAAAATATAATGAAGTCGTACTTGGAATTCCCCGAAATAATAGCTATAAAATCCAAAATAAATGTCCGGGTTCAGGGCTTCAATAAATTGTTTTTACATATAATACCGTCATAAAAAATATATACTACAAAACTTAAGTTATATTGTTATTCAAATTCGACTCTACGAAACGACAAAAACACTTTAAAATCGCGCCCCTGTAAGTCGTTTGATTTCAGCAGTTAAATCATATGTATCTCGAAGTTATTATTAAGTCGAAAACTAGTTAACTCGAGTTCGGCGTTCCCTAGTAGAAATTCGAGTTATCGAGATTAAATAAATTAATATGTCTAGCATTTATTTGTAGGTCTTAGCTTTGAACAAAATAAATATATGATATGAATATTATGACCAGACATTTTCAACACTGGGTATATGCACTAACACGGTGGCTTGACTAAATGTTTTTTGGGTTAATAAAGCTTCGTGTACACTTAGACAATATACGTAAATTTGGTACAAGAATTCGATTTTAGATAGTAAGTGCAATTGACGTTGTAGCCAAGTTATTATGATAAATACTTGGGGATTTGGTTATTGCTAGTAAACTAACATGCATTGGTGTATCTAGGGTGTCAGACGGTATGCAACCTGAACCTCTATATACGCCAATGCTCTGATAGGGTTAAAAATGTTTAAATAAACTAATAATGGCAACATTAGTTTTATTTATTATACCAGGAGTACTTTCAAGTGATTGAGCGTCTAAAATGGTAATTTTTTATTTTTTTTTATGCTAACTCGTCGCATTTCTCATTTACTAATGCTTTTAATGTTATAACAGCCATTCATGAACGCACTGTAATCCTTAATTAATCACGTTGTGACGCACAAGATGATTGAGCATTTGTTAGCTATTTGTGGCTTATAGTACGTATATGAGAGGTTTATTTACTAACGCTAATTCTGTTGTCAAATGCCATAATTGCAGTTTAGAGTTGCTAGATACAATCCTAGAAAAAAAACTCCAGTTATTCCAACTCGCCAATGTAATACTCATCACATACTAACTAGCTGACCTTTAAAAGAGGTTTTATATTTTAATTAACACCTGTTTTCTTGAGTATTAATGTTATTTATCTAGCTTCTACGTAGTGATAAATTACTAGTTCCAGTCGATATGTTTACGCAAGTTCTGGCAACACAAACCCACCAGCATTTATTTGATTTGAATAAAAGAATGTTGTGTTGCATCTTTATAACAGTTAGCTTAACAGTGTGTTGCATTACTTACGATAACTTTAATTACTTACGATAACTTAAACAAGTAGTGTTGCTAGCACTAGAAAAACTTTGTCTTACATAATTATATAAATACACTAAGATAATGAGTCAAATAATTAGTATACATTATTTATATTTTCTAAACGATATTTCTATTTTAAATAATTTAATTAATCATTTGTAACGATTGATTAGTTTTTACTTGTAATACATAAAAACAAATTACGATTCTATTACTTGCTAGATGATGCATGTAGTCTAGTCGCTTGTGTTTCAAATTGATTTATTGCATGTATATGTCGTATAATTAAAAAGTCTTCTAACGTGTTCGATTGTGTTAAGAACTTAAAAAATCGCCTCAATAAAATATCGTATGGAAATATGTTGTATTAGAAGACTTTTTAATTTGGCCTTATTCTACCTGCCCCTTACATATCACATTTTCTTTTCATTTTAGGTGTTTTCAACTTTTTCGGATGCCCGATTGCTTTCTCCTTTAAATGATTGGCGCATGCTACATCCCTTGAACACGGAACATTTGCTTGCTAGATTACGGATATGCTCGCAATGATGAGTATTTTTTCATTTATTAGCTATGTTTGGAATCATAACATTATACTTAATGTATAAATAACTTGCGATATAGTTGAATAATTTTTATTTTTTATTAGGAGGAACGCGGTAATATTAAAAAATCCTGTACGGTGTGCTAATATTGTTACACGCAACAATAAAGGCTAGTATTTGTACTTTACAATTATAACAAAAAGATGCATTATTATATGTCTCGCGGTCTCGCATTCTTTGCCTGAATAATTTCATTTTTCTCAGTTAATACCTCATCCTTCTCTTGTTGAAGTTAAGCCTATGGAGCCTGTCAGTAACATTCGCCGTCTTTGTTTTTCATGTATCAGTCTTCCCAGTCCCTGTCTCACTTTGTCAGTACGGCGTGGTCTTGCGTCTTTGTCGCACCGCAATATACACCTTAGCTTAGTATTCAATTTGAAAGACATCTAAGATATATAACTCTTTAAAACAGTATTCATTATATTAATCTCTGTTTAATATAAACCCGCGTTCGTAAAATGTCAATTAATATTTGTATATTGATTATTGATAGTGCTGTGAACTAAGTATTTCTCGTTCACTAAGTTATTTAATTTTTTTTATTTATTAACTAAAATAAAATAACATTCCAAATTATTAGACGCAGTATAACTGTGATGATTTTTTGTTGAACTCAAACGTTTTGTGAGAAAATTTACTATATTGAAATAATTATTTGGAAATTTAATAAATCATAATATGTTAGATTATTTTTAATATTGAATTTGTTACCGTTATGTGATAACACGTTAAGTTTTTAAAAATGTTGCTTTTTTTAGTATTTTTTAAGGAAACAAATTTTAAACATCACTCTAGGCTAGTTATCTAATAAGTTACCAATCGCTTAATATTAAAAAATCTAAAATTACATTATGTAATGTTTATTACAAATTGTATTTAATTTTATTATTAATCTAGGTGCTGTAATTACTTGAAAGTATTCCGCATTACACTAGTATTGACGTTAGTTCATGTTTCATCGAATACACGAAAGCTATCGTGTCTATGGAAAAGCTTTTATAACATTTCTTATAAATTATGGTTTGCATATAATGCATTTATGGGCTATTTAAAAAGGAAGGGGATTCAAAGAGTCGAGTTTTACAAAAAGTTTTAAGCTTGTCTAAACATGACAGTAGATTTCGTCTACTCGATACGCCCAATGTCAATCGTCAATGTCAAGGGAGGATGTCCCTTAAATATTTAGGGATCAGACGGTCAGTATTGATCCATTTATTAATGTGTAAATGCGGCAGAAATAATTATTCAGCATTTTTGTGATCCATCAATATAGTCAATTGTGTGGGTGTGTGTGTTGATTTGCAGGAACACTCAGAGTAAGATGTTGGATCACATTTTTTCCAAATTAACCTACGTAAAGTATTTTTATGTTTATGTTTATTAAAAAACTATCTAAATTACCTTAATATGGCATTAAGGTAAGTTGTTTATCGTCCATTATTACGAAACACATCTACTTCTAAGAATTATCTTCTGATCACTGATGAAATTGAAGTCAATATATATTGAAAGTGGAGTACGACCACTTGATATTGGATCGCGATATTTATTGACCCGTGTTTAAATATTGTCAATCTAGAATAGTTTTTCTAACATGATCTTGTAAGAATCAAATGTAATACCGGCGAATATAAATTTTACTATTATTAAATATTAATAAAAGATCAGATATTTTGCTTAAGTAAAATATTTTTTACGCAACAAATCAAAATCATCACTGCTATAGCCAAGTATTTACCATTGAAAATGCTGGCAAGGTAAATTGATAGTATAATGTTTTTAATGAAAGCGAAAGGTATTTTTCCTGTTTTGAGGCTTAAATATTTCTATTATAAATATACATTGCTCAAATATCTGTTTAAGGATATAACTTTAATAATAAAAGAATAACGGACGGAAGCGTGATTTCAAGCGAAATATAACGTAAGTTTCTCAAAAATTTCCAGTTTAGATAATAATGTATGAAAACTAGCAACCTCCTTATGCTAATTCTGATGTACAAATCTCTAAACTTTTACTAGCTATTACAATCATAAATTAACAATAAAAAATGTAAAACTAAAAATCCCTTATAATTATTAAATGTTGCTAAATTTGTGAGATATGCAGAGGCTGGAGCGGGGCTACTCATGGCGGGGACAAGGGCGGGCTTGGTGAGGTCATGGCGCGTATACGCCTCTCTCGTAACTTTACGCACGTATTCGTTGACAAACGGTACTGTTCGAAACATATATTTTTAACGTTTAGTTCCAAACCGCTGCTGTAGTACAAAATGTTTCAATTATGTTAATTCTTTTTGATCTCGTGTTGTAATAATGTTGTGCATCAGAGTTAGCAGTACAATGTATTGAGCACTTAATATAATTACTAGCATTTGTAATTAATTATTCCGTCATTGTAATGACACTGTTAAGTAGTGTATAGAGCAGGCAATATTTTTGTTACTATTAGTATAAGTTTAACTTTGTACGATAAATATTTTAATCAATAAATATTTAAAATTAATTTTAGTTTTATTTTGTATTTATAGAGAGATTTTTGTTTATTGTAAGATTAAATGATTTTTTATAGAGCAATTGAGAGTTCAAAAACTGAATTTTACCTCTAAAGTTCCGTGAACCAGCAAGATTGTTGCCGTATAACTGATAGTATTGGTTTTGGCTTGTTGTATCATTCTTGTTTTCAGGTTTCACAAAGAAAACATCTTATAATGTTCGCTAAACATAGAGTCTTGACTTTGATAGTCAAAATGTGTTTTATTTATCTTCAGGGCTCCCATAACCTTTAGGATTTTAATTGGAATACGGTCTTTAATGCTTAGATGTAAGGTGTATTTCGCAATGCGTAATAATTACGTTGTCTAGCGTTGACGGTCGTGTTAAATTTAATAACAAATATCTTACCATAGACTACTAATTTTAAATATCTTTCAGGTGGAAAGGATAATGGTCCGAGCGTTCCAGAAGCACCGAACCCCCGGCCCCCAGAGCCAAGTAGACCTCCGCCCCCTGCCAGACCTCCAGCGGCGCCCCATTACATGCCCCCGCAAGTTCCAGCTTCAGGTGGTATATTTTCATCAATCAAAGATGGGGCTGGTAGCTTCCTTAAAAATCTGAAGGACACCTCGTCGAAAGTTATGCAGACTGTTCAACAGTAAGTTTATTATCATTGTTAAAAGCGCTGAAATCATATGAATATTAATTTGATGCCGCTGAATTTTTACATAATTATTGGATGAATTTTTGGAAAATATCTCTAATACTAAGATCGCGGCGGGTAGCAGATGGTGTACTATGACAACATTTAATTACACTAGTTAATCATAATATGCGTTTATATTCGTTAAAGAAGTTTTTAAAAAACAAATGCTTACGTTCTATAATCTTCTATATATACAGGACATAAACTTGCTTCACCTTCATCTATTCTCTATGATCTATAATCTATTATCTATACTCAGATTCAAAGACAAGTTAAGAATAGAGTTAAGTGCGATTTCCTTACTCTGTAAAAAAAACAAACTTTACTCTTAGATTACTTGTCTCTGAATCTATTATCTATACTCAGATTCAAAGACAAGTTAAGAATAGAGTTAAGTGCGATTTCCTAACTCTGTAAAAAAAACAAACTTTACTCTTAGATTACTTGTCTCTGAATCTATAATCTATTATTTATGCTCAGATTCAGAGACAAGTTAAGAATAGAGTTAAGTGCGATTTCCTTACTCTGTAAAAAAAAAACTTTATTCTTAGATTGTTCTAGAGTTTATGACGGTGAAGAAAGTTAATGTCCTGTATATATAGCAGATTATAGAACGATAATAAGGAAGCTACTATTTTGTATTACAAATATTCCAATAAAAGCCATAACAATTTTCTTACAGGTCCATAGCCAGGGCGGATTTGGATATTAGCTATATAACAAGTCGTGTTATTGTTATGTCCTACCCCTCGGATTTACTCGAGAGTGCTTACAAAACTAACCATATTGAAGATGTTAGAGTGAGTCAACTAGACATGGAATTTTATTTATCATAATCATAAATGTACTTATGAAATATTAAATTTTGTTGAAAGCATGGTGATTTATGGACATAAGTCAGCCTTGAGACTACAAAGTATTTAGCATGTTTATTATAATATCCTTAACATAAGATACGCACATAAAATAGATACAATATACAGTTTTGTATAGACCAAGCTTAATATGGGCTGTCAATGTCGATTTGGCACATTGTCAATGTCAAAATAAAAACTTTATTTTTATCTGTGATACAAAATAAATCAAATCCCGGCTGTACATCTTTATATCGGGATAACAATTATGAATCGAGACTGCTTTAAGTATAATGTTTGTATATCTAATAATCTAATTCGGGTTAACCAAAAATCGAGGTGGCAGGCACAGAAGGCTGATTTGTCTATAGAAACATACAATCCAAGATACATGCAATAAGACCAATATAAGAAGATGCCAGCATTACTAGGTTATTTTTATATTTGCAAAGTTTAATAATATTCTTTTATTTCTGGTAAATAAAATTGAACACAAGAACAGAGTGTCTTGGCTTTAATATAGACTATAAGTAGCGTTATTGGACACTTACTTATGATAACAATCCTTTTTAGATAATTAGGTTAGACTTAAATTACTTATTAGTCTTAAGTTCGTAATGTTCCATGAAAAATCTGGTGGTATTTTTCAGTTATATCTCGAGAGCCACCACCCAGGTGGAAAATACTGCGTTTATACAGTTCATGATGCGAAGGCCAGGTTTCCGAGACGACAGTTAGTGACGGACACATCCGTGTGGCCCACTGAGGAACATCGTGCTCCGTTATTAGCTCCATATTACGCTTTATTACAACATATGTATCAGTATTTGGGAAAGGATGCTAAAAGTGCGCTCGTTATTGCGTGTCCGGTGAGTTTTATTAAGTATTTTTGATATTATTCCGTAAAAACTGATAAACTATTAGTCTAGCAAGTATTCACTTACAACTATACTATACTGCAAAAGATTTATATATTTTTTATATTTCTACCCGTAAATTTTAAAAATAAATTATATCTATTTAGTATCTAACACAGTTGCTTGATGTATTAAAAAAAATGTGTGCGTGTACTAATGTACACACGTAAGAACTTTTTTATGACCTTATTTTTCGAAAAATGATCTACTATATGCAACTTCACAGATGTTGGTTTAATAGAGTTAAATTAGATAAAGTTTAACAAAAGGCTTTTATTATCATAGACATGAATACAAATAATACAATTATTTCATTTTACCTACTACTAAGATTATTACAGAATTTCATTAATTGTAATAGAATTATTACTATCATTGTTATCGTTATTATATATTTTTGTTATTAATGGCTTCGAATCAACCGTGATAGGGACAAGAAAAAGATGGAGCGTAATGGAAAAATGTGACGCGTAACCGAAAAACGTGACGGTAATTTTTTTCCAACGCCGATAAAAAATCTTCACTTCAAAATTGACGTAACGTCATGGCTATCAAAAAAATTAATCACCTTCCCCGAAGTTATAGATGATTGAATTTTTAAAAGCAAGGCAACCTTATATCATGGAAGACTATTTAGACCAGTTTTTTTTGTCCATGTCCCTTAGCCTTTCTATAACTCTTATGCTCTACTTTGTATGATACATAGTCTTTAATATTAAAATATATAATCGTTCACTTAAGAAACTTAAGCTTTCAAAAAATAACAAAAAACCGAAATTTAAATTAGAACTTATTTTAATTTAGTGCGATCCATGCGCTTGATACTTGCTGCACAGAGATTTTATAGTAGATTACATTTGGTTCACTTCTTCTCTTGAGGAGAAGAGAAGACTGTAATACAACCCACGTGAAGACCCATTGTGTATATCCAGCCGATTGCGATTGCCCCCTGCCCCCTGGGGTGTGGGAAACACTGTTTTAAACCATAAGTTTTGACAACAATTATAGTTAACTGTTCTTATTATTTTGCCATTATAATGATTAAAATGCCTATTTTTATGGCTGACCCTGCGTGTTTTATAATTAATCAATTTGAATGTACCACTTAATGTACAAGAAAATCTATTTATTTTTTTAACTGTTAACACTGCTATTGAATTCTCTCGAGTTGTTTTAACTTATACTATTTTCAGGATGGTAAATCAAGGTCGGCGATGCTTCTTTGTGGTCTCCTTCTGTACGCGAAATTAGTAACGGTCCCCGAAGACGCGCTACAAATATTTGCCGTGAAGCGAACGCCAATTAATATATCGCCAAGTCAGCTACGATACTTATACTACCTACATAATATAGTCAGGTATATATACAATTATTAATTTTGATACTTTTAAAACGAATATAATCGTTAATGATATAATAATACGCATGTTTTATTATTATTAAAATGAGTCAACTATTATTTGACTAAGAGACCTATTATTGAAGTGATAACTTCTTATGACGGTAAACACCTTCGTTACGTAACGCGTTACGGCGCCGGTATGTCTAGCTTCCCTTTTTGTCACTCTTACGGCAGTGGTAGGCAGGCTCCTCTCACTCTAACCCGCTGAGCTGTATTTTGCCTCTCTACTCAGTGTTTAATATGCGTTAGACATTTACTGTTGACAGTGAGCATATAACCTCAAACTATCACCGTTTTTGAAAGTGATTAGTATAAAATATATTTTATTAATAAATTACATATAACCTAAGCTATTCTTAAGTTGAACAATTTCAATTGTAAAAAGTATATATATTATTAGTTGTTATTTAGTTTATTACAAAATTAATAGTTCAACTTAGTTTAGTTTAAGTTAGCACTTCTATCGGGCGTCCCGAAACGCACACACTTTTTAATATATTATTTGGGGATTAAAGTACATTTTAAAGCATGCATTTAAATTTATTGATGTATGTTGAAAAATATCGATATTGGCATCGTCATTAGCAGCAGGGTTAGGTCATGTGTCATGGTAAATTCGAGCACAAAAGACACGATTCGTTATTTTCATGTAACAGGGGTCAAACGGGGGCCGGCTCATCTGATGTTAAGTGATACCGCCGCCAATAGACACTCCAGAGAGCTCACAAGTGCGTTGCCGGCCTTTTTATTTTTATTTATTTTAACTTGCATTTGTCGTACAATATTTCATTTAAGTTTTTTTAACACTACAAATAATACTTTTGCTTAAATTATAACGAGCAGCGGGCTCAATAACAATCTACTAGACCCACCTCGGTCCAACGTCTCATCATCACAATGCTCCACTGAATATTTAATCTGAACTGTCAGGAGTTGCATACGCATTGTCAATAGTCAAAAACGCGCCTGAATCCCTGCATTTGCCCTGCTGTGATTGGTCGTAACAATATTCGTACTTATTTTCATTTATTGTATAATAACAAATCGAATCAAATTAAAAAAAAATACATTATCATTAGTAAAAGTTATAAAAGAATTCTCAATTATTATAGAAACGATCCTAACATTCCCTGCCATATACAACTAAGTGACGGGGGTACACGTCTCATCTGAAATATTTAGAATTTTGCCGCGATCAACTTCAGGTCTCTAACATTGGAGCTGACTAAGACTGCATATTTTAAATATTTATTTTCTTTTCAGACCCGAACCCGTGTTACCACATTTTAGACCAGTATCTTTAGTTTCGTTAACCATTCAACCAGTGCCATTATTTACGAAAGCCAGGTATGTGTTTTTTCCTTGTTGCGGTAAATGAAAAGCATGAATGAAACAATGTGTTTCTATAATAATTATTACTGTTTATTCTTGACTTAGTTTTTGAACCAAAAATCTTAGAACTAATAATTAACTTAACAGTTTATTATTTAATAAAAATCCTTCAAAACAATTATTTCAATCCGATTCCCAATTAGAACGTAAACAATATTCTTATGAAATGCTTCTTAAATATTGAAGTGCCAAGCTGAAACTCGCATCTATTTCCACAGACTCTAAATCTTGCAATAAAAAGAACTCAGTTTTGACAAATGACAGATGTAATAAACATAATTATTACTTTTTAGGTTAGTAGTAAACACAATTAAGTCTAAAAATATTCTGGAAGTTTAACTATATATTTCACTATAGTATATAAAATTATAGTTAAAAGAAAACAATTTTTTAACCGGATTAAAGCAATTTGTATTATTATAAACTCATAATTATTTACATAATTTTAAACTTAATTTTTACAGCGTGCGTGATCACGGTGACCGTAAAAATGTAAATAATTATAATTTTATAATAATTCAAATAGTTTTAATCCTCTTAAAAAAATGTTTTCTTTCAATGTGTAAAAGCTATCTTAACCAAAGACAATACCAAAATTATAGTTATTCGTTAATACGTGTAATGCACACAGTTAACGAATAACTTAAAAAAAATACTTTAAACAAGTCAAAATAGATCAAATAATTTTATATCACTGAACGAGATTAATTAATGTAGTTCAATTAAGACACCGACTAAACTTCAGGCAAATTTAATTTGTCATATAACCCGACCAATAAAAATAAAAACCCGCACTGTGCTAAATTAACAATGATTATGGTAACACGAAGTAAATACATATATATACATGCAAATTGACGTTTAAAAAATTTAATACATTAAAGTCTATTGTGGAAATAAAGTTGATTTTAGCATAGTTTAAAAATTGTTGCCATATGGAGAAATGATTTCCAGCTTAAGATATTAATCATTGCTATTTTATTATACTACTAAGGGATGGCTGCCGACCCTACCTCGAAGTGTATAATGAAGACAGACTTATATCTCCTCCGCTGCGAGGCTACGAAAGCTTACATTTGTACAATATGGCGGAAGGAAAGGTAATTATATCGTCTACATAAACATATCATATTCCAACTCAAACTCAATTTTTTAAATTCTTACCAATGCTTTATTACCAACTTTGTTACCAATAGTAACACAGTTTACACGCGTCAACAAAGAAAAATTAATATTATAATAATAATATTAATATTATAAATCAAAAAATATATTTATTCATATATATTTTTTGCATATACAGGGTGTCCCAAAAGTCGACGTCAAGTCGAAATTTTCTCATAGGTAATGCCACACCAGTTATCAGAAAAATTAAAAAAAAATAAGTCATGTATTTTTGAAGTTTAGGGAAATTTTCCTTTTATTCCAGATAATGTACACCATGTGACAGTTTTTTCATTCCTGTTGTTACAAATATTTACTTCTTGCCAATTTTTTTTCTCTTACGTCATCCCGAATAGTGTTTTATGTAACCTATGATCCTTAACTCTGTGCTGATCACTCCAACTTTTAGGAAAATGTCATTTTATAATTTTCAAAATTAATTTTCGCACTACTTCAACTGATCGTCCTGAAAAAAAAATGTACTACTCCAGTTTGGCAAGTAGCTTTAAAAGTTAGCGCATTTAATAAGGATTCTACAGTGGTATAACACTGAGTCCATTATTTCTTAGATCGGCCATAAGATTTTTTTTTTAAACAAAGTCTGTTTTTAACAATCTCTTTGAAATTACAACAAATGATTCTAGCGCACCCAAAACGTTCCTAATGACCACAGCGTGGTTTAAATAACATGGAGAGAGACATTCCATAAAATGTGAGCGAGACAGATAGTGACGCTTATGACATACGGACGCAAATAAGTAAAATAGACAGTTTCTTTTTTTATGATTAGATTTATTACTATATATTTTATAAAAGATGTTCAAATTGCGGTCCTTCAGCTGCAATATAGGCTCGACATCTCCTTAAAAAAGATCGTGAAATGAAGCGGGCAAATCGTCCATTATTCACAAATTCTACTGCTTCCGCTATTCTCTGTCTAAGCTCTTCTACATTTTGAATCGACTTGGAATAGACTTTTTCCTTTACTGCTCCCCAGTAAAAAAATCAAGAGGATTTAAATCAGGTGAGCGGGCGGGCCACGAGATTGTACCACCCCGCCCTATCCATCTGTCTGGATACTCCTCGTTAAGGTGGTTTCGAACTAAGCGGCTGTAATGCGCTGGACAACCATCTTGCTGGAACCACATATCTCGTAAAATAGTAAGCGACACGTCCTCCAGCAAATTGGGCAAATGATTTTGTAAGAAATCTAAATAAATTTCAGCATTTAAAACTTCTGGTACCTCAAAAGGCCCTATGACTTTTCCGTTCAAAATTCCAGTCCACATGTTAACTTTGAAACGGTACTGTGATTTGTCCGACCATAAATTTTTTTCTAAGAATTGTGGGTCTTCTCGGTGTTTTTGAATTATTGTTTGGCAAAAAGCAACCCGAGGTTCATAATCTCGAGGTAATAAGGATTGTACTCGCTGTACATGAAATGGATGTAACTCATTTTTTTTTAGTATTCGGTGAGCTGTACTTTTGGGCACACCTGTGCTGGCCTCAATTCCACGTACCGAACAACTTGGGTCCTTATCAACTGCTTGAAGGATAACTGCCTCGTAGGGTAGTGAAATTCTACCTTCACCGTGCACTTGGTTTGGCAGTCGGCCCTCAGAGAACAGTAGACGGTGCACATTGGTTAAAACTCTGTGATCCGGATAGCGATCTGCATTAGGGTATCTCTCGCGATACCGTTAAACTTTCCCCATGAATGAGGTGCATGTTAGCATATTCCTGTGTAGTGTACGTAGCCATGGTATGGTACAAATACACAATAACACGTAAGTCCAGGGAAAAGTAAAGGTCGTCGTAGATCACAAATGTAAAATCCAAATCACAAGCAAACAAGTCCGTAAACGAAGCCAAAGTAGTTAGAACACAAAATAACACCAGCGAATACGAAAAGATGCGTAGTAAACGAAGGAGCGTTGCGTACTGACCTGTAGTGCGTGTGTCAATAGCAATAAGTAGCGTCACTATCTGTCTCGCTCACACTTTACGCTATCTTATTTAAACCACGCTGTGGTTATTAGGAACGCTTTGGGTACACTAGAATCGTTTTTGTAATTCCAGAGAAATTTTTAAAAACAGACTTTGTTTAACAAAAATTTTTTTTTATGGCCGATCTAAGAAATAATGAAGTAAGTTTTATACCACGTTAGAATCCTTATTAAATGCGCGAACTTTTAAAGCTGCTTGCCAAACTGGAGTAGTAAATTTTTTTTTCAGGACGATCAGTTGAACTATTTGAAAAGTTGGTACGGTATAAAATGACATTTTTCTACAAGTTGGAGTGATTGGGACAGGGTTTAGGATCATAGGTTACATAAAGCACTATTCGGGATGACGTAAGAGAAAAAAAATTGGCAAAAAGTAAATATTTGTAACAACAGGAATGAAAAAAACTGTCACATGGTGTACATTTTCTGGAATAAAAGGAAAATTTCAATAACTTCAAAAATACATGACTTAATTTTTTTTTTAATTTTTCTGATAACTGGTGTGGCATTGCCTATGAGAAAATATCGACTTGACGTCGACTTTTGGGACACCCTGTATAAAATATACAAATGATCACTTAACGTAAGAGAAAAAAGAGGGTATTTCATTTTTATTATAACTTTTTTTATTTTATTTATGACTTTTTTTGTGAATTAAAATGGCGATTTAAAGAAGTGGCGTCTTCTAGTTCGACTTCCATATCTACGGCCGCGGTAATGTCTTCAATTTTGACAGTCTCATCTGTTGGTTTCGGTCTGGTGTTTTATAAGAAATCCTGGTAACAGGTAACACTGCCCTTGGACGCCACTGTGTCTGGTGACGTGTTAGTGGTAGCATACCACGCGCGACAACAGCTCGGACGACTCCAACGAGTTCCGATGCTGTCCGTCTCCTTCCATACCGGTTTCTTGGCGTACGACCAGCACGTTATTAAATTTACTAGGTAAGTTCGACTTTTATTAGAATTTTTGCCTTTGATGCAGGCACTGGACCGATTCAAGTGGAATAGTGAATGGTTTAGATTTACAATTAGATGCTTTTTTTGTATTTAAGACATTTTTTTTTTAATTTTAACACAATTTATTTTAATCTTTAAAAAAAACTTCAAATTGCGCCGGGTCAAAAATAGCGACGCAATGGATCACCCTAACAATGGCTTTTACCCAGGGCTATAGATGTTTCATATCAAAATAAAGCGTATTTTAATGCTAATAATGTTTTAAATACGCTATTAAAATTGTTTTTATATAATACAGGGACAACAAACGGGCAGGAGGTTCACCTGATGTTAAGATACCGCCCATGGACACTCCACACGGCCAGAGGGCTCGAGAATGCGTTGTCGATATGCGGGAATCCAAAATTATCCATATAATGTAAATCTCTATACTGCGAAAATAATTATTTAATTAATATTTTTCAGATCTGAAATAGACGGCATAGACGATGCATCGCCCGTGAATGACCACTTTTCGGCGAACGTGTCGGTGGTAATAAGCCTAGTGGTTCAAAATGGCGAACGCCGCAAACCACGAAGCGATGTATGGGAAGAAGACCATTCCTTCCCCATACGAATGTCGGATGTATTATTCTCTTCGACGTTGGAGAGAGATGAAACTGTTGATAACTTTGGTAAGTGTTTCTTGTCGTTTCCTTTTTTTTTTTCAAGTAAAACAAACATCTATTTGATATAATTTTTTGAATTGTGTAACGAAAATAAATGTTTTTTTTTTATAAAAAAAAACCTGGAATTAACGTATATTTTATAATTTTATTATGCCGTATTTAGTTCTTGTCGTAATCAGCATTACGTGTTCAAAATAATTTCGATGTATTTGCCAGGCGTCACGTGACTTAAATTTTTTCTCTTCAGAGTAAAAACCGAATCAATCTTAGCAAAAGTGTTTTTATTGAAAGCATTTGGCAAAAAGAGACGAGAGAGACTTAGTTAAAAGTGTTATTAGATGTTGGTTGTCTCGATTTATAGACACCAATCTTCCAATTTTTCTACGTGGCTAGGTTAATAACATTGAAATCTTATGTTTTGACTAATTTTTTAACCGTGTGGTTAAACTTTAATTATCGACACTACTATGTAGATAATGATGGATTTCAAATACGGTCATGAGGCATAAGAGTCGTTTTAGCCAGTTTTCTGAATGCTTAAGACGATGTAAAAATATGGAGTATAACACAACACTAACCTTAATTTGTATACACAATTTATATACTAAGTAACGTACTAGGACTAAAATGTGTTTATTTCTCTTCAAATGTTAATATATATTATTAATGTTCAGCCAATCTACGAAGCAATCCGCCGGCAGTACCGCCCACAAGTATGTAACGCTTGTAGTGTGCATGCATTTGGGTTTATTTAATATGAAATATATTTTTAATATGAGATTCTTTTGTAATATATTAGTAATAGATCATTGCGTTCATCATAAATGCACTTAGGCTTAATGAGACTTCAACAGTCTCATCACGCGTTTTTAAAATGCAAGCATTTTTTTGTAGTTTACCTCAAAGTGTAGTAGTGATTTTTCTAGTATGCAATTAACACTTGGTCCTATAGGGAAAATAATTCGTGAAGACACTGGCATGCCTTAACCATAAATCAATTTGTCATTGGCTAACTCAAAAGAAGGCTGGTTGTTCTAAGATTTGCAGCATTAGTGTCGTGTCTGTATTATCATTTAGCGGTTATCAATAGACAACTAATATTTCCAAACAACTTTTTTGCCTCAATCAATCGAATTCAAGTCAATTAAATGGGCATACCCTGGACAGGCGTTTCCTTGAATAGAACCCCTTTTTACTTACCGGGATTGTGGTCAAACGTCCGAACTACACAGATGTTTAACCACGTGCCATTGTATAAAAAATAATAGAAAAGAAAACACTTTTTAAACGGATTGAAGCTATGTATTATTATTATTGTGTTGTAAAGTGTTTTCTTAATGTGTAAAAGCTATGTTAACAAAGGACAATAATAAAAGATGTAAATTTATTAAGTAACTTTTCTATATTTAGCACTATTGAATTTCGGACTGTTTGTATATCCTGGAATATCTTACGAATTATTTTGTTTAATTATCTTTGAATACTGACAAATATCTTTCAGTCACAGCGGACTATCCTCCGAGGGAAGCGGAGAAGCCGCCCCGCCCCGCACCACCCTCCCCGCAAAGAAACATCGCGCCCAAAGAAGCCGCCCCAGAAACAGATTTCCTCAATATAGCGAAACCAGAGGAAGCAAAACCGAAACAATTGAAAAGCGAAGATTCGTTTGATTTCTTCGGAATGATGGAGAAACCGGCTGACGAGAGCTTTGGTGATTTCTTGAGTAAAAAGATTGATGATAATCCACAGGTGAGTTGCCACTGGCTTCTTTTGTGTTTCTATTATTCTTTTATGACCCTGCAAACAGGTAGGGCTCATCTGATGTTAAGCGACACGGCCCATGGTCACTCACATTCCCAGAAAACTCGCAAATGTGTTTACGGGTTTTTAAGAATTGGTACGCTCTTGCAAGTCCAATTTTTACCAATTCTTAAAAGGCCGGCAACGCACTCGCGAGCCCTCTGATAATTATCAATTCGACTTGTTCTATATATCAATTATCAATCGATCGTGTTATAATATTCGAATGTCTAAAGTCAGTCTTGAATAAAAAAAAAATTACGATTGTCTGTGAGGTCTGTATCACCGGAGCTATGAATACAATTTTGTGTAATAACGTTAGTAATTTTTTCTCATACTAAAGAAAATTAATTAATTTAAACTGATTTCCAGCCTAAATTTCAATTAATCATTTTGATCACATAACTTTAATACAAATTTCAGAAATATAATATAACAACTATCTTTTGTGGGGTCTTTCATGCCCTATCAAGATAGTTCAAAATGCTTAATTACTAACATCTGCTAGGTCCGGTCTGTAATATTGGTATCACGAACGATTATTTTTTTACGGTTTCAGCCATTTTCTGAGAACATATTCGGAGATTTGCCCCCTCCGCCGACCAGTGTAGCACCAAACGCCAACTCCAGTGATCTCAATTTCGATCCGTTCGGCTTAAATTATCCTTTGCCGAAGCAAGAGCCGCTGTTGACTCCGCAATTAATTAAGGAAGAGGGTATGATGCAATTTTTATGGTTTAATTGTCTCTTATTAAAAAATTTTGTTTCTCTGTTAATGTTATCAATGTATTTCTCTTTGACCGTTTGCTCCGTTATATAAAAATAAAACAATCCAAAACAAAGACGTCAACTTTATTAATTTGAATTGCATAGAAAATGTATACAGCACTTGCAAATTTGAACTTTAAGTTTTTTTAAGCTTTAATTCTATCAAAATTTATTTAACAACTAATTGGTTTTAATATAAATTTAAAAAAACTTTCAATTTAAATTCGTCTAAAAAAAATGTTTTATTTTTGTTGTTTTCTGACACTCAAGTATGATTCATTAAGATCTGTATTTATCAAAGATTTTTTATTAACGAAACTGTTTCAATTTAATTTAATTCTCAATTATAGTCGTGAATCATAAATATGTGTGCTTAATCTGTCTACTTAACATCAGGCGAGCCACAGACCGTATACAGCACTTGTAAATTTGAACTTTAAGATTTTTTAACCTTTAATTCTATCAAAATTTATTTAACAACTAATTGGTTTTAATATAAATTTAAAAAAACTTTCAATTTAAATTCGTCTAAAAAAAATGTTTTATTTTTGTTGTTTTCTGACACTCAAGTATGATTCATTAAGATCTGTATTTATCAAAGATTTTTTATTAACGAAACTGTTTCAATTTAATTTAATTCTCAATTATAGTCGTGAATCATAAATATGTGTGCTTAATCTGTCTACTTAACATCAGGCGAGCCACAGACCGTATACAGCACTTGTAAATTTGAACTTTAAGATTTTTTAACCTTTAATTCTATCAAAATTTATTTAACAACTAATTGGTTTTAATATAAATTTAAAAAAACTTTCAATTTAAATTCGTCTAAAAAAAATGTTTTATTTTTGTTGTTTTCTGACACTCAAGTATGATTCATTAAGATCTGTATTTATCAAAGATTTTTTATTAACGAAACTGTTTCAATTTAATTTAATTCTCAATTATAGTCGTGAATCATAAATATGTGTGCTTAATCTGTCTACTTAACATCAGGCGAGCCACAGACCGTATACAGCACTTGTAAATTTGAACTTTAAGATTTTTTAACCTTTAATTCTATCAAAATTTATTTAACAACTAATTGGTTTTAATATAAATTTAAAAAAACTTTCAATTTAAATTCGTCTAAAAAAAATGTTTTATTTTTGTTGTTTTCTGACACTCAAGTATGATTCATTAAGATCTGTATTTATCAAAGATTTTTTATTAACGAAACTGTTTCAATTTAATTTAATTCTCAATTATAGTCGTGAATCATAAATATGTGTGCTTAATCTGTCTACTTAACATCAGGCGAGCCACAGACCGTATACAGCACTTGTAAATTTGAACTTTAAGATTTTTTAACCTTTAATTCTATCAAAATTTATTTAACAACTAATTGGTTTTAATATAAATTTAAAAAAACTTTCAATTTAAATTCGTCTAAAAAAAATGTTTTATTTTTGTTGTTTTCTGACACTCAAGTATGATTCATTAAGATCTGTATTTATCAAAGATTTTTTATTAACGAAACTGTTTCAATTTAATTTAATTCTCAATTATAGTCGTGAATCATAAATATGTGTGCTTAATCTGTCTACTTAACATCAGGCGAGCCACAGACCGTATACAGCACTTGTAAATTTGAACTTTAAGATTTTTTAACCTTTAATTCTATCAAAATTTATTTAACAACTAATTGGTTTTAATATAAATTTAAAAAAACTTTCAATTTAAATTCGTCTAAAAAAAATGTTTTATTTTTGTTGTTTTCTGACACTCAAGTATGATTCATTAAGATCTGTATTTATCAAAGATTTTTTATTAACGAAACTGTTTCAATTTAATTTAATTCTCAATTATAGTCGTGAATCATAAATATGTGTGCTTAATCTGTCTACTTAACATCAGGCGAGCCACAGACCGTATACAGCACTTGTAAATTTGAACTTTAAGATTTTTTAACCTTTAATTCTATCAAAATTTATTTAACAACTAATTGGTTTTAATATAAATTTAAAAAAACTTTCAATTTAAATTCGTCTAAAAAAAATGTTTTATTTTTGTTGTTTTCTGACACTCAAGTATGATTCATTAAGATCTGTATTTATCAAAGATTTTTTATTAACGAAACTGTTTCAATTTAATTTAATTCTCAATTATAGTCGTGAATCATAAATATGTGTGCTTAATCTGTCTACTTAACATCAGGCGAGCCACAGACCGTATACAGCACTTGTAAATTTGAACTTTAAGTTTTTTTAAGCTTTAATTCTATCAAAATTTATTTAACAACTAATTGGTTTAAATATAAATTTTAAAAACTTTCAATTTAAATTCGTCTAAAAAATGTTTTATTTTTGTTGTTTTCTGAAACTCAAGTATGATTCTTTAAGATCTGTATTTATCAAAGATTTTTTATTAACGAAACTGTTTCAATTTAATTTAATTCTCAATTATAGTCGTGAATCATAAATATGTGTGCTTAATCTGTCTACTTAACATCAGACGAGCCACAGACCGTATACAGCACTTGTAAATTTGAACTTTAAGTTTTTTAAAGCTTTAATTCTATCAAAATTTATTTAATAACTAATTGGTTTTAATATAAATTTTAAAAACTTTCAATTTAAATTCATCTAAAAAATGTATTATTTTTGCCAATTTTAGTTATTTCTTTAAACTCTGTATTAATTATATAAATTCTGAATTATAGTTGTGCATCATTGATATGTCTGTTTATAGGTCGTTCTCAAAGTGTTCCATTAGAAAAGGCGCAAGCGAGAAATGACCCTTTTGCCGATCTAGGTTCTTTGGGGACGGGCCTCAATAATCCTCCCAACGTAATACCGAACGTCGCCCAACCGACACCGACTGCCCCTGCGTTTGGCAGCGTCGGCCCATCCCCGACGAGTACTGGAGCCGCTTTCGCGAACGTTGGCCCGACGGCTGCAACTAATCCAGCCGCTTTTGCCAATGTTGGCCCATCGCCGTTGGCGACTCCCAGAGCGTCTCCTGCGCATACACCGTCGCATCGGGCGCATACGCCACAACAGCCCGACTATAGGTGACTGACATAAAAATAAGTTAGAAATATTTTTTTAAACTACAAATTATGATCTTAATTTAAAAACTAGTCGTTAATGTAAAATTAGAATTATTTAATCTTTGATTTTATTATCAAGAGCGATACGACGATTATACGATACTATATCTGACAAACTAATAGTACAAGAATTTATACATGTGTCTTTCGAAAGAACTAAAAAAACATAATTATTTTATACAGGTAGCGCCATCTATGGGTCAGGCTACGAAGTTTTCAGCCCGCCTAATAAGTGTCGATGTCTCCTATGTGAATACATAATATTTAGATGTTAATAAAAATATACTATGTTCCTAATCTTTTGTTGCATCGAGGGATAAAAAAAACATTAATTTTATTTTTCCAGCCGAAGCCATTTCGATGCACCAAAACCGGCCGAGGAGAAAGTCAAGAAGCCGGCGGATGTGTTCGGAGACCTTCTTGGAAGTCAGGGATACGACTTCGCGAAACGTGACTCTGGACCGAAGACGATGAACGCCATGAGGAAAGAGGAAATGGTCAAAGAAATGGATCCCGAAAAGCTGAAGATTATCGATTGGGTATGATTTTTATTACACTACTAGCTGCCCCCGCGAACTTCGTTTCTCCTTAATGTGGTTTTAGTTAGCCTTAATACCGTGACACGAAAGAATAATTTCACTTTATTATCGTCACTATTTTTTTAATTTGATTTACACTTCGGTCTAAGTAACACGTGGTTGGTTAGAAATAATTGAATTTCACGGTATTTCGTTTAGTACAAAATAAATTAAATTTATACTTTAGCCTCAATAACACGTGGTAATCATGATGTTGAATTTTAGCATAGCAGTGCCATCTATTGATCACTTACTCAATCCAGTCGAAAAGTATTGACATCTGTTAGAATCTTTTGGAGTTAACAGATAATTGTGACTGTCAATTAATTATAGACAAATAATTTGCAATAAAATAAAATTGCAACTATAATTAAAGATCTAAGCTATCCTATCTCTTAAGTTGGACCAGACTGCTCACGGTGTGCCAATTTAATTTAAAATCGGTTAAGTAGTTTAGGAGTCCATCGGGGACAAACATCGTGACAGGAGATTTATATATATTAAGATATATATGTTATACACAATAGGAGTAAGGCATGTATAGAAGATTTTCAGTTATATCAGAAAATCGTGTTTCGGTTAGCATCGTATAAGCTCTTTAATATTTTGTGTTCTAACCTATAAATATATATTTATTTATCAAGGAAATATGACAGAAACATTCGAATACATGTGTATATATTTATATACAAGTTATATTTATAGAAATGTCTTTAATTTTGCGCAGATTTTTTTATTCATATATAAATGAATCACTAACAAAAATCATTAAAAATGTAATAATAATTGAAATAAATCTGCTGTATGTATGTATGTGTAGTACGTAGCGTACGTATTGGCTACGTACGCTACGTACTGTTTATGAACGTATTAAAGTTCTACATACTTCTTACCGGATATTCACGAAGGTATATCGAAGAAATGCGCACATATAAAGTCCATTGATGTTCAGCCGGGGATCGAACTTACGACCTCAGGGATGAGAGTGGCACGCTGAAGCCACTAGGCCAACACTGCTCCTACTAAAGCGTGCTAGAGCTAAAGTAACCAGTTAAACATAATAATAAATCTTTATTTGCTTTTCTGCCTCGCACAATGGCGTACGAATTTGCCTTACACAAACCAGTCATCTTTTAGTCGATAGCTACAGCTGTGTACTTTTGATATTCAACACCTTTTGTCTTTAGTAACCGTGACCATGCATGCTGTAAAGCACGCGAAACGTCGAAAATTTTTTTTATTTGATAGCAGGCAAACGGGCAAGAGGCTCACCTGATGTTAAGCGATACCGCCGCCCATGGACATTCGCATTACCAGAAGGCTCGCAAGTGCGTTGCCGGCCCTACAAGAATTGGTACGCTCTTTTCTTGAAGGACCGTAAGTCGAATTGGTTCGGAAATACTTCAGTGGGTAGCTGGTTCCACATAGCGGTGGTGCGCGAAAAAACTGCCTAATTATAATAATGTAAAATAATTATAAATTTATAAATAATACATAGCTTCAATCCGGTTAAAAAGTGTTTTCTCCCAAAAGCTTAACAAAAGACTAAGTATAATATTGCCATATTATGTTATTCTGGTACATTCCCAATTACGACCTCCATCGGGACCTTAATGTAGAGGAAGTCACCACATTAATAAAAAAGACTGCTGGAGCCCACGAACATAGGCTCCACCATCACGTGAATGTCGAGGCTATTCAACTCCTTGACACCACAGACCTAGTGAGAAGATTGAAAAGGACACAACCATTTGAACTAGTGAATTAGTGTTAGTGTACTTTAATATTAAGTGCTAAACAGTGAATTAAAAAGAAATTGAACACAAGAACAGAGTGTCTTGGCTTTAATATAGACTATAAGTAGCGTTATTGGACACTTACTTATGATAACAATCCTTTTTAGATAATTACTACTTATATACTTTTTAGTTAGACTTAAATTACTTTAAGAAAAACCCTTTTTGAACGGATTAAAGCTCTGTATTATTACTAAAACTTATAATTATTTACATAATTCTAAATTTAAATTTTTTTCTGACGTTTCGCGTGCTTTTCAGCGTGCGTGGTCACGGTGACTGAAGACAAAAGGTGTTAAATGTCAAAAGCATCACAGCCGCAGAGAAAGTTGTTTTATCTGTATTTATTGCCCCGAAGTCGATATCGACTAAAAATCGAAACGTCAGAAAAATTTAGAATTATGTAAATAATTATAAGTTTTTAATAATAATACATAGCTTTAATTCGTTCAAAAATTGTTTTTCTTAATGTGTAAAAGCTGTTGTAACAAAAGACATTAATTAAATTACTTATTAGTCTTAAGTTAGGCTAGATCGTAATGTTCCATGATGTCGTAGTATTTTATATTATATTTATTCTACAACATTAGGATAACTCGAATGTTGAACTGTGTATGGTGTAATTTAACTAAGGTTATTTAAACCAGACGGAAGGCAAAAAGGCAAACATTCGAGCCCTGCTCTGTTCGCTGCATACAGTTGTTTGGGAAGACTGTCGATGGACACGATGTGACATGTCCCAGTTGGTGACTCCAGCAGACGTCAAACGGAACTATAGGAAGGCCTGTCTCGCTGTACATCCTGATAAGGTGAATCATTTTTCAGATTTCATATTCTTGTCATATACTCATGAAACTTGTATTGTTTTCTAAGTTATTAAGAAGAGTGAGTGATTTTTAGTTTCTGATAATTGTGTGGACAAACATACATATAATTGGGGAATTTGATTTTGTCTCATTTTAGCAATATCACATGCATTCAGGTCAAACAAAGTTGTTTAAGTATTTATAACTAAATCGGACTTATACATTGTTTTTAAGTAACTTATTGTCTTGTGCCTAATTGTGTTCATATAAAAAATAATCACTGATTATGAGTGATTTAATTTTGTGTTGATTTTTTAATTGTTTCAGCTTTAAACGTAAACTTGTGTAACAAACTCATACAAATATCCATTTAACCAAATAGGTTTTTTTCAATATTTATAAGACGTAGCTAAATAAGCAAAAATTAAATTATAAAAAAATGTCTATACTTTATCCTACTAGTGTAAATAAATAATTGCAAAAACATTTTTTTCCAGCAAATGGGAACTCAGAACGAGAATATAGCAAAAATGATATTTATGGAATTAAATAACGCATGGAGCGAGTTCGAAAACGACACCAAACAACAGAATCTATTCCAGACATAAATGATCGCTGTCCTGCTCATTACTCTCTCGTATGAGAAGGAAAGCAATATCCAATTATACTCGATATTTTTGGTGCAGCTAAAAACAGCTTAATATTCCATGTTTTTTTTAATGTTTCCTTAAAAAAATTGATTTATTTCTTTACTTGCTTTGTTTGTACATACTCCTTTTTATTTAATTAAACATTCGACTCGAAATAGTTTAAGATCGGTGTTGCTAGTTTCGATAAGGTAAAACTATCACAATTATTTATTTCGCATTTCATTATAGGAATATAAGTACATTTTGACGCAAAAATATGTACCCTTAGCACGAACAATACGTAGAATCCAATAGATAATGTGTAAAATAAAACAACATGATTATAAAGAAAAATTTTGGTCGTATTATGAATTACAGAATTGCATTATCTTCTGTCAGTCAAAAACGTAACTGTCAAAAACTGACGTTTACGTTGTACTTGTCAAAGCTAATTTCTGCTGAGGATACTGTCATAGATTATAAAACAGATAGTATTATCTATAGTTTATATAATTTAATATTGTGTGTATCTTAAAAAATAGATAGTCTGATTTGGTACTTACGATTTTGTGGTGGTAAATTAACTTTCAGAGATTCTAGTATTGCTTTTGTATCGACGATTAAATGAGTTAGATCGAGAAATTATTTAGTAATATAGTATTTTTCCTATATTGCGTGTATATAGTTCTAGATTTATAGGTAAGCTTTAGTTGCGCCCGCGCTACTGTTTACGAAACAATATGGTGAATGGTATATTTTCTCATATAAGATGTAGCAAAGTTATTCCTTTAGAACGAATAGTGGTTGGTAGTAACTCCTTAACTGTATTGAGCTTAATGTTTTATACATTCCGATGTCTGGTCAACTATTTTTGTGAATTAAAAACGACAATTAATGCGTTAAAATAAAGTTGTCATAAAAGAAACTCCCGCTTTTTTGGGTATGTTACAATTATATTTTCCAGGTCTGCTTTATTTTTCATACTTTCTTTAGTTTTATTCTTGCAAATTATATTTTCCATATGGCAACTCTAGTTACACGCTATATTATTTAATTTAAACCAGTGCAATTGTTCCTGTTATGTCTTGTTGGCCTACAATGGTAGTGTTTATGTACTCTAAATGTATATACGTCTCACTCGTTCGAGCGAAATTAGAATGAGACAAAAGTACATTTGTCTGTTCATCAAGGATGCACGAAGCGTGTCCGTACTCTGTATATTTTGCTTATATTTGACTATGTTTATTAACAAAGTTGTTCAAAATAAATATTATGATATACAGTGCTATTGTTTCATTTTTCTTAAGAGTTCTGAAATTTTGTGATTGTTCGGTGTGTTATTGTACCCTTAGTACTAATATTGACCAATATACGCTAGTAAAGCAAAGGAAAGGCTTACGGAGCAGAGTTAGTTGATTCTCGGTTCTCAACTAAGGACATCGGAAGCAAAAATGCATTAACAGAAATTACTAACATTCAGAACGAACGCCTATCGGAGTCGAATTGGTCGCTTTAACAAACAAATCTGGATAGTTCTGTATGTGAGAGACCTGTCACCATCAATAAGATGGTGACTGGACTCTTATTCGCAGAGACCGTGGGCGTCCTGGAGGGGGTGTTATGATTTTGTCAAAAGGCCCCTTACGCGTTTACCAGAATATGAAAGAAGCGACGTTGAAGATTTAATTTTATAGGCCAGTATATATATGTTTGTGTTGTCTATTTACCACCTTCCACTTCTGAAAAATTGTATATAAACTTGTTTGATTATGTAAGTAATATTTTCCTTCCCAAAAAAAAGCTCGTAGGAGGCCTCGACATACACTGGCGGATCCGGACGATCCAATTACCGTAGTTAATAAATTAAAAGCCGCCCGCGCAGTCAATAATAATAAAAATAGCCAAACACATATAAGGGTAAAAAACCGCCTACACCGGGCAAGGCGAGGAACTTTACTTCGCACTTCGCTCACTCCAGTTAGCTTCCGTCCTGCCCTTCAGGCGATTGACCACCCCGCGACGGCCCAAGCCGAGGTTCGAGTCTCACAGGAGACGCCCTTGCGCTAGCCTAGGCATAAAACGCCATTCAGGCCGAGCTACGCTCGCCAAAACAGCCCGAGCTGAGCTGTAAAGGCCCTGAAAGCCAAAAGCGAGATTCCATAACAAAGTAAAAGTTTTGATATTAGGCGAATTTTTATATATATAATGAATTTTAACTGTTTCCTTGTTGAACTGGGCTTAATTCAGTTCAGAACAGGAGGAACAGGAGGGTTAGATGCAGTCCTTACAGGTGAAGAGTCGAGTTACAGCAGAGTAAATGTGGTAGCGGTAGATTCAGGTGATGAGTTGTCCCGTTGTCATCATCCACCCTTAAGAGTAACTCTTAATTACATTTCTAACAACCTGCGCAAACCATCGAATATTACTAACATAACTCAATGAAACTTTAATAAGGGAATTTTTTTTTTCGTTATTTTGTATCGTAAAAGTCGTAGACTGGAGACAATTACTTGCTATTGATGATGTTGATATAGCTCTTTTGATCAATGTTTTCCTAGAAAAAAAAAATAAGTAACCAAAGGGTCTACTCTGTATATTTTAGTAATTAAATCATTGCTAAATTAAGAACTAAAACGCAACTTCATTGGCAGTGGAAGTTTCTTATTGATAGTAACGCGTGTTTAGAATTTAAACGTCTTAGGTGGATAATTAAGAACGACATTCGCAAAGCTAACAATAACTATTTACAAACCATCTTCATACTCTATTGACAATCACTGTGTGTATAGTGATTTTTTTCCCATAGATCCAGCACTGATGGCAGCTAGGGCTGCCTCCTACTGTATGTGGAGGTCCAGAGGACCCATCTGCAGGGCTATCTCCATTGCTGCAGTTGGTGTTGTTCTCATGCAACCGCTAGCAGCGGACAAGGCAAGCCTCTGGAAGGGTTCAAGTTTCGTAATTTCGGTTTGAAAATCTGATCTTGGCCACCAAACCAGGGCTCCATGGGCTAGCATTGGCCTGCTTATGTCAGTATATAGCCATATACTGACATAGGCGATTAGCCCCATTTCACGCCTAGCATCTTTTTGCATTCATAGAAGGCGATCGTTGCTTTGTTTAGTTTGTGTTCTAGGTTTGTTCCAGAGCAGTTTACTGTCCAAAATCACACCTAAGTACTTGATTTCACTCTTAAGTATGAGTTTTGAGAGTTTTGGAAGTCTGTACTGTCCAAGAACTCTTCTGTTTGTAAAGAGTTATTAACTCTGTTTTTGATGGGTTGACAGACAGCTCATGCTCCACCTCTCAATCACTTTGGAAGCCCTTCTCATGAGGTCCCATAAGGTGCTTTCAAAGCTCCCCGATATTAAGATAGCTATGTCGTCCGCATATCCCACTGTGTAGAGATTGCCAGCGCTGAGTTCTGTAATAAGCTCGTTAACTACAAGGTTCCACAGTAGTGGTGCTAGGACTCCTTGTGGACAACCTCTGCTGACAATGCCTCGTGTTGGGGAATTAACGGTGAACTGTATAGCTCTTTGTTTGTCCATTCTATAAGAGTTGGTGGTGCTCCACGGATTCCTAGTGCTCTGGTTATAATCGTGAATTTGTTTTGTCACGTGAAGTCACGTATATTCGAGCGGATTGTAGTTGACAAGACACGCACACACACACACTTTATTACACAATTCATTATTAGCGGTATTGTCAGTACATAAACTCTTCGTGTATAAGATATACATCATTTTGCCTATATTTTTAATTTAAAAAGTATTATTTTAAAAAAGCTATTAATCAATAAAATTTTACAAAAAAAAAAAATTCGGTGTTGTATAATTTAATTTTTGTGGATGTTAAATTAAAAACATTTTTAATTTTACGAAATGAATACAATTTTATGTAAAAATAAATTTATTCATAACTAAGGTCAACTTCCTTCAATCTTTACATCGAGACAGCCATATTTCTCCAATAACTCTTGTTTCTTTCTTCTGAGTAATGCTTCTTCTACATCTTTCTGTGACGGCACTGCTACGTGTGAAACTGGTTTTTCTTCGTCATCTTCTAGTCTTTTGTCTTCGGGCTGGAAATGAAATTACGTATTTTATTATTATTTTATCTTACTATCATGGATTTTTGTAATATGACGACAAATGTTTTTGAAGTGAAACTTTTTTAGGCGTATGAGGGTATAATTTTTACGGATGAAACGCAATAATAATAATATTAGTGTCACAAAGATGTGCAGCGTTTGTGTCGAAGAAAAGGGTGAGAGCGATTGAGACCGGTTGAGAGAGTGAGAAAGGGCGAACGTAGCCCTGGAGTGAGAATAGAGAGCAAGCAAGTGAAAAAGATCGACAAGAGAGTAAGGGAGATCAAGAAAAAATACACGCTGTTGGTGGATGTATTTGTTTAAAACTTTAGATGGCAATTCAGTCGCGTCTTGTGCAGTAAACGCAGATGTTTTGTTCATTTATATTATCATTAGCACATAAACAGTGTGAATGAATGTACAAATACATGGAGTGATCATATACTGGCACATGATTGTCTATTGGGGCTTTTACCTTAGTAATAATTAATTTACAAAGAAGTTTCGCTTCTGACATGTGTACTTTGTATGCACGCACTTTTTTACATCCTACAACTGAGTCCTTACTGTCTATATAATGAGGTTAGTTTTACAGATTTTGAGATGTACATCGACATTCCATACATAACCATCGGTACTGGAAGTTACAGAGTAAGAGCTCTGCTCTTTCGTTGTTGCCTTGTTAGAATAATCAATTTATATAATATCAAATCTTCAATACTAAAACATGATTCGGAGACTTCCTTAAACTACTTCTAGCAATATTATAGAAGATAACGACTCTCCGTCTACTAGTTATGACTGCAATGAATTTTCGTATCATCAAGAAAACCTACCTTTTATTGAATGATCTTTGTCACCTACTACACCCTACCTACTTTTTTCAAAATATATATTTCAGATATATTTAACTTAAGATTAGAATGAAAATATTTGTAAATACGATCAAATTACTTCCTTTCAAGGCCACTTAGTTTTACTCTATATCGATATCGAGCATAATCAGCTATTACTGAAACTGAACGAACTTACGTCTTCTGGATAGATATTCTCCTCTTCGGGTATATCTTCTTCTGTGTTCTGCTCTTTATTTCTTTCCCATTCATCCATTACTCTTGCTATTGCTGTAACAAAAACAAGAAGTATTAATACACCGTATATTTCTATAACAACACATAACTCACATTTTTTTTGTGTGTATGTGTTACATTCCATATATTCATTTTATAATTTACCGTCTTTCTCAGCCTCCTTCTCCAACGGTTCCAGGAGCCCATCATCATCATCTCTGTATCCGTAGTAATCTGCATCCACGTCACGCATAAGATCTGCGCGCGTTCTACGAGGCGGTGGTGGAGGCTCTTGCTCGAATAATTCTCTCACTCCTAAAATTTAGAAATGAACATTATTTCTAACACTCCAAGGAGTCGCAAGTTTTGCAGAAATTCTGTTCACTGAAATTAAAAATAATATCTGTACAGAATGGTACCTAGAAGATCTACGTTCATTGCTGAATTGTAAAATCGTTAAAATGATAAATAATATGTTTTAACAATCTATTTACTAATTGTATCAAGTAACAACCATATCCATACTAATCTGACTATACAAAAAAGAAAAAATGTAAGCTACATTGCCTTGCCAAAAATTCGAACAAATTACGGCCAGAGTTTGCTGACGTTTGACGGGCAACTATTTAATAGTTTGCGTCGATTACAATTGCCAATACAGTGGCGCCTTTAAGAGACGTTTGGAGTGATTTATTATGGATTTATGGCTGACAATAAATCATAAATTAGTTGTTGTTTATTGTTTACAATTTTTTTTTAATTATTGTTGTTGTTGCTTGTTCTGTAACTGTTAAAAAAGTGTTGTATTTTTATCTAATAAGCCATGTCTCTTGCCTACCGTTGTACTTTTTTAGTAATTGACAAATTATTAATAATATTATTGTATTAGTATAATCCTATTGTAATATTAATTTAATTAATAAGCGTGTTATATTATTGAATTCATTCATACATTCAGGAAATCTAGGAAAGTTGACTAATTTGTAATAATAAACTTATTAGAAATATCAACAAACCTGGTAAATCCTTGGCTGCGCCAAAATACTTGTAACCCCGGTTTCCTGGCACTTCCTTGCCATCTTGGTCCAACATCCGCGGGCCTACTCTAGCATGGTCGGGCCCGCCTAGTGATCTTATCTGCACTTCCCAATGACGTTTTTCCCGCATCAACTTGTTAATTTCGTCATTCAAATCACGTATCCGAAATTCTCCGAGTCCAGCTAAAAATGTTAATATTTTAGGGGGTCATAATTATGAGTACCATAATACAATAAAGAAAACGACAAAGTCACAATCGCCTCAGACTATATTATTTTTAATGTTTTGAAAATGACAAATTAAAAAAGTTATTTTTTTATCTTCTTGGATTTGTTGGGGCTCTTGTTTTTATTCTTCTTCGCTTTTAAATCCGTTTTACTTTTCGTCTTTTTCTTTTTACCCTTTTTAACGTCTGATTTCGACGGTTTCATTTTAATATCGCTGGAGCTACACTGCTGGGATAAGTTATTATTTATTGTGGGTTGCTGTGGCGCCTTTGGAGTAATGAGCTCAATTTCCAGATCTGTTTTCTTATCTTTTGTTTCCAATTTCTTTCCTATTTTAAGAATAAAAACATCTTTTTGGGGGTGTATTTGTTTCGACATATTCACTGGAACCGGGCAATTACTTGGTGTTATGTTAATGATCCTCCTATCTTTATCTGATCGCTTATCGTGTGTTTTATGAGTGTACATTAAGTTTGACGTATAAGTGTTGGAGGCTCTGTCATTTGGCAGTTGAAACTGAATTTGGTCGCCAGTGTTATACGGAGTTTCTTCACATGTACATAATTCTTGAATCTTATCGTATTTTCCCATTCTATCGATCTTTGTGCTTTTAGGCACCCGTATTTTTAATTCATTAGAGTTCACTTTTGCAAATATTTCGTCATATTTGTTGGGGCTTTCTAAAACAGAAGGTTAATTAAGTATCGTATTGCTGAAAGATAAAAATAAATTTCCTAGATCTAAGTTACCTTGGTTGTATATATGTTTCTGTTGGGCAACATATTCTCTAGTTGATTGAGGAGACAAAGTTGACAACTGTGAGACTGGACTTTCCGGTCTACGCGACGACATCGTGTGCATACTACGCGGTACCTCGCGTCTCGTAAGGACCTCTTCGTCTAGCAGTACTTTGCCTTGGCAGTCCATCTCAACATTCTGACATGCATAGAGGGACATTCCATTATCTTCTTTTCGAAGATATGCAGTTCCTTGAGGTTTTGATGTAGCGCTAAATGCCGTTGTAATTTCTTTTCCAAGAAAAGACATTCGCGTTGTTATTTCTACCATCCCGATAGACTCGTTCTGGTCGCTGTCACCACAATATAAATAAAACATTTGTTTCGATAGCGGCGTAGAAGTCGTACATATAATATTGTCCGTCGGCTGTTCCTCTGTCCACTTTTTGCATAGTTCCTCTCTTAGTTTGGAGAATTGTTTTGTGTAATCCATTTTCGTTTCAGCAATTTTCGTAACACAGTTTGAGCAAGGTGGTTGCTTAGACATTTGAAGATTTACAACAAACTCCTTAATACCGCAAATTTTATCGTATGTCATAGCGAATAAGATCGATTTTCCAACGTTTAAGTGATCAAAATCAACAACTTTTCCATAAGACATGTCGTAGAGAACTATTGGTTGCTTTCCAAGAAAATTTGCAGCAATGACAAGGTTGTTGTAATCCAACTCAAAGCAATCACACTTCATATGTATTCTGTTAATGATAAGCTCAATAAGAAAAAGGTGGTATGGAAAATTAACATCTTCAGCATCTTCGGCGGCAAATACTTCTTTAGTTTTCGTAATATCATCGCTTAAACTTTTTATAGATTCTCTTAATGCATTGGCTTCACTTGTTAATTTCTTTGTCATGTTAGCTATTTTATCTATGTTGTTTATAACAGGAACCGAGCCTCGTGTAATACTTAAATCTTCCTTAGATGCTTCTTTTTCAGGTTCCCTAATAAGACTACTTGCAATGTCAGTTAACTTGCCTCCCACAGGAGATTTAAGGCTTATGCTTTTAGGACTTTGTGGACTTAGTATTCTGCTATTACGTTTTCCATCACTTTTAATTGATGCCCGTGGAGTACCTCTTTTTGACGATATAGGACTTGATGGCTTCTGGGTATTTAAGGTAGATATGGATGGCATGTTTGGAAAACCTAATGTTTCATTTTCAGCCTCCAATGTCAGAGGATATTCTGAATGTATTACTGATTTGTTCTGCGATTTGATACTTTCTTCGTGAGATTGAGGTTCTTGTAAACTAATTTGGTCCATGTTAGTGTATGCTCAGAATATAACATAATTTGGAAAATTGATACATAAAATTTTGATGACAGGTTCGGCTATTTAAAAATGGCCATGGCCTAATAGATTACCGTTACTTTAAATTTTAAATATTTATAAGTTTTTTTTGTGTTACAGATAACATATGTATATATTAGCAGTTATAAAGTATATTAAGCATTGTTTCAGAGACAATATGATCCTACCGCTACATATAAAAATATAGTTTAAATCTAAAAATATAAAATTTGTTAAATCTAAATGTAAGATAATAAAGTTACCGAATAAAAATAAAGCAATTTTGTGTTATATATCTAAATATTGTTTGTTATTTTACATAAACCAATAGAAAGAAAGGAAGATTTATATGTTAACTAGACATGATTTTTGTAATTCTAGTATAAATTGCACCATTTACCATTTTGTATTTGAGCCACTTTCTTAGCAATTTCTCTGACAATTTGGAGTCTCCACTTCTCGGCTTGTGGTAGATCATTACATTCAGATGCTAAGTAAGGCCGGCGCTCGCGCTGTCCTCCAGCTTCTTGGACTTGGGCTGCTCTCCAGCGAGCCAAAGTAGTCCTAAAAAATTTAGATTATAAGATATATACTAAAATTTAAAGTTTAGATAAGCTTTTATAACTTCTATATTTCCTTTCATTGCTTTCTAAAAATACTCATAATTTTGTAAAATAAAGTATAATATTGATAATTATTATTTAGATTCCCCAAGATTAGGTCCAGGATTAAATAATTTCACTTACATAGCCTTTTCAGCATTTCTAGCCTGCAAAGAAAAACAAACATAAAATATCAAGTATTTCACAATGTCTACTTGAGATATTTTCTTAAATAATCATAAATAATTTCTTGAGCAACATCTTGAAATTTTGGATGTTAATAACGTGTATACGTTAAAAATAAAATTCAAATTGAATATGTTTTATTACGCAAATAACAATCATATTTTTTTTATGATTTACTTTTATTTTCCACAAGCAAACATAAAGTTTACTGTTAAGATTCAATAAAGAAAACAATATAAATAATATAACCTGAAAAGAACTTAATTCAATTAATATTCAATGCCGCTTTCTAAGATATACTCACCATTGTATGTTATTTATATATTCAATCCAATTTCCTGACTAACTGATATTATACTTTTTATTAAATAATAAGATTACAATGTTGAATTCTTTATTTTTGGAAAATACAAACAATATATCTGTTTCTTTGCACAGAACTGGATATCCAATATCCACTATCCATTGTCCATAGTGATAGATTACTAGATTTTTTTTTCACCACAGATATGTATACAAGACTAGTGATTGTTACAGATTGTACTAACCTAACTTTTTTGATCACAGTGTTTGGTTGTATTTGACAGCACAGACTACAAAAAGGTGCCGATAGATGTGCTGACAGGTGTTGATAAAGATAGAAAATAAAAGAGGCAAAAGTACACCACCCTGCGGAGCACCAGTACTTACATTATTCCACTGAGTGTGGGTATCATTGATTTTAATACGACCGTTAAGATAGCTATCAAACCAGTCAAAAGCGAATGGAGGGATTTTTTAGAGCGAAGCAACCCAAGCAAAATTCCACAAAGTCCACAATATTAAAATCATTGCTAAAGTCAAGCAGAGTGAGAACAGTGAGCTGCCCACCATCCATCCCTCGGTAATGTCGTCAGAAACCTTAACCAATGCAGTAGTCGGGCGGAAGCTCGATTGGAGAGGGTCTTAAATGGAGTTTTTATTCAGAATTTACTAAGCTGTGAGTGTATAAGGCTTTTCAGAGTTTTGATAGGAATGGTAGAATAAAAAAAGGGCCGGAAGTCAGAAAAGTTAATGGGATCGGGCCGTTTGGGCATAGAAATAACTAAACTATCCTTCCAAGAAGTAGGAAATTTACCATTAGTAACTGAATAATTGAATATATGATATATGAACAGCTGGCAAGGTAGGTAAGATCAAAGCGCGACAAACTTGATTACATCCGACGAGATGGACAGCATGCAACCCTCCCCTTCGCACTCAGCGAATTCAGTCAAATTCAATCAAGGCACGAAGTTTGGAGTAGGAAGAGATTCAAGATTATTGAGCGTCTTTCCAAGAGCAGACTTATCGTAGGCAGTAAAAGGTGTTGATTACAACGATCGCGAACTACTTTATATTTTTCACGCTCCGCATTAGATTTAGCAGTTCTCATTTATGCTATCTTAGCTATGGCTCTGTTTTTTTTGTGAATCAAGCTTTTTATATCGTCAGAGAGTCAGGGAGCATGTTTAAGAGACACGCCTCACTAGGGGGGGGGGGGTTATCAAAGAGGTTCGTAATAAGCTAAGTCGTACAGACCACTTCAGTCAATTTTGGATGCATCACTGAGCAGGCTCTCATGGTCGATTCCACCAAAGCTGCGACGCATAACTACCGTTACTAGCAGGGCTTCTGTTTGGGTGGCTTCGCTTAAAAGGAGAAATAAAGAAGGTCATGATGTGAGAAGATGACAGCAGGAAGTTGCCCATGCTTAGTGACAAGGTGAGGAGAGGAAACAAAAATAAGATCTAAAAGTGACGGAGTAAGACCGGGGACTTTATGGGCATTGAGATGTAAGTTTTAAAGGTTGTAGGAGTGAGTTAAAGAAAGGAGCCGTCTGCAGTTAGAATCATTTTTCAGCAGGCATGTGTTAAAGTTTCCATTTTCCTTCCAGGCATCTTGATTAAGCCTGTAGGTGATTAGTACGTGTCGTCATGAAACAATAATTTGTTCTGAAAAGAACAGTTAATTGCGTTACCGTTAGGACAACTTTTTGCCGCGCCTCGATTTTATTGTCTACGCACCCTTCGCATCTTGGTACCACATGTTACCACTAGTGGCCAGGTAGGATAATTTTTGTATATAAATCTACAGTTTTTAAAAATTAAACACATTCCACATTCCATCTTCACCTCTTCTCAACGAATTATTAGGAAGTTTTATTTTAACCAAATAAGGACCAAACAACCTAAAGTAAAACTACCCTAAAGTGGTGACCCCGAGAAGAACACCAAGAAAATTGAAGATGACGAACACAGAAAATTCCGGTGCAGAGCGTCAAGTTTCATCACATCCGTCGAGCCAAGAAGTCTCCGGTATCTCACTGTCGCTCCGTGTCCCACCATTCTGGCGCGACCAGCCGCTCCTCTGGTTCTGCAGTTTCGAAGCAGCAACCGCCGATCTGAAACGAAGCCAGGCCCAGCTCGCCCAGATGGTCATCGCACAGCTTGAAAAGCAAGATATCCAAAACATCGCTGATCTCATTTGCTCGCCGCCGGAAGCAGATTACTACAACGCCATTAAAGACCGTTTAATATCGCTATACGAAGAATCTAACAGCGCACAAACGAAGAAGCTACTGTCGCAAGTTGAGCTTGGAGACCAGAAACCCAGCCAGCTGATGAGGCAAATGAAGCAGCTTAACAAGGACAAATTTCCCGAGAGCACCATCAAAATGATGTGGCTCGAGCATCTGCCGCCACACATTCGTTCCGTGCTAGTCGTCAGCGAAGCGTTTAAAATCAACACGACGCTTGACGACCTGACCTTGCTCGCGGACAAGATGATGGAAGTCCACACGCCGTCGCAACACATCGCTGCCGTCGCAACGCCTTTCACACCTGTAGCATCGCCACCAATTCCAGAACAACCAACCATCGACACCCTTATCGGTGAAATAAGAAGGTTGTCTTTGGAAGTTGCCGAGCTACGAGTACAACCGCGCGACAACTACCGCAACAGTCGTTCTCGCTACCATTTACAATCACGCTCGCGGAACGCATCAACAAAGCGCAACGAAAACCGACGAGAGTCGCAGATGGAAGATCGAAGCCGGAAAAAATCTCCAATGCCGTACTGCTATTACCATCATCGCTACGGTATGGACGCGAAGAAATGCGCACCACCATGCAGTTTCAAGCCCATAAACCAGTCGGAAAACTAAAAGTAACGCTGGCCGCGGCGGGAACCGGCGTTACCGAATCATCACACCGCCTTTTCGTTACCGACAGGGTAACTAAACATACCTTTTTGGTCGACACAGGAGCCAATATCTCCGTGCTACCAAAGGCAAAAGGCTCACGCGAAAAACCACTGCCGTTTCAACTCTACGCCGCCAACAACACGGTCATTCCAACATACGGAGAGAAGTCACTCCAACTCGATCTTAACCTCCGAAGACCATATACATGGAAATTCGTCATAGCAGATGTGTCTAAGGCAATCCTGGGAGCAGATTTCTTGCAGTACCACCACCTCATTGTCGACGTAAAAAACAGAAGATTGATCGACGGGAAAACAAAACTGGTAACAAACGCTCAACTCAGTACTGCAGACATACCTACAGTTCGTAGTATTGACATTGAGCAAAATTACCACAGCATACTAGAAGATTTCCCAGGCACAACCAGAATCACTTCAATGAAGCTTAGTCCCAAACATTCCGTTGAACACTTCATTGAAACAAATGGACCTCCCCTTCACTGCAAGCCACGCCCCATTGCACCGCATCGTTACGAAATGGTCAGGAAAGAATTCCAAAACATGATCGATCAAGGGTTATGCAGACCAAGCAAAAGCCCTTGGGCATCACCTCTTCACGTCGTGCCAAAGAAGAATGGAGACCTACGCGTGTGTGGCGATTACCGAAGACTCAACGCCATAACCAAGCCCGATCGGTATCCCATACCACGCATACGTGACTTCACATACCAACTCGCAGGGAAGAAAATTTTCTCCACACTCGACCTCAATCGCGCGTACCAACAACTGCCAGTCAGCGAGCAAGATGTGGAGAAAACCGCCATCATCACACCTTTTGGTCTTTTCGAGTTTCCGCGCATGTGTCCTGGTCTAAAGAACGCCGGACAGACTTTCCAACGCTTTATTCACGAAGTACTGCGCGAACTCGACTTCGTATTCCCTTTCGTTGATGATCTACTCATAGCATCAATCGACGAGGAAGAGCACCGAAAACATCTACGCATCGTATTACAGCGACTAGAAGAATACGGCATCACCATCAACCCATCAAAATGTGTTTTCGGCCAGCCAACTGTGAAATTCCTCGGTCACCAAGTCACAGCGGAAGGAATACAGCCACCCCAAGAGAAGGTACAAGCTATTACAGATTTTCCAAAACCACAAACCGTAGAAGAACTACGACGTTTTCTCGGTATGATAAACTTTTACCGTGAAAATATCAAAGATGCCGCCACCATACAAGCGCCGTTAAATACCTACCTGCACAACGTCAAAAAGCGTGACAAAACTAAGATCGACTGGACCACTGAATCAACGCAAGCTTATGAAGCATGTAAAGAGAGCATAAAAAACGCCGCTTTACTTGCTCATCCGTCTCACCAGGCGACACTTGCTATATTCAGCGACGCTAGCGACAAAACAGCTGGTGCCGCACTCAACCAATTTATCAACAACTCATGGCAACCACTCGGCTATTTCTCGAAGAAATTCACCGACGCACAGACTCGCTACAGTACCTACGATCGAGAGCTACTCGCCATCTACATGGCTGTCAAACATTTTCGCAAAATGTTCGAGGGACGAGAAATAATAATATTCACCGACCACAAGCCGCTAACTTTCGCTTACACAAAAACAAATACAAACAGCGAATCACCGAGACGCACCCGACAGCTACTTTATATCAGCGAATTTACCACTGATATACGACACGTCAGTGGATCTCAAAATGCAGCCGCAGATGCATTATCACGTGTCGAAGCAATCACCTGTCCATCGCCGATTGACTACAATCTACTTGCAGAAGCTCAAGAACGCGATAGCGATACCATTAAAGCACTCAGTCTACAGAGCAACTTATGTTTCAAGAAAGTCAACCTGCCCGTCTCAAATATCAAATTACACTGCGAAACTTCAACCTCACAGTTACGTCCGTACCTACCAGAAGAATACCGACGTACCGCATTCAACGCAGTACATAACGTTAGCCACCCTGGAATCAAGACTACGAGAAAATTAATTACGCAACGTTACTTTTGGCCCTCAATGAACGCAGACGTCGGCAAGTGGGCAAAAGTATGCCTACAGTGTCAGCGCGCCAAAATACAACGCCACACATCAAGTCAATTATCAATTTTTTCACCAACCGAACGATTCGAACACGTTCACATCGATATCGTTGGTCCGCTACCTACCGCGGCCAGCGGTCATCGATACCTCGTGACAATGATCGACAGAGCAACAAGATGGCCCGAAGCATACCCATTATGCGAAATATCAGCTGAAGACGTCGCCAAAGCGGTATACGAAGGTTGGATTTCCCGTTTCGGTTGTCCTGTAACAATAACAACGGACCAAGGACGCCAATTTGAAAGCAGAGTATTTGCATCTCTTTCTCGCTTACTAGGAATCGAAAAAACGCGTACAACTTCATACCACGCACAGTGTAACGGTATCATCGAACGATGGCACCGTGTCCTTAAAGCCGCATTAAAAGCAAGACTACAGACCGCAAGAAGCTGGATCAACGAGCTCCCAACCGTCCTACTCGGATTACGCGCCGCTATGCGAAGTGACACCGGCGTAAGCGTCGCTCAGCTTACCTACGGTTGCAACATACGCTTACCCGGTGATTTGTTATCAACGACCTGCAATGACGTCATCATGGACTCTGGCTACATCGATCAGCTGCGCGACGAAATACGTAACCTGCAACCTATGCCGAGTCAACCACACAGCAACACAAAACCCATATTCGTTCACCGCGACCTACAATCATGTGAATACGTATTTGTACGCATAGACGCCGTAAAGAAGCCATTACAAGCACCTTACGACGGACCCTATCGCGTGCTGAAACGAGACAGTAAGATATTCACGCTGCAGTTACCTAACCGTGAAATGAATATCTCTATCGACAGACTCAAACCTGCCTACACTATCACCGAGCAAGATGTGCCTACTGATACAACAACGAGTACCTGCAACAAGCAAAACACATCAAGTGCGAGCGAACTACATGAACCATCAAATAGCCTGAAACATCAAAATGACAACACCCTGAAACATCAAAATGACAACACCCTGAAACATCAAGATGACAACAACCTGAAACAACAAGACACTGGGAACACCTCAATACCTACAAGAACAACTCGCCGAGGCCGCGTTATACGCCTGCCGGTACGCTTCGCTAGAGGGGGAATCCTGTAGGTGATTAGTACGTGTCGTCATGAAACAATAATTTGTTCTGAAAAGAACAGTTAATGGCGTTACCGTTAGGACAACTTTTTGCCGCGCCTCGATTTTATTGTCTACGCACCCTTCGCATCTTGGTACCACATGTAACCACTAGTGGCCAGGTAGGATAATTTTTGTATATAAATCTACAGTTTTTAAAAATTAAACACATTCCACATTCCATCTTCACCTCTTCTCAACGAATTATTAGGAAGTTTTATTTTAACCAAATAAGGACCAAACAACCTAAACCAAAACTACCCTAAAAGCCCTCTAGACAGCAACTACTACTAAAACACGGATCGCCGATACAAACATAGCTGCCGCCTTTTGTTTAGATTTAAGTATTACATTAAGGAATCAATCTTTGTCTCATAACTGGTTATTATAGATTTAGCTTCCGGTCGTTTAACTTCTCTATCACCAAGCAATCTCTACAGACATTAGAGCGTCTACAAACTCCAGGCTCCCCCTTTGGGATTCGTTATTTCCCTTTTCCATAAATTCATCTCATGGCTGTGGTTCTTTCCAGTGGCTTATCTGTAAGGGCTAGTGTAGTATGAGATTAGATATATGTCTGTGGTGACAGTGTTAGGTGTTATGAATTATTTAAAAAAAAATAAACATGTGTGGACCATGTGATTTCATAATAGTGCAGCCCCGAGTATCAACCAATATCAATTATTTTCTATATTTTAATTTGGTTTGGAGAAATGACCAGAAACTGTGATTATGAATTAAGTTGGGAGAATTGTCCTGTGGATATCATGTTAATTATCTTTAAAACATTGAGTATAAAAGATATTAATAGTTGTTTTCAAGTTAATAAGACATGGAGAAATGTAGTTACATATTATTGCGATGTGAGTACTGAGTAATGTAGATCTTGTAACCGATAACTCCTTTCATTAACTGTATACTGCTATACTGTAAAATGTTAAGTGGTATGTTTACCACGTTTTTTAGATAATTAAGGCTATCTGGCTAGATAGATAATAACGTGGCCATACATGGCTATGTACGGCTCTTATTACTTTGCCTATTGTTATTTCAGCGATATAATCTCTGGCAGATGTTAGTACAAGAAACAATCTTTAATAGAGGAATTACTGTGATGGATCATACATATTCTAGTGGTGGTAACAAGGAGATTTATTTGAACTCAATCTTATGGCATGATCTATCGTTGGCTAAATGTGGAATAAGTTATTTTGATGCAATAGATGCTAGGAAAATACATGTTGATAGTGGTAATTCTATATTCTATAATTATATAGTATACCTAGGTAACACTGAAAATGTTTAGAAAATGAAAAATGGCTTAATGTAGAAAGTTGCCAATACTTTTATTGTATTTCGAAGTAATCTCCGTTCAAGAACTACTACTACTAATATTTTGATAATGGTTTTTAAATGGAGATACAAATAAAGTTTTCATTTGCAATGCTTCTAACTGGTCAGTTCTTAACATTGTCAGTGTTACCCACGTATATATAATATAGTACATCTGTATGTATTAATGTCTCTTAAAGCATTTTTGTTGCTTTTAATACGTCTTTTTTTCAGATTGCTTGACTGCAATATTTTATGACAAAGTTATAGTTTATAATGTCAATAATTTAATTGCTTTAGAAAAAATACCAAAGAAGTGTAAGTACATATTACATGTTATTCGAAATTTACGTCTGCTGGTAATTACAGCTTTTTTTATTTGAAACAAAACCAAAAATATTAAACACATTTACACTACCTCAAGGCTACTTGTAAGGACTACTCTAATTGTATATTGTTTTCTTTTACACAAAAATGATTTTCTCATTTGGATTAGATGAAGACTTTCAGTGTAAAGGGGATGTAATAGTAAGTGTAGTAAGACAGTCATTAGAAAAATACATATTGAGTATAAACAATAACTGCAACTGTAAGAATAAAGATGTATCTTTTCTCATACCAAGCCCACATCTGTAAGTAGCTTTATATGTTTTTATACCATATCTCATTAAAGATTGGTTAACAAGTTAAATTCACCCATTTTATCATCATACAAATATCTTATATTATAAATCCCAGGATTTGATCTGTATAAATTACTATGATATCCTTGCAGGATCCATTTCACTATACATTTCACAACATGATTTATGAATATTACTTAAACTGTTACAGCGATTTTATTGTGTTGTGTATAAAATTTCATGTTTTAATTAGAACCCTTCTCATAGCTTATCTTGTATATCACACAAACTCGTGAAAACATTTGATGAAATATGCCACCATGCCATCAGTATCTCCACAGATACTGATATAAAAATTTCCTGTTCATTTTAAAATGCACACAAGACGTTACAGGCATTACATTATTCGAAGTAAATTAAAATTGCAAAGTTTTAGTATACTTTGAAGCTCATAAATATTTTTTTAATTGAATTTACTTTTGGCATATATTAAACAAAATAACAATACATAATTCTTTTAATTGCAGTTGGAGTATGAATAAAACATTCTGCTACTTTCTGGACACGGACTACACAATTTGGAAATATATATTTGCAGATTGTGGTAATCATTGCCACTTTATAGCTAAATATTATGGAAACAGGAGTTCTGTTCAGGGACTTTTTATGGAAAATGATACTGTACTAATGGCCTTAAACAATGGCAAAATTTACCTATATTTGGAAGTAGATGGACAAGTGTTACAAAAATACTTTTGGGGTCAAATTGATTATCAATTACATTGGCTAGATACAAGCATCGCAATTTATGGATGTAAGTTATATTATTATTGTCTTTTGTTAACATTAAGAAAACACATTTTAAACGTATTGAAGCTATGTATTATTATTATAAACTTATAATTATCACCACCAACAATCACCGTGACCACGCACGCTGTAAAGCACGCGAAACGTCGGAAAAAAATTAAAATTACGTAAATAATTATAAGTTTATAATAATAATACATAGCTTCAATCCGTGTAAAAAGTGTTTTCTTAGTTATATTATTGTCAGGGCCAAATTCCATTTAAATTAATAATTAAATTATTGAAAGCATTCTTAGGTTAATGAAAATAACCTTAATACAACTCAAAATCATTTTCTTTCAATTAGCATGAGTGCCTTTTTTAATACTTTGTAAAGTACTTTACAAATAGTATAACTATTTTTTAAAAGTTATTATACTGTAGTTTTATTTCATATTAATTTATTTTTATTATAATTTTGAGGTCCATCCAATGTGCAATTATCAGATACGACTAATTCATTAATTTTCCCAAATATATCAACTGCTACCCGCCATGGAAATATAATACTACTTGGTTACAACGATGGACTTGTAAGTTAAATGTATTGTTTACAACTAACACTAACCTAACCAAAAAGACAAACACTTATTTAAAAACTTCCAAAAAAATTAAGTGTTATAACCACCACCTTAAAAGTTTATTTTGATTCTAATTTATATGCAAAGATTGTGGTTGTAGGTTAATATCAGATTTTTTTATTACATTTCAAAAGTATATTTAACAATCATAGTATCTGTTTATTATATAGTTTTTTTCTTCAACTGTATCTTGTTTTTTTCAGTTAGAGGTGTATGATTCAAGTAAAATTTATTTAAAAAAACCACTACAACAGTTCCTTCTGCGTTTCGACGATACGCATATGCCGGTTCGTAAAATAGTGGTACATGAAGGCTGCCGCACACATACTATTTTTGCTTTAGTCGGCAACAAGATTTCCAAAATTCATCTCACACATGAAGAAGAATTATATTTTTAAGTTGCAAGTGAATATACATGGATATGCTTGTTGCAAATACAAAGGCATATTTTTTTGGAATATGAAGTTTTATTATTTTATTTGTTTTTATTATGGCAACACTTTTACCAATACAGAACTACTTTCTATAGCATTTCTTTAACATATTTTGTTCTAAACTTTCGCTTATACAATGAAAAAGGTTACAATTTTATTGTAATAAATACAAAAAACAAGTGTAAATAATTTGACAAATGGTGGGACAACTTTGCACACACAATTTTAGGAAATAAAAACTTCTGCAGATATATATCTAGCCAATAGCAACTATTCGGCTTAATATTATATTATTCTTAAAAGGGAAACGAAAAAAGGTACAAAATAAAGGTATAAATATGTTTAACTACACTGATTTGATTCATTGAGTAACTCATTTTTCTTTATCCAATAAGTGAATATTTAGCTTAGTATTCGAAATCTTACGTATCTAATGTCATAAAAGTGTCTTATAATTTATTAGAGATTTTATATAAATTTCGTGTTAACGCTAATGACAAATAATGACAAAAATTGATTGAAGCTAAGAGAACAAAGTCGATTACAAATATTCAATTAGCTTATTTTTTTTTAAATGCATTAGAAACTTTGACTCTAAAGTCAAAGGCATGGGGCAGACACATTTCTGCATCTGTTCCACTGATTGACAGACTTCTCAAACGAAAACAGATATATATTCAACATTATAGCGTCTAGTGATTATATGAAAAAAATCAGACTTACACTAATTTAAAATTATAAACTTAAAATACTCCTTTAAAAAAATGATTATACTCTCATAGATAGTTGCCAGTCTCATAAAAAAAGGATTTTTTAAAACTATAAATGTGAGGTCTTTTACTGTACTATAGGTGGTTTTTTGATTAGCAACTAGTAAAATATTTATTAAGTAGATTTTTTTAAATTATTCATAAAATTACGTTAAGCTTAAAACATTTATTAATAGCTAGACGTGCATAGACGCACCATTTCGGTTGGTTATACTGACATTACTCTTAAAACAGAACAGTAAAAAATAGCAATTATATCATAAAAAGTATTTTGTTATCAACATAGTAAAAATTAAAAATATGTTCAGCTTAAAAGCACTATGCTGGAATAACTCTCATACATTTTGTCAACGACCATAATATTCACTCATATAAACCGATTACATTATCACAGCCGCAACAGCAAAATAAGTACTTACAACAAATTAAAAAAAAAAAAAACAATAGCTGTATAGTGTCTTTGACAAAGTTATAAAATAGGAAAATCACACATTACGCCACAGATTACATACTAATTTATTTATGCGTATGTGATTAACGTTATGTTTGCGATTTTGATTGCATACTGCCACTAAATTAACTTGAAGGAAAAATACTGTAATTAGTACGATGAAGTTTAAACGACATCAATAACGCTATTTTAGTATACCTTTATACATTTTTCGTATGACATACTTCGGTATTTTAGAACATCAGTCAAACTCAAATCCAGTTTTAACGACTGTCAAAGTTTGACAACTAAGCCGAGATTTTGACTTAACATACGATCACATCTGTTAAGATCTCGATTATTTGAATTAAATGAGCAACACAAAAAAAGTTTGGGCGAGATCGCAAGAACACGGCGGAGCTACAAGTTTGATGTATTTTAACAAAAATAAAATATTTGTTTTTATTCCAATACAAGTAATATGTTTGTTATCCCAAACTATTTAATAATTTAATTGGAAAACGTTGTCCGTAAATCTAAGAAGGAATTATAACGTATCGTCGGCCGTCAGTTAATTTGTAGTCAATTGTGTATTCCTGGCGTTCAACAACTTTTTGTAGGGCTAAAAGGTCGGCAATGTTGTTGCCCTTCTCATCGTATAAAACGACTGTTATGCTATCGTAATCAGTGGCGCTGTAAAAACAAGAATTGCTTCTATCAACAAAAATATTCACGAAATTAAAAAAAAAAGTTAAAAAAAAATAATATAATTTTTAGACGCAACGCGTTTGATTTAATTCATCTATTCCGGCTGCAAGGCTGAACGAAATAAATATATAAAAATAAGACGAAAAACAAAAGTCATAGGTGCCTTACATTATCCCCTAAAACGAATAGGGACAGATAAAAGGTGGAAGTAAAAGACAAATATGGAAACGATCAAGAAGAGGGCGCCCTAAAAAAAAGTGAATATAAAATATAGAAGCATTAGTAGGAAGCGAATGGAGAAAGAAAGACATAGACATAGACATAGATTTGGCAAAAGCTGGAGGAGGCCATTTAAAGAAAGCTTTCTTTAATCGAGGATATCGAGTATAGAGTAACAAAAAAATAAACTGTACATTCAAAGATGTAAAAATCGGAAATAAACGGGCTTTATTATGATTACTGACCAAGGACAAGTTGTTTTAAGTACACAATGTTGAGACATCGTTTTCGGCACTATACTCAATTCTTGCATTTATCTATGAAAAACTTTGCAGACATTTCCAAAGTTATTCGAGCCATTATCACTATTAGTTGTACTGTTTACTACTAGCTCAATTCCTTTGGGACAAGATGTATACATAAAATGTTAAGTTATGAATAGAGCTGTCAGTTCTAAATTATAAGTTGGCTCTAATGCAAATCAGATCCCACAATTTTAATTTACTATTAATACATTCCAGATTGTGTAATCTCAAAGTTGTAAAAAATATGAAAAATCATCCATTAATGTTGCTATATTTTTAAAGCAAAGAGTACCCGCATTTATTTTTATTTTTGTAACTACCCTTTTTCTATAATAATAGAGATATAGACATAACATTTATTACTAACAATCACACACAAAATAACAATAATCAAAGAATAAGCTTCGTTTAAAGTGTGTAATGCATGTGTGCTGTGGCTATAATTGGCTCTGGACCAGCATTATGCTGAGGAGCAGACAGCTCCACAGCGCTAGTCATTCTGCCAGAGACCACAGCTAGTTTGCGCCACAGTCGCGGAAAATGAATGTAATAATTCTAATACTTAGATGAAAATATAATAATAATATTAGTAAAAGTTAATTAATGAACTCGTGTATAAAAGTATATTGTTAATTAAAAAAAAAAAATTTTTTATGAAACAGATAAATAATTATTTTTGGGCGAATTAAAAATTAGATTTCTCACTAATACTCACATAACTTCTGCATCGAACCTCTTGTCCTGTATTAGAGCGATGAGCGCATTTCTTCCAGCTATGAGATTGGTGGCAGCCTGATTTCTCAAAGTAATGCCAGCCAAAATACATAGAATAGCCTGAGTTGGCAAAACGCAAAATCGGGGTTGAAGTTCCCGCAATAAATCTTCGTCCACCCATATAACGTTTCCGTAGTCCACGTATTTTATCTAAATAATAAAGAATTTATTTATAAAATATATATCGACGAATATATGTGAATCTTTAAGCATTTCATTCACTCGAATGGTGAACGAAATCATCTTGAGGAAACCGGCTTGCTTTAGACCCAAAAAGTCGATGGCGTGATTTATAAGATTGGCAAATGATCATGAAACAGACATACGAAAATGGATATCAAGCCACTGATTAATTTTTTTTTGATCTGTCAAATAATCTTACAAATATCTGTCTGTCAATAATCACAGTATGTCAAACAAGTACTGGATACAGGTTAGGTTATTTTATTGTTACGAGCTAGTGGATCGGATAGAAAATGACGTAGTTTCTTCAAGGGATTATTTCTTAATAAATGAAGAATATATAAACACAAATTATTCGCACTAATCACACACACAAAATACAGTCAAAACTACGCACACTTCACACCGTAGTTTATTTGTATTCACTTTATTTCTTCGGTGTTTATCTCTTGATATCGCATTCGAAACTGGACTAACTAACTGTTTCAGCTCGCTTATATATCCCTGGGAAAAATCTAGAAACATTGCAGTCAACCCGTCTTCGTAACAATATGATACTAAAACTATTGACGTGATTTGGAAAAAAAAATCTTCAAACATTTGTTTTTATTTGGCAATCTCTACAACCATTCAAAATTTTGATTAAAGATTTAAGTTTCTTTGCTTTGCTGTATAGGTTCTAAATATCTCACCTCGACTTTTCGATCAGCTTTAGTAGAAGTAAGTACCTTCGCGCGGTACCATTTTCCATCCATGGGATATAAAGAAGCTACCAATTCTCCCGGGGCCGGTATCATCTGAAATTAATAATATATAATACAACATGTCATATAAATAACCATTTCAGACAACTGTTTTGAACAGAAAAGATTATTTATCTTCCGTCATAAAAATACGAGTACTTGTAATATTTTAAAAAAATGACCTCAAATAGCCTACTAAACGCTTCCTGGCATATCTGTATCCGAGGAACTGAAGCAGGGAGTCTGTTCTCCCCTTTTACCACTTCTGCTATTCATCATCATTCATTCATCTTACTGATATATTTGATGATTCTGACGCGAAATTTTTCCAGCTACAATCTACACTGTGACATGTCAGAGGTCATCCCAAGATACGCTCATGCCAGTCTTGAGTTAAGCAATTAATATTGTACAATTCGGGTATAATGACTAAGGGACTGTTTAATTTCGCCGTTACAGGACGCACGTCGTTACAGCTAAAGATACACATATATGAGTAGGAGTTGCTAGTCAGAATATCATCTTTTGCCTAACTCATTAAGCTTAATTATACAAATATGTATAATCAAAAGGTCCTTGCTGACCATCTGTGTGATTATCTTAATGGGTTTTCTAGGATTTTTTATTAATTCATTAAAAACAGTTGCTATACCTAAAGTCAGCATTTACTACCATATCAAATACTTTTGCTATTTACGCTAGTATTAATCTTCGAGACAGAACATAGCCTGCCATAGGTCACTTTTTCCGAGATGACATAAAAAAAAACGAGTGGAGCATGATGTTAAGACTCGAGCGATAACTGAGATTCGGCTCTGTACAAAGAGCAAACAACGTATATGGCGAGAAAACGTTTAGGTATTTGCTGCCGCGGCTAACAAATGGTCTACCCAATCAGATATTAGACGTAACCCTAACAACATAAACCGTAAATTAAAAAAACTACTTTTATATGCAATTGCGCTCCTAAACAAGACTGCTATGGTTACATTAATACAAACCGCGGTTTGCTAATGTAACACTACCTACTTGCTTAATGAAGAAAAATAATCACTCAAAAATCTAAAGTAGTATCGCCACTGTGTGTTATTACTAAGATTTGAAAAGAAAATCATTCAAGAACATTACCTTAAGTGGTCTATATGAGGATATGGTAGCTGCACTGTTCATGTCCTGTACAAGAGCTGACAATGAAGTGAGCGGTTGGAACTCTTTTTCCGTTATATCTAAAATATATAGAAAAATGTCACCTACAACTAACATATGGAACGAATTATTAATTCTAAACATTTATGAATATATAAACATATGCGCGTATGTGCCATAGTTGCTCATTTGACTCGTTCGGTTATTTACGAAGTGGGATGGTCGAGTCGGAGTAGGGAATAGAGTATAAAACGAGTTGTGGCACATGCGCACGCGCATTCTTTTGTTTAACGTTAAAGTTATATGTAAAGTCAGTGAAGTGAAAGAAATGAATGAACTCATTATTAGTGGTATTGTATTTTGTTAGCATAGATTTTAAAATTTTACTTATTTCTTTTATTTTAGTCGATATAAGCTCCGGGGAAATAAATACAGATAACACAACTTTCTCTACAGCTGTGAGTTTTTGACATTTAACCTTTTGTCTTCAGTCACCGTGACCACGCACGTTGTAAAGCACGCGAAACGTCGGAAAATTTAAAATTATGTAAATAATTATAAGTTTGTAATAATACATAGCTTCAATCCGGTTAAAAAGTGTTTTCTTTCATTATTAGCGTTTAATTTCCTACCACAAGTTCACACAAGTTCTTTTAATAGTTAAAACTAACGTAATACAGTTGTTGTATGATATGTATATAGAAGTCACTGTTAAATAAATAAATGAGTGGCTGTGCGCTGCGAATGGAGCCCTGGAATTTTATCAGAGTTTTGCGAGTCCGTCACCGGCCTATGAGTTTACCGAGTCCCCGGCCGAGTTTTGTTTTTGGCATGAAAACCTGCCTACCGACCTAGCCTTCCTTCCGTTATCAACCATAATTATAAATTGTCTTTATTTTTTAATAGGCCAACAAGTTATAAGCCATTTCAAATCCTTTGAATTATACAAGCAAGTTCTGAAACACAGACCACATCACATCATACAACAACGCAAACGTACACATTTTCAGCCAACGCTTTTTTTTCCTTCAGAGGTGCTTTCATTTTTAAAACGACATCATCAAAAACAAAATTGAACTTCCTTATGACCTTGTTTTTCGAAAAATTATCTACTATTGCAACTTCACAGAAATTCGTTAAATAAAGTTAAATTAGATAAAGTTTAACAAAAGGCTTTTATTATCATAGACAAGAATACAAATTATAGCATTTTACCTTATTACTACTACTAAGATTAACAGAATTTCATTAATTGTAATAATCATTGTTATCATTATTATATATTTTTGTTATTAATGGCTTTGAATCTCTTCGAATCAACCGTGTAACGGAAAAATGTGACGCGTAATCGAAAAATGTGACGGGAATTTTTTTTCCAACGCCGATAAAGTTTCACTTCAAACATCCTTTTTTTGTTGTTTAATAAAGTTTTTTTTTTCTCTTTCATTTCTTACATTATTTCTACTATACACATACGTTGCGTAAAAACTTAATTTTCAAGTAGGTAGTGAATTTAAGTTAATGATATAAAATGTTTACCTTTAGTGTCGTTTATCATTTGTACGAAGAAATGATTAAAATGCGGTACATGGGATACGAGCACTCGTACAAAGCTTCCGGCGGCAGGCAAGGGCAGGGATTTTAGCTTCGCCGGTACGAAGACACGGTCCAACGTCCAGCCATCTGCAAAGAAATCAAGAACTTTACATTTGAGCAAAGTATTTATTTATTATCCTGTTTCGTCTCAATAACTATGTATAACATGTATTTTTGCACTCCTTGCCTTGCATCTTATGTGATTTAATACATTTTTTATTTTATTTTTTTTCTTTACTCACAGTGGTTGCCTGGAAGAGATCTCTCGAAAGCAATAAGGCCGCTCCTTTTGATTTAATTATATTCAAATTTTTTATTTCATATTGTAATGTTACGAACTGTTAATAAATAAAAAGACACACCAACGAAACAGAAGACAAAACATGCAAAAAACACAATGCATGAGTTATGTAGCTTAACATTAGTTATACATATACATTGAAAGAAAACACTATTTAACCGGATTGAAGCTATGTATTATTATTATAAACTTGACCACCGTGACCATGCACGCTGTAAAGCACGCGAAACGTCGGAAAAAAATTATGTAAATAATTATAAGTTTATAATAATACATAGCTTCAATCCGGTTAAAAAGTGTTTTCTTTTAACATATACAGTCATATTTGGTCGCAAAACCGATAGCCGTAAGGGTCATACCTCACCGATCTCCATACTTTATTACTATAAAGTATATATATATGGAGGGGCCATAAAAGGCAGCTGCAACAGCCCATGTACACCCATATTAGTGGGTGCGTTGCCAGCCTTTAAGAAAGGACTATATATATGTACCATACAAAAATATTGAATGTAACCATAAATATATTGCATTCTTGTATATCGTGTTTACAACTTATGCCCTCATTTTCATGACTCGAGGCAATTTTTCAAGAGCTGTCAATGTCTATATGTAGTTGACAGCAGAATTTTGACATATTTATGTTTGATTGTCATTTTAGAATGAATAAAGAATCAGTGTCAGTCACGGCTGATCGCCTATTAAAAAAATGAAGACATACATAAATCTTTAGGTTAACCAATGGGTCTAAAGGTTTCTTAACCAACCCTTATTATTTTCATTTTAGATTACTATCATATGTCAAGGGTCAATGACCTGGGTGCTTCACAACGTGTTTCTTAGTGCAGCGTTTCCCCTTGAAACACGTCTTTTCGGGGCCTCCTTTGTAATGCTTGCAAATGTCCGCTTCATCTCGGTTATGGTAACCCTTAAATAAACAAAATGAGTTACGCATCACCGCAGTAAAGTAGTTAAATCAGAGAGTTAATTGAATCTCTAGACAGTTAATTAAAAATTGATATTCAATCAAGTCGCTAAAGTTCCGTCAGACAAGTGAGTGAACGAAACGTTTAACGAGTTTCCTAAACATTCCTAGGCAACCTAACCATAAACAATAAATCAAAACACGGAATTTCCAAGCTCCCAGTTCTTCATGATCACACCTAAATACCAATAACAAATGAAATAATCATGGCGGAGTCTTGTTTTAAATTGTTAATCAACTCACTGGCTTTCGGTCAGACAGATAGTTAAACGTTTTCGACGCTACTTTATTTAAATCAAAATGCTAGCGACTTGATTGAATATCGACATTTAATTATATAGAGATTCAATTAACTCTCTGATTTAACGTCTTTACTGCGACATATAAATTAATTTACTTAGAAAATCATGGCTGTTTTAAAGATTATTATATATAAAAAAAATTATTATTAAATCTTACGATTTTCTGATTATGAAGTCAAAACGAGGGCGATCAAAAATAAATAATTAGTGTTTTAATATATTTAATTTATAGTTAATATTACACGGACGGAGCTATGCCTGAACACATCCTCTTCTTTTTCGGAGTCGGTTAAAAAAATGTACTAACCGTAACAGCGATCACTGGATCTTCGTATTCCGGTATTTGTGTTATGTCACAGTTCTCTTCCGTAAGACCTGGAAATCCTTCCGGAGTATCCGGTCCTTGGCTATTATTTGCTGAAAAGAGGTGTTTTGTATCCATAAAGCAACGTTCAGCAACAGCTGTACAGTACTAAGGTAATACGATAATATGACATAAAACATAATATCACTACTGAGAACATATAAAATGACGATATTTCAATGGAATATATTTAATTTTCAGTAGTCTTTTTGGACCTTGTTTCATATTCCCACAGTACCCAGATCACACCTAAAACTACTTGTCGACTCCAGCTCTTTTTTTAAAGTTTTTCACGTCTGTGCCCTTACGCTGCAATAATTGCGATTCTAATAATAAAACCAATTATTGGAATTCAATTTAATATTTTACAAGAATTGGAAATAGGACGACACGTATCAAGTTACCTAAATACTCGAAGATGGTAGATGGAGAAGATGGATTGCATACGAAAACAAAAAGTGCGTGCATACAAAGTATACATGTCAGAAGCGAAACTTCTTGGTAAATTAATTATTACTAAGGTAAAAGCCCCAATAGACAATCATGTGCCAGTATATGATCACTCCATGTATTTGTACATTCATTCACACTGTTTATGTGCTAATGATAATATAAATGAATAAAACATCTGCGTTTACTGCACAAGACGCGACTGAATTGCCATCTAAAGTTTTAAACAAATACATCCACCAACAGCGTGTAATTTTTCTTGATCTCCCTTACTCTCTTGTCGATCTTTCTCACTTGCTCTCACTCTCACTCCAGGGCTACGTTCGCCCTTTCTCACTCTCTCAACCGGTCTCAATCGCTCTCACCCTTTTCTTCCACAAAAACGCTGCACATCTTTCGTAGTTAATGCTACACCCTCCCTCGCGAGGGGGGTCTTTTGTCCTGTTCGGGGCGTATGCCCCCTTCAGGTGGTGTTTTTGTTCGCGCCCTGCTAATACAGGACGGTACGGGGGCGGTCATATAGCCCTTGGTGAGGGCTGCGGCGCGCGGAGAGACTCTGCGCGGTCTCTACCCACTGCGCGCAAGCACATCTTTGTGACGGTAATATTATTATTATTGCGTTTCATCCGTAAAAATTATACCCTCATGCCTAAAGAAGTTACACTTCTATAACTAGCATTTTTCGACCTCCTAATTATGGACTAGCTGTATAACTCTCGACGTAAACAGTATAACAGTATATTGAAACTACACGACATCATATTTTAGTTATTTTTAGTTAGAATTTGGCCACGTATGGGATGTAAATAAATAAATAAATTTAAAATAAAATTATCCATCTCAGTTCTAGAAGAAAAATCACTTCTATGTTCTTGCCTAGAAGACTCGTAATCCTGCTTTATTTCACGTTCCTCACACCAACTATGCAAAAAAAAAACTCAGTTCTGTAACGCTTTACCGAGATTTTACTTTTTCTTAAAACTATTTCTTTTTATAAAATTAAAATAAATAATCTTTAAGATAATATATTTAAATTCAGATTAATTTTTAACACATTTAAGTAATAATGTTTGCCTTACTTTTATCTGAAATTGCTTTAAGGACCATGTCGTTAATTTTTTCTCCATTTTCCAAAAGTACGTAAACGCCTAGGGATTCGGAATTGCTGAAAACAATGTGATGAGTAAGAAATACATTGTGGCTACATCCTTTTAGGTCTGGGCCTCGCATATCTGTATGACATTCGTGATCACTTGTTTATTCTAATAGGCAAGTAGGTGATGAGCCACCTGAGCCTGACACACGATACATTTTTGCAATGTCTTCCTTAACAAGCGAGACTTGCCTATATACAGAATTGTTAATTTTGTTCAATTTCTGATTTTATAAACCGACTTTCAAAAATATTATCGTTGTTTATTGCAAATACATATTTGAGGACACGTGTTCCTACATCATCTTTTTCAGTCAGGTTTATTCTAACAACAGAGGCAAGAGAGGAAATTTCAGAAATAGTTTAGTAGTTTAAGAACTGAGTATCCACGCAATTCAGAGGACATATGATAAGTATAGGTTAGAATTAAAATTTTGTTTCTTTTGACATTGACTAAATTCAAAAATTTGTATTTGACACGAGTTATGTAACCTAATATCATTTTAGTATGAATACATATATATACACATATAAAATCGCAAACAGTCAATTTTAGTGATAAATGGGTTTTCCCTTAGTTTTTCATACATTCATAAATTGTAATTTCGCTTGCCCCGGGGATCATTCGTAAAGCTGTTTTAATGTTTTCTCATTGTTGACTTCTTTGTGTACTGGGTATATTTTTTTTCAAAATATTGCAACACTTTTATATATAAGTATTGGTGTATACTATAATTTGTGCAAATGTTTAGTAATACTCGTTTATCTTTACTGAAATAGATCGCAACACGTTCTAGACATACGTCATAATATGCGTGTCGTCCGTAATTATGTTAAAACAGGAAAACAATCGTAAAACGATTTTGCTCTTCAGTTTAATTAAGTTACTGTAATATACATTTAGTATTTTTTTAACTATTTACACTTAATAAATAACAACAATTAAATCAATTGCTTTAATTTGATATATATTTGTATATATACTGTACTTAGTATTGTAGTAATAATAGCATTATCCTATTTTATTAGTCCTGAAAAAAAATTTTTTTTGGCTTTTCGACTTTTTCCCTGGGGCAAGCGATATAACAATACAACATGTCCTATATGTCGACATGTTTCTATATAGGTATCACATATGTCTCTCAGTATTTAGAATCTATTATATGTTATAAGCTCTTGCTTTAAACGATTAAAGACAATCGCCACTGAACGTAACTTACGCTAAATATTAATCATCATCAAGACTTACTTATCGTCAACGTAGATTGTGCAATTCCTTCCAAGATGCATTTTCATAATTTTTTCAACCTTTCGAACCGCCACTGCATCTTCATAATCTATCTCCACCTGAAATGTTCGTAGGTACAATATAGTGTATTTTTTATTTCATTGTATATTAAGTTTGTTAATTGTATAATTTTTCTGTGTTGTAATTTTATTTTGGTTGATTTGGTTATGCACTTTACCCTTAATATTTATTTATTGACGAGATAACTGCTACATGGACAAAAAAAGCATGACACATTGTCCCGTTACGCACATTGTCCAGTTTTGCTAATTGTCCCGTTACGCTCCTTGTACGTATGCGGTGCATCTGTAGTCCATTCGAAGACTCAAGTATACAATCGTTTTATCAATGTTTTTCTATGTCGTTGTCACGTAATCTATCGTCTGTAAGCCGCCTTTACAGACAACCATTTTTTAAAGTTATTTTTTGACAAGCCTTGCTTGAAATAGCTCGCTTACCCAATTTCGCTGTGCGTTGCATCCGTAGTAAGTTTACAAAGTATTATTTGACCTAATAGAACAGGGTTCAAATGGGCAGGAGGCTCACCTGATGTTGAGTGAGCCCACAGACACTTAAACCAGCTTGAAGGTCCGGTCTTTTAAGAATTGATACACTCTTTTCTTGAAGGACTCTAAGTCCAATTGGTTTGGTAATACTTTAATGGGCAGCTGTTTCCACATAGCAGTGGTCCGCCGCAAAACAGCCTTAAATAACGCTTAGTTGTGGAACGATGCACGTCGATGTGATACGGAACTAACCAAATTACCAAAATTGTATCATTTCATTTGCCAAAACTTTTCATTTTATAGAACAATTTGTGATTACTTTAATATATCAATCAAGAGTTAGCTGTCATTTATCAAATATCAACCAGATATATTAATTAATTCGCAAGTATATTGTACAAAAAATTTAAATTCGCATATTGTACCACATAATTGCACAAATTTTGTCTTAAAAGGGATTTAACAAAAAAGTTATATACATTATGAGTCATTCGTAGTGATAAAATATCAAATAATTAAAATATATTATTACGTTATCAAATTAATATTAATTATAATGTTACACGCAGATAACAATTTATAGAAAAATATATTTTCCGATTAAGAAAATAAGTCGATTTTAAAAACTCTAATAGTAAGATCATTTAATACTTTTGGTAAATTATTATATTGCCATACAAAAGATATTTTTCCCATATTCCAGATGAACTTTTGGCACAGCTAATACCGCCCCATGTCTAGTTTGACAGATCTAATACTGATGTCTTAAAAATATTTTTGTGAACGAATAAGGACATTTCTAAAATATGCATACAGGGAAATGATTCAATATTGAGCTTCTTAAACAAAGGTACTCTATTATCAATATAGTTTGCTTCACAAATTTCTATGATTGCTTTTCATAGCCTTAACTTTATTTACTTCGACTGAATTTCCACAAACTATAATTTATAAGCAGCTTACAATATTATGATTAACAGTTTTTCTTAGTCGTTTTAGCACATAAGCAAGCCTGTCTATTTTGTTATGTAATTATCAATATTTAAGAGTCAAAATAGTAAATAAAATAATTACCAAAATGAATTTTACTTCCAAATTATTGTGCAATATAAACTAACATGTCTGTATAGTTCCTGGGTCAACTTAAAAATAATGTAAAAATATTAAGTACAATCACGTGTAACAAAATAATAAGTTCTAAATAATTAAATGCTATCCTTGCTGCCTGCGCCTGGTTTCACGCGTAATTCCAACGGTTTAGGTAATCGAAACGGTTATAAAAGTATGAAAGCCTGAGTGGGTGAAAATGGACAAACAAATGTACAATGACTATTTATGTAATAAAAAAATTTATCGAACAATAGAATAAATAAATTTTAATGTCATCTATTGCGTTCGAGACACGTAAAGACCGGCAACGCAATCGCTAGCTGGCAATGTCCTACATGTACGATTTAAGTTTAACGTGGGCCTATAAGTTACAAAACTCACCCCAGCTAGATGACAATATCGGGCAAATGGTGGCAAGCCACAGAATTGAGGCATCAGCGGCTGAAGCCAACAGGTCGGCACTAATCTTGTTTCCCCATAGTCTACTAGATGCACTTGGGCAGAACGGATGTCCTCCTGTAAAATTAACTTGCACTTATGACCTGATATTTTAGGTGAGGTATTACGCGTATACAAGTTGAAATCCAATATTTATATTTTTTTTTATTTCTCCAAAGAGATAATTTTTTAAATTTAAATAATATTAATTCAAGCAAAGTTCCAGCGTCTTCTCGAACACAATAATTAAATACGGGTGGGTACACGATTAAGCTTCTTAAGTTAAGTCTAAATAATATAGGCAATATTATATATGAGCAGTGTTGGCCTAGTGGCTCATCCCTGAGGTCGTAGGTTCGACCCCGGCTGTGCATTGGGATTTTCTTTCTATGTACGCATTTAACATTAGCTCGAACGGTGAAGGAAAACATCGTGAGGAAACCGGCTCGCCTTAGACCCATAAAGTCGACGGCGTGTTTCAGGCACAGCAGGCTAATCGATATACAAATGATCATGAAACAGATACAGAAATCTGAGGCGCAGACCTAAAAAGGTTGTAGCGCCATTGTTTTTTTATAAATTATATATATATATATGTCTGTGTTAAACCTGATCTGCTATGTTCGCTAATAATTGTTCTATATTATGAATAAATGAAATATTTATTCATATAGGTATAACACAATGTACACCTATGAACGTCAAAAACAGAAATGTATATGAAATGCTTCTAATTTTACATTTACTGCCAGTTCTCAAAATAATATAGACCGACTACGCACTCGCAAGCCTCAAGGCAACGTGTGTCCATGGGCAACAGTGTAACTTCCTTCTCTAACTATCACTGACCAATAAAAAATAACATACTTCACTGAGTTGTATGAAGAGTCCTCTGGTATATGAATCCGATTCCTCATACACAGCACAACATGACAGAGGCACCAATTGGTTGAGTGAAAATTGTACCTTGCACTTCTTATAGTACTCTGTCATGTCTGTCATTAATCTGAAAGAATTTTACTATTATTTTTGACAAAAAACCTTAGTTAATTCATCGCAAGGTTTTTAAGTATTTAGTTGTTATAGAAACAAGAAAATGATCCTAATTGGAACTAAAATATCAATAAAAAGTATACTTTGTAAAGTTTAAATGCAGTAATAAGTATGAAGTCTATCTTCTTACTTTTAAACTTTGTATCATACTCATAGATTTATCACACCAGATGTTGTGATTGATTACTCGTATACTTACTGAAATGCTTCATCAATATTTTCAGTAGTCACCCAAAAGGATGTTCCATCAACATGTAATAATACAGCGGGGTATTCATAATCCAATTGCAACACTGTTTGTGCAGGCAATGTCACATTTCCAGCATCTAAAAAAAAATATAATCTTATCATTACAATGGTATAACATGTGCTATCCATTGGAGGATGGAGTAAAAGTTGCAGTTCCTTAAAAGGAGGAAACGGAGACAAAACATCAATAAATCAGGCATATGCAAAACAAATATTACTCCTAAGCCAGATGGAGGTAATCATTGGAAACACGATTATCTCTAACTTTAGATACAAAGCATAAAGAAATATACCAAAATCAACCAAATGAATGTAACTTTAAACACATTATATCCCAAAAGAAAACACCCAATGAAATATATGCAAACATTTAAGTCAACTTCAAAACCATAAAGAGCCTATGTTAAATTGTACACTTAACACAAAAACATTGAGAACAGAAAGAAAGGCTAGGGACCTTACTGGACAAGAGTGGCAAAAGACTGAGTCCAACGGCAACAGGTGGGAGTAGGCCTTTGCCAAAAGAAACACAGATAAAAGATATTATTGCATTTGATAATTCTTCTAATTGCAATTTCTTATTTAAATTTTTTAATTTTTGTAAATGAAAGCTACTTTATTTTATAATAAATGCACATTTAGAACCATTACATTTTTTTTAAATATGTTAAGATGCTCATAAATATTCTAATAAGATAATGATAAAATTAATTATTAAGCAGATTTCCTATATATATATATATTTATATATAAACAATATATCCTTACCTGCAAAAGTAATATTTTTTACACCTTCTGTAATAGTCTGACTATCACATTGTTTATCTTCAGATGGTATTATTTCTCCCAAAGACTCGGTAGAAAATGAAATTAAAGGCTGGTCTTTTGGTATGTTTTTTTTCTTGGACCAGTCTTGAGGATGTAAACAAGTTTTTGAAGTTGATGGAACAGGTTGAGACAATGTATCTGCTATATTGAATGGTGAGATTGATGGAGGTAACATATTTACCAAACCAAAACCTGGATGACCAGCCCGATTAGCGGGATTAACTAAAAGCATAACTGGTTTTTAAGTAACTATTAAAATAGAATTCACACATTTTGTAGTACTATTAAATAGATGAAAAGTCTTGTTAGTACTTGATCCAGGATAACTTAGAAAACAAGTAACAACTACTGTTGGTATTTACTTCAGATTTTCTTAAATATCTTTAAGCAATTAGATGATTAGTATCTCTATATGGAGGCACAGATGTTTTTGGATCTTAAGCATGCTTATTTCAACATAATGTTGACTTTCATTGAAGGTATGTATAGCAATTGCATTGCTGCACTGGACACATTAATGGAATAGGATTTTAGTTCTGCACACCTAGCCACTATGTTTTCACCGCTTTATTTAGTATACTAAATATAGAATTAAAAAAAATTATAATGTACATGTTTACTTACCTAATTCTTCTACAGCTATATTAATATCATTTATTAAATATGAATATTCTTCCAAGGTCTTAACACTATTTAAAAAACGATCTTTCAGCTCCATGTGATCACAGTTTAGTTGTGTCATTAATCCTTGAGCCTAGAATAGGATAAGGATAGAAGTTAAATATTAGTATGGTACTTAAAATATTTATGTAATGTTTTTAAAAGGCATACCCGTTTTTTCAAATATTCCAAATTCTTAATGGTGTTGTCACATTTTGCTGTAAACATGTGAATTCTATCTTCCATTTCTTGTCGTTTATGGTCTGCTAAAGTTGTGAGATTTACGTAACTCCTAAAATATAAGTTAATAAGAGGGTACTTTCTTAAGACATTATATTTAAAATATTACACTTTATCGCAATTTACTTACATGGCGTTTAGTTTAATGTCCGAGCACATCAAATTTGGCTTTATTTTTATAAAGTGAGTCCTGGGTGCTTATCAGGCAATTATAAAAATAAACAGTGCTAAGCATTTACTGCTGCGATTCATTGAAAAAGCTTATTATTATTGTAGTTATGTCAATTGTCACAATCGCATTAAGGGAATATCGTTTTTCATCTTTGTAATCTGTATTCGGTAAAAACAAAATATTTCTGAATTCCATTTCACTGAAAAGCACAATAATCTGTGGATCTATTGTTTATGTAAACTAGTCCACGTTAGATGTCACTAAACAAAGCATTCCAAAACCTTACAGTTTCTACTCTATAGAAGATGGCGTAAGTAGTGTATTGGAGTGTTTTACAACTTCAGTCTATAATATTATACTCCTCAAGTCATAAGACACAGACATCATATTTAATCTTATTAAAAAAAAACACTATGACAGTGTTCAATAATGTAAAAATATTTTGAATCGCACGGTATAATTACATATGTACATAATGGGAATAAAATAGATTTATAATTAATTATGAAACACATTGAAAACCAAATATTTAATGCTATATTGCCAAAGATCGCGTACTGGGCTTTTAACCTCTGACTTACAAACTATACTTTATTATTGAGGACACTGAGAAGGAACTGCATCATTTTTTAACTACAAAACTGTAGTTATAAAACAATAGCAGACATCGTTTAACCTTTTATTAATTCTCCAATCTGTAATTTTTTTACACTCTGTTTTGTAAAATTAAAACTTTACAACATTCACTCATTCTATATATTTATATCTCAACCTATATTTTTAATGTAAGATAAATATGTAATATTATAATTATATATTAAATGTATGTCATCATTCATACGTTTCAAATGTTGTTTTTATAAAAAAGCAGCGAGCGGTGCTTTACATTCGTTTAAATGTAGGTAACTAAAGGCTAACTAAAATGGAGACCTGTATAGAAAGTCTATTTTTAAATAAATATTGATTTAATACACATGAAACTAGTTCACTTAAGTTACTAAAGTAATTATAACTATTTAACACCAATATGATTAGGCAAGGTTTGGTTACTTGAACTAGACTAGTTGAAAGAAAACATTTTTTTACCGGATTGAAGCTATTTATTATTAATAAACTTATAATTATCCGACGTTTCGCCTGTTTTACAGCGTGCGTGGTCACGGAATCCGGTAATAAAGTGTTTTCTTTCAATGTGTAAAAGCTATGTTAAGAAAAGAAAAAACTAGACTAGTTGTTTTTGTAGTAGGAAAAGCAAACAACACATGCTTAATATAGTAATTTGACAATCTCGCAGAAATGGAGATATTGTCGTAATTTAGCATTATAACTAGCGATGTAGTGAACTATAACTTGTATCAATAAAAGCTATTAGCATCTATCAGTCTAAGTATCTGTCCCGGGGTATTATGGCAAATTAAGTTAAATGTAGTGGTTCACAATACGGGATGTATTGTGAACGCAGTTATGGTACAAACAGTGGGTATAGTTTACTTCCTTCGTAACCTTGAATACTATCCGGTTATAGACAATGTTCTTACGTTATGGGACTTGAGACAAAATCGCCTTTCCACAGGTCTACGACTAAATTTATGACAGTGACATCTGAAGCACTTAAACTTATTGTCATTCGTTCCAACAGTAGGGTGAAAAGCAGACATTTCTGTGACGGTTTCACGGCCCAAAAAGGCAAGTAGGCGAAGACACATTTCCTGCGAAACCGTATCAATTGCCGTTTCAAGTCACGAACCAGCATCGCCCTTATATACGCGAAGTGTGGTGAGTTGCACAGGCCGTGCTTCACTCTTGAGTCAGAATAATTAAAGTAGTAGTGAGAACTAAATAGCTTTAAAAGTAACCTTTACTTATATTTATTTTACCGAAATCTATTATAAAATTGCGGTTTTAAGTTTGAAGATGGCACGAAAACAATTTCTTAGCTTACTAGGGATGTACGAACGGTAAAAGTATGTGTTAATTTCTAAAAAGTTACCAAAATTACAATAAGATTTAAAATATTGAACTTCTACAATATATATTTCTAGTCTATCGACATTCCTATAGTCTGTGGTAAACGCGGGAATAGATGCCGCAAGCGCGGACTTGAGTTGAAATGACGTTATTACTCGGCTGTACCACACGAATACTTGTCAGAAATAATTGTGGAAATAACTCCGATACGTATTGGTTAACTGTTTGTACTTGCCCGTAATGCGCCAGTAATGGTGGTAATGGTATGAAATCGACATTAATTGTATGCTATTTCACACCATCGCAGTTGCTTTAAGGTAAATCTCTATATTATAATTCCAATGCAATGTAAGTTTATTAAGTATGTTGGTTTTTTTCGTTGCATTTAAATATATTAATTTTCTTAAAAAATATAATATGTTAATTTGAGCGTTCGATAATCAACTCAATTAAGATGTAGTTTAGACTTCCGTAAGTCAAAAACGCATTTTGACAGATTCGCGATAGTTCGCTCTTAGCCTGTCTGAATCTCACATTCAGGGTCTTCGCGCCATTCCGTTTTCGTGCCCTAAGTAAGGTTTTCTAGAAAATCACCGGACACTTACCTATTTAATATGATCAATAAAACATACCGAATTTTAAGGCCCAGACCCATAAATAGATGCAACACTGGATTATTATAACTTTATATTACAACAGTGAGCAGTGAACGACTCTCATCGCTGAGATCGTGAGTCCGATCGCTCGCTGTGTGGACTTTCTTTTTTTCACATTTGCTCGACTGAAGGAAGAAAAACATCGTGATGAAACCGGCTCGGGTAGACCCAGAAAGTCGACAGCATGTGTCAGGCACAGGAGACTGATCACTTGCCTATTAGATTGACTAATGATCATGAAGAAATCTGAAGCCCAGACCTAAAACGGTTTTATTTTTTATATTACAATATAGAGTTTGCCTGAGCTATACCATAGCTTCCAAAATATTTTCGGCGTTTAATGAATCTAGCGAAACTGAACTACACTGAACTCTCAGTTAATTAACTATCATTTCTAGAGAACTAATTCTAAGCCTAATTACAATTACACTTGGAAATAGGAATTGTAGCGCCCGCGTCGGCAGCGGAGGCGTCAATACGCCCGTCCTGGAGCGTTCACTGTTATGGTTTAGATACTGGAACGAGTAGAAGCTTGTAAAAAATCATCTTTAAGAAGAACAACAAAGGTCTGTGATGTTACTATAAAAATAAATGAACTTAAGTGGAAATGGCAAGAGGAAGAGAAAAGTGGTGCAAAAATGAAAATCTCTTTATTTGACATCTATATGTGAATAAGTTTGAAAAATTCAGAAAACAGAGATAGAATATCAATATATTTTCTATTCAATTCAAAATACGTCCTATCAGAAACATAGTTTCTCCTATTTTTATTTAATTGAGGATGATAATTGTTAAATATTGATAGGTACTTAGAGTCAAAATTGTTAATATAACAGTATTTAATTATTTATATACCATAACTAATCAAACATTTATAATAGTATTATATAAAAAATAAAACAGTGACGCCATAACCTCTTTGGGTCTGGGCCTCATATTTCTGATTCAGTTTCATGATCATTTTTCTATCTAATAGGCAAGTAGGTGATCAGCCTCCTGTGCCTGCCACAAGACGGTTTCCTCGCAATGTTTTCCTTTACCGTTCGAGCGAATGGTAAATACGTAAATAGAAAGAAATTCCATCGGTGCACAGCCGAGATGGAACCTACAACCTCTAGGCCAACACTGCTTATTCTCAATCATAGAACAGTATTATATACCTATTACATTGGATATATATTTACATTTTAAAATGCAAACAAACAAGAAACGATAAGTTCCAACAGCGCTTACCATTCATTCTAATCATTCTGTAGAGACCTTTGCCAAAAAAGGCCACACAGATGGAAAAATAATGAAATTATATAAATGTGTTTAAGTGTAAAAGTATCTGAAATAAATACCTATATACTAATTATATAAAAAATGGTTATGGTTAGTATGGATTAGTAACTAGCGCCAGTAACTATTCCATATCAACGTACAACCGTCGGCGCGAACTCTATAATTATTAAGAACATCCAGCTGTTTTGCTCGTAGCCCATAATTAAAACATAGTTAGACCCAGTTCAGATTAATGTCTTAATAGAAATGTAACAGTTGATTACCTTAATGGGAATAGGTTATTATCGCGTTTTTACCTGATGCATGATGGATAACGTCATTTGTATGTCTGTTTTGATTACATCCTCTTGTGTAACGGTTCGTTGGTGTGTAATTTACATTGTTAGTGTTAAACGTGCCTTAATATTTGGATTTGGATTTGTTTTAGAACACTTTTATGATAGCCGGAGGTATTGTCATTCTATTTGTTTAGGAAATCTTTTGTAGAATAGAAAAATAAATGATAATTGGTTTTACTATTAATTAATAATTTTGATGTTAGAGCAGTGTTCTTGTGGCGTCAGAGAGGCTCTCTCATTCCAGGTTCGAACCTCAGTTGTGCACCAATGGACTGTCTGTTTCTGTCATGTTATTTGTCACATTCACTCGAACTGTGAAGTAAAACGGCTTGCCTTAGACTCAATAAGTCGACGGCGTGCCCGGTATAGGAGGCTGTTGCCTATTAGATCGATATGAAATGACCATGAGATCTGAGGCCCAGACTTAAAAAAATTGTAGCACCACTGATTTATTTATTAACAATGTTTAAATATGTATTACAGTGTTCTGTGATTTGTAAGTCGTGATGTTACGAAATAAAAATCAAAAGATGTGATAAAATACAGGAGCCATTTTTTTAGGTTGGTTGCATAGCGATCGTTAACTTTTTGAGTGTACATAGACAATGAATTATAAAACAATCCGCCATAAGTAACCATAGACAGCAAGTGTTAACAACTTGTAAAGCTGAACAATGGGTATGGAGGCTTTATGCATCTCGCAGAAGCAAAGTTTAAACCAGTCTCCCTACTTTAGGGCTACCAATCTGGTCACCGCTAAAATAGGCTCGTTACCTAAAATATCATTACATACGCACGTATTGCTTGTTGTCAAATAAATTATATTTTTATGAAAATTATTACTAGTCGCATATTTTAAAAAGGAACCTCCTCAACTTTCCGGAAACTAAAACACAATAAAAAACAATGATTAGAATGTCATGACAAGCCCACTTTCACACATAGTAAGCAAAATGGGATCGGGAGAAATATAAAATTGTTCCATGGCAACCCTATTCTCTGTGACATGTTTTATGCGTGTTGCAATGACATGTTAATACATCCTTTTGTGGCAGAACGCCCGCCCCGTCTGCGTTCGGCGGGAAAACTTGTCTGTACGATTTTATAGTCTGTGCCGATGCGACTTTAAGAAATCACTTTGTAACACGATATTTATGGGCGTATTTTTTTTATTATGTAATTAATCGCCTTGATAATTAAAAATCCAAAGACGTTCATTCCGTGGATTATAGGGGCCTGGGACATACCTCTTTGTTGAGGAAGCTTAGGATCTGTAGTACAGATCCTCTCATGCCAGCCAATTCCGAATCAGCGTACCATTGGAAAAGGTCTGCATATGTTGTGTGACGGATTATGTTTTTCCCGCTCAATTCTTAAACATAGCAAAATGGAGCCGATCCCATACGTCAACGCTCCATATATTAGTAGTATTCTACGCACAGATTTCTGTTAATTCAATTAATTCAGTTATATTTATTGAAATAAAAAAAAAACCTTCATAACCTCCTTTCTAGGCTTGCGCACGATTTTTTCTATCCCATCGTATTGTTTACCTACCTCTTATGTCCTTAATGTCAATATTAATATCCGACCTTCATAGATATAACAATTGATATCTTTTAAAGCATCCAAACAATGCATTGGCATATCTTTGTGTCGTTTTAAACAAATCGTCGACCATCATCGCTTGACAGTCGTGTAGCCCACAAATTAATATGGGAAGGTCTTTGACGAGTCATCTCAGAGAAATTTGTTGTCATGTTAGACTTGCAAATACTCGCTCACTTTGTTAGTTAAACATGTGAAGAGGCCTATTAAAATAACAGCTAGAATCGCGAAGACATTAAATTAATCATATGCTATATTATTTGATCAATTGATCATATCGTACTTTGGTCAATCCGTAGGGGCGTCGAGAACCTAGAGAAGCTCGTCGTGAATGGCAACACCGAAAGCAAAAGACCGCGTGGAGGTTCGCCAACGAGATGTTTTGATCAAGATTCGTTGTCCTTTATATTATGCATCGTTATAAAAAAAAGCGCATGACCGAAATTGGCGGAAGAAAATTATCCAGATTTTTCTGACAACGATACTCAGACAGGAGTTACGGACTCTGAGGGAGAGATTAATTAAGGCTTATTATTTATAATATACATCACTCTTATATCCAATGACGTAAATGAAAAATTCCGTGCGTTAGAGGAGCCAGGGACATTCCTGTTTGTTTAGGATCCAGCTTAGGATCTGTAGGATAGATAATAAAAAGAAGAATTCTTTCAATTTTCTTATACTATAAATACGCAGAACAACATAATTTTGTACATATTTCAAAACCAATCTAAACTAATGATAGAAGGCCTTCTTTCAGCCTTAAACTTTTTAAGAGCATTATTGTTATTGGCTGCTCGCGACATTCAGACCCTAGTTACCGAGCAAAGAGAGAGATGTCATATCACACATATACAAAATGTAGAAATTACTGCAGGATATTAAAACACCTATCATCATAATCTTTCTACCATAGTTTTTCTAAATCAAATCTAATTATCCAAACACTAAATCCTATCTAAAGTATTGTACAGATTATAATACATTCATAGCATCTCCATTTATTAGCAATGAACGAATGAACGAGTGAGTGATTTCGTTCTCACGAATGCGGTCCTCTTTGATTTAACTTTAATGACACCTTCGCGTGAATGAAATTGATTTGACGTCTCTGTTTCGAGTTTTCTCAGTTTAAATGACGTTTTTCGAATTTATACATTGACTTAAATTACATATGATACCGCGAAACTTGACATTACCGCGAGTTAACACAAAGCCATCATGTTTTATTTATTCTGGTACTTCAATCTCAAAATTATTATGTTTATGACTGTAACAGTAAATTAATAATATGAATACATATTTTAAAAGTTATTTTATGAATACATATTGTAAAATAAATTTTGGAAATTTTCTTTATACGTGTGAAGGAAGGATAGTACCTTCAAGCAAAACGGAGGATCTTCGACCTCTCTAACCACTGACTGGGCCCCGAGTGGGTACGTCGAGAAGTTTTACATATCCTTAGTCGGAATAACTTCGTTAGCATGTTTCAGGAATCGACGTCATTGTAGTTATTCGTGTGAATGATTGTAGGTGTAGGCGAACTCTGAGGTCACGTTTCGAAACCCGGCTATGCACTACTGGATTCTTTCTATAAGTGCAATAACATCCTCGTATTAGAGGATAACCTTGTGAGAAATTCTGTATTATCCATTCGATGACGTGTATCAAGGCACAGAAGGATCATGCCCAAGAATTGAAAAAAAACTAAATGGGTGCATATCTGAGTTTCTCCCGTAGCCGTTGGATGGCATGTGTATAAGAGAAATCAACGATTTTTAAAAGAATAATATAAACTGGTTGTGAGTTTTGACTAAATATTACGTACTATACATAAAACTTCAAAATATAAGCGTCACGTGTTACATATACTTTCTATTTCAATATATATAAACGTTTAGTATCAAGTCACGTGTACGCTAATAACGTAATAAATAAAAAGAAATCTCATTACAAGCAGTAATCAATTTCCAAACATCATTTAGTACACCTTATTATGTTTTTATTTCTATAGTTGATGGAAAGAGCTATCATTAGTGTGGTGGTATGTAAATGACTCAATCTCGGCAGCTGACTAGGTAATTAGATCGTGCAGGCGTCAAGTTGTTAAAACTACATTAACTGACAATTTATTTGATAGTGATCGCGAGATCTTTTGTCATTTGTTTTCAATGGCTATGTTCTATGTGAGACTAATAATTAAATAGCTTTGAAGCAAATTTCAGAGTGGATTAATGGGAATTTTTATATGTATATTGCTGATTTGAAATGAATAATATTAGCTAGATAGTTATCACTATGGTCGTCCGTGATTTGGATTTTAGTTTAAAATAAGTTAGAGCGGACGCAAATCAACTCAACGATCGATCCAACGCACTACTGACAAATTGACTTTGACACATTGACAATTTACAACCTGTAAATGACATCGTGTTCTCTTATTACATTATCTCTGACATCTATTTGTGAAGGTAGAATTGTCTTGGTGATTGTTTATAAGCGTCCAAAATTAAAACCATGATGATCGCTAACCTTCGAAAGGAGATGACACTATAAGAAGAATGTGTAATTGTCGCGGGCGGGCCGACAACGCACTTGAGAGCCTTCTCACAGTGTGTCCATGGGCGGCGGTGTCACTTAACATCAGATGAGACTACGGTCCGTTTGCCACAAGGTCTATAACAATATCTATGTCACCCGGACTCCGACTTGTCAATAGATTTCTTATCTACGCTAATAAATAAATTTCCTAAGCCGAAAAATCTATGTTTTCACCTCCTAAGTTCAATTATTAAATATACCGATGCAGAATGTGTGTTCCCGGTACATGATTTTCTTAAAGATATGATAGATGCCTAAAGCGTAACAAAATCCACTTTCCAATTTAACTAAATTTATTAATTTTTCAACTCTAACTACGTAATCTAAAAGTCTATATTGGCCCTTAACAGTATCATGTTCTCTGTATAATTAAGGAATTAACAATCTCCAATATCATATTATAAGATAAATCTGAATATCTGAGTGAAAACTGTTTTTATATCTGCTAAAACTTGTCGTCGTGTAACGAGTAATTTCTCGTTATAAAAACCCATCGCTTGTGACACCTCGTTACCTAAATACAATTGATTACTATGTCCATGTTATTATTAATAAAAAATATAATAAATGACTGTGGAGGCGTAGGTTTTAATCAAGAGGTGTTGGCAGTGGACAAATAGTTTTTAATATAATCTATCGCTATTAAATGATAATGTGATTGGCTTAGTCTAGAGTTTCCAGTTATAGAATAGCTTTAATTTTAATTACCCAATATTGTCTATGGTATCTATGGTGTCTATGGCAGAAATATGTAGTTTTTATTAAATATATTTCGACTTCGTCTAAAAGAGATTCTAGTTTATCAATAGACACATTAATTAAATATTCCATTTAACCGTAGAACCAAAATATAACAATCAGATAATAAAATTAGAATAAAACCATTGATTCGAATGTTGGCAACGATTTTCAAATTTGGAACGAGCGCGGCCATCTTCTAAATGGCTGCCATAAACGCGATAATTGGATAATCTCATTGGTCGGAAGCTAACTGAAAACGATTTTAGTGGTCTTTTTTTAAATTGCACCTTTTGTTTTTATATTACACAAAAATTATCTGTTTTTGGGTATTATAATGAGTCTTATCTGGTGGCTTTTAACAGATAATTAAAATGAATTTAATTCATTTCATTATTTACATCGATTAATGTCAAAGCTGGAGGTCAAAACAGATAACAGTAGACAGCCAGCTAATGAGATGCAGATTGCTTTGTCGAAATTTAAATAATACTTAAAAATATCTTGTTACCAAAAATATTCATTATATTTCCTTTAAATGATACCATAGTTACAGTTATTACATTTTTACATAGAAATCTTACCAGTTTTATTGCACGGTGTTCATAAATAACAAAATTGACTGCGACAGAGCCACAGACCTCATTCCGTAGTCTATAAAAAGGTTTAGAAAAAATGAAGCGTTCGAAATTTAATTTATTCAAAATTGAAACGTCACGGCACACAAAGGCACGCGGCGGACAATGGCGGCGGCGGGCGCGAGTGTTAACACGAAAATTAAATGCTGATATCACAATTAATCAAGAGCCCATATTAATAATTGGCTATTCACTGTGAGGTGTCAAATTATATAGCTCAATTATCCGCCTGTAGAATAGAATAGGGCGTAGTTTGTATTGTTTATAAATAAACATAGGTAATACCGACTTTTGTAGTTTTGTTTGATGTTCTTTTGTTATTTTTTAACAGTTTGAAAGTTTTGCTTTGAAGCAGGTCTTAAAAGCCATTGTTATCTTTTTAAATCAAATTGAATTTATGAATCTAGTGTTGATTGAAACCGACAACCGTTACCAGCACGTAACTAAGAATTTTCATATTATTTTATTATTATATGTGCTATAAAAATACGACGCGATAAAGTCGTTAAAAAGAGAACAAATTGATTAAACGAGAAGAAAAAAATATTTAATAAAATCATCTAAGTTATTAAATATATTATACGTATTTTAATCTACACAAATGTCTTTAATTCAGTTCACGCTCTGACTTGAGGGATGTGGTATTATATACATTGTGTAACGATATTTGACGTCGAATACAAGATATATTTTAAATTAAATTTATCACAAAAGTACCACAGCATAAATATATCATGTATAATAATAATAATATTATGCTGTGGTACTTTTGTGATAAGTTTTAATTAAAATATATCTTTGACTATGTATCTGTGATAGATAAGGATTTATTTTAAAGTGACATGAAAGTTTATTGTTGCTATATCCCTTAGGTATGCTTTAACGTTTTAGAATTTAAGTTTTAGTATTAGGTATATACAAGGATCTGAAAAGTTGTTCTTGAAAGTTGCTATATCCCTTAGACAATGTTCTTGGGTTTCGTATCAGTCTTTACAAATCAGTGCATTGCGTTTTTGTTTTGACAGTAAGAATTCTAATATCTATCTCAATAAGTTCTGTATTAATCTGAATCCCGGAGAGGCTAATTAATTCATGAAAGTTAACTTCTATCGATAAATATAACACATATCACAGCACTATACGTTCTCGGTTTGGACAGGCGGCGATACAAGTGATAATTTATGAGCGATATATTTTTGGGATTAGTGAAGAAATTATTTCACATCGAGATCGCATTAGGGCGAGCGGAGCCGACAAGCCTTTATGGGCATTCTTTTACAAATAAAACTAGTATTTCATCGGATTCAATGTACAGTTTAATAATTTACAACCGTTTTAATATTTTTTGCGAGAATGTGGACCTGTGTGATCATGTTTTTTTTATTATTTGTAATGGACCTGTGGAAGGACTTTGGGTGACACGAAGATTTGAGTATGTTTTTGGGTAAAATAAGGGTTTATATACTTTTCGTTATTAAAATAAATTCAGTTTTAACAACACATTATGTATGTGTTTGAATTTCATAGATGTAGTGTTACATCACAGTAAGTTGGAGAAAAAGTAATAGACAATAGATATTAGAGTGAGATTCTTTAGTGTCTGTGGTGACACAAACTCCATTTTGCATTAAGTATCAAAGGCGCGTAATTTCAGTGGAAAATATTTTATAAATTGGAGACACAGTCATAGACAGTAGACATCAAACACAGTAAGATTCTATACTGGTAACACAAACTCCAATTTGCATTGTTTCGACAAACTTAAAATCTGCGGGCAACCAGCGGATATTGTTCGTGTGTTGATGCACAGAATACATGAACATGGATAAATCTAAAGCAAAGAGCGCGATTACGCAATCTTAATAGGATTATTTCTTTATTAACACTTCGTTACATTACAATATAAAACAATTGAACATAATTAAATCAAAAGGAGGCAACTGGCGGCCTTATCGCTTTCGAGCGATCTCTTCCAGGCAACCACTGTAGGTACTTGGTATAGTCAAAATGTACGTACCTATTCCTTCCCAACCTTCCCGTCAAAGGTTCCCTTTCGTGGTTTTGTTCTTAATTTATCCCTGGCATTTTTCCTGGCGTTCGATTCAAGGAAAGTTCCTTAAAAATGTTAACATAACTGAAATACTAAACAGGCCAAACGGAACATCTAATATACTTTTACGCCGCTAAGCACGTTATAAATAAAAAAACACGCTACGTTATTTAAATTTTTCAATTAAGTCATAGAATGTTAATTGATTTGAAGATATAGAGCCGTGTGAATTAATATCATTTTATAATTTACGTGAACGCGAAGATTTATAGATGGTATTGCATTTTGATGAGCCTCGCGAACTTTATCGAATAGCTAGAATTCAAATTAGGTAATAAAATGCTTTGTGACAGCGTGGATAACTGGTGTCGTAAAATAATTATATATAAAATACATTTGCAAATAAAATAAAATAAAAAATAAAACAACAACTTTTTAGGGCTGGGCCTCAGATTTCTGTATATGTTTCATGATCATTTGTCAATCTAATAGTAGGCCTTCTGTGCCTGACACACGCCGTCGTCTTTTTGGGCCTAAGGCAAGCGTGTTTCCTCACTATGTTTTCCTTAACCATTCGAGCGAATGTTAAATGCGCACAGAAAGTCCAGCACAGCCGGGGATGGAACCTACGACCTTACGATGGGAGTCGCACGCTGAAGTTACTAGGCTGATACTCCTCTATCCTTACAAATTATTAAAAATACATGAACATTCTAGTTTATTAATATGAAATAATTAAATCTTTGACACATTTCGATGAAATTTGCCAGTAAAATGAAAAACACAGTGAATATTCGCGGAGTAGTTATAGCCTTTCCTAAAAAGGATAGATTTGACACTCCCGCGCTGCCTAGATTCTCGGACACAGATCTACCAGATAGCGTGCCTGTTAGACTATTATCCTATGTAAAAAGACACAAACACAAGGTATTAATAACGCATTGCCATCAATTCAAGACTATTTCGAGAGCACAAGAGACTTTTTAAGATCTACACCGTGCAAGGGTGACTACAGATGCATCCCAGTAGAGGCTGTTGAAGCGTGTAAGAGTTCATCCAATATTCTGCTGTGGTTCGATAGGTTACGGAGTCTGCGGAAAGGCTTAAAGCGTATTAAGCGCTAAATAACTCTGTCAGCCTGTGATTGCATCTATTATACGTATAGTGTTATGTCTGGTTACATAAGTATGGTACAAGCTTGTTGGCTTACCTATTATAATAATTAAATTATACTTAAAGCCCTCGTGTTGTTAAAAAAGGCGTTGCCTATATAAATGGTGAAAATATTTATTTTTCTTCTGGCTCGTAATTAGCTACTTATATAATGTATTAATTGTGACTCAGATAACCCTTGGATTATCTTGTAAATTTTTGTTTATACATATTATGTGTTTTTTTTTGGATTATACTTCATTTTAGTTGTACATAGTTATTGTTACATGTTATTTTGTGTTAATTGTTATGCACTTCAGTACTTTAAAGAAACCGCTTGTCAGCGATAAGGCCATCCAATGCCTAATATGCAAACAGGTTTGTTTATCTACCTTTTTGTATAAGGTAATGAACTGTGAATAAATATGCAAGACTATATTGCCCCCTCTTTTAGAATCAAATATTTCAACATAGCAATAATATTGTGTAAGGTGTCATCCGAAACCTATGAACATAAGTTGCGTAGATTAATAAAAAATTACCATAACGAAATTTCCATTTTAATTGGTTTTATAAGAATTAAAGATAACGAGTTAATCAAAGTTACACTTGGGGGCAGAAGTGTGTCATTAATTTAAGAAAATCTCATTCGTATTGTCATTAACAAATTATTTCCGCGACGCCAATTATATGGAAAAAAATTGCCAGAACGAAATAGTCTATAGAGTTATTAATTAAAATATATATTGATACGTCTTGTTATGGATTTTGTGGGCTAATGAGGTGAGGCGTCTGTCTTCGTTAGTCGACAGCTCGTTTAGAAAATTAAAATTATTTAACCTCAATTTATTAGCTGATTAACTATGAATAAAAACGGTGAACATTTTTTATATGACAATTTTTGTCGCTCATTTACATTTGTTATAAAGCCGCTGGATTCTTGTGAAGAAAATATTTGATTGTATATTTAATAACGACTTAAAGCCTATGTTCTTTGGCTTTTGTGGCTATGCACAGATCGATATTGGAATCGGCTCACCTGTTGTTTAATGATACTGCCCATGGACTCTGACATTTTCGGAAGACGTTGCTGGCCCTTTAAGTAATAGTACGCTCTCTTCTTGGATGACCCTTAGTCGAATTGGTTGGGAAATATGTACTCTGATAGGAATCAGAGTACCAAGCCAGGAGGCCAAGTATTTAGTTTCGGAATAAAAGCTACGGAAAGTTTAAGGTAAAAAGATTATGAAAATGCAATTAGAAATAAAGATGTTACAGATAACTCTTTCAATATTAAAACTTAATGTTTTGTATAAAAATGTACGTAGCAATTTTGTTTCATAGTTTTTTTTATAGGACAGGGGGCAAACGGGCAAGAGGCTCACCCGATGCCAAATGATACCGCCATCCATGGACACTATCACTGCCAAAGGACTCGCGAATGCGTTGCCTGCCTTTTAAGAATTGGTACGCTCTTTTCTTAAAGGACCCTAAGTCGAATTGGTTCGGTAATTCTTTAGTGGGCAGCTTACAGATTCAAAATATACTAATTCTATTTAAAAAACATTATTAAGCTTTGTATCACCTAACACAATAACTTTTTACTTCAACAGCAACTCAATTAAATAATGTCATAGATCATCCATCGTATTTTATTTTTCACCTGTCACAAAGGTACAACTTTCTAAGTACCATAAATTATAGACGCGTGAATAGACCCCTATAAACACGAATAATTTTATTCGGTGTCTGTGATCACGGAATTTTTAATTCTATCCTATAATACTCGTAAATCATTCTTATACAAATCTATTTGGGGTTTATAGGTGTTGAGTAGTTTACATATCTTGTATTGTTAAATTATTATTTATTGGTTATCGGATATTTCACAAAAATAAAATTCGAAGCTAAGTTTAGTGCTTTAGTCTGTGGAGGTGGGTATCTACTAACATGACAGTCCGACCGTAGCAACAGACTACATCAAATAGCTATCGGAAGATTTAAAAGTACCCCGTCTCGCTTTGGGAACTAAACTAAAACACAAAAATCGTTCGTATAAAAGTCGTGTAGTAAATTTAAAAGTTGTATGGAAATACGTCAAAAATAAGTTCGGATTAAATAATACTCGAGACTATCGTAGTCTGGCTTCAGATATCTTGCGCTTCTGTCGAACATGGTATAAGAAATAACCTATATATGTATATAAAAATTAATACCTATTTCCCTTGGTCACGGCATCACGCGTGAACGGCTGGACCGATTTTGCTAATTCTTCTTTTGTTGTGTTTGTTATTGTCAGGAGAATGTTAATTTAAGAATACTTATTATCAAGTAATCATGACTTTTGTGACGATAGCGATAGTTATATTATCGATAAAATACATATAAAATAATATTTACAGTCGCTAATTGTTTGTGGCATTAATCTTGAAAAATGAAAATCCACGTTTTTCACATGGTCGGAATGCCAACAAAACTATTGCGCCAGAGAAACAAACAAAGAATGTTCTATATCATAAAGCATTTTTAGTTAATTATACAAATTCGAAATCAATTTTCATAAGACAGGACAACGTATGTCGGGTCCGCTAGTTAACATATAGATCTGGTCGTTATTGTGATAGATCATAGACTGTAGAAAGTCGTTTTTTATTAATACAATGCAATTAAAAAAAAGGTCTATAGTATTCGACAACATACATACATATTGGTTATCTATCTTAATTATATCATAAAGTAAAATAATTTAATTTATTTTTTATGTATTAGGAGGCAAACGGGCACCTGGCTCACCTGATTTTATGTGATACCGCCGCTCATGGACTGTCACATTACCAGAAGGCTCGCAAGTGCGTTGCCGGCCTTTTAGGAATTGGTACGCTCTTTTCTAGGAAGGACCTAGGTCGAATTGGTTCGGAAATACTTCAGTGGGCAGCTGGTTCCATATTCTGGTGGTGTGTGGCAAAAACTGCCTTAGAAAACGCTCAGTTGTGGAACGACGGACGTCGAGGTGACATGGATGGTATTTTGCCTTTACGTCCGATAAAGAAACACAGGTGCAGGTATTATACCGAAGAACTCTTCTGAATACTTCCCAAGGTAGTTGCGGTAGAAGATACAGAGATACCCAACATCTCTACGCAACCCCAAGGGATCAAGCCCCACGAAAAGTGATCGATGATTAGAATCGCTCTTTGTTCTAAATCGTCTCGAAATATTTATATACAAAATTATAAAAATAGTTATAATTGATCTCTACTACACCCCACACTTCGTGTCCAAGATCTAAGACTCAGACGCAAAAATGTGTCTGCTTTTCGTCATTAGGTCGCCTAGATTAAAACCAAACACATTTATTGAACGCTATAAACGTTAATACAGACAACCCTATTCGGAGGCAGTATTTATAACCTCACAAATGGAGCGTTTGCTACGAAATTCTTTCATATATTTATAAAGCTGTCAATTTTCAAGCCTTTGGGATGAGGGAAGGCGCAGATGCATAACTCGAGCAAAAAAGGGCTCGCATTAAATTATTATGATTTATGTCTTAAGCGAGCGTAATTATGCATGGAGGTTTTACGAACAGTAATATCATGTCTCTGTTGTTGCCTCAATCTGAAGGAAGCAAAGATAAAGAGAATATGGTGCACATATTTAGAACTGTTCCTTATTTAAAAAATAACGTAATTTATGTAAACAAAAGACGACTGCCCGTTTCGTTTGTTTGTGATAGGTCTAACAGAAAGAAAATCGTGTCGCTTGGCTGTGATTGGATTACAACTGGTGTTGACAACACACAAATAAACACGCCATGGTTTCGTCTTTTGGTCTGTGTACATTATTTCCAGCTTTTCGTAGTATATTTGTGTCTGTACTATATGAAGAAGTAAGATTATGTACTGACTCTAAACAGGACTCATATACACATACATACATAAATTATTGTCAAGAATTTATATGTCAAAAAGATGATACTGACTGCCAACGAGACAAGGTATCTTAGTCTAGGGGCTAGTGCACATTATTTTAAACTAAATATGCTTATTTCTTTCTGTTAGTTTCCGCAGTACATTTAAATGAAAGTAACTTTCAAACAATAGTTATTCTGCCCCGAATCAATTGCATTTTCAGTTCATAATCTAAATTTTATGTAAATATATCTCCTTATAGTTATAGTAGAATGTAATAATAATAACCATCTTAGCTGTCAATCCGATTCGCTATGGTACAATCACGTGGAAATTCAAACATTACAAAAGTGACTTAAGGCAGTGCTGCTAAAAGTCATTTTCGTTCGGATTGTACGCAAAGCGGTGAAAATGAGCTTTAGCACGCGGCGATAAGGCTTCAAATGAAAGTTGTGTTGATAGGAATCTCTCCGCTGACCGCGCGCCATAATGACGATGTCGGCAAAGAAGTCATTATTCATTTTTTTAATACAGTGTTTTGTTGAAACGACATATTCACTAGCGTAATCACACTGTAGGCAATATATCAAAGTAATAAAAGACACGTTATTACTGAGCGGTAACTGGATTTTCAATTTGACGACTTCATCGTTGTTTTACCCAACAATCGATTTATTGAGGAATAACCTTAATACGGATATTAAACTTAAATATCACGTGATTTAACGAGTTTTTTATTCGACCGTTTTTGTGATGACATTTTAATAAAAGCCACTTTGTATGAACCGTCTTGTTGATTAGCTTTTGAAATGCCTTGAGAAACTTTTGATGGGAAATGTCGAATGTTTACGAAATGTCTGTGAAATATTAATTCAGCTTTTGTGAATATTGTTAATGTCTAGTGGCTTTAGCGTACGATACTCATCCCAGTTCGTAGGTTCGATCCCTGGCTGTGCACCAATGGACTTTCTTTCTATGTGCGTATTTAACATTAGCTCAAACGGTGAACGAAAACATCGTGAGGAAATAGTCCAAAATCCAAAAAGTCGACGGTGTGTGTCATGCTGATTACCTACTTGCTTGTTAGATTGATAACTGATCATGAAACAGATGCACAAATCTGAGGCCCGGACCTAAAAGGTTGTAGCTCCACTGAATTATTTATTTCTGAATAATTACTATTACAACAGTATGAGTTGGTAATACATTCGTATATGTAAGCCGGAGGTCTTGGCTTCGATTATGGTAAATAGTTCGTGTTGAATGAAACACATTGATTATGTCTTTTGTTTGATCTGAGATTCACTCTGTTCTCCCTTTTATTATCAGCCCTCTTTATTAGTCATGTTCATTCACAGCAAAAAAGTACCAATTCTTAAAAGGCCGGCAACGAACTTGCGAGCCCTCTAGTAGTGTGTCTATTAACATTAGGTGAACCTGCCCGTTTGCCTCCAGTTCAATAAAAATAAGTTACCACCAATATTAGCGTCACTAGACATCTTTTAACTCCGTAAACACAAAAAAGTTAATCGTATGAAAATAGCAATAAAAACGATTTTACAAACATCGCATTGTATTTGTGGACTTTCAGAACATAAAAACTGAAAGCTTTTATCACAATACATTGTGTTCGAACCGCAACAATAATAGTTTCCGTCTCTTTATGAATTACGACAGCATACTTTACCTTAACAAATTTAGATTTGTATTGCCATTACAAAATCGACTTTATCACCTAAATATTAAGGAACAAAAGGAAGCAAAACTTTGTAAATCGTAAGGCAGCTCAAAATGGCTTCAGTGATGGCTCAATCAATGAACCTGTGGGTGTAAGACGTGTCGTCAGCAAAACAATTTCGTTTACAATGTACGTGAACATTCCGTGTGAATACTCGTTCATTGCCGATATGTAGAAGAGGTTGGTTGAAAGTTATTTTCTGTTTTTCTTCACAAATAGTCGAACTTTCCTGTGAATTTATTAAACCATTTAAATAACTCGACGTTACGAGCTGACTGACAAAGAACTCAAAACGCAAAAAGCCAGCTTTAAGATTTGCGCTAGAGCTTCCCTTGTCCAATTTGATATTCGTAATTTTAATAATAAACTTATTAAAGACCTCTATCTCTGCTGCTTATACTAATATCAACCTTTTTTTAAATGACGTGAAAATGCGCTTACGCAGGCCCGCGTCAAGGAAGACCTACCTAGATCTAAATATTTACCTAGACTAAGTAGCGATAAGTAAGCTTAGTACAAAATAGATAATAATGTCATACGCCAATAGACACGTATAAAAGTAATTGGACGTCTCTAATTGTATACGAACTTGTTAAAACGACGTTTGCATATAGGGGTATCTATGTAGTAGTACACTTGTAACAAATAAATAAAACAGTTATTATGCAGGGACCTATACCATTATAGAAACCCAGTGTATATATTATAACGTGTTCATATAAAAAAAACTCGGTATCATGTATCTAATTAAATTGTATTCATAATCCAGCATAACACGTAACAAAAGATATCAAAATTAAATAATTTCACTTACTACAGTTTGACAGACAGACAGATTGCGTGCGTTGGGAGAGGGAAAGGGGGGAACCGGCTCGCTTTGAACCGCGAGGTGCTAATAACGAGCCGTCCCGCTGCGCTGGCGCACCCCGCTGCGATGGGAATGTAGGGTAAACCAACCTAATGTTAGCATTCAGATTAAACTAAGGAAATCTATTTTCAAAACTAGGTTATTATTTTACAGTTTAAAATATAAATATGGGCCTATTAAATCTTGTCTGTAGTAAAAATGAATATGACAAATGTAAACGTAAATGTCACTTAACCCTGTGCCATTAAAGTAAGTCGAATTAAAAACAAATCCTATCATAAGGTTAATTCTTACGTACTAGAACTCGGTATCTCTGTACCTTTGTGCGACGCCGAAGGCCGTATGAAGGTTGTTTCCGATACCAAGGGCCAGAATCAGTCTGTTGCTTAGATCCCCGTTAACAAAGACTGCTGAGAATGTTGTTTCCGACACTATAAACATCTTTGTATGTTCTCAGAGTGAGTTCCCAATAGAGATATTGTGATTATTATGTTTTTTAATTTAACATTATCGTACTAAAAACTTATACACGTAGTAATGTTTATAGATAATATCATCAAATAATAACACAAAGTATTCTAGTACAAGTTCACCAACCTACTAACCAGTACCACAACCATTTACCCTATCAAGTAAGACATCTCATCCGCCAGTGTCTATTAACTATAATCAGTGGATCGCTATATCTTATAGTTTAACACTTATACCGGCGCATGATAAACGAGACTCGTTATTGTTGTGACTTAATTTACTTCGGTCCTCCATTATACTCTCATGAGAAAGTCCGCGAACGAATTGCTCACTCTTTTGTCTATTGTGGCAATAGATCGGCTGAACCAAAGAGTGTAAATAATTGTAAAGAATTAATAGTTCAATCACCTTGAAGAATAACGGTGTATTTATTTGAGAAGATTACCTGTACGGCGCTGGTAGGAGGGAGCGAACTCTAAAGGAAAGGTAACATTTTATGTATTATGAAGGATTTATTATTTTTCGCTTTTCACCTGCCCTGCGGCCCCGCCAGCGTTTGGGCTTGTCCGAGGGAGGTGAGCTGGGGCTAACGCAAGAAGCATCCCATACCAAAGCCCGTCCAAGGGATCAAAGACATCGTCCATGTCTCTCTTTCTCTCTTTCAAGATACCTCAGGATCAAATTGCTTATGAAAGTTACAAAGTTAATTTGAGATATAAAGTTTATTAAATTGAGATGTAAAGCTTATTACATTGAGATATAAACTCTATTAAATTGAGATATAAACTTTATTAAATGGATCAATAAACTTTATTTGTAGTATTTTATTTCCTAGTTCTTCAGCTACGTCATAAATGGAATCCATTTTATCCGTAATAGGGCGACCAGAGCGACGTGCATCTTTGACATCAAAATTTCCGAATAGAAAACGCTTAAACCAAATTTGTGCTACTCTCATAGACACTGCACTAGGTCCATAAACATCGCAAATTATTTTCGCGGCTTGCGTTTTATTTTTAATTCTTTTGTAGTAAAATTTTAAAATATATCGAATTTCTGCATTAGATTCACTCATCTTGACACTACGAAAAATAAATAAAAATCACACATTTTCCTAATTTGAATTTGGAATTAAATTTTAACTTTTAATGATACCAAAACCAGCCAGATTCAAATAGTATAGCCAAAGAGATTTTCTTATAAGTGTATACATACTGTAATGCGAAAAGACTTTTCCCCAACAAAAAAAAAAAATACATGCAAAAGGGTGTATAAAAATATAACATTCTTTATTTGAAGCGGTTAAAAGCGTTAGGTACGGTTAAGCTGTTTAAAGGATTTTGATATATCTTAGTAGGGAATTTTTACTTGTATATATATTTAACCTAAGTTTAATAATTACTAGCTATGCTGAATCATCATATTTTATGTTAAACAATTTATAATAAGCTACCTTAAACATCCTTTAACTACGATTTATAAAAAAAACTCGAAAATAAACACGTCAGGAACCTTTTCACCTTTACAAAAAGCGAGCAATTATTTTCAAATAGATTGTAATCTAATACTATTGACACATGCGCCCGCGCAGGTCTCTGATTGGTTAAAAATGTACGCCCCTCGCTGGGCGTAGTAGCTAAGACAATGTGTTGTATTATAATGATTGATTGACAAAGAAATTACACTAACGTTACCGTTCGGTAGAGGTAGCACATTGTTCATAATTTAAATTTTAAATTATCTAGAGATAGCGTCTATAATCTATGAATTTAGGAAACATATCTTTGATTTTTAATCTGTGATTTTCTTAACATTCTAGCTGATGCGTTTGTGTTTACTATTCAAAAATTAACAAGTGAAGATTTATTTAAGACATGTAAAAGAAAAGCTATTCGTTTAGGTTTTAATAAAAATTGTTCAAATTTCAGTAATAAGAAAAGAAGTACCAATACTTAAAAGGCCGTCAACTGTTTTTTTACGAACGAATTTGCGGGATTTCTTGTCCATGAGCGGCGGTATATAACATCAGATGATTTTCCTGTCCGTTTGACGCCTGTTATATATAAAAAAAATGGGTTGACCAGTTTTTTTTGTTCGTATTTGACTAATTTAACTGTCCTTAAGATTTCTTCATTCTGGATTCTAGTTGGAACCTACGCGTGTTAGCCATAGGCAATGTCTACATTTCATAAAAAAGAACGAAAAAGTCGAAAGCGTGTGTCAGGCGCAGGAGAGGAGATTGATCACCTAAGTGCCTATTAGATTAACAAATGATCATGGTACATTTATCTGAGGCCCAGACCTAAAAAGGTTGTAGTACCATTGGTTTTTTTAAAGATATCTAGAAGATTATATGATTTCTTCCAATTGATTCATTATTATATCACATATCTCTATATATTATATATCTCAATTTGTAAAGCATTTTTTTTAATTGAGCTTGAAAGTAATTTCTCGCTTCACACAAAATGACAAGTTAAAATCTTAAAATAGTATCAGTAGCATAACTAGACTCGGTTTATTACCGATTAGCTCCGGTATCCTTATTTTAAAAACCGGAATCATAAATGTATTAAGACCAACTTTTTAATTGAATTTAATAAGACCTCTATAAAACGTCTAATAAAAGTTGATGTTCATTATAATTTTAACTACCTATTGAAGGCCGTAGAAGGGTTTCTAATCTGTCATTTATTGAAATTCTTATTAAATTAATGAATATCCTTAATTTCTGAACAGGTTAGTTATAAAATGGTAGAGACTGGCTGCCCACGCACTTCCTTTTTATCCAAATATCCTTTTTATTGTGTAATATAAAGGTTTTTATTTTCTTTCTTTCAATAAAATTATTATTAAAAAAAATTTAACCTCCTTCATACGAAATAAATCAGTCTAATGTCACCGTTTTATCTTAACCTGTCTCTTTTCTTCCTTGTGTTTAGATAACTTGACGGTAAGAGATAAAAGAGTTATTGACACATAGATTTTGGGGTTAGGAACTCTTTTTTTATAAATTTATTAAATGGCGTTATGAAATCATAAACTGTTAAATAATACTTCACAGAAATATACAGTATTTACAATTTCCTTTACCTACATAACAACGATAATAATAAAAAAAATAATGTTTTTTTTTAACGATTGTAGCATTTCCTCACTGTATTGCAATACTTATTCGTTGAGCGAGGAAAACACCAGAGTGCTTTCCAGAGGGTCACCGGTACTAGGCGCCAAATTAACTCTTTAATTTTAATTAGTGCCTGTGAACCTATTGAAATTAGTGTTGAACCCCATGGCCCAAGAGCCTCTGTTCCAAAGGGAACAAAATCGAAGTTGGATGAAAGATATTATACTTACTTACTACTTATACTTGAGCCGTATTGAGCCGGAAAACACCTATGTCTAGCAATAAAATCAATAAACAGTTGAGTTCATCGCACGCGTCGCTCAAGGAAAAATTATTTTTTCTGAAATTTCGATCGAGTAAAGCCGTAAAAGGCAAAAATAACCAGGAAGAACCAGAGACCATTAAAACGAGTTTCTGACAGAAATCATTGGTTATTGCTTGTACAATAAAATATCCCATTTGTGTAATTGTAATTATCCTTTGTTTTCGTTCAAATAAAATCCTCGCACGTAATGAAGTCTTCATTTCACGTCAGTTTCACACCTGAGCCGAGCTGATATTAGGGTTGGCAAATTGATGATGAAAAATGTTACAGCGCCTCTGGTGGTTGCGCGCAGAACTAAGATTTTTAAACAAATGTTTTAGAAGTTTGTGGTATGATATTTTATATTGCGAGGTAAATAATACAGAAGATATTTTGTTCGAATATCCAACAGAGTTTGGTACGCTAAAGTATTTATAATATCCAATTGTAAATAATTTTAATTCCAGTTATATTTGTACTGTTGAAAATAAACAGTTTTGTATACGGTTTTTAAAAGGACTCGATGAAAAGAAGAATTTTGTTAGAATGTTATGTTATTTGTTATGTCCACTACACTTGTGAATATATGAAAATTTATTTTACTTGAAAGATTTTTAATATAGAACAGGGGTCAACAGCTCCTACCCTTTTCACCCTGCTCACCTGATGTTAAGTATCATGGACACTTGCAACGCAAGAGAGCTCACATTACCGGCGTTTATAAGAGTAGGAAGGACTCTTTTCTTGAAGGACATACATCAGTGGAAAGACGGAAGTCGAGGTGAAACGGGTGGAATTTCGTATTCTGCCTCGACGTTCAATGATGAAACTCAGCTGCAGGTATTAATCCAAATAATTCTAAACACTCCTCCATGGTAAATGCGGTAGATGATGCAGTGTCACCGCACATCTCTACACAACGCCAAGTTATCAAGAGATTGGTCGTTGACGATTCAAACTGCTTTTCGTTGAATACGGTAAAGTGGAAGGAGTTAGAGTACTCCATGTGGGGCTGAGTTAGTGCTTTATACAGTTGCAAGCGAAGGTCCGGCCTACCGTTTTGCCATATATAATACAAATATTATATAGTCTATAATAAATTATATTTATAAATTGAAAGTTTTGCTATTTCTATATACACTTTTGTGATGATGACAGTCTGCCTACATTTTTTGTAAAGGTTGGCAACCTTAGCTGGAATGGACCGTGCTTATTATGGTTGGACAGCTTTTATTTTCTCAAACTTTACGAGCGGCTTTGTACTGGCCGGCTTGCTCTCGATATTTATCTCTCATGTAATTGTTTTTGGAATTCTTCTCAGACTATACAATGATATTTAGAATATAGACATACAGTTGTTATTAGGGTTCGTGCAAGGCAATATTACAAACATTCTTTCACAAATATTTAAAAAACCTTTTAAAATACTGTTAGGCACCAATCGGTTAACAGTGTTTTCGTCTTTATTGTGTTGTTTTAGTAAATTAGGTTAGACATTAATCATTATTAGTCTAAAATATCTTTTCTTTAATATTAATTGAATATCGTAGGTTCGATTCCCAGCTGTGCCAATGGAGTTTCGTTTTATGTGCGCAGTTAACATTCGCTCGAACAGTAAAGGAAAACATCTTAAAGAAACCGACTCGCGTTGGACCTACAAAGCCAACGGCGTCAGGCTTGACAAATTATCATGAAACAGATACATAAATCTGAAGCCTAGACATAAAAAGATTGTAGTGCCACCCTTTTTTAACTAAATAGCTACCTACCTAATTTAAAATCTCTTTATAAATACTTTTATTTACCATAATAGGTACCTATGTAAGACTATGAAAGCTTTGAACAGTACGTATTTTCTTAATAAATTGAGCTCAAATTGTCCTATAATTTTCAACAGTAGCATGTAATTTAGTTTAATATGTTATTATGTATTTTGTGTAAATAAAGAAATTACTGGAAATTGGTAGCCCAGCCTCAAACATTAACTATTATTATTAATAAGTAAATTACTTTGAAATTTGACGTCTTCTATTTAAACAGTGTTCCGAGCACGACACCTTTATAGCGTTTACGTTACGAAATATATAATAATCATTATTGTGGCGCTACAGTCATTTATTCATGGCTTTAGATTTAATCAGTGTTTTCCTCATAGTAAGTAACACGGCATTAATACACGAGGTAAACAGCATCAGCCTTTCTATGAACAAGCATTAAAAAAACAATTGGATAATATACATTATCACGACGTTTTGGTATGCAATTTCGATAGTTCTCTTAATATCATACAAAAATTCATTATTGAAATCAGGTTAGCTGTCGGTATAGATGGAAGGTACAAAGGGCTATAGCCAAGTTTTGAAAGTGTAAAATTCTAACGACAATGAGGCTGAGAATGTGTGATCAACAAATGTCGTGTACTTTAAGCAATAAACAACATGTCTAATACAACATCCGCAATATAACATAATATAATCTTTTTAAGTCTACTTTCTTCTCTGCTGTAATACTTTTGTACTATTGTTATATACAATTAATTCATAAGCGTAATGTATTAGTATATTTTTTCTTGTTAGTTAATGTCGTAATCTTAATGGGAAATAAATATCATAAAGCGTACTTTTAATGGCTTGATATGTTTTTGTGTAACACAAATTAATTATTAATTACAGGTCAATCACTCATGCTACATGTGTTTTATCAGCTCGACAACGCAATCTAGTTTGGTAAAAAACAGTTTTCAAATAAAAAACAAACAGTCTGGCTGGAAACACTTTTAAAGATTATTACTGAACGGTATTATTGTAAAGCGGACCACAATCAGTTTGTGTATCAAAATAATATACAAGCGTAGTGTTAAGAGTAGGCTTAATAGTTTGCTAAGCTTATAATGTTAATATAATGAGAGAATTGCCGGTAATAACAATAACAATGAAAATTAATAACCACCTCGTGCCTGATAAGGGTCTCGGAGGCCGAGAATTTCTTAAAACTTTTCCCGTATCAGTAATTTTCAATAATAAAACAAGCATTAATGCTGTAAGGATCGCTTAGTTTCACACTTGGTGGAATTTGGCTGTGTTTATGTGCATACCATGATTCATTATCATCGCTTTAATATCGCCCTAATCTAACTATATTTGTAAAAATGAATTCCTGTTCGTTAGTTTCGCTAAAACTTGCAAATGGCTGCATCGATTTGACTAATTATAATCTTGAAATATTTGTGGAAGGTCAGAGAAACTTTAGACAGTGAGAAACATAATAATAATTCAGTAATATCTAATCCTTGCTGGGAAGTATTTGATGTCTTTTTAGAAATAAAGAATCACTTCGTTGTCATATATTTATAGCCTTGATTAATTTGTGTTTCATGTAGTATGAGGTCCAATCTCATTGTTTTAAAAGTTTTGTCACAAACATGTAGGTTATACGAACTTTACCGGGTCATTCAAAACTGTATACCTTCTAATATCGTGATTTAAAGTTTGTAGTATATTAAAGAGAATACTGTGATTGGGCTATTACTATTTTTTTATAGAACTGGCTAATGGCTAACCTGAAGTAAAACGATACCGACCCCACGGATACTCAATACCAGAGGCCTATTAGCTAATTGAGTACTGAAGTTCATAAGTGTGACATTAGGTTACCTATATTTTGTTTTTAATTCAGGCTTATGTTCAAGCAGTGTTGGCCTAGTGACTTCAGCGTGCGACTTTCATCCCTAAGGTTGTAGGTTCGTTCCCCGGCAGTGCACCAATGGTCCTTCTATGTGCGCATTTAACATTCGCTCAAACGGTGACAAAACATTGTGAGGAAGCCGACTCGCCTAGACCTAAAATCGACGGCGTTTGTTAGGCAAGAAGGCTGATTAGATTTCTTGCCTATTAGATTAACAAATGATCATGAAACTGATACAGAAACCTGAGGCCCAGGCCTAAAAAGGTTATAGCGCCTTTGTTTTTTTTTATTTCCTTTTTTATGATCAAGGTAATAACTAAAGCTGATTAGATTCGTAATGCGTTGTTAGATTTGCGTAGTTAAGTGACGAAAAAAATAAAGTTAAGATAAATTATTAATAATTAAACACAAAACATGAGTCCTACATTACTAAAATACAGATATTAATGGCGGGGCGTAACTGCGTGCGAGGGATCTGCACGATACGGTCTAAAGGACCGACGCGAGCGCAACACTGTTAAATATGAACTTTTGCTAATTTAGATCATTATTTTCGTAAATGTTTGTACGTTTAAGCTTTTCTTGAGAATTCTGTTAAGCTCGACTTGGGAAGTTTCTGATTGAATCTTTAATTGAAATATACTACGAAAAATAATAACCCTCTTGGTTAATTAAACATTAAGTTTTTGATATATACCTATTGACCTTGATTTAATATGTATATCTGTTTATTTAGTCCTACGGTAGTATTAGCCTAGTGGGTAGGTTGTGCCCAAAATGTATATATAACTATATAAAATTGAATTGCTGTTCGTTTGTCACGCGAAAACTCGACAATGGCTGGACTGACTCGGCTAATTTCGATTTTGAAATATTAGTGGAAAGTTCTGAGGCTTAATTGGAAACATGTAAAAAAAATCACAAAACACACACATAATACAATATGTGTGTGTGTCTTCTGAATTTATAAATAAAAATTATCACTTGTCAATCGTATTACGGCCTTTAATAATGTAGATAAAATTGTATACTAAGGGTTGACCTTTTACAGAAAGATAATATGTATGTAAGTGATATTCACTGGTTCACAATACAGTTCTTATACGTAAAAATTATGTCTATAACCTATGTATATAGTGTTGGGCTTAGATTTCTATTCCTGTTTCTTTATAATTTTTCTCAAGCAATCTTCTGTGCCTGGACACACTTGGTCCATTTTTAGGTCTTTGTCACGCAGGTTTAATAACGATGTTTTCCTTTACCTTACGTATCAAAATCGCATATAAAACTCCAAAGTCCACGTTGAAACGGTGATTCGAATGACTACAGCTACTATCACTCACTCACTTCGCTAGCTCTGCGACCCAAAACGTGTCTTGGCCTCCGAAATGAGAAACTTTCAGCGCTTATCAGCTATCCTGTCCTCCCGCCAAGTGCTGACTAACAGCTGTAACAGGTCCTCCTCCACTCTGTCGATCTAGGTGTACCAAGGCCGACCTGGTCTCCGACCACTAGCTGAGCCTCCTTCACCACTCATTCTTTGCTCATGCGCTCGAAGTGGTCCAGACAATGTAGTGGATGGACCTTAGCCTGAATGAATGTTAGGCTCTTACGCAGTATTTTGAGTTCCCCCACCCCCCAGTATATTTTGCTCCTGTTTCACGGTGTCCAAGCATCACAGGCTTAGATTAAGACTGTGAAAACATAAAATTGGCTATAAGGACAATGTCTATACCAGAAAAACAGACACAGAAAACAATTTGCATCCCTGATATTAAATCCGAATCTCGAACGAGAATTCCCTTTATTGAATCCGCTTATACTTAAAGATGATTAATGTTTTCGAATCGATATTAATTCGAGGGTTTCTACACGACTGCGGGGTATAGGTGTTGCGCAATTTATAAAGAGCAATAACAATGTGTGCTACATCTGACGGATAATTTCTCAAATAAACACCTCGCCCGTAGCGTTGGATATCGCAGGAATTAAATACCTGGAGAGCTGTGCTTCTCAAACTTTTATGTATACGTGTTAATTCGTCAATTATTCCGTTTAAAAAGAACTAATAATTATATTTTTACAATTTAACATTACTCTGTTATATTAAATGTTTAATCTGTTCAGCTACAGTTTACAGTTTTTTAATGTATACAGGGAGCACACAGGCAGACTCACGTGATGTAAGGTGATATCGCCCTGCACCACCCATAGGCACTCACAATGCCAGAAGACTCACAAGTAGCAAGCTGGCCTTTTAACATTTAGTATACTCTTTTCTTGCAGGAACCTAAGTAGAATGATTTAGGAAATACTTCAGCAGGCAACTGGCGCCCCACAACACATAGTTGTGGGGCGCGGCAAAACCTGCCATATGACACGCTCACGAACGGCGGACGCTGAGGTGATACGGATGGTATTTTGTATGCTGTCCATGCCCCACTATAGGAATTTTATTTGTTTATTAACCAATAATAACATAGTTATTAAGACCGTATTGTTACTAACTCTAACTAAAACTGCATATCTAAATAATATGAAAGAAATATTTTTTATTTACATAACTTGGCGTTTCGAATCCTTTATATCCTTTGCTTTTTAATAATTTGACGATTATTTCGATGATCCTGCTTCAGTTCAAACAATTTGAATGACTCAAAATTTAGCGATTAAAAAGAGTGGCGGAAAGATTCTTGCCAGTTCTTCTTGCCCGCTCTACGCCCTTGAGTTGCGAACTGGTAGTAACTTCTTTTCTGACGTTCATAACTGTACTTGTTTACCTATGAATAAAGTTATTTTGAGTTTGAGTTATATCTTGGTGAGCAAGAGTCTGCCATCTCCAGATAACAAATAATTACTTTACTACTGCTACTACGATATTATGGTGATATTTAAAGCCTACTGCAGTATTTCTTAACCAATTTGACTAAGGATACTTCAAGAAAATATCGTGATAATTTATAAAATGCTATCAAAGCCCTTGCGAGTCTTGTGGCAATGGGAGTAGCCATGTGGGTAACACTTAACATCAGCTGATCGTCCTGCCCGTTTGCGCCCTGTTATATATAAAGATACCAACGTTTTAAGGTATACGTGTTCTTAATAATTAACCCATTTAGGATACCTTTTATGCTATGCGTTCACGTTTATACTCGTCTAAAGTTTTAAAGGGCTTTAAGCTTTGAGAAGCTCTGACGGCTCGAGTCCGTGGTACAACCACGGTTGCTGCACCCTTATTAAATGATAAGACATGCTTAAATTATACCACTATTATGAACTGTGAATTTATTAAATTCACTCTTTTATTTGCTTGTAATCTTAATAGCAATTTCCTTATTTTAAACAAGCTTTAATGAAAACTTTTTATCGATCTATCTATTTTTAGTACCGAGAATATTTTGTTTTATTTTATTTATGGGCTCGCTGGATGAAATAAAAGCTCCTTACTGTAAGTATATGTGAATTTTTAGATAAATTCATTTAAAGATTTTCTAGAATTTCATGATTAACTCGCATTGGGAAATACTTCAGTGGGCAGCTGGCATAAATAACATAATTTGAATATCATTATAATATCGTAATAGTAGTACTAAAGTAGTTATTTGTTACCTAGAGGTAGCAGTCTCTTGCTCACCAAGATTGGTAGGAAACATTCGAAACGTTATGTAAATAATAACTATTTATTTCAGATTATATACATATGTAGTGCCCCACAATGAGCGTTTCTTATGGCAGTTTTTGCCGCGCACCACCTGTATGTGGAACCAGCTGTCCATTAAAGTATTTCCGAACCAATTACTTGTTCTTTCAAGAAAGGAGCGTATCAATTCCTAACTGGTCAGGTACTCGCGAGTTCCCTGACATTGAGAGTATCCATAGGTGTGGTATCACTTAACACCTTATGAGCGTCCTGCCCGATTGCCCCCTGTTATATAAAAAAATATCTAATTTCTTTAATTTCTCTAATTTCGTTTCACTAAATGTATACTAACAAATAATCTTCGAATAATTTATATACCAATGGCGCTACAACCTTTTAGGTCTGGACCTATTTCTGTTCCTGTTCCTTGATCATTTCTAATAGTCAAGTAGGTGATCAATCTTCTGCGCCATACAAAGATGACTTTTAGGTGTAAAGCATGCCGGTTTTCTTACGATGTTTTCCATCCCCGCAACAGCGAGTGTTATATGTGCACAAAGACAGAAAGTCCATTGGCGCAAAGCCGGGGATTTAACCTACGACCTCAGAGATGAGAGTCGCACTTAGAAACAACTAGGCCAACACTGCTCTTAACATGTAATAATGATTAATAAATAATAAGTAGTGTCCTTATCTGCTTAGTTGATGTAATGTTGCTCATGGATTCGACTTCAGAGGTTGCGCCAACAACCCACCAGACCTGGGGCGCAGCGCCACGGTGCTGGTCCTACTGATCACTCGGCCTGCGCGCCCCGTAGCCAAACGTGGCTTGGTTAAAGCAAAGAATAACGCCGTCTTCCATTCGGGAGAATGGGAGCCAGAAAGACGAGGAGAGTGCTACTCTCCTCTTCTTTCTTCTTTTGAAGTCGCCGTCGACTAAATATTTGGGTGTATAAATTGAGCTGATTTATTTTTAAGTTGTATTCTATTCTTGACTGCCTAATCAAATTTTAAATACGTTTTTATCACACCAGAGGAACAAAAAGGTTTTATAAGGCCCACCGTTACAATACAATATGTAATATAATACACTTTAGAATTTCTAATACACCTCATGTTTTTACCGTTTCCATTTTTCAAAAAAACATAATAATTTATATAACATCAAAATTGCTATACCAATATGTTAGAATTTGGCAATTTAGCAAATGCTTATCGATTGTTAACTTTTTGCCGGTAAATAATCGGTTTATTGTAAAATATTTGTGTTATAAGGTTCACGTGACAGATGTCTAATCGCTTCGACTTTGAACGTCCTTCGTCGGGGTTTGTAAATTGCACAATATCGGTTTAAAACTATTTGAACGTAACCTCCAAATATTTTATTTGGTTAAGCGTATCAAACCAAAAATCGTGTATGTTTACTTTATCTGTGTTACGCTTTGACATTTATATAGTCATGGACAACCAGAAAGTTTTAAATAGACTAGTTTTGATATATTTGCAGAAACATAAGGTCTCACCTCAATTTACTTGTCTTTGTCATCTTTTTACCTTGTCAGTTATTTTCTTTGCTGTAAGCTGTAATTTTCTACAGTTACATTTAGACGAGTCACAACATTGAAACATTTTAAAATATGAATTAAATACTAAACAGTCACGAAACTACGTTCGTGTGAACACAGTCCAATCTAATTTAATTATACCCCAAATCAATTTAGTTCGCATGTGAACTAAATGAAAATTAACTAAAATAGAAAACAAACGTTGAAGAGAAAAAAAACAAATCTGATACCTGCGCAGACGAATTCCGCACCTTGTGGCAAATTGAAAAGGATGCGTTTGCTCGCCAAGCTAATAATAAATTCTCAAATAATAATAATTCATAAATAATAATCGTGTTGGAGCAAAATAAAAATATACACGAAATAATAAAGGATTTGAGATGTGTGCCACACACTGGCTGCTAATATATAAAATGCTTCATGCTGTAATCTAAATAATTTGGAACGGTTGGGCCCATTTTTTTTTTAGATTAGGTAGGTCTGATCAGGCATAAAAAATATTCCTCTTAAAGCATATCCAGTAGTTTTTAAGCTGTCATTTTGGCAGGTTATGAGCTTTTACATTTGTAACTTTATTTAATTTGGAAAAGTAAAAAGGTCTTTGTTGCCGATCACACCCTATTGTTTGGTCATGTTTCAGTTTGACATCGGTTTTAAAAACATCCTAAAAAAAATTGCCAGAAGTGAACTTCCCGCGTATTAGTTTACACGATTATAAGTAAAACTACGTCAGATAATTAAATTATCTGAAATCAACCTTAGAACGTAAATTTCCTTTTACAAATGATTCAACCTTCATTGTTAAATAAGGATATTTTATTATTATAAAACGATTTAAAGATAGCATTTTTATTTTTTATGACTGTCAGAACATTGTGTTTATCCTTGCTTGTGTAAAATATTCACTATGGTTTTCAACACAATTTTACATATCAAATTTACGAACAGTGATGTATATAAACCTTAAGTAAGCAGCAAAACAAATAGCTCCCAAGCGAAATAGGTATGTCCAAAAATATCGCCCCGTGTGAACAACCATACGCCAGATGAAATTGTTTTTTCCAACAGCTATAATTAGGCGATACGTTTCGTTTTTGTTTGGCCCACATTTCCCGATCCTCTAATTTTTCTATTTTTTACCGAGCCTTTTGTAGTCGTTAATATGATTACACATTTGGGATGATGGCTTCATACGTGTTTTAGGTTATAACTTAATTTGCCCGAGTTTGCTCGTTTTTTTCCACTTCCTGAGTCGACTTTCGTGTTTTTTGTGTCGAGTCGTTAGGCGGAGATGATTGAATGTATTGGGACGTGGTTCAATAATGCCTACGTGTTATCATGTAGTCCGTTTATCATATTTATAAGTTATTGAATTATATATACTTAAATTAGTTATTTATTTATTCTTATAAATAACAAAAACAATTATAGCTAAAGATGGAATAGATAATATACAAAAGGTTCGATACAGTAAAATACTAAGTAATACCTAATTCAGATGTGTATATGTATAGTGTGCTTTTGATGCAGGCTATTTAGCGCTAAGGATATTCTTAATATTTTAAACATATTCCGCGATATGCTTAAAAGATTAAGTAGGCTTAAAAAGCCTTGACTTGTTTAATCTACCTTATGAGGAAAGCTCTATCGGCCACCTAGAGAAGAAACAAAAGAAAAACTTAGAAAGTTTGAAACCATCTGGGAATACCAGTTGGCCGGCTTGATGGACCTGTACGAGTAGGTAGCGTTCTCTTGTCTCGAAGGCCAATACTGACTTGGGTCTAATTCTTAGTAGCTTTGAAGTTTTTTCCAAGAGTCGAGTTCGCAGTACAGTCGTCAACAAGTATGTGTAAATTAATTTATAATTGTCGGCGGCGTGGAGCGGCTGTTAAAGCATGGAAGGTCTTAATAATGATTTCGAGCGGGCTCGCTTGACAAGCAAATTGTGCGATGCAAGGTAGACGTGCAAATTACGCCAACACTCGGCGAAACACGCGAGCTCTTTGCGCCGTTGTCGCTCGCACACATGGACAAATCAGAAATTGGTAGCGATTTTTCGCATTCAAATTACAGTGATTTAGGAAATAACTGTGTCATACAGAAGGCTAGCAATTTTATTTTATAGTTCTATTTATTAGTATATCAATGAAACATAAAGTTTGAATATTTTATTTTTAGAACGGATAGATTAGAAAAAGGGTAATTACATGACAGCAGAACGTATATAACAATAAAAGGAGGCTCTGGATACACGCTATAATGCCGTTCGTTCGTTCGCGTAATATTATTAGTTCTTAGTCGGGTAAATTGTTGTATAAATGTTATCTGTAATCCATATAATATAAGAAGAATAACACCAGATCAGGATCAGACCAGATCAGTAGTTATAGGCACGGTTTCTTTAATAATATCAACCTTTAAATAAGACTAACGTCGTTTCGATTACATTACTGAATATGACGCGACATAATTTTTCCTATTAATTATTTTTACTACCATTTTAAGTATTTTGACGTTTGCGAATTATAATATCTGCATATCTGAATTAATTGTCTCATATTTTATGCCGTGTAATAAATTATCTATAATGTAAGATTATTATACACCTAAGGCTTAATTTCAGTGATTTTAAGAACGATTTTTATGTCAGTTCAATGCAAAGTTAGGTAACCGCTAACTCATAATGAACTTATGTGGTTACGGCGTTCAACACATTGATATTGTATAAAGATTTTAGTTTTATTTAAATTATCACGCCTTTTCCATAAAGCGTAGGCAACGACCACTTGCTACAGTCCTGACATTCCTCTAGTGCTTCATACACCTTCATAACATTAACTATGCATCGGTTATGGGTACATCTAACTTGTTCCTTCTCTAGTAACTCCTGGTCCAGGTATGTATGACAAGGATTGTTCTAAACGCTCATCATATAATGATTCTTATGTATTGAAATTTTTCTCGTATTTGATGGAGTGTCAAAACAGAAGTCGTCAAATACGTATTTTTAAAATACAAACATAATTCACCGTCAAGCGTTCTCCGTGAATCTAAATCAATTTTATTGGTCTCGGCTGCGCCTCTAGTTAAGTAATTATTGTCTAGCCAGTTTACAAAGAACTCCTTCACTTTACTATGTGTTGTGTAATAAACATGCTAAACATCTCTATCGGACTCTAGTGTGGAAGAATGTTTCAGCGTGGCTTTCATAATCCATTTAAAATATTTGATAATATTTATTTATGTTATTTTAATAAGTTGATGGTACTAGCGTATATGAGTAGCAGGAAGGTTATAAAGAAGTTTTTTTTAATAGAACAGTGGGCAAACGGGCAGGAGGGTCATCTGGTGTTAAGTGATACCGCCCATGGACAATACCAGAGGGCTCGCGAATGCGTTGCCGGCCTTTCTTGAGTTGTTGATATCTGAGGAATCAAAAGAGCGTGTAGTATAACTTCCCTGCGAAACCTCTAAGACTAAAGTTATATTCTTTACATCAGAAGGCTAATTCGTTATTGTATAAAGTATATAATCATTTAAAACTACTTTTAATTCTTATTTTATTTTTCATTTTTTAAAAACATTTAAAATAATTAATAAATAAACAGTTATACTAAATATATAGTCATATTATTTACAGAAAAGTTCAAACATTTACAAAAGAAAATAAACAATAAAAAATATTCAATACATTTAACTAAGTAATACCTTATTTGGCTATTTGGTGTGATGGTGTAAGTGAGGGTATGTATGTGAATGTGTATCTGAGGTGTAGTTATGATGCTGATCATTTTGCGCTATAGATATCCCTTATAAGAATCTTATTTGTCAAAGTTTGTTTACCGTTCTAATCTCTATAAAGCCACTTTAATATTACAAGAATGATTTAAATTTAACCTGCCACGGGTCTTCAATAATTGGTCGTCTCTACTGTATTATAATTTTTAAATCGAGCGATGAAAAATTGATTTCGGTTGATACGGTTTTGATTATATGGTTGGCAGTTAGATAAAATTATTGGGTTGAGCCCGGCTCGTTTTGATTGTTTCCAACTATGATTAGGCCGTGTTTATATATTATAATAAGCTATAGCTTACGGAGTTGGGTAGAGCGATTTCTTAGTTGTTTATTTTCGATTTTAGGAAGTTAACTTTGAGGCTTGGCGTACTAGAGTTGTTTGTTTAAGGTAATGTAACTTAAGCTAGTTAATTTTGTATGCTATTATTTTTTTATATTTATTTTGGTTATGATATAATTTTTCACTTGTTACTTGTAATGTAAGTGCATAACCATACCAACAAAAACAAAACACTTCAACATATTGTTACGAAGACGGGTCGACTGCAATGTTTCTAGATTTTTTCCACTACTTAGAGAACTTTTCAGCAGGCTGTAATATGATTTCTGACCGTTTCAGGAGAGGGTCAATCACATATTAGAAAATTGTAATTTCCATAATGTTACCCTAGTTTTCAGGAAGCTGAAACCTTTTTTCAGTCGGTTTCAGAACATGTGTAGTCGAGTGGTGCAGTTTTCAGGAGACCCGTTTTCAGGCATAGGTATAACCCTTTGATGAAGGAATATTCTAGACCAAACTTTCTAGGTGTGAGACAAGGAAGAAATGATACGAGAGAGAAAGAGAGAAGATCAGAACTTTCTCGAAACTAGACTGAGCACTCTAGAACGCCGTACGACAAGGACTAGAATTGTGCAATCGCTACTCAGTAGCAAGCTCGCCTAGAGAGTTCTCGAATATTGTTTAGAATTATTCCCAGGGATATATAAGCGAGCCGAAACGCGACTAGTCGCCTTTAGTTATGAATGCGATAACAAGAGAGAAACACCGAAGCGATAAAGTGCGAATAAAGTGGTTACAAGTGATAAAGTACTGTGTGAAGTGTGCATAAGTGAAGTAATAAGTGATTGTTTTTGTGTGCTATAAGTGCATTTCTGCAATTAATTTGTGCCCATAAATTCTTCATTGATTTTTCAAGAAATAAACCCTTGAATAAATCTACGGCATTTTCTATCCGATCCCCTAGCTCGTAACAATATATATTTTAATTTTTACTTTTGTTCATATCGTTCGTTAACGTAAAGCTACTTCCTAAAGCCTATTATATAAATGAATATTTAAACGATCCTAGTGCTTGGATATGCTTTGCTCCAGTATAAAAGGTAACGCAACTGAATCTCTCTGATCTATCTCGAGGGCGATCCACGACTGTTTTAATGTAAAATAAACCTTGATCCATGTGGTATCAAATTATTTCAGTATAATAAGTATTATTATTATTTTCTTATGTACCCAAGTTTACATGTCAAGGATTGTCATGTTCGCTGAAAAGTCAATGCTTGTGGTGGTCCATGCGTTTGGGTTGTCTCCCTCCCTATAGCGAGGGGACCGATGGCTGGCCATGCGTCATACTAGTGAACGGGTGCTACGTGTGGTGACTGGTCGGACTTGAATTCATGTATGCGGTGATGTTAGTTATTTCGACTATGTATTTGCGTGTTGTTTCCACGAGAATGTAAGTGCGTGCTCATATTTCGCGTTATTGACATTCATAAGTGTACATTGTATTACCTAAATTAATAAATGATTTTGACCTTCCTTACTAGAGTTACCTGGAAGAGATCGCTAGTTAGCGATAAGGCCACTCGTTGCATTTCTTATAATTATTAATAATCTGTGTTTTACGTGAATTAACTGCGTAATTTGCCAATGTATCGGATTTTAGGTAGCTATAATAACACTAGTCACAATTTAGTATTTTTTAAATATTAAGTTGTAGTTAATGGCTGGAGCTAAGAACAGATCCAAATGAAATGTTCAGGAGGATGGCTTTACCCAAAAAAGGTCCAAACTGCAGAACACAAAGAAATGGTAATAACGAAACTATTAACTAACACCCAATTGTAGTTTTTTAACAGTATGGAATTAATGTTTCTGTATTATTATTATAAATACATTATTTATGACATTCCCTCTGACCCAGGTTACTGTTTACCTATTTATTTATAGGCCGCCTTTATCAGCTTGTTTGAACACAAGTCAAAAAAACATAAGTAAAAACGTATTGGATTAGACATGATTCTGGCTAATATCTAACTTCTACGACTATATAATATATCAAAGCTTTGGCCAAGTAAGCAACGGAATGGATTATCAGTTAATTTTAGTTTTCTTTTTTTAACTGTTTCGTATATTTTGTTCAACAATGTAATCTGTTTTGGCTTTGTATACTGCCTAATTGTTTTCTTGTCAAGAATACGTGTAAGAATACTTATATATCAATTAATAAATATATCAGTCACAGTTATATGGCTTTATTCTTCTTTGGTACGTGTTCTTTATGTATTAAAATAAAATAAAGTGCTTTACAATAAATCCAATTGCACGGTAAATCAGTATTTAACTAATCGGGCGTGAAATTTCAAAGCTGTGTTGCCCTGTTGATTTTGTATTTTGAATTATATTACTTATATTGAGAGATCATTTTCGGAACTCTAAAGTGGTCAACCCAGGAGTTATACAGCTGTTTAGTCTTATTCCCGGGTACACATTCGATATATCAAGCTTTGCTACGTACACATACATAGTAGACATTTTCATATAAAAATAGAACAATTGTAGTAATTAATTAGCGTTTTGGATAACGAAAATTGCTTAGAGAAAACTGATAATCCATTTCGTTGCTTACTTGGCCAAAGCTTTGATATATTATATAGTCGTAGAAGTTAGATATTAGCCAGAATCATGTCTAATCTAATACGTTTATACTTATGTTTTTTTGACTAGTGATCAAACAAGCTGACAAAGGCGGCCCATAATTAAATAGGTAAACAGTAACGGCAGTCCTGGGTCAGAGGGGATGTCATAAATAATGTATTTATAATAATAATACAGCAACATTAATTTCATACTGTTAAAAAACTAGAATTGGGTGTTAGTTAATAGTTTCGTTATTACCATTTCTTTGTGTTCTGCAGTTTGGACCTTTTTTGGGTAAAGCCATCCTCCTGAACATTTCATTTGGATCTGTTCTTAGCTCCAGACATTTCTCCACAGAAACCTTCACTACGTCAGCTTTTATTATAAACAACAGATTGAAAATAATTTAATGCTATGATAATTAAAATGCTGAAGGCAGCTGCGTAAGGCTATACTCTCGACTGATTCCGACGATATAGTTAATCGTCACACTTTTAAAACTAAGAAAGCCTGAGTGAACAAAATGTACAGCCTTGGCTAGTACAGTAACAATATCATAAAAACAATAATCATAAATTATAACGTATTTCTTATTAAATAAAAATTCCTTAGCTACCGTTTTTAATTTCCTGTTAACTGAGTTACGACACTTGTTCACGCATACTTAATTTGGCTTTTCTTTACTGTTTAGAAATAATGAATTACCCAAAGTAATTAAAATATTAATCTGTATGCTATTAAGATCTTTTGATGTGCATAGTATTGTACCGTTAAACAATTAAATATATGTAACGTAGAAGGAAATTGATACACAAAATAAAGTGAGTAGTTTTGAAGCTGAATTATTTTTATTGGGATTAAAGTAACTCACGTCATAATTAACGAATCATGACGATGACGTCATACCCTGAAACGCGCTAACGAAGTGATTCTGAATAAGGATATATACTTCTCGAACGGCCAGTAAATAGTTAGTCTTGAGCTAGCCGCGGGATAAACGCCAATTCAGGCACGAGCTATGCTTGCTAAAACAGCCCGAGCTGAGGTGTAAAGGCCCTTAAGGCCAACAGCGAAATTCCATTAAAAAAAGGAAGAAGTTAGACTGCTCGAGGATTCTCCTTTTAGGTCCGAGGCAGAGAGCCTTCCTCTGCAGTTGAGTTTGGAAATTTGATCGAAATCACAAAATCCGAGGCTTAGTTAGCACTATATAATAGTTAGGTACTTAATTACTGTACATGGAAAAACATTTAAGACAATACAGGGAACCCAAGTGAGATTAAATGTATATCTAAATCTAGTCCTGTAGGCGAAATGGTATAAAATTCTACTTGAAACAGTAAATTATATATCATATATATAATCAATAAAAGTTCAGAAATATGCTTGTCCCAGTAATTTTAAGTTATTATCAGCTACCGATCGTGGTATTTCCTGTAATTAGGATCCTTCCAGAGAAGAGCGTACCGGTCCAAACGCTGGCCTCGCGAGCATTGTGAGATATGGGTAGCGGTCTTAAGGCCAGTTTAGCGCTTTTGTCCTGTGTTGTTTAAAAGTATTTGTTTAGGTCTAAGAACTACTTTCTTTAGTGAACAAGTAATAATAGCACACTTAGATGACTGTTAGTTGGAGGTTCAGGATAGTAGTATGCATTCCATTGACATTCCTAGGTTATCCTTATAAGGGATAAACGCCTGCAAGGAAAACCCACGCTTATAAGTCAACTTACGTGAAACCGCAAACAAAAGCTAACAAATAATAATAAAGCGTTTATTTGCAAAGAAAGTGATTAATAACAAATATCGAACAGTCAGCCATATAAAAATAAGCATTAGACATTTGCATATGTCAAAATAATTTGTTGCTGTCAAAACTTGTGATCTTAATATTCTCCCACAGTATATAAAAAAAAACAATGACGTTCCCCTTGAAAGCATGACACGGCAGTGATCTATAACTTCTAGGAAGGTAATTAAAAGTAGTTTGATTGCCATGGTGTAACAATTTTTTGAAAGATGTAAAAGTTTTAATAACATTATGGTCCTTTGATGCCTCGAATTAAAAAACACAATACGTTAAAATGCTACCATTAATGAAACTAAACAGCCATTTGTACATAACGATTCTTTACACGAAAGTGAAATATGGATCAAACAAAAATTAATGACTTAATCAAAAATAATATTTCATGAAGCTTTTAATGTTTCGATGTTCGCGATAAGGCGAAGTACACACGATGTTATGGGGCTGACTGACCGATACCGCAATTATAAACAAATTAACCCAAAAATCGTGCCTCCAATGGGCCACAATTGACGTAATAAAATTTTTGGGCGCTCACGAATTTTAGGGCTACCAAATACAAATAATTATCCATTAAGAAATGTGTGGAGTTGGTTGGAGCTTAAATTTTTTAATAAAGTGGTGTGTTTTGAAACATATTTATTGCCCGTTCACGTATATTTTCTCTCGGATGAAGCTGTTTAAAAAACACATTTTTTTTGTAAATTTCCAGGTAATATTATATAATTGTATGAATAACTTACATTACATTGTCTTTTCAACCTTACTTATGATAATAATCTTATTATATTATAGAAAACGGAGTCCATAGTCATATATAAAAAAGGATATTTTAATAGCAAAACTAACCCCGATGTGTAAATTGTCATTGTAATGGATAAGAAGTGTCTGAAATTATTTCAACTATTTATTATAAATTAATTTCTTAGTTATTTAACATTTTTCTCGAATTATCTTGTGACGAATTATGACATACATTTGTTTAACAAAATATATGTTTACAATGTACAGCCCTAGGTGTAGGTGTCGCATTATAATTAAGCGATTAGGTTAGTACGCGTGTCGGTGCGATTTGTATCACTAGAAGCGGACTGGACATTAGCCAGTACTTGGTCACATATTGTAATTATAAATGATTTGTTCTCTAATTTATCAGAATATGGGCTTCGATTGATAAAAATGTAATCTTTTGCAATGATCAATACAAATAAAATCGAAGTTTAATTGATAAAGATATACAATTAACGATTTTGCTGCATTAATAACTACTAACGACCATCGTGTCAAGTATAAAAAAATACGTTTATTATGCAGATACAGGTATCACTTTCACGCCATTAAATTTGTATCGCATCATCCCTACTTATCGGCAAAGAAGACAGAGGATGCAGGCCGAGAGAAAAAGCCGGCGTAAAAAAACTCTCGGTACTCTTTTAAAATAATATGTATAGGATGCATATTATGTAATATTTAGATTAGATTTTCTTCTTTTTATAGTGCCATCGTTAGGAAGGTTCATGGCGATCATGATAGCTAGTTTAATTTTGGATGCCGCGCTTCTAAACAATGACTTGGTGCTTTGACCAAACCATTGCCTTAGGTATTTCAACGTAGACGTGCTTCTCCGGCCTGCTCTCCTTGTACCTACCAATTTGCCTTGTGTGATTAGTTGAAGGAGCTCGTATGTTTTGTCCATAAAACGTGTCCAAAATACTGAAGTTTCATTTACCTTACCTTTGCATTTCTTTGTACTTATGCAGTCTGTCCAAGATATTTTAAGAATACGTTTTTTTTATACGTCGATAAACGCCAATTTCCAACGCTTCTAGTTTTTTGGAAATAGTCTCTGTCTGCATTCAATATTCTACGCCGTAGAGCAGCACAGAGAAGAGCGCGTAACATGCTGTTCCACTCTGTACATTCAGGCGCTTGTCCAAACTTTTTTTAATTTTGAAAAGGATATTATTTTATCAATATAGAAAAAATAATATCAATATTCTTTTTTTTTACAAACGAAAAGATCACGATACTTCCTCATGTTTGTAACGATTTTGTGATATTATTTGTTCTTCTTCTTCAGCAGCACACTCCTCATTTCTGAAGGTCATTTTACTGGCGTCGCACGATTTTTTCTACTCTCCCCTGTCTTTGGTAAGGCTCTGGGTAATGGTAAAACCTGTAAGGGCCTTTACTTGATCGGTCCAGCAAGTACTGGATCGCCCTCGAGGTCTGATGCCCTCCACTTAACCAGTCACGATGATTTTTTCTAAAGTTCTAGATCTTTCCGTGTTACATTAATATGTAAATAATACGTTTTTAGTTGTGACACGTTTGTGTCCTTAGCGGTCCAGGGAAATCTAAGTTCCCGCCTCCAACACCACATTTCCGCTATTATCTAAATGGCCATGTAAAAGTTCCGAGGGACATGTTAATGTAAGCGGCTCTTTTCTAGGGATGCGCGTAAGCTTAGCTAACGATGAAATTAGCCGTCATGACTCATTCACATACCGATTTTTAAAATTTTTACATGTGTTATAAGTAAACCCTGTTATCTACGTTTCGTTTGGGGGCAATTTCGATAAGTAGAATCGGTGGAAAACTACGTTGATTTACTCACACACTAACATATCAAAAGATCTGATTCATACTTAACAGAGCCCTGCATCTATAGTGATTTAAAAAAAAAATAAGAAATGAAAGATTTTGTTATTATTTATTTTTGTAAGTATGTTTAATAATAAACTAACAATATTTTTCCGAAATTATATGAAGTCAAACTTGGTAAAAATTTTAAAAATCTATTGCAAAAATGAAAATGATTTTTCAACCTCTACAGATGTAAATGGAAAAAAACTGTAGTTTTTTGTAATGATAGAGCATTACTTTTTAGTAACGATAGAGCAGCTTTTGTTTACTGTTATCATTTTGAACTTCCTTATTTTCTATCAACTGATTAATAATTTTTACCGCCTGGATTTTTATTTAATATGTTTGTTAATTTTGCGTACATAAATTTCCCTTTATATTGCAGAAAAAAAATAACGTACGTACAACACAGACCTCAGCTTAGTTTTTTCTTCCTGTACACATAAGGTAAAATTAATAATCGACAACAGAAATGATTTATGTCAAAGAAGCCAATATTATTTAAAAAAAACAAGTGAATATGAAACGAAATTAGTTTTTTTTTTGGGTATTCTACGTCTGTAGAAAAATGACACTAACAATGGATAAAAGGTATTTAATACATTAAAAGTTTTATCATAACGCATTAGCTAGTTAAAACTTTTTTTTAACATCACAAAACAATTTTTTATATAATTAAAGAAATTTACATTTTTTATTTTAAAATGTTGAATATGCAAACTTCTCGGTGTCGGTTTTTCGGGACGGTGTTCGCGCGAATCGTGAAAATTGACTCTTCATTCTTAACCATCTTTAATCATTTTTCCCTAACGCGCCAAAAGAAGTATAACTTCAAAATTAGAAGACATGAAAAAGGTTTTATCGACTAATTTATGTGAAGTAACATCACTCTTTTAACTTGCCCCCAAACTGAGCGTTAGATAACTGGGTCTAATCATAAGTATTTGACCTGCCGAATGGATTAGGATATGACTATTGAAGTACGAGGTATTTTCGTATTTTTTTTCTTTAGAGATTAGCAATCCTTGTTATAGATACACAACGAGAGAAGATACACACGTCCTGACACATTTTGGGGACAAAAATATAATTTTAACTACAAACGATGATAACTATTTTTAAGCATTACTGGCTATAGCGTGCGACTCTCATCACTGAGATCGATCTATAGGTTCGATCCCGGGGACTTCTATTTGCGTATTTAACTTCGATCAAGTTGACGGCTAGTGTCAGTAGTACATGTGCCTATAAGATTTATAAACCCTAAAGTCCCCCGTCCTTTAAGTGTTAAATGTATGTTAATGTTTGTGTTTAGTCCATATTGTAGATTTTTATGTAAATATATAGCAGTAGAATTAAAGTGTAATATATATAAATTATTCATAAATAGTAAACAGTATTTAATAATGCTTTTACTCATATTTGTGTTGTCTGTGCTGTCTCAAAACTAACAATCGAATTTCAACTATTTTTTTGTGCATATTCAAAATTAACTTAATTATTTTTACCGATCAATCTCCTTCGTGTCTTCTCCATCTACACGACACTGGCGAAGTATATTGTGCCCAGTTGGCATAAATAAAAGCCATAAACAAGAAGAAAAAAAGATTTATAAAATATGATCATTACATAGAAATCTGAACCTTCACTGTTAATACCTATTTAATAATAACCAGTAAAATATAGGTCTATTTTTTACCGCACTGTGGTTACGGGACTTTTAAATCATCACTTAGTAATTGTTAAGTTACCACAATATTATGAATACTTAGTCATAATGTGCTTTCTCGTTCGACTGTCATCATCATTCGTAACCGTTATTAACTAATTAGTGTACATTTGTTAAATTGTACGAAACCACAGACCATAAACTATATTTAAAAGTTTTTATTTAAGTAATGAGGTTTACATATCGAGTTGTCTTTGCTCTATAGAGTGGGCAATTGCCAAACACACTAGCGTAAGCGTAAGCGTCTGTGGTTTATTAAATTATTTTAATTAAAAAATTATATTGTGTACAGCAGTGATTTGAATCCCCGACCTAAGAGCTATGGTGCTATTACATTAGGTCTGGGCCTCAGATTTCTGTATCTATTCCTTGATCACATCTAATAGACAAATAGGTGTTCGATCTTCTGTGTCTGACAAACACCATCGACTGTTTAAGGCGTGCCCAGTTTCCTCACGATGTTTTCCTTCACCGTACGAGCGAGTGTTTATTATCGTAGACGGATAGTTAATTGCTGCACAGTCGAACCTACGACCCCAGGTATAAGAATCGCAGGCTGAAGACACTTCTTTTTTCGCGGTGAAATGGAAAGGCATACCGACACGCGGCGCGACTGCCTTGTGTTGTAAGCTTATGTGGGACTTATTACTGCACATGGCCACAAAAAATCCACAGCGCCACCAGCAATCGCCTGAAGCAGCACGGTAACATTACGATGTTACCGTGTACTGCTTAAGGCGATTGCTGGTGGCGCTGTGGATTTTTTGTGGCCATGTGCAGTACACGGTAACATCGTAATGTTACCGTGCTGCTTCAGGCGATTGCTGGTGGTGGGCTACGGCCCACAACGGGATCTGGCATGGAAGCCATAGTCTCATGGGTCAATTCGCCCTGGTTTGTAGGAGGGGACTTTGGTCGGGTGCAACGCTTCCAAGGATGTATTAGTTCCCTCCATGCTGCAAGAGCAAGTCCAAGCGCAAGAGTCCTATACTATAGCCATTCTTACGCTTCACAAATAGGTCGCTCTCCGCCGAAGTCAAGAGGAGAGAGAGCAAGCGAGTAATGAGAAAGGTTTTAAACATAATATTTTTTTAAATAAATACACAAAATACCGCGTACTTTGACGTCGGTCAAAAAGTTACTCATAATTATAACTGCAACGAATCCAGATGACACACACGTGGAGTGTGGCTGAATTTTTGACGGGTCTCGGATTTCAAAGGGTTCGCGATTTAGCGAATAATTTGAGGATATAAAATGTTTAATTCCGTAACGTGTATGTTAAATTGTTATATAAGCATTCGTGATTCGATATGGTCACACAATTCTTACTAATTTAGGTGTTTATATGTGCGTATTTAAAATTCGCTCGAACGGTGAAGGAAAATCGAGAGGTAACTGAATTGCCTTAGACTCAATAAGTCGGCGTGTGTCAGTTACAGATGGCTAATCATCTACTTGCCTTATATTGGCAAATGATCATGAAACAGATAATTTTCAGAAATTGAGGCCCAGACCTAAAAAGGTTGTAGCCCCACTGATTTCTTTAGGTATGGTAAGCTAAAGTAATGTTGAAAATCAAGTACAGTACAACTACTCACAGACAAAGTCTAAAATTATGAGTGATCCTGTAATCCTTCTGTGGATATATTTTAAAGATTTATAAAACAATGTTTCTATTTTCTCTTAATAATAATAAAATCCTTTTATTTCACATACATTAAATTAAATACATACATTTCATACATCATCAATTTTTTTGTAGATTCCATTCCTTAATCCTGTTTCCTTAATCTGGTCTATCCATATTATCTTATACTTTCCGGTTTAATACTTTCTTGCTCTACGATCCTGTTCCTCTTGCAATGTGTCCCATCCATTTCCACTTAAGTTTATTTGTTTTCATAGTATATAATACATTAGGTCCTTACATATGAAATTGGCGTTTTGTATGAGAGGAACAAAAAGTGGAATATTTTTAAATATAATATATTTAATTAATCAAAGTATGAACCATTGTTTTCTATGCACTTTTGCCATCTCATAGGTAGTTCATTGATCCCTTTACTAAAAAAACCAGTCGGACGGGAATCAATAAAATCTGTGAAGGCGATTTGGACTGCCCCATCAGAGTTAAATTTTTTCCCTTGCAAGAAGTTGTCCAAATTTCGAAAAAAAAATGGTAATCTGTTGAAGCAAGATCCGGGGAGTACGGATGATGTCTTAGACATTTCAATTGAAGCTCTTCTAATTTGGTAGCCGTCTGTTGTGCAGTGTGTGGTCTAGCGTAGTCGTGAAGTAGCAGTGGCGTGGAGCGATTGACCAGCCTAGGTTGTTCAGCCGCTAGCTTTTCCATCATGGTTTGCAATTGCTGACAATAGACATCATCCGTAATAGTCTGGCCAGATTTGAGAAAACTGCAATGTACAATACCGGCACTAGTCCATCAAACGCTTACAAGTAACTTTTTTGGGGTTAAGTTTCGCTTGGGGCAGGATTTGGCTGGCTGGCCAGGATCCAACCATTGCGCTGAGCGCTTCCGATTAAGTAAAGGATCCATTTTTCATCACAGGTAATGATTCGGTTTAAAATACCTTCATTATTGTGCCGGTTCAGTAATGTCACGCAGCAGTCGACGCGCGTTTGCCGGTTTGCTTCAGTCAATTCGTGAGGTACCCACCTTTCAAGCTTTTTTAATCTTCCCAATTTGCTTCAAGTGAATTAAAACAGTTTTATCACTAACACCGCAGCCTGCAGCTAACTCGGACGTGGTTTGCGATGGAGCCGCTTCCACAATAGCCTTCAATACTTCATTATCAACTTGGGTCTCAGGCCGTCCACGGGGCTTGTTCTGCAGGTCGAAATAACCAGAACGAAAACGTTGGAACCAAAAACGAACTGTGTTTTCTTTTGCAACATGACCAATCCGCAGCACTAGTGCCACGGCGGAACTCGTACTCGTAAATAATGCGATACTTTAAGTTTTCCATTTTGTAAAATGAGTGATGCAAACAGAAAAAAACAAATGAATGACGGTCATCGAAGCACAAATACATGAGTAAATAGCTGTACAAATTTGAAATTCCTAAGCAAAACTATTTGAGGTCAAAATGGCCAGTACGACAAAACGCCAATTTCATATACCTAATATTAAACTAAGTCTCCTGGTGGACCGATGTTAATGATTTTTTATCAGTTGTATTATTTTCCATCTCGGATCACAGAAGAGCATTGGAAATATGACGAAAATACATAATTTCGTAACTATTAAACACGTTCATCCCGTCGAAACGGTAAACTCTTCCAACAAATCAAAGAACTTATTTAAATAAAAGTTTCGAATCGACAAGATATATTTACAATATTCGGATTTTAGATTTAAAATATGTAGAATAATGTTAGTAATGAAAAGGATTGTCAAATACTAGTGTGTGCCTTTTGTTTATTTTCGTATTAATTTCTTAATAGACATTGTGTACTTAACATTTTCCTTATATTTTTTTATAGAATGAGGTCAAACGGGCAGGAGGCTCACCTGGTGTTAAATGATACTGCCGCCCATGGCCACTCTCAATGCCAAAGGGCAAGTGCGTTGTTGGCCTTTTAGGAATTGGTACGCTCTTTTCTCGACACTACTTTTGGCTCGGAAATACTTCACTGGGTAGGTGGTTTCACATAGTGGTGCTGCGCGGAAAAAATACCTTAAATAACGCTCTGTTGTGGAACGACGGGCGTCGAGGTGATACGGATAGTATTTCGTATTTAAATTACTGCGAACCTAAACATCGTCCGATATGTCAACGCCTAGTACTCTGTTGTTGGTTTTGGCTACTTAAAGCCACTAAGAGAGTGTCTTCGAAGAGAGGAGTGGCGACAAAGGATGTTGTATTAGCGGAGAACGAGTTGTGCTTTCTTGGGGTTAAATTGGACTAACTTTAGTCTTCCCCAGGCCGAGACTCCACGTTTCGTAGAGGAGTTTCGGTTTTGACATCAGTTCTTTACTGTAATGATCGCCCACTTCCCGAGAAATAACTGTATGGCCAGTGTAAAGAGGCTCAGTGCTATCCTCCACATAGTAATAAATATGGCTAAGCTGCAATTTGTAGTTAATATGCAAAAGAAAAAAGGTCTGGGATGGGACCTTGTGGGACCCCAGCCTTTAAAGGAACCCCAGGGTTTGAAGTCGGAACATGCTCCGTCAATCTCCCATCGGCCACAACGCTGGAGATCCACTTGCATAATTTCATTTCATATTTAAATAAACTTAAAACCCAGTAGCTTTAGCGTCTCATCCCTTAGGTTCAAACCCCGGCTGGAACTAATGCTAAACTCTGTGCGCATTTAATTTCGTGAGTAAGGAAGGCTGCTCACCTACATGTTAGATACAAAATGATCACGAAACAAACAGAAAACCAAGAGTCCAAGGGTTATAGCGCCACTAGTTTTTTTTGTAGACTTAATGTATATTTGAACCAAAAAGTCTTAAGAGACACGAGAAACTTCAGCTGCTGTGATGGATGGCTTTTAAAGGTAAATAAATAAGATGAATTACTTTTAAGATATTATATATTGATTCAATAAGTTATATAACATACTTTTTACAGAGTGATATCCAATTTACAAATGTTTATATCACGATCTACTATTATATAAATAAACTTATTTACTTTGTACCTATATTACGCCTACAATGTACAAGCCAAACCAATTTACATAAAATTCAATGAGATCTTAAAACAATTTTCGATTTTTATTGCATTATTCGGGAATTATTTTTTTTTGCTGTAAAAATAGTATATTTATTACATCTACATTTAAAAGAGATTTAGTGTGTTCAGAGTCGAGACTTGGAGTATGACTCCCAAATTTCATACAATTTGAATTATACTTAGCTAACTACCGACTCGATGTTACTGTTAGAATTTCATACAAAATAGCACCAATCTGAAATATACTACGTTGACTAATAATAACATTGATAATGCATTCAATTATTAGAAATAAATGCATATTGTATAACTTAGTATAAACGGGTTTTTTTAAAATAGGGGGTACACAAAGACAGACATCGCAGCCCATGGACATCCTTTATAGTTGATTGCCTGTCTTTAACGGAGGAATGTGCTCTCTTTTTAAACAATTGGAAGTCATAATACCCAGTTAATATCTCCACCAGGAGTTGATTCCTTAAAAAATGTCTAGTGAAGCGGACTGTGGAAAACTTCCAGCCATCAAGGTGATGCGGCAAAAGTTTTGTGATCACTTAACGAATTGAGTCAATGGTTTTTAAATACTACAAGATGGCTTCGTCTAGTTATAAACAATGATTTCACCATACTAATAACTCGCGAATAATATGAAATTTACTCAAAATGTTTGTATATTTCAAATTGGTGAGCAATAACAAAACAATACAAATGTTAAGTACAGGCTTACAACTAGCTATTGTTAGTTTAGTCAATTTTGGTCATACATTAGGTTAATGTTAAATATTTTTACTTATACTAAAGTATAGTACAAAAATGGGTCACCGAAATTCTGTATTGTAAATATACAGACTATCGCTCGGGTAGTACAGAATAGATAAGGATGTGCCTAACACTGTATTGATGCCGTATAAATCAACATTTTTATTTTTAGTTTTTTTATGTCTTTTTAAGCTACGTCTGGTAGCTGGTAGGTTGGATATAGCAACCTGACGTCTACCGGTATAGTGCAACGCTTTATTTCAGCTAAGTGATAATTGACAACATAAAATTATTTGATTTTAACTACTTGTCAGAAAATTAATGGACAAAAATGAACCTTCTAAAACGTTATTGTTCGGACCCTGAGCTACATTGAATTACCAAAGCCTTGGTCAACTTATTCAGAGATGTGCGAGAAGCTGAAAATATACATAAGAAAATTATAATCATACATCCCCTCGGGAGTTATATGTTGCAGTGTGCTGCGTTATTGCGTCTTCTTAAGTTCTCATGTCATTTGCACACATGTATATCCTTTATCTAAGATATTTTTTGTGATTGAATGTCCTCATTTTAATGATATAACATGTATGTTTGAAAAGCATAATTTAAAAAAAGAGATCATAAAGAAACAGTTCAATAAATGAATTAAACGTTATAAATAAATACATAATTAATGTAAAGCGTTTATATATTGTTGCACTAATAACCCTTATCGCGTTACGATATAAACATTTTACGACTCGATATAATATTTCTTTCGCCAATCGTAATTGCGCTCGCGTCGCCATTTTTAAATTAATATTCCGCGCAATTGTTTTATTACTTTAGGTCAAAGCAATAAAATGCTAATCTTTTTTTATTTTATGTTATTGTTATTAAGTAAAGAATGTGGAAAGTTTTCTATTATTTATAGTTTTATAAACAAGACAATGTTGTTTAAGGATGATGACAGTTTATTACTTATTTGCGTATAGATAAATTTGGAACAAATTAGCGGAATACTGTCTTAATATGACGAAAATTATCGCACGGTATTTGATTTAGTTGAATAAAAACTTTCCCTAAAACAATTGAAAGGTTTCGCTAACAATTCCATTAATACGCACATATCTTTTTGCAAAATAATAAAAAAAAGATTTCTTTAATGCTCTCGTACATAAAAACTATCAGAATTGAGCTGCTGAATGAACTTGACAGAAAAATCTGTTTGACTAAAGTATTTTTTTTAGGTTTTAATTAATTAATTTACAATCTTTAGTTAAATTCTGAGTTTATGTAGATTTTATTCTCGTTGTTACAGGTTTAAATATGTCCCGACAGCGTTAAGTAATTATGTTGTAATGTTCGCAATAAAGCTAATTGCTGGTTGTCACTAATGGCCCGAACTTGCTAAAATGAGTGTAAAGGGAGCGTTAGGTTTCAGAATTTGTATGCATAATATACCTTAAATCGTATTATTTTTTTCTAGAAAACCCACTAGACGTCGCCGCATATGTAACAACTCTGGTAGTTACTGTATAAACTCCAATATCGATGCAAACGTTTTTGTATGCAATTTTGATGTAGTATGATGCTATGATGATGTAGCACAGAATGCGCGGTACTAGGAATTAAATTTGAAGACGATCCCTATTGGAACCTAGTATGATACCTTTTAAAAAGTGGCCTTGAAGGGGTTTGGTTAAAAAAATGTAAATGGAAGTACCCCAGAAAGTTCTTTTAAGTAAGTTTATAAGCGGAATCGGTAATCTTCTTTAGATGAGGGTAGAAGAAAAAGTCCCGAAATCTCTTAAAACCAATGAATCGACAAGTGGAATAGAACATAACCTACCAGCAAATTACCTATTTAATAATAGCTATGTGTAAAAATAAATAGAGAAAAAATTAACAATAAAATTTAAATTATAAAATTAACAATATTTTTTCATTGTCCCAAATAACATTATATTTACAGTAAAATCTATATAATACATTTAATATTCACAAGGATATGTTAACTGGTACTCGCTAGTCTATAAATTAAGCTGATAAAATCTAATGATATTTTATTATTTACAAAATACGAACATAATACAAAGAACTAAGATTCTCCGGGTTTATACCGAATACAGCCTACATATGATTTTATTGCACTAATGGAACGTCAAACAATTGAATTGATTTTCTTCGAATCAGTAGTTTTCGTTTGTTTGAATTTGCTTGTTCCATTTTTAAATTTATTATTATGTACCGGTTATGTAGTAAACATATGTGCGCTTCTAAAAGGATTGGTAACCACATTGATTATGTTCGTATATTGTAACTTGGGAAACAAAGGACAACTCGAGTATGAACCCTTAGCTACATTAAAGTCACGTATTAAGCAGTGATTCTATACTGAACGGATTGTGTTTTCGTACTACTCCATTCTTCGACAGACCCTGCTCTGACGACGTCCCACTAAGGTCTAAGGACACTGCTCGGCCCGAATCAAAATCAAACTTGTCGAAGTTAGCCGCTGCGCCGAAATGTTTGAAGAACGACTGTTGAGGGTCAGGTATTGGGCTGAAGTTCCTTCCAGAATGGGCATCTGATGTTGAGCTGTCAGAATTGTTGATTCCATCCCCGCCTGATGGCGCGCGCAGTCTCCCAGCTAGCGAAAAGTCTTCGGGACCTGAGTCATGACAAGAATCACCCCCTACCACGTCGATCATACACTCTTCTCCATCGATTTCACCATCGGAGTCGGAATAGAGGCCTGTATTTCTATGCTGGGCCAAGTACTCCGCTTTTAGGGCTTCCAGGTCCACTGCTATACCTTTTGCCCGCAGCTTCCTTGCTTGCCTTTCAAGTGCTTTTGCCAGCTTCTTTCTTCTTCTCGCCCTGGTTAAACAAATAGGGCTTAATTAGTATAGAACCTAATTTTATGGTTGTTACGTTTATTATAAAGGATGTGGAGATAAATTGTGTTTGCTTATTAAATATTCATTGCGTTTAATTACATGTTTGAACAATATTTAATCAGCGGTAGGTGTTTCAATTAAAACGGTAACTTTAATTGTTTTTTACAAGATTAGTTAGCAGCTGTTGTGTTTGAAATTATAATTAGATGATTAAGAGACGTCAGTTACTAAGAACTAAAGCGAATACATTTCACTTCAACATTTATACGTATATATATATATATGTGATGGTCTAGTGCAGTGTTTCCCAACGGGCCATCGCCCCAGAGGGGGCAATTTGATTGTTAATTTGGAAAGTCAAAAATGAATTCAACGCTTTAATTATATGTTTTGAAAAATTCTATTCCTAAATTTAAGTTTCTAAGTGAACCATTAAATTTTTAATATTGGTAACCCCCTATGTAACATACATAAAATTATCACTACTCCTATCTATCTATGTTACATGGGGAAGAATTTTAGAAAGGCTAAGGTGGGGCAAACCACAATAAAGGGTTGGTAAACTCTGGTCTAGTGTGTTCAGCGTTACTCTCAGGAGGCCATTAGTTCGATCCTGTGCACCAATGGACCTGGTATATGAGCATTTAACACTCGTTCTTGCGGTGAAAGAAAACATCGTGAATGTCTTAAGTCAAAAGATGAGTCAGATAGATGGCTGATCATCTACTTGACTATGAAATAAAAATGACCAAAACGGTTATAATCCGAAGCCCAGAGCCTGCATTAATATTACTTATAGTAGTAGATATATGTAACTTAAATAAATGATGAACGAGATGAAACAGAAAACTTGAGAGTTAATAAATAAAGTTATTGTTTTAATATAAAAAAATACATTAATATTATTAATTATAACGATTAAATTTTAGGAATTTTTACCTATTTTTTAGTATATGAAATTGTATATAAGACATAAGTTTTACATACAATTTATACATATACAAACTCGAAGTTCTATATATATATAATCTTCATAAACGCACAGTACTGAATGGTATAGCTAGGGTTGTCTGGAAGAGATTGTCTGTTACCTCCTTCATAATTTATGTTACCTGATTGCATTAATGCAGTAATGAAAAGTGTTAATAAATAAATATAGAAGTGTTTTTAGAACGTAGACCGTTTTCTCCTAAGAGTTCGTCCTGTAAGTGACTCACCTCTCTCTGGCCCTCAATTCGTGAGGAGGGATAGGTTCTCCAGAACAAGATTGCGGGTGAGCGTTATGAGCTGGTCGACCTGGGCCTTTCTTCGTGTGCTCTTTTTTCCGCCATTTTGCTCGACGATTTTGAAACCAGACCTAGGAGAAATAAATTTTCTTATAATTCAATAATACAGCAAAAAAAAGTTTCTTATAATTCAATAATACAGCGAGGAAATGCTGCCAAAATATATATTTACCAGTTTAAGTTACAAACTGTTTGTTATTAGTTAAAATTATTATTTAGTTCAAAATAAATAAATATAAATAAGTATTTTGTTCAAATATTTCTATAAGTTAGGATAATTAGATCAATTAATTAATTTAATTATTTAAAGAATATAATAACACTTTTCATATTGCAAGCAACTTTTTAATTCTTAATAAATGAATATAAGTAGTTGTTTTCTAATATTATTAATTACGTTAATTAGGAGTTACCATCAGAATGTTTAATGCAAATACATAATATTTAAGATAAATGATTTTCTGGCCATTAAATTCCATACTAGGGAAATTTATTGAAAGTGATGACACGTGATTAACTTAATAAACTGATCTTTAATTCATACTTTCTCCGCTTGTTGCATTGAAGGTGAAAAAATGACAAATGACTGGAGTTAATTATATGATTCATTTACCGATTAATTTGTTTTTGAATATAGCAAATAAATACTGCTATGACTAATGTTTTTATAAATCTAAACCATTCTCGAATCTGCATAAACACACACACTTGACCAAAATCAGTTTCGCCGTTTAGGAGGATATTATATACCAGTATGCGCTGATTTAGATACAAAGATTTAGTTGTATAAACTAAAAATATGAATTGTTATATAACCAAAACATTAAAAATTACACAGAAAATAAAACTTTTACAACATATTGAAAATTTAAATAAAGTTGTTGATGTTCCATGGTCAGCCGTTTTAATTTTATGAGCTGCCCTTCGCGTTAAACAGAACCTTTACTTTAAAATTATTATAAAACTGGATAAAGTGCTTATATCAACTTATATCAATATTATGCAGATATCAACATTGTAACTGTCACGTGTTGCAATTTGTTGTTTCATAAACGACAAATTGGTTGTCTTGAAACGTCAAATGTATTTAAAGATAACTTATCTCTGAACTGTAAACTTTGGAACGTAAAAAAATATTATTCTTTTAAATTACTCAAGCATTACCTATTAGCAAATCAAGAGCACAGTGTTTTAGTCTTTAAGAATGTGTTGATTATATGTCACAGCTCATAAATTAACGCCAAAATCAAATTAGTTTAAATCCTTGTCGTTTGTTAGATTTTTTATAGAACAGGGGCAAACGGGCAGGAGGCTCAGCTGATGTTAAGTGCCCATGAAAACTCTCAAATCCAGAGGGCTCGCGAGTGCGTTGCCGGCCTGTTATGAATTGGTACGCTCTTTTCTTGATGGACCCTCAGTCGATTTGACAATATTACTAGATCTACATGTTCACGACTGTTTAATATTGCACAGTAATAGCGATTCCTAAGTCATACTTGTCATTAAAACTAAAAAATACTATAGTTCTATATATAATATTCTATGGTTAAAAATGTAGGGTTTAGTGAAATATGTAGTATTTATTAGTAAAAAGTTGCCCGAACCTAAACCTAAAAGGTGTGGCAGTTATGTAATAACAATTAGGTTTATATTACTGTGATTAGAAATTGATTTAGAACCGTTAAGCGGTCAGCGTTGCTGAATAATTATATTGTTAATTAAGGCATAGGCCCGTGACCATACAGGGTTACCTATTAGTACCACTTTTTTTCTATTTTCCATAAAACACGGAGTAAACGGGATTGAGTCCTTTTAGGAATTGCTCTCATTTCTTTCAGGACCCTAAGTCAAATTGGATCGAAAATACTTCTGTTGGTTCCACAGTGGTGGTGCGTGGTCGACACTGCCTTATAAAACGCTCAGTTATGGAACGACGAACGTTGTAGTGATACGGGTGGAATTTCGTATTCAGACTCAACGTCCGATGACGAACGCTCTCCGTGGTGAATGCGGTAGAAGATGCGGAAGATCTCTACCACGTTATACACTTTGCTAATTTTTTAGGAAAATTGGAAATTCATTGCGCATTTTGACTATGTTTTCTTACTTATTTTTGGACGTATTTTCTATACCTAACAAATCTTATATATGTATTTTAGGCGAAAACATATCTGTAATAAACAAGTCTTATTACTTACGCGCTCAAGTCCTAACAATATAACTTTAAGTTTACGTAAAATGTATCGCTTTTAATCGCACGCGAAACGTCGAAACAATTTAAAATTATGTAAATAATTATAAGTTTATAATAATACAAAGCTTCAATCCGTTTAAAAACAAAAGACAATACTAGGACTCTTATATTTTTGCCATTTACCGAATGTAGACTGTAAATTTGATTCGTTATGTAAACAGAAAATGTACATTGGAAACCTAATAATATTCCACGGCATTTATAAAAATACATCAGTATCACAGGCTTAATTAAATCGGACGGCATCTAACCGAAATACATTGATTACGGAATAGAATTGGAATGGGCAGCGGATATTGGTTCGTGGGATGGCTAGCTTAATGAGCCACCCACCCTCCACCTTGGGGTGCAGCCTCTAAAAGCAGGGCCTACTGCTTTTAGAATACATAAAGGCGTATGAAGTGTTAAGCTGATTTTTACGTTATCATTAAACTGGAGATATTTGATATTTCTTGACAACAATCCCGCTGTTAGAGCAGTGTTGTCCTGTGAGTTTGCACCAATTTTTATTTCGAATTATTTTATTTATTAGGAAGACGTGAGGACGGCGTGTGTCAAGCACAGAAAGCTTATTACAAACTCGCCTATCACACGATCACCTGCCTGATCCTTCATGAAAAGAGCATTCTCGATTGAGTGTCCATAGGCGGTAAGACTAAACATAAGGTGAGCCTCTTGCCCGTTTGCCCCTTTGTTATATAAAAATAAAAAGATATTTATCTCGAAACAGATATCTGAGGCCTAACCTAACCTAACCTTTTACTATTTCATATATAATAATATAATATGTAATACACATATTGACTAATTCATTTATATATAGTTTTTTTGTAAATATAGTATTTAATTACAAATTGATTAGAAATGGAAAAAATAATTTATAATTTCTTAATAAAAGTAGCGTCACTATTTGTCTTAAAAAAAAACCGAAAAATAAGATGATTTATTTACTTGAGTAATTATTTATTGTATTAACAGCGTAATAGTCGAGTTAGGCCAAGAGTGAAACGTTACCAAAGTACACTAATTTCTGTTTTCTGGACTTCAAACGTCATACAGAAACAAAGGTGTAGAAGCTGTATTCTCACAGAATAGGTATACAATCTCCCCTCCCCAGAGCATTAAGTTTCGATACACTGGCTCCTATTTACTTTCCCTTCAATGGGAAATCTTCGGGAAATTCGACGAAATAAAAACGTCGTAGGGAAGAAAATCAACGCCCAAGGGGTGCTCAGTTTTACACATAATTTAGTAAATTCACCATGATTAGGGATTTTAGCATATTTTCGTGTTAGTTGTACCGTCCAGTGCTTCAGTGATTCCCGGATTTGATAAATATTTTGCTTTAAGAGGTCTTTATAAGTAAGGGATCTGATTAGGTATTTCAAGCCCTTACGGGCCCACTTGTCTTAATTTTAGCTGTCTATTAACAAACTAATAAAGTCCAAACATTCAGTATAATTTTTCCGGTTAATATTATGAGAGATTTTTTGTAATAAGCTTTTTTGATATAACACCTATTTCTGTAGGTACTAAAATGTTAAATCTATATAAAATATTAAGATCGTGCTGTACGATAAAATTATAACACTTATAACGAATGTCCGCCTCTCAATAGGAATTCTCTTAAATCATTTTTAACGAAGCGTCCACGAAAATTTATTGCATTATTCAGAGTGGCAACCCTACACGCCTGTCTATCTTTTCCTAAGCCTAGGGCGGTAAACTTGCCTCGTTTGATAGGGAAGCTTAGACAGGGACAGCTGTAATAAGAATATGCGCGGGAAAGGGACGGAATACTTCCTTAAATTTTATATTCTATCCGCATTTTGTCGCCTAAGCGTTCCATTTAGTGTTCCATATTTAAACCGTGCGCTTTTTTCTCAGTGAAGCGAAGAATGTAATGTTTTTCTTGGGGTGAGTGTGTGTTGAATACTGATGTGTGCGTGCGACCGCCGACGCCCTGTTAGGGAATGAAATTGGCATATAAATGTAAATTTTATGCTATGAATTTTAAAATGAAGTCGATACTTCCGCCACCGCTTTTGCAAGTTTTACGTGTTCTCGGCTGAAATTAGATTTAAATTTGCTCGTTATTGTAAAAAATTGTTTGACAGCTTGAAATGCCTTATACATGACTATAGAGCAAAGGAAACATTCGAATTTGGTCGAATATCAATTTCGTATGGTTGATTTTTAATACTGGTACACAATACGAATAATCGTTCCTTGAGTATCAACGTTAAAATACCGCAATCGCTTCAAAGCGTCCCTAAATAAAACGAACGAAGGCAAAGAGAAAAATCAAGAGGAAAAAAATCCACTTTACAGACGCAAACAAGTCACTTTAACTTTATTGAGCTGTAATCGAATTGCGACTTCCCTACGAGCCGCCGCACGTTTTAGGTCGGTCTTGCGGAATCTATTGCCGTCCTTATCTAGCACGTCCATTTAAATCTATGCGATTCAATCGTGCCGTCTCGCTCGCGTCCCAGGGGTGCTCGCGAGATTGCAATCTTTTGATTTATACCAACTATTAGGAGTGCTGCGGGATAGTCTGTTTCAGTTGAGATGTTCTGATAACCGTGGATACTATCAGTTAGTACTGATTATAGAAATAGATCTATTTTCCTCTTACATAAATTTTCAGGCCATATCTTGAGAAAAATAATAGTAAATGTTTTATATATATTCTACAAACTATATTATATACTAATAAGTTTGTGCGTAAATCTATACTTTCTATATATTTGAGCCGCCTTTCGTTCAGCTTTAGGAGGTGTGATCTCATACTTCTAATTCGTAGAGTTTCTGACATATTTGAAAAGTAGCAACACAATCAGGCTTTCTTTTTTATTTAATGAATACTTAATTGATAAATAAATATTTATCAATTAGGACATACAAGGCAACCGTACATCCAGAAGGTACTAGAAATGGGTCAAGTCAAAAGTACCTACCCATAATCAAAGAGCATGCATGGTGACTAGGAGAGTCCTATAGGCATATCAGGGTCGTAGCAAGTAGTGTCTTCGCCTTCCAGAAAAAGGCGTAAATATAAAAATTATTTAAATTAATTACGATGCTCTACTGTAGTAAAAAGTTTGATAATACATGTACTTAAGTGTATAAATAAATGAACAACAAAATAATACGGGTTTATACATGGTCTTGACCGTTCCATTATCAAAAGATGACCGTTCAGGTTGGGTGAAGGTTGTACAAAAAGCTGGCCCGAAGTCCCTGGTGACCGCTTAGCCGGGCATGTGCCGGGATAGCGGGAATCAACCCTCTTTCGAGCCGGATGGAGGATTTTTAAAAGATACGTCTTGACCCATGGTTCGAGATTGGTGTATTAGCTATGTACGGAAAATCGCGTCCTTTATCGTTACTAGATACAATTTAATTAATAAATTACAGTATACACTTTAAATTTATAAAGATGTAATTGGCACAGTACTGGAAGGAAGAAGGAACAATAGGTATGAGTGTAAGTGATATTTTGTTTATAATTGTAACCTTTATCCGAGCTTCTAAGCCTTATTTAACAGACACCGTTTCATTTAAAACCATTTCGGCTTGCATCGTTTGACAACATAGAGCGTCCCAGTCAGCCAGCTGAGGTGTTTCTCAGTTATAGGCTTGTTCATTTTTTGTTCTAGAACAATCCTATTTACTACTCCCTTATCCCTTGCGAATCATATTTAAAAATTCTACTCAACTAAAAGCGATAGCAATAAATTATGCATAGGAAGTAGTTAATACCTAAAATCGCCTATTAATAAATATTCACACTACTGGCACAGTGGAGCCAAGCTCGTTATTATTTTCCAAATAAATTAACAGTATAGTCCAGTTTTTCATTTAATAATTTATTGTGAAACCAATTAGATTATTTTAGTATTCAACAAACATATAAAAATATATCAAAATAATAGTTGCTACTAGTCCTTACTACCACAAGGTAAAACATTTTTCGAAGTCTTTTGTGGAGGGCCCGGGGCCTTCGTTGCCTTCCTCTAAGTCGGCCCTGATTCGCATACATTATCGCTAAATATGCTTATTTGCTTAGGTAGAATTTCCTGAGAATAAAACAACCTAAAACTCTTCAGTTTAGAATAGATGAGATGAGGTGAGTAGTGAAGTACCAACTACACGATAATAGATGGCGCTAGTGTGATAATTTTCAATAGACTATATGATTTTAAATATGTAGTTATCTGCAATTTGACCATTGTTGCTGAAAAGCTCTGGAAACGTGTAATGTAAACTAATATTGTTATGTAAATCGAAAACAAAAACGCCATTTTGTTTCTACAAAAATGAACTAAAATAAACGGTATATTATATATACAATTTTATAAAAAAATATCATCATGATGTTAAGTGATACATGAACACTGTCAATGCCTACAGGCCCTCGAGTAGTACGTTGTTTTTTAAGGATTGGTACATTTGAAGAACCTTAAACCGAATTGGTTCGGAAATACTTCAGTGGGCACCTGGTGTAGTGGTGCGCAGGAAAAACTGCCATAAAACGCTCAGTTGTTGTTGTATCCGTTAACAATGTTTTATTTAAATTAAGATCATTTTAACCTAAAACTGACGTTTGACCTGACAATTTTTAACTTATATTATTGTAATTAGTTTTATTTAAATGATAACAAATACAATAACTTTCTCTACAGTTGTGATACTTTTGACATTCAACACCTTTTGTCTACAGTCACCGTGACCACGCACGCTGTAAAGCACGCGAAACGTCGGAAAATTTTAAATTTAAATTTATGTAAATAATTATAGGTTTATAATAATACAAATAGCTTTAATCCGGTAAAAAAGTTTTTTCTTTAAATAAAATAAATAAATCAATGGCGCTACAACCTTTTTTAGGTCTTGGCCTCAGGTTTCTGTATCTGTTTCATGATCATTTGTTAATCAGCCTTCTGTGCCTGACGCACGCCGTCGACTTTTTGGGTCTAAGGAAAGCCGGTTTATTAACGATGTTTTCCTTCACCGTTCGAGCGAATATTATTTTTGATCATAGACCGACAGTCCATTAGTGCACAGCCAGGGTTTGAACCTACGACATCAGGAATGAATGTCGCACTCAGAAGCCATTAAGCCAACACTGCTGTGTGCAACACTGTTAACAAATGCTAGCACTTATTTTTAGATGAAATGCCTGAAATTGAAACCGGTACATGAAATTAATTTAAAAGCGATATTTCATCAATTTTATCATCCAATCAATCTATCAATAAATTATTTGCGCATAATGGAATAACAGTTTATATTCCTGTTTGAATTAAAACCTTTTTGGATGTTCATAGAGATTTATAATTGTCTATGGTATCAGGAAATTAAGATATAAAATTTGCAATCTTAATTTACATTAGATGAAACTTGTTTTGTATATTTTATTAGTTATTTTAATTATTAACTATGTTCCGCCTTCTGCTTAAATTATAATTAAGCAATAAATATATAATAATTAAGAAACATTGAGATATACAGGACTGACTATGATAATCTGTAACTTTCAATAGCCATAGCGATACCAATCGTATGTTGCAATGATGATGTAGTTCTCTTAATATCAACAGCCTACTCTAGTGGCTTCAGGGTGCTTCACCCCTGATGAGTTCCTCTCCGCCCTCTACTTCCGCATTTAAGACTCTTGTACGGTGAAGGAAAACGTGAAAAAAATGGGCATACCTTAGATCCAAAATTCGACAGCATATCAGACATAGAAGGCTGATTGCCGTCCTGCATATAAAAGAAGAAATGACCACCAAATAATTGGAGTTACAGCGTACCCGTGTGGGATCAATATTAGGTAAATGAAAAACAATATTGACTATGTCAAGTATATTTTGTCAAAAAGAATCGATGAACACGTGTATACGTGGTCTAAATCTAGGTATCTAGATTTTGAAGCATTATATTAGAGCTACCATGTCTGTCAATTGTATAGTCTATAATAGTCTAAGAAACTAGAGTTCTGGCTTCTGGAGTGACGTCACCTTAGTGGCTTTGGGAAGTTTGTTTAGAAGTTTACCTTTTAAAATAATTTTCAGTATTTCTCACATTTGTTCCCTCGCAGTTAAAGGAGGTAAAAAGTGGACGTAGTGACATGGAAAAGGAATGGTTAGGTGGTTTGACCATGTAGAACAGATGAATGGGAAATTTTTTACAAGAAGTAACCATTCACTTTCCATTGATGACATTGGGTTGGCCTTGTCGTACTTATCTGGACCAAACCCAGGAGATACTAGATAAGTGACAAGTGAAAAGTGCCCATAAAAGTGTATTAGATGCTTAGTGTGTCCAAATACGGATTCGGTAGTGATCGGACATTTTGCTGGCCGTGCATTACCGAACGTAATAATTGTTTTCTATACGGAAACTCCGGACAACAGACGTTTCTACGGACCATCCGTAAAGCATATGCAGCCTCACCCTGAGGCTTGCATAGCATGGTCTTGATTAGTATATTTTGGAGACTAGTTTAACTTTTTAGAATAGGCAGTTTAATATATATAAAACTGATTTAAGCCGACTTTATTCTCAAGGACTTTTTCTTTTGTCTTTTCCTCCATCTTGGATTTTGTTCCTTTTGGAGTAGTGGGCCGTGGGGTTCCAGTGCACAGGCGCTAGTTAAGGATTTATATTGACTCTGGTAGATAGTACCGGTGAGTTCAGAGCTGGTGCTTTCCTCACTCAGCAAATACAGTAATACAGCTGCTGCCAGCGTTAAAAGTTGAGGCATTTAAAATTTCAAATATTTTTATTATTTAAGCAGACTTAGAAGGATATATTTTTGATTGATATATGAATTTATAAACCGTTGGAAAATTTAAAAAATCCCATAGAAAGTTCTTGTGTTTTGTAGCTGTCAAACATTTAACATTTATCGTTCACTTTCGATACGGTAAACTCTTCAAACCAAAAAACATATTTAAATAAAAGTTTCGAATCGACAATATTTATTTACAATATTCGGATAATTATTTTATATTAAAAAAATCAAGAATAATGCTAGTAATGAAAAAGGATTCACATATATAGTGTATATAAAATTCTTGCGTTCAGAAATTTGGTGTACACAAAGGAAATTATATCAAGCTGCTTATTACCAACGTTATTGCAATTCGCTGAAAAAAAAATAAACAAATAAATGACGCTAAATTTTAGTTCAGATTTCTGTATTTGTTTCATGATCATTTGTCAATATAATAGGCAAGTATATCAGCCTCCTGTGCCTGACACACGCCGTCGACTTTTTGTGTCTAAAGCAAACCGGTTTCCGACCGACGTTTTCCCGTTCGAGCGAATGTTAAATACGCACATAGAAAGAAAATCCATTGATGCACAGCTAGAGTACAAGCTACACCTAAGGGGTGAGAGACGCACGCCGAAGACTAGGCCCTACACTGCTCGAATTCGGTGATACCAGTGAAGTTACACTCATACTATTACTTTAATGAAATCATTAATTTAGTTCAGCTAATATGTCTATTAACCGTTAGATGCGATAATTTACTGGGTCAGCTAGTTATTCATATAAAAGGTAATATTTTCATAATTCGGTAGCATTTCTATAAGTGAATTATATTTATAGATAGTGTCATGACTACACAAAGGGCTAACACACCGTGTCGAATTGTCAAACAAGTTATTTTCTGTTTATGAAACACGACGTGTTTCCTGTCTGTTAACTTGTCAATAAACTTATAACAGCTCAATAAGCTGGAGTCTATATTTAATATTAACTGTTAAGCTTAACGGTTAAGTTAACAATGTGTTTATGTAATACATGGTTTACTTATATAGATTGCTTTTTGTTTCAAGTAGTGGTTCTTTTAAATAATGATTAAAACATAATCTACTAGTCATAATATAAAAATATTTATTGTTATGTACAAGTACAAATAATACTATTAACAAATAAAAATCATGCAACGGAGAGCTATATCCTTAGTAAGACAACACTTTCAGGCAACTATTAATAATAAAATTGTATAGAATTTCAAAACAGAACTTAATCTACAAGAAAAAACTAATAATATAACTTAAGTTTGTTTTTTTTTATAAAAAAAGGCAGCAAACGGGCAGGGGGCTCACCTGATGTTAAGTGATACCGCCGCCCATGGACGCTCTCAATGCTAGAGGGCTCGCGAGTGCGTTGCCGGCCTTTTAATATTTGGTACGCTCTTTTCTTGAAGGATCCTAAGGACCGTGTTTTATAAACGATTGAACAGTTTTATTCAACACTATATTTCATTAAATTAATAATACGTTTACTAGTTTTAAGGATAGGGGGGTTCAGAGTCTAGACTTAAGCGCTGAGTTTGACTCCCGAATGTCAAAAACGCATTGGATAAAATAGGTTAACTAACATTGGAGAAAGTTTCATATATAAATACTATATGTATGCTGTCTTTTGTTCGTATTATCACACCAACGTTTCTCTAGATCTCAGTCATACATTTCTGAACAAAGTAGCGTTCGTAAAAAAACGTTTTCATTCAAGGACTTAGCAAATCCATAAACAAGAAAATCTCATTTCATTTCCCTTTAATATATAGACTGTGACACTTACAACCTGGCTTTCTGAAGCGATTCAGTAGATATTACTACAACCTCACAAACTGTACCTTTATTTTTTTATACAACGGGCTGGAGGCTCATCAGAGGCTAAGTGATACCGCCCATGGCCACTTTCAAGGCCAGAGGGCTCGCGAGTTCATTTAAGAATTGTTACGCTTTTTTCTTGGCGGATCTTAAGTCGAATTGATTCGGAAATACTTCAGTGGGCACCTGGTTCAATATAGTGCTAGTGCGCGGCAAAAACTGCCTTAAGAAACGGCTTCAGTTGTAGAAAGACGGACGCCGTATAACGTAGATATATTAATATACAAGTAATATATCTGTATCTGTATCAAGTAGTGTATCTTACCGCCACTCTACTCTCTTTGAGATCCAGCCTCATAGCCAACGCCTCTCTCATGAAGACATCTGGATAATGGGACGCAAGGAAAGCTCTCTCCAGCTCCTCCAGCTGCCAGGAGTTGAAGTTCGTTCTGGATCTTCTTCTTTTGCCACTGTCACCATCATCGTCGCCGACTCCACCTGGAATTGATATACTAAATATAAATACCTGTTTGTTTATGATAACAATATTTCACACATTGAATAATTACTGTCGTTAAGTGAATTATACAATTAAACTTGTTTGATTTGGAGCTGCTATATTTTTTTTATACGCCTCTCACGATCAATGCGAAAGTTTAATGAATCATTTACACGTTAGAGTGAGTTTAATTACAATAATGATGTTTAGTTACTCGCTTAATCCAACGTAGTATAAAAAACGCTACAATCTTTTAGATCTGGGCCTTAGGTTTTGTATTCAAATATTTTTTTTATTAATTAAAAATAAGCTAAAGTCGAAATTAAAAAGTTTCATGATAGAAGAACAGAGCGTGACGGAAGCCAGAAGAAAACGTTGCAGCAAGCGTTGCCTCAAGTTTTTATTCTTTAGATTTTTTATAGTATAGGCATATATATAAATGGCAGTCATCACAGCCCATGGACACCCATTTTAGTGGGTGCGTCGCCGGTCTTTAAGGGAGGAATATTTCTTTAAACAAATGGAGGTCGTATCTCCCAGGGAAGAGACTCACCAGGAGTCAATTTCATATTTCGTTAGTTCATAAAGACAATAATGAATTTTAGGTTGTAGGTAAGTGAATAATTTTTAATAAAATCAAAAATAAATGAGTGGCGCTACAACCTTTTTAGGTCTGGCCTCAGATTTCTGTATCTGTTCCATGATCATTTGACAATCTAATAGGTGATCAGCCTGTGTCTGTGGCAAGTCGGTTTTGCGGTGTTCGCGCGAATGTTAAATGTGCACATAGAAAGAAAATCCATTGGTGCACAGCCGAGGATCGAACCTACGACCTCAGGGATGAGAGTCGCACGCTGAAGCCACTGGGCCAACACAGCTCTTATTTTTAATTTATCTTGGGTTAAACTTTTAGGCTAACTGTCGTCCATTAAAATATCTTTAATAGTGGAATAAAATGATAATCTAAAGAGTGCAACACAGTTACGACGTTTAGCGTTCGATATGCACACAATTTTTGTTTAATAGTGAGTTATTAATGTAATTATAACATATATGTACATTGCATATGAAAGCGAAATAGTTATTATGATACATAACTAAAATAATTGAACTGAATAGATTAAAAGACATTTTTATTGTTCGATGAGTGAACTGACAGATGGTCCGCGTTATGTCAATTCCTATACGGTAAGAAATAGTCTTTTTGTAAATGTTTTAAACAATTACTGTTTAATTTGGTTTTTTTTCCGTGTCTGTATTGTTTTGTATGTGATATGAATGCTGGTCATTTTATTTTGTTAAAAATAGATAAATAGAATATGTACTGAAGCTGAATGTACCTAACATTAAAAGGCAGTAGTAAAAATGTCATTACGCGATTCAAACTCTTTGCCTGTTAAAATAAACCAGCGGCCGGGGGCTCATAAAAAACAGATAATCTCCGACAAAACGTCAGTACAAGTTTCAGAAAATAGAATATAATTTCTAATTTTCTCCCGGTTTTAATTAAAAATGGTCCCTAGAGTGGGACGGCTATACTCGGACGCCGTGTGTCAGAGAGGGATAGATGTAAATTAGTCTTCCCTCCACCAAATAAATTAGAAGTGATTAAGAGATGCCGTTGTTATGAACACGTCGTTATTCTGCCTTTTAATTTACTAAAGTGTTATGAATCTACGGAACTCATAGAGAATTAAGGCGTCACTCGGTGTAATTGAATGAATGTTTTAATAAATAGGTGATAATTTTTTTTTAAGTTTAACGAATTTTGTATTCGTTTAAAAGAAAAGAAACTTACCGGACACGTTATAATATAAACCAATTTTGTTTTTCGCCATATGAAACATCGGATTTTTTATAAGTGAATATCCTTTTAAAAACGTTAGCGATAATTTACGAAAGATTTTTATATTGAACTGAATGTTTCAAATACGAAGCTTTTGTGTCACTTCCGCATATATAATTATAGTCTCCAAGTTCGGTTCAGATCAATGAATTATAAGAGAAATTAGGCACACGAGTGCGAGAGAGACGCACAGATCTACAGAGTGAAAGAGATGACGGCATTGTATTAAAATAAACGAGCGCCTTGGGTCCACAGACAACAGTTTTGGCGCGCTTTAATTTAGTCTGGCGTATTTTAATGGTGGGTGGAGGGGGGTAATAAGTATCTATTTGAGGGTTGTAACTTAATAAATTCGTACAGTTAATAATTCCACTTTGTACCGTTGTTTTGTATGAATAATGAACTTTGTTTGTTAAGTAAATTATCATCTGTGGTAATTGATATATTTATTTGAATTTGGAACGTCACTGTGGCGTAAAGCGTAATTAATGCGTAAGCATTTTGCAATATATTTTATGTTGCTAGTTTCTGGTATTTACCTACAATATATTTACTGACGTATGAACCTTAATATCTTTGCTGTACAAACAATAATTAGGTCTCATTTTTTTTTAAGTTAAACTTAGGTACCTAAGGTAAACTACCGCACGTCCAAAACCGATTATATTATTGTATTTAGCTTTACATTATCTTTCAAAAAATGCCACTCATACTAATAACAATTTCAAATAATAAATGTTATAAAATAACTATTACGTAATGTCATAATAAAACCTATTTTCAATCTATTGATCTCGCAATGCACGAAAAACTAATCAGACACACTCATAAAGATGTTATCTGCGAATATGATATATGAAGAAATCCCCTATTCAACGTAATAGAATAAACGCTATCACAGATTATATTGAATATGAACATTTAACTGGTCTCATGTTATTGTCTATAAATAAAAATATCGGATACTTTGCGTGAAACATTGTATAGTTAAGCTGTCTTGCGAGTAATTGAAAATAGATTTGCCTTCATTTGAAATTCGAATGTCGTTATTGATTTTGCCTCTTGATATTTTTTATTTTTTAAATATTGCAAGAAGTAAGATTTTGTTGTTTTTTTACATTAAATAGGATCAAAAAATATAGGTGTAATTTAAAATTTCACCATCAGAAAGCTAAGTTATCCCTGATAGACATAGGCTAAAGAATATTCTCAAAAAAGTATGTCAAATTGCGATAGCGTATATAATGATTTCTTAATCTAAACTATTGACAACATAGCAAAGTGATGCACAAACCGTGCGAGCCATTAAAAAAGAAAAAAAAAAGCTTTATACAGCATCGTGCTACGAGCGAATTAATTCTGGTTTCAGTTAATATTTAATTAATTTAATTACTTTAAATTTAAACACTAACTGTTAATTTAAATTACTCTTGTATTTATTAGTTCTGTCATTATTTAAAACAAAAGACAAACGTTTCGTGTACGTATTAAATTTGCTTACGTGTAAGTATTAAATTTGCTTTCTTATTGCTCTTAACCCGACCATGGCCATTAATAATGTTAAGTACATATTTGCACATGTTTCTGGAATTGAATGTGATCAAGTTTTTAAAGTGTTCGAATTATGTTTGCTTTGTGGGTGGATTGTAGGTTAATAATTGTTTAAATTGCAGGTTGCATGTATTGACGGTTTTTTAAAGCGGAAGCATAATACAGTATTATAATGTTGTTCTTGTGACTTGACTCGACTTCAGTAAGGTTAGTTATTCTTGCATGAAATATATATTTAGTGAAATTAAAAATTATTTTTATTAAAGGCTTAAGTGCTAAAGGCTAATGTGCTTTAAATTTGTTTTATAATTCTTGTTACTACTATGTAGTATGTATACTACTACGTATGTATGTTGTGAATATTGTAAATACAGTCAAACAATTTAGAACAACATACGGGTTATATTGACCAAAATCAAAGGTCCCGGCTGAATTATATTGTATTAGATACTTAATAACAACGTCATCGGCTGTTACGACTATCGGTGTGTTGAGAAAACCTATATTTGTTATTTATTTAATAAATATAAAGTATTGTTTAAAGTAATATGGATTTACATATATAGATTTGTAATTGAAATTCCGAGAGTTGGAGGGGCGGTATCTTTACTCCAATTAAGTGTTCGAGTTACGGGATCAGAAGATAGGATCTAGAAAATAATATTAACAAGCGTATAAAGCTTAGTATATCAGCTCACTCTTAGCAGACTTAGTCCTGTTCTGATGCTGTCAGTTTCTATGTAGGGAGTTAAAAGATGCTGCAAACCGAAATTAAATGTAGGTGTCAAGTTTATTTAAGCCGAAGTGTATAGGTTAAATGAGGTGACATTTGAAGGCTTGGTTACATTAAGTTTATGTTATTGTAGTTAATATTAGTACACGACCCCAGACGGAATAAAGTCCTTTAATTTGACATCGCTATTATTTTCTAACATATTTCTATTTTATTACCTCTTCGGTAGGTAACTATGAAAAACGTAGTTTATCCACTCAGGTTCTTTATTATATATCAACTGAGCGGTTGTTCTAGGGCAGTATTTAATAAAATAATAATATCTTATAAATAATAAGGATTGAAGTATACTTAGTTATAATGTACTATCTTGTTTTCGTTATTATTTTGTTTTTTTTTTTAGCAGAAATTGTTCTGTAATAAGCGTTTGATCTAAATAGAGTCACGCACCGTTTTTAAACATTCCATTTTCGAAAAGCTTTCGCAAATACAAATAATTATAACTCGCGGTAACGGTGTCCGTGATCGCCTATAATTTGGGTTCGATCCTGGGAAATTAATTTCGAGATCACTGCCAATAATAAAGCAATAATTCTCCCGCAAAATACGTACCTGCCAGTTTTTGGAGCCACGCCCTTCGCAAACGTACGTGGTGTTACTTATAAAATTGAAACAATATTAATGATCGTTGGCTTGCAATTTATCATGCCACCAATTCTTTAGTACGCATTTGAAATTAGTAGTCTACAAAAATTTGTTTTTTGACTTTGATTTACATGTAGAAATTTAAATAAAAAACTTCTTTAACGAATTGTTAACTAATCACAGCTAAAATAATGTTGATTACAACTATAATTTGTTAAGCTTAGAAATTATGAAACTGTGACGACGTTTTGTGTGCATTTTCGTAGTACCGAAGCACAAAAATAACCACTTTTAAAACACAATCAACTTATTAAATATTATCGCGATTTAGATTTTTAGTTGCATTGCTCAAAGATATTATTTTTATCGGTTTGTTGCATTACATATTTGAAAAATATACATTCGAATCACAAAAGGATACAATGGGCGGCCTAATAGCTACCAATCTTCCAGGCCCAGTAAGGAAAATTCCAAGAAATACGATATAATAATTACGACATTTTTACATACATTTTCAATAAATATTATTTTAAAATATATAAATTGGTACCAATTTGAGTATTTTTTTTATTTTTATTGTTCGTAAGAGATTTTTACAATCATTAATGACTGCTTAACAAATGGCTTTATGTGTGCTGGAGCGTGTTAATAGAGACTGTAAGTACTTAGTGTTAATGGACATTTACTTATGGTACATATTATTATTAGTAAATCAAGCTCTATTGTAAGGTCGAAGGTCAGTAAAGAAAAGTTAAATATCAGCGTTGTAGGTATTTTTTCCTATATGTTGGTACACAAATTTCTCACAAAACATTTCATTACTACACAATTTTCGTATAAACGTCACTCCCTGTATAAAAATCAAGTCACACATAAAAAATCGATCACGTCAATGCAGGCCTGTAAAATTATTGAGAATTTAATATGCGATATTTATGACAAGTTTTTTTCGAAACGTGTTTGATATGAAGACATCGATCGATACTTACGGAATCGTTCGGTGAATAATAAACATTTCCACGAAATTGCCGCAACCAGTGAAACACCTTTCATTTAAATTAATTTTTACGACTAATCTGTGGAAGCGACGATTTTTCTGTGAGCCATTTTGACAGCTCTGTCATCCATCGCTTGTCAATCCTTCTGTCGCTTTTTATCCTGGTATACATGTACACTATTTGCTACAACAGATAACATATGTCTGTTCTTAAGGTAGTTTGAGCCGCGCACCAACGTGTGGAAGCAGCTACATTCTGAAGTTTTTCTGAACCCATTCGATTTAGGGTCTTTAAGAGCGTACCAATCCTTACAAGGCCGGCGAGCCTTCTAGCAGTGTTAGTTTCCATGGGCAGCGGTATCACTTAACGTCTGTTTATATAAAAAAAGTTATATACTTGCTATAAACATATTGCCACAGTGTCTTTGCACCCGAACCATGAATCAGTTCACTAAAATTCTTACAAAGTCTGAAGTAAAAAGTTATGTCTATAATTAATTATGAATTCATTAAATAATGGAATTCGTTACAATTTTACTTTGGCATACTCCGTCATATTCATTATCATTAAACGGTATTTTGCCTCCAGCAGACGGGATTCAAAGATTGAAACGTGATAAATGGATATTACAATACATTACACAGCGTATATTAACAGCAATTTCGACCAGGCGATATGAGCCGTAATAAAATTTTAATATTTTATAAAAACAATATTCATCACTGATCGGACATCATTGATCACCGGTACAAAAATGTTGTGGTGGTACAATCTAAGGTTCGCATATTCTGCCACACATATGCGTGCAAATTTGGCTTAAAAGATTTTTTGGAAGGAATTTTAAATATAGTTATATTGTTTACGCAAAATGGCCGACATCATGTCTCAAATTCAGGTAATGAACGGTCTCTTTCGAATCATAGCTTTTCAAACATGTCAACTGTCATAGACACAACCCAAAACTCATTAGTAGCCAATTTCCCGCCTTTTTATACGGATGTTAAAAGTATTTAAATAGATAATATAAAAAAATTGAAAAGAGAATTTTCAGTTGTAGTAGAAACATCAGAGGAGCACAGATAAACAGCCGTATGAATAGTGCGTACTGCGTACATTATCTACCGTCTCCCGGGAGCAATAATTCACATTCTCTTGTATCTGTTTATTCGCGGCCGCTTCTTGTTTGTTTGTGACTCCCGTGATTCATTTTAATTATATTCGAAATCTGTTTGGTAAGTTCTATTAAATAACGTGGCATAAATTCTATTAATATAGAATAGCTTAAAATTATTTATGCCAATATCAGATTTACAAAACTTTTTAGTACCAGAGTCTTTTTGGTTCACGTTAGCTACGTGAACTTTGTTTATTTAATGCACTAGTAATAATTATCAACAATACAGATACGTGTTGATTGCGATACTTTACTGTTTTTAAATGTGTCAAAACTTCCATAATTCTTTTACAGATAAAAAGATAAGTAATGGTACCGCAGGGCACAGAGTATCCTAGGGTACTTGAAGCGAATGACATGTGTAACAGATAATCTATTGCGGGCTGCTGATGCTGTAGGGCTCCCAGGGGAGGAATTTATCACAGCTTTGGAAACCCTAACACTTGCTGTGTTAATATGTAGTTGTGATTAGGTAGATATTTATTAACAACGGAATGACATGTATACTCTGTATCTCTTAAAAAAAACTAATAACACTGTTTATTGAAACTCTCTTTTCAACACACTAAAAATCCAATTTGATAGAAAGAGACAAAAGCGTGCTCTAGTTATTATGATATTGGGCTCATCTAGGTTTTACGAATAAGCTAATATTATGAAGCTGAAGTGGTTGTACGTGGTAATCACGTAAACTATCAGCATGAATCGAAAATTTATCTTTGTGTTGGATTGTACTATTATCGATTGCAAGGGACAAAAATTATGCCTTACTGAGAGCTTCCGTTGCGTCCACTGTATAAATAGTAGAGTTAGAGAATCAGTCTTGCTTTAACCCTTGATATCTGCTTCACAATAAAGGCACGTGGGTAAATAGCATTGGTCTATAATATAAAAAAAAATGTCTAATGAGGTTGCGAATGTTGTCTCGTTTCAAACCATGGTAAATGAAAGAGTCAGTACGATCGTATCTTATTGTCTGTTGTTGTATGTTTTTACTGTATATACTGGTGACTTGTAAAAACGAGCAAACATGGCCTTTACACTTAGATGTCACAATATGTATTATCTATTTAACACTTATACTATTAATAATTTAATTATGCCCTAAATATACGGTCTTCACATCACAGAGGCCGCGTTATCATTGGCATAACTCGTTACAGATTTATGGGTGTCACTATCGCCCTTTGCGTTAAATAATTAAGTTCTATCAATATTAAGTGTTGCCCGATAAATAGAATTACTTAATTTTACTGATAATGCTTTGTTATTTGACCGCATCTGTAACGGAAATGTCAAACATCCGTTATAATCATTGAAAAAATGTTTCTATAATTGAAAAATATTTAAATGTAAAAGTCATTGCTGAATCTTATTCGATTCTTAAGGAAATATGTTAATATTGTTCCCACCTACAAAAAAGTATCAATAAAATAGACGTAGAAAAGTATTTTCCCCATTCAACATATAGACATTATATATTCCTTACAAAATATTCTCATATACCTATTTAACGTCACTAATTGCAATCTTGACACATAAATATGCATAGTCTATGCTATAACCATAGATAATACAAATGAATACTTGATTTATTGAAAAGCAAAAACCAATTCCATGTATAATTTTTAGGACCGCAGCAATTAAAAATATACGTTCCGTTTCGCAACATTTTGTTTATTTAAAGACGAAAGTAATCAGTCATGGTACAGTAAAGGACCGTACCCATTCTTAAGGGCAAGCGTACTTCGGAACGCACGACGCGTGACGTACGACTTAATTTTATGCTACATTAATAGCGAAGGGTTTTTAATAGGGTTAGTTATGGTATGAGGTCTCGAGCACGCGTAGCGTTAAAGGATTTATACAAATCTGTTTGTACTGCTAATAGTGGAGATTAAATGCCGGTAGACACAAGAAAAATTTATAACAGCGGTAATGAATAGTGCTTTGGATATAGTTTAAATTAAGTACAAGTTAGTTAATAAAGATGTTCTAATATATTGCTCGTAGGGAATATTTAGTTTTCTTTACATTGTAAGAGTAAAGAGACACAGTCGTAAAGTTTGTTTAATCTGTGATGTTACGATGCGTCTAATCTATTTTTAAAATTTACCTACGAAATAATCGCGCGAGCAAGTGATGCAAACTTTCACAGCTTGGTTTCTCTGGTGACTAAACGGACACTGATGTAATTAAAAATACAGATAAAAACTAATGATGTTATGTTTAACACTTTATACAAATTAAACACAAATTTTATGTTCAAGATTATTGGTTTAATAAGTAATTTTGAACTTAAGGTTATTTATAAGAGTTATATAGTCTCAAATCAGTTGGTATTCATCTTTTTAATATGGTTTGGAATGGGACTTTACAGATTAGTAATATAATTTGCTTTGTGACATAACTAGACCATAAACAATTGGTTGGCTTTTGGTCGGTTTGTCCCGCACTTCGACCGTCTTATAGTAACGTAGTAAGTATTGTATTTTTTATATAAATTTATATCTAAATAACACAAAGCAACATTGCATGGACATAAACTGATAGACCCGCAGGCTTCTGGAATGGAGACCTCGGCAGAAGTAAAGTCCACCCTGCCGCTCACCGACCAGGTGGACTGACATATTGGAGGAAGATGGAGGAGGCCTACGTCCAAAAAAAGAGGTTGATGATGATAAAATTATATTTATAATTATACCTACATAAACAAGGTAACATAAAAAAATGGCTTGCCGCAAGTTTTATATAATTTTTACGATTAAAAATCCTCGAAGTAAGGTCGTAATTAGTAATAATTTACATTTAATTAAAAGCAGCTTAAATATTTTGAATATGAAATCTAAAAAAATATTGCTAAACTAATATATAATAAATTAATATCACGGTATAATTGCTAAATGATTATTGTGTTCATGCGTCATACGTAAGCGTAAAATTTGTTTTGTTTTTTGTGCGTTCAAACTCGTGGGTGACATTTTTTTAATCACATCCCATGGCTAATTCGTGATTGCATAAAAACTCAATGCCATTTTTTCATACATTAAAATAATCATTTTCTCATGAATAAAGCTTTAATTATAATTTATTCGATTTTATTTAAAACAAGTCCGCTGCGCTATTGAAATAAAATAATTAAATAAACAACACAATATTTTTTTTAGGTCTGGGCCTTTTGTCAATCTAATAGATAAGTAGGTGATCAGACTCCTGTGCCTGACACACACCGTCGACTTTTTGGCTCTAAGGCAAGTCGGTCTCCACATGATGTTTTTCTTCACCGTTCGACTGAATGCTAAATGCGCACATATAAAGAAAATCCATTGGTGCACATCATACGAACTCAAGAATGACCTGACCTGAAGCCACTAGGCCAACACTGCTCACTTATGCATCTAATAATTGAATAAATGATCTCTTTATCTTCTTAAAACGTGTTTCATTATACAATCCTTATTACCACTATGTGTAACCAGTTGTCCACTAAAGAATTTCCGGAATAATTCGATGATTAGTTGGCAACGCACTCGCGAGGCCTCTGGCATACAGAATGTTCATGGGCGGTGGAATTACTTAACATCTGGTGAGCCTCCTGTACTGTTCTATAAAAAAAAAATAGTTATTTCTACAACGTAATAATGAAGAAAGAACATAGCTTACGTACCTTCTATTATTCGATCCGCAAGCTAAAAAATATAATGCTATAATCTGTAGTCTGTGGATCCGAATTAAGAATCTGTTGTGGTCACGTCTTAGCTTTATCTTTCTTGGAATTCATGCTCAAAACATGAGACCTATTTAATTAGTTATTGGTTTAAAAACTTTACAATACTATTATTACTTATCTAAATTGAGTAGGTAGTGCGATACCTACTTCGGCTAGAAATTAGAGGATGACGTCATTCTTTGAATCGCGCTAACAAAGAGATTCCGACCGCGCATATATACGTCTCTTCAGTCCCAACGCTTTGAGCTTTTCGCGGGCAAAGTCCATTACGGCCGCGCTACGCGCGTCAAACAGCCCGAGCTGAGCCGTCAAAGTCCTTCAGGAAAACAGCGAGATTCCATACCCAATCAAAATATACTTCTTCCCGAACTTAGCGGTTTATTTAGTTTAAAAAATCAAGATATTTTTGTAAATATCCAATCATCTCCAATGAACTTTGATACTATAAAAGAGCCCTTGAGAGCAATTGGAAACCTATCCGCGGTAAACAAGCCATATTGGCGCCAAAGCGTCTCCCGTGGCTAATTCCAAAGGGCGAACGGGGCAAAACGATACACTGTTTAAGTAAATAGAAAAAGCGAATCGAATCGTGACAAATGTGTGTTTTGGGACACGTGACGCGTGATTAGGCACGCGTTTGCGTTTAAACTGGTTATAATTGTGTTTTGTATTAACTGAATAGCGGCGTTGGCCTAGTGGCTTCTGCTTGCGACTCTCATCCCTGAGATCGTAGCTTCGATCCCCGGCTGTGTATCAATGGACTTTTTTCTATATACGCATTTGACATTCGCTCGAACGGTACAAAACGTGCGAAAACCGGCTTGCCTAAGGCTCAAAATTCGATGGTGTCTGTTAGGCACAGGAGGCAGATAACCTACTTGCTTATTAGATTCATAAATTATCATGAAATACAGAAAACAGAGCTAAAAAGATTGCAGTGCCACTATTTTTTTATTTACAGAGAACTATAGAGCTTCAATCCTCGTCTTTTTTATAAAGAATTTTTCTTTATAAGCAAGTAGGTGATAAGTTTTTTACACGGTCACGCCTTGCTTTTACTATACATTATGTTAATTGCCCATTGAAAGGAAAAATTTTGGGTCAAATACACGAGAGTCGCATGCTTGACCATAACGCTAATGACTCTATTGGGTTATATGATCAGTGCTATGTTGCATTAATTTACTAAATATATAATTTATGACCTGGTAATATAAAATTATAATAATATTTTAAAATCCAACTACAGAATAAATTATTTTGATTAATAATATATTTTTTATAAAACCTTATAGTTATGCAATAAATTTCTGTGATGCCATATATTGTTACTTGTTTTAATTATTATACTTCGAAAATGTCTCTTAAAATAATTAATAACTCTGATTAGTTTGTCTAGAATTTAACTTATACAAGTTTCACGATTTGAAATCCTTGAATTTAAAAAAGTAATAAAACTTTATAAAAAGAATCATAACCTTATTAATTTTCCACAACAGCTGTGCCCATTCTTTGGTTTTTTGGATGCAAGCTCCCCTGTAAAGGGTGTGAGAGGAAATGACCCTTGAAATTGACTCCCGCCCGCCTCGGTTACATTTCGCGCACCTTGCCCGCCGACTACTTGACTAATAAGCCTTATTACGAACGTTTTTGGCCTTTTGTCACTTTGTAATGAGATTTTTTACCAACAGTGTTTTTACGTTGAATATTTTTGTTTTCACAATAATTAGGTAATAAATACCAAAAATTATAACGTTTACATTATACAAGGTATACGGATACTATATTTATACCACTAAGAATTTACAATGATTTATGTATTAACATATCTAGTATAATTAACATTACAAAATAAAAAGGGAGGCAACTGGCGGCCTTATCACTTGTGAGCGATTTCTTCCAGGACTATGGAACGAAACAAAGCAGTCAAAACATATGTAAACAGTGACAAGGACAATAATGAAAAAAGAACACATAAATAACGATAAATTCAGATTAGTCGGTAAAAAAATTAGGGGTATGATTTGGACAGATAATACTTGTACAGTAGATATTTAAAGAAAGATAGATAAGGAGCTAAGAGGGTAGGAACAGGAAGTGAATTCCATAGCCTCACTACAGACACCTTAAAGGATTCGACAGGAAAGGAAGATTATCATTATATATTACAATTTTTATTACGATATTGAATCTTTAGTAACTTGTGATGCTGAACATATACTGTGCATAATGTGTTTTGTATTAACAATTAATTACTGCGTCCTTAACAATATAGATTTATTTATTGAAGATGTAGGATTTTGGTGATTGAAACGAAATATATTGGTTTAGGAAGTGTGGTGTGTCAGTACCTGTACACTATTACTATAATATATACAGTACCTGTTTCTATTAATACTAAATGCAGTGGTGGCACAGTAGCTTCATCCCTGAGGTCGTAGGTTCAATCCCTTTTTGTGCACCAATGGACTTTCTATCTTTATGTAAAAAAACATTCGCTCGAATGATGTGGGAAATCCTCGTGAGGAAACCGGCTTGCCTTAGACACAAAAAGTCGTGTATCAGATACTGATCAGAAGGCTGATCACCTACTTTCTTCTTAAATTGACAAATGATGATAAAACAGTTACAGAAATCTGAGTCCTAGACCAAAAGGGTTGTAGCGCCACTGATTTATTTTATTTTTATTAATACTTAATAAGCCAATGTAGAGAAAAATCCCTCTTAACAGACTGTACTAAATCAACATATAAAGGAGATAAACCTTACAAATAGGAAAATAACATTCGACCTAACGAAGGGTGAGTGTAATAATTTATGTGTTGTTCCATTCCAGCCCGGTCTCCCCTCGCGTCACCCCTTATTGATGCACTTTTGACTAGTTCTGATTTCAGTTTATTGCGCTGTTTAACTTTACTGCTCAGTTCTGGTTAAATTAGATTGGCCTTTGTGGTTGGCAATTCTTTAAGAATTATTGTCCATAGATTTAAGCTACTCTATACTTTATGACTTTTTTTAATACACTATGTAGCACTTGTGCATGCATTAATGATTATAAACTGTAATTTAACAATTGGATAATTAATTAGTTATCCAATTTATTAGAGCGTTTAATAGCAGCTAAATGTAGTAGGTATATATAGAAGTCTCTCAAAAGGTGGTACAGATATAACGCTATGTAAGAAATATAGAATAATGATAGGCAGAACATTGTATGACTTCTAAAAAAAAACAATTTATTTATAATTATTTCTAATCTATGACGAAACTTTATAATTACAAATTACAGATAATGTTCTTATTAAAACCACTAGATGGCGCTCAAACTACTTTAGTTTCACTTTTTAATGACAATATCGCAAAGGAAACTATAATCACCTACTATAAATAATTCAAATTTTCGAAAACTAAAGAGTTTTATAGACATTCATAAATTCATGATAGCACTTAGACATGCCTCATTACAACGTAACAAGCCGACAGTGATTAGGTCGCGAAAAGAATCGCGTGTTTTCAAAATTGCAAATGCGAACAAAATTAATTTCCTACAAAATAAAATTGTTTTGTTATTTATATAAAATGACTTTTAAATGTATTTAAAACTTTATTGTTAAACGTGTATTTAATTTAAGTTAAACGATGCCTGCAACTAGCGCGTACATGTATGCGTTATGACTAAAAAGAGCAACCCAAGAAAGATGCCGCATTTTTTCTTCCATCTTCACATGTAATTCGTTGCTTACGGCATTTTAATAAAGCTAACATAAGTCGAGCCTAGGTTTTGGGCGGGATTTAGGAACAAGACTTAGCGCGAACTATAATTCCCGTATGTCATGTATTGACATGATAGCACTTAGACATGCCTCATTACAACGTAACAAGCCGACAGTGATTAGGCCGCGAAAAGAATCGCGTGTTTTCAAAATTGCAAATGCGAACAAAATTAATTTCCTACAAAATAAAATTGTTTTGTTATTTATATAAAATGACTTTTAAATGTATTAAAAACTTTATTGTTAAACGTGTATTTAATTTAAGTTAAACGATGCCTGCAACTAGCGCGTACATGTATGCGTTATGACTAAAAAGAGCAACCCAAGAAAGATGCCGCATTTTTTCTTCCATCTTCACATGTAATTCGTTGCTTACGGCATTTTAATAAAGCTAACATAAGTCGAGCCTAGGTTTTGGGCGAGATTTAGGAACAAGACTTAGCGCGAACTATAATTCCCGTATGTCATATATTGACGTCTAATATTATCTTGGCAAGACTATACCGTAGAGAATAATCGAAAGACAACTATTGTATAAATATACGTTATTTTTTAGTATTCCTTATATGCAGGAGGTCCATAATGAGAATTTTATTATTTAGTGTTAATATATACTCCGTGGAAAGTTTTTATGGAGGGAAAAATTACACAAAGTAAGCTCTAAAGTTTTTATTCTGGAAAAGCGAAGTCTCATAGCAAAATTTTCCATTTTTTTGGTAGGTATGTAGTTACAGGCTAAACGTTGTTCGCGGGTCAGCTCGTTTTAAATATATTAGACATAGTGGTAAAGCAGGTAAAAATCTTTTATATTAGACAAATTAAATTAAGTGTCAAGGTTTTTTAAGTCGGATTAAATTTTATTTCAATTTCGTTGACACTGTCATTAATAATAAACACAACATTTGCGTCATAATACCTAATTAGTTATTTTTTTTATTTATTGGTACTTAAATGCTTGTTGTTATCGAAATATGTATATCCTTATAAACCCTTGTTTAAGTTAAATTAGTGTTAGTGAAAGAACCGAGTGTTTTAATAGAGTGTTGTTGGACACTTTCTTAAGTGAAATATCCTTATTAGTAAATAAAGTTATGGTTAAATTACTTATCAGTCTTAAGGTATATTAGATCGTTATGTCGATGTCTTAGTGAAGACACAAATAGTAAAAAATGAGAATTAAACCATTTCCGTCACATAATTTTAGAATTTCATTTATGTTTTAATTTAAAGGTTTTGTTTGTCGCTTAATACATTCATATCTACTTATAAACATGTGTTTAATTTCGTGATAAACTATATATAACACCTACTTGGAATTACACACTTTTTTATACATATATAAAAAGAAAATTTAAACAAATTTAAAATGTTTAGTCTCGGTGGCAGTGTACTTCTAACGCTGGCAACATTTCGTTGCTGTATTGCGATACTCATTCGTTGAGCGAGGAAGGAACCAGCTCTAGAGCCATCGGTATCATCTACCAGGCGCCATCTTAAATCTTTAATTAGCGCCTGATTACTTTAATTTGTGAATTCAAAGTATCTGTTAAGAATTAACACGCGCATAGGTACGCCAGTTCTCTTTAGAGACTGTGATGTGGTGTCTCCGCATCTACAGAATTTAGGACGTTGCTCAGAAGAGTTCTTCGGAATAATACCTGCAGCTGAGTTTTATCATCAACTTCGAGGTAGAATACGAAATTCTACCCGCATCATCTCAACGTGCGTCGTTTCATGACTGAGTGTTTCTTAAGGCAATATTTTCCGCGCACCAGCTTTCCGCCCACTGAAGCATCTCCGAACCAATTCGATTTACGGTCCTTCAAGAACAGAGCGTACTATTTATTAAAAGGCCAACGGCCTTCTGGCAATGTGAGTCCATAAGCGGTATCGCTTAACATCAGGTGTCAAATACTATAAAAACTCTCCAGAACTAAGACTTGGTCTAAATAAAAGATATATATATATATATATATCTTAATAAATTATCGGATCGCTATTAAAAAGTCTACTTTCCTATAAATCATCTTCTAGTTGTGCCGATAAAAAACGTTGTTCACAAAGCGGGGTGGCCATGCGTCATCTACAAAACATTTAACAAACTAATTTCAAGAGTAACACCTCAGCACAATCGCCGACAAAGGCCGATTATAACTGGAGACATATTCACGTAAGACTTCGACGATTACCACACTCACCACACTTTTCTGATCGTTTTTAAACCTTTTATAATAAAATTGTTAGTTTTTAACAAGTATCTTAGATCCCCAGTAATTTTTCAAAGATATTATTGTGTCTGAAAGCGCAACAATACTTTGACATGATCACGTGATAATAAAAAGTAATCGCTAAATATTTTGCTAAGCGCAAAACTCGAAGACAGCTGGACCAATTGTTGGAGTATTGTTTGTTATTCTTTAAAATCTGAGGAAAGTTTTTATGGAGAAAAATTTGTGTTTGTACTAGTCAAAATCTTAGTCAAAGTCGGTAGTCAAAATATAAGCTAAATTAAAAAAATATATTAGGGCGAAACTATTTTTTAAATACATACATACGGTTAAATAACGATTTAGACGTATAACGACGGTTGAGTAACGATCTCGTATTGTGAATAAGGGCGTAGGCATCGACAAAGTTGTTACGACCGACGCGCGCGCAGCAGGCGACCGAACTACGAAACTAATATTTCGGATTACGCTCGTTAGGTTCTTAGCACCTTGCTTTTATTAATAGAAAATTTATTCAAACGATTCGGGAATACTAAGTGAGAAGGACAGCCATTATATACCATCAGACCGCTATTAATACCCATTTCATATCTCGCGCCATAGACAATTCATAAGTTATGTCAAAGACATGTCATTCGTGTGGCTGAATGAGCTGTAAATGAACAAAATTTTAACAATCGACAATGTTTATGTGCTAAATGCAAAGGTTTTCGGTGTGGTCTAAAATCAGTGATGATAGATCAAATCTGCAATCTGACCCAAAAGGCGTGTGTCAAGCAGTGAAGGATGATCACCTACTTGCCTACTAGAAAATCATGATTACGAAATAGATCTCCAAAAATATTATTTAAAATAATTTGGTGAAGGACTTAAACTTAAACTGTTTAAAATTAATTTTTTCATTAATAAATTTACCTACGTGATAAAAAAAGAATCTAGGCAAACCAAAACTCCCCGTGATTAGTGCGTTCATCCATCCAAACGAACAAGTTTCAGCATTATAATTATTAAAATTATTCCACTTCCTGGATATACGTAATTGATAATTAATATACCTAATCGTAACGGAAATATGGAGTCAACACCGCATGCGCGCGGTTTAACAAAGATTGGCGTGTAATTTGACAATTTTTCATCTGTCATAAATAATATAGACACAGATTACAACAAACACATACAAACTTCTTACAATCAGTAGATATCCATGTTCTCTGTATAAACGAAATTAATGACGGAGTACAGTAAGTTGTATGGGTGAAGGTCGGTTTTATAAAATATAAAAAAATATTATGCCAGCATATGTAATTTTAGGAAAATGAAATAATGAGAAACCCAAGAACGAATAGAGCCTCTATTATGAAGTAGAAATTTGAAGGTAAATATTCTTAGCCCTTGGTTTTTTTAAGATTACTTTAACAATACGTTTAATTATTGTAGAAACAAAAACTATTTTATTTAAAGGAAGCACTTATGCACGATTATAAAATTAATTTCAGCGTTTTTATTTACCTACTTTGTAAAAAATTGTGATAATAACTTTTTGTTTTCTTCTAATAATTAAATAGATAAATAATAGTACAACAATTACAATACAATCTTATTTATATCTTACTTTATATTTAGTTTATATTTGACGTAATCACGCGCCACTTTATGGTCTCACGAAAAAAAATTCATCTCATAACATTATAAATATATACGATTAGAATTTTGACAATCCCTAAGTGACGTTTGAATCATCCGACGGACGCCGCGTTATTTCTCATTAAACCGTAAAGGTGAATATATAAATTAACTCTACTTCTTGAGGTATTTATAGATAAATATTCATAATTTAGCAATCGTTATATTGCTACATAATAACGGAATAAAAAAAATATTACACCAATATTATAGGTAATATTAAAATTTCATGAACACGTAATCATTAATTGTTTATTCTATACAACCTTATCTGATTTTGTTTTATTATTTAAGTTAATATAAAAAACTTAAAATGCAAAATGTCGGCGCATAATATTAAATTAAAATGATTTATTTATAGTTCAGTGAAATACGGATTTCCTTGTTTTTTTTTTGGTTTATGGAAAAATAAAAACATCGCATAAATTATTCACATATACCATTGCATCTATATAACAAGAAATTTTCAGATATTTTATTTGAAGATTGTATGCCTATCTTCTATTCTTTATGTTTATACCAGATTAGAAGCAATGGCAATATTGTCCCAATACAAGTGTAAATAAAATGCCTTTTAATTAATAAGTTAACTATATTCTTATGTATGAAGATTCTTTGCATAATGGTCATTTAAACGGCTTTTGTTTTGCCGCCAAAAATAAAAGTTCTGAAATTAAAATAGACTGATACCTACATGCACAGACTAATTGCACTGATGGAGACATTTTAATCTTATAAGAGTTGGTATTCGCACATAGACAAAATGGTAATTTATTTTAAAACGTAAACAAATATTTTTCACTTTTATTTGCTATTAAAACCAATGAGTTAACTTTTGACAGTAATGTTTGTATTTCCTTAAACTAAATAATTCTAATAGGAATAGAGACCTACCCTTACTACTTCCTCCATCTTCATTAGAGTCTTCACTAGGAGGTCCATGAGGTGCCCGATTAGGTAAGGGATGCGGTAGTCGAGGCCTAGTCAAAAACGGTGGTGGAACTCCAAAAAACGGTAAAAACGGGGGCCACGCCGGCCTTGGGGCTAAACCGGCAGCCGCTGCCGCGTACAACTGTAGCGGCGCCGGCAGACCACCTTCCAACACCATACCGACAGTTTAACACCCACAAACTCGCATTGTCGCACCACAACACACACCACAAGACACTATGTCCCCGTGCGAGGCGACAGCCGTCACTGGCATGGCGCGCTCCGGCAGGGCGGAGCATACCCCTCTACACAAATTAATTCCCCGCCCTCTTCATATTATAGATTTATTCCCCTATATCATGCTAAACAACAATACACCCTATTTCTTTGCTCTACAGATGGATATTAAAAGACGGTTCATAAATTAACCTCGCCATACGTGAGAATAACGACATTGTAGACGCTATCACCTGTATTACAAAATCTACTGTAAATGTATGAAATTAGAGTTGGATTTTGTTTGATGAATAAAGTGTGTATTTTGTATGGGGTACGGTCGTAATCTTTTAGCCGCATACAAAAACTCGTAGAGGCATAATCAGAAAGATGTTTGTTATAGATTGTTTCTAATATTTTCACCTTCTGAAGTTTGTTACAAATGACAATGCTTGAATTCTAAAATTACTTTATTAATAGGGTTTTACTTCCTGTCAGAGTTGTGTTTGATCTTAAAGAATTGTACCACTAATAAGGCTTTTTAATAGACATATTAAAAGGCTGTGCCATTCTTCTATTTGTGTATTGTCTCCTCGAGATGTGAAGATGTTAATTTGAAACTAATTACATAGTAAAGGCTATGTTATTAACATGTACAATAGTTGTGTAACTAGATTACAGCCGCATTCTAATGACCCGAGTAACAATCAATCATATAAAATTAACACGTTACAGATTGTGTTCTGACATTGATGAATCATAAACGAAAGGCAATCAATTTCACAATTCCTTATTCCATTAAACAAAAAAGCAATAACCTAATTGACATAAATAATAATAAAATACGTCAAGACACTCTCCGTAACCGACGTGACGGCTATATCAGATCTCGTACCCACTGCGCCGCCCTCTTCAACCGGCTTTTGTGCTGAAGCCGCTTCGGCCCGCGATTGGTGGAAATCGCGCAGTGGGGTGACTCGGGCGTGGCCTGCCGAGGTGTCCGGAAAGCTTAGTGTTGCATGAATTTAATTAGAGTGAGGAGCACCTCGAGCGCATTAGGAGTTGCGATGGGCGAAGCAATAAAAGATATAAAGGAATGAGTATAAATTAAAAGTTAAATAGAGGATGTGGTGAGTTGGAGGGAGAGGACGGAGGGAGGGTGCTCCCTCTCACTCTGGCACGGATGAGCCGTAATTGTTTGATGACCTTATTAGTATCAGCTAAATGTCGCGCGCTCTTTTTCTCTGGCAAATTTAATTAGTTTTTAATTAGGGACGGCTTAATGAGTCTTTCAGGATAGGTTTTAACTTTGTCAGGGTAATAAAGGATTTTGTTTTGATTGTTTAGATTATAAACAATTTTGTTTCATTGACTATTGTACGCTTGTTATGGCTTAGGTAGACTATATACCAATGGCGCAACAACCTTTAGGTCTGGCGCTCAGAAATCTGTATCTATTTCGTGTTCTTTTCTAATAGTTAAGTAGGTGATCAGCCTTCTGTGCCCGACACCCTATCGACATTTTGGGTCTAGGGTTTCGTCACGATGTTTTCCTTTACCGTACGAGCGAGTGTTATAGGTGTATCGTACTTCATAGTCCGGAATAGAACCTTCGACTTCGGATTAGAGTCACACGTTCAAACTAGGCCAAGCTATGAACTTAGGTCGTTCTTGTCATCTTTTCAATAACATCAACACAGTTGTTTTTGAACGCAATAACCAATTCGAAACTCGACTCGAACACCAAGCCCTTAACCACTAAGCCATAAAAAAATAATTTTTCAATATCAGCATAAAACCTAGTTCAATAAAATCCAATAGAAAATACTTTCGAACATAACTTTCGTAATAAACTGAAACGATCCGAAGCACATGCGCCTCAGAACATCTATCTTCAATTCAGTTTAGATACCTCTATCTGTCTCTATCTATCGCGACGAGATGTATATATTCGTCACTGTCTAGCATATTAGGCTGGCCACTCACGAACGCGCCGTTAGTCCTCATTATGGAGGCTTTTGAGGGCGAGAAGCGTTCGTTCAAACGCTTACGTTATTATTGATGTTGTGTACGCTGTAATGTTTGAAAGTATTTCTGTGAGGAACTATTATGTTGTATAGTGTAAAATAATATTATCTAACTATTAAATTACATTTGAAGTCCATGATCCCTGTAGCAGAGTATCTTTAATGCTGACATTTCCTTGATGAACTGTGCCTACTTATTCGTTGAGCGAGGAAAACTCTGGGGTTCTGGGTATCTACCAGGCACAACTTATATCTTTGATTATCGCTTTTGCACTTGAACCCCACGGTCCAGGAGTCTCTCCAAAGGGAACAAAATCAAACTTGAAGGAATTCCTCTTATATTTATGCCGTTTACTATTTTATTTAAAAATAAAATGAATTAATGTTTAAGATATAAACGCGAATTTTATTTAAATATTAACAAAATGCCAAATTAATAATGTAATAAATTTAGCTGTTTATTCAGCCAATTGAATTTTTTTTACAAAATTCTATCCAAATATATAATCGCGAAAGCTGTCTGTACATAAATAAATAGGACAATGGGTCCGCTTGTTTATTTATTTAGAACAAAACAATCCTGTCCTCAGAGGTGACCCTAAATTGACAAGAATGCACAAAAAAAGAATAAAATTTACAGACAAAACATAAAACAATCAAGAAATTAATTCGGTATAACAAAATGACATAAAAAAACCCTTTTTAAACGGATTGAAGCTTATTATAATTATAAACTTATAATTATTTACATAATTTTAAATTTTTCTACGTATCACGTATCTTCAATCCGTTTAAAAAGTGTTTTCGTAATGTGTAAAAGCTATGTTAACCAAAGACAATACTAAAATTACAGAATACAAAAAACTTACTAACTACTAACAAATAATAGAACTTTTGGCAGTTCACTCAACGGACAATAATAAAGATCGGTTAATCGTTAAATAATACAGTGAATCATATTCGCCCGTATCACAAGGTTAATCATAGCTGTGGGTACACCAGTTAAAATATAATATAGTACCTACCTAGTTAACATATCAGCGTTCAAAATAGTAGTTCTAATAACATACAATTAATAGGTCGGCAACGCATTTGGGAGCCTTTTGGCAATGTTAGTGTCTATAGGCGACGGTATCACTTAACATCAGGAAATTAAAAAAAGATACCGTAATATAGAAAAATCTAAAACCATAAACCATTTATCAAATATTTTTGTATTGTGTGTAATTTATGTTACCTCGTTGTATATGTAGATGTTATTAATACAACAAAGTGCTAATGAATGAATTAGTGACAGGCTGCCAACGCACTCGCGAGTCTGACAGTCTATAACTAAACATAATCGAGATAACACAAATCTTAAATCCTTTAATCAAACCAATCGGAGCGTATCAAATGTTTATTTTTTATTGATATGGCAAGATGGATGGTTGGCACGCGCGAAAACAATTGATTTAAAATAACTGGCAACTCTATGATGGATGACCCGGTGTGACGTCACGCCCAAACTTCCTGGGAGCGAAGGGTTAATTCACTAAATGACTTTGTCAAATCGATAATTCGCGAGAAATGGGTTTTTAATGCGCGCTTAGATTTGGAAAGAGAGGTGTTTGTGTAGTGGCTTCAGTGTGTGACTTTCTACCTGAGGTCGTTGCTTCGATCCCCGTTGTGCACCAATGGACATTTTCTGACCTACATCCAAAAAGCGGCGTGTGTCAAGCACGAAGGTTGATCACCTACTTGCCTTAACATTGACAAGTGATCATAATACATATACAGAACTCTGACACCTCAAAAGGTTGTAGGACCACTGGTTTGTTTTTAGATTTGGCAAAGATTTGTGTGGAAATTTCTAGATCTTAGTTTTATTCGCTCTTGTTAGGAAACTCGTGTGAATTAAATGGAAATTCGTTGGTATAATGTTTTAATGTGTTTTAAAATGGCCGGAATTAAAGATGTGACTTTAGTTAATTGAAAGGCAAAAGTGAAATATGTACCTATATGTCATAGACAAAAGAATGTTCTTACACAGATAATACACCTGTAAAGTGCGTAATTTACAGTATTTACTGACATTTGCTCCGATTATTTTCAAAATTGTCTAACGTCAAATCTGTGCTGCTCTTTTCGTGAATTTCCACGATTCACATGGGTGTGACATTCACATTCCAAATTCACTAAGGACACCCAGAGACCACAAGTCTTCGTTAACCGCTGTCTTCGCCGTATTCTGGGCATCCACTGGCCTGAGAATATCTCTAACAAGCAACTTTGGAAGCGCTACTGAGAAACCCCGATTCTGCAGATCAAGCGACGAAAGTGGAAATGGATAGGCCATACACTCCCAAGGAATTCCAATTATATCCCCAAGCAGGCGCTTGATTGAAACACGCAAGGGTTCGGTTTCCGAAGCAAACCTGGCGTCGTATGGTTGCAGATGAGGCAAAGGGAGCAGGAAAGACTTGGAGGTGAAATGCGAGGCTCAAGACCAACCGAGACTCAGTGGACGCCCTCTACATAGCAATAAATAATCCCTGTGTATTAGGTACAATATCGGCATCTTTTCCTGGCTGTATTACGATAATTATAACTGTAGGTAAGTAGTTGAAAAACAAATTCTCGTCTTCAGAACCTAGCGATAACATTACACAACATGTAAATTTAAACTTGAACTTTGCAAATTATTCAAGTTTTCTCCCTTAGTATGCATACAGCCACTCAAGTTATACGCTACTTAAGTGTGCTCTCAAAAAGCGGTTGGATTCATAATCTTGTTAGCACTCAAATTTGCATTAATTAAGCCGAGGCCTCCGTCTAAACTGGAGGGAGTTAGATAATATTCAAATGGTACATATAACGACGACACCACGTCGCTCCAGAGCAATATAGATGGTACAGTCGAGGAGACAAGTGTGTATTAAATATTGCTGTAAAACTCAGGTAAATGGGAGACAATTCATACAAAATTATCGGAATGTTTTATGAACGCTGAAACAATAACATTGAACTGGAAAAAAGAATAAAGGCAGGCAGTGCAAGGCATAGCGGACACAATATGTAACTGGTGGCAGGTAAGGTTTGGCATGAGTGGTGAGAGGGATAATGGAAGGGCGAAGAAAGAGGCATCTGTCGGGATCAGCTATCAATTATTTTTTAAATAAAATAACAATTCACATGAAATTATTAACAGCCTTTTGACATAGCTGGGATCTAATAGGCCTCCATAAAACATGCATCTAACAAACTGGTCAACTCGTCAAACATTTTAGTTGTTTCAAACTCTGTTTTTCATATAACTTTTCTTCACTAACATGTGTTATAATATATGACCAAGATTGAGAATCAAACACATTAATTTTGGAGTACATTTTAATGTTTGTAAAGTAGAGTTTTCCTCTCGTCTGTACCACTGAGAGCATCGAGGGTACGCTCGACAATTTCCTCCTCGAGTAATTCACTAGGATTTAATTTAAATTAGTTTTGGCTTGGCTTAATAGCTTCCCCCCGTGGGTGGAGTGGGCCATGGCGCCTCTCCAGGGGTATTATTCGGTGATCATGATATATTTTAAGTTTTCTTACTGTTTTATTGGTTTTTTGAAGAATATAATTGGAGGTCGTGAATATTTGATTGTTTAGTGTGTTTTTATACAAATATTAATAAAATCAATGGCGCTACAACCTTTTTAGGTCTGGGCCTCAGATTTCTGTATCTGTTTCATGATCATTTGTAATTCGAATAGGCAAGTAGGTGATCAGCCTTCTGTGCCTGACACACGCCGTCGACTTTTTTGCGTCTAAGGCAAGCCGGTTTCCTCACGATATCTTCCTTCACAGTTTGAGCTAATGTTAAATGCGCACATAGAAAGAAAATCCATAGGAGCACAGCCGGGTATCGAACCTACGACCTCAGGGATGAGAGTCGCACGCTGTAGCCACAAGGCCAACACTGCTCCACATATATTAATACACAGTGAATTTACTCTACAGGATTAAGATTCTAGTAAATACCTCCGACTTATTTTTAATAAAAATTGTGCTGATATTGCGTACACTAAATTAACAAATTTATGACAGTGGCCCGCGAGAATTAACCTAAAACAAATTACATAGTTACAAAACTTGTTTTTTAGTGTATTTTTATGGTTCTGAAGTCAAACGAGTAGATGCTTCACTAAAAGTGTTTACCCATGGATAATTACCAGGAAGTTTACGCACATTGCTGGCCTTTAAGGCTTTTACGCATTTCTCTTACTTGAAATGGGTGCTTGGTCCATAAAGTGAAACGCGGCCAGAAGTGTTTTAAAAAGCGCTCTGTGGAACGCCAGATTCTAGCCAAGTTCTAAAATAACGTGTATGTATAAAATTATTACAAGCAAATATAACTTCATAGAATTCACACACATGCATACATCTGAATAATAGCTGGCAAAATTAATTAATAAAACAAGCAACAACAAAACAATAAAAAATAATAATAATAACTAAAATGGAAACTCAAACGTCACTAAGAGCAAGGTAAACAAAGTTACGGTAAGTTGGAAGATTGTTTTAATATCAATATTTTTATCAATGTCAGTTATCAAGACGTAAGAGCGAGATAGACACTGGAATATAAAGTTAGCAGATAAACAAACCGTAGGTACGTATAGAAGACTTTTAGTTCTAGTAACTTTAGAATTACAAATATATATAAGTATATATAGTTAAATAAAAGAAAAAAGTTAAATATTTTTTATAAATAAACTAGATCAATGTATGTCAGTCGTAAATGTATTTGTACTTCTAATTGTATTTGTGTTTAGACCGTATTATACGTTATAATATACGGGAGTCAGAAAAAATTCTTTGAATTCAAGAGTCTTTTAAACTCGTGTCGTTATTTTAATCAGAATAACACCGCAATGCCACATCCGCGCAGTAAATAAACAAAATAATGGCGGAGTGAAACTGTGGCCTGATGTGGGTTATTATTTGTGTCTCTTTAAATACTAGCGATTATGTTTACTTTATACGTAACGTTTATGTCTGCTTACTATAGATATGATAAACTTAAAATCAATGGCGCTACAACCATTTTAGGTCTGGGCCTCAGATTTCTAGATCTGTTTCATGATTATTTGTTAATCGAATAGGCAAGTAGGTGATCAGCCTTCTGTGCCTGACGCACGCCGTCGACTTTTTGGGTCTAAGGCAATCCGGTTTCCTCACGATGTTTTCACGGTTCGAGCTAATGTTAAATGCGCACATAGAAAGAAAATCCATTGGAGCACAGCCGGGGATCGAACCTACGACCTCAGAGATGAGAGTCGCACGCTGAAGCCACTAAGCCAACACTTAGCTGTCCATTAAATATTATCCGCCGTTTTAATGAAAAGGTAATCACTATTTTATTCTAGAAAGTCAATCAAACTTAAATCTATTTTCAATAGCTGTCAGGCCACTTTTTCTTTATAAAGTTTTGGCAGCGCTCAAGACGAAATACGAATAAGAATATGGACCTATACCTAGTGCCGGTTTAAATTTATAATCTGTCTCTTTTTATCACAGCGGCAACACAATTTGTCAGAAAGGGACCTTTCCTTAGGTATTTAATTTAGGATCAATTTGACTTTATGTATAAACATTGATATATTAATATAAATAAATAGCCTAAGAATTCTAATTAGTATATAATATTCTAATCGACAATAAGATTAAATAGATCTAGAAACCCTAGTTGTTATATAATTCTAAACGCAAAACTTTCTTGCTTATAAATAACTAAGCATGGTTAACCACTGTTAAAAAAGCGCTTAAAAAGAAAAACGTGGAGTCCATAAACGGAAGATTTAGCTGACAAGTCTTGGCAAAATTTTGGCCTCAGATATAGATCTGTATATCTATATATAGATATAGAAGCAGAAAGCCGAACCTACGTGCTTATATATTATTTAGATAATAAACCTCATATTATTTAGAAAATAAATCCTCTTCATCCAAAAATATACCACTGGATAGCTAAAGGATCATAGAAATCATTACATTAAGCTCGAATTGTGACGAATCGTGGAAGGTGCCGCCATTTTGAGGTTATTTTCCTGCGTACCGCGACTTGGAATTAGTATGACTTTTGACTTTACAAGTTCACATAACATCTTTTAAGTTTTAATCTTTGGCTATCCTCAAAATCGATTAAACTTATTCACGAACAAGTCACGCCCGAGTCCATGAAACAGCCACACCCATTTTTTTATTTAAATTTTTGTTTTTATTTTTTAATTGTCTCTATTTTTTAATTGCGTTAACGTTTATGTTAATAACATTTAAAGAAATGTTATTTCAACTAGATTCTTTATCCTGTCATAAATAGTAAAAATAGCACCTTTTCCTCTAGAAAAGGTGCTATTTTCCATAAGGCCGCCAACGCATTCGCGAAACACGATCGCATTGATTCAGTCGTATAAAAAGTTTTTTTTTATTTTTATTTATCGATTCGGTCAAGACGCTTATAGTACAAAAAGAGCTAACCAGATGTGACAGTTAAGTTAATAGCACAATGGGGACATGCCGCAAGATCACTCCTGGGGTTTTGGGGTATGTAATCAAAATCAAGTGCATTATTCAATACAATACAAAGCATAATCTCAAATTTATTACTATAACAAATATTTAACAGTTTTATTTATTTATTTATGAGTTATAAAAAAAAAAAAAAAACCTGGGCCTCAGATTTCTGTGTCTGTTTCATGATCATTTGTGAATTGAATATGCAAGTAGGTGATCAGCCTTCTGTGCCTGAAGCACGCCGTCGACTTTTTGGGTCTAAGGCAAACTGGTTTCCTCACGATGATTTCCTCAACCGTTCGAGCGAATGTTAAGTACGCACATAGAAAGAAAGTTCTTTGGTGCATAGCCGGGGATCGAACCTACGACCTCAGGGATGAGAGTCGCACGCTGAAGCCACTATTGAGGTTGCAGCTCCCGTACTTATACGGTGTCTTACCAACCTTAGGGCACTGTTAATAATAATGTAGTGGGGTACAGCCCCTATGTGGAGTCACAATGTTTTTATAGACAAGTAGTTGAGCAGCATTCTGTGACTGATACATGTAGATTATGCGTTTTCAGCATGCAGGCTTCCTGACGATGTTTGTCTTCACCGAGTAAGTGTACATAGACAAAGTCGCGAATCGAACGCCTTTTGAAAGTCGCATTCTTAAGACAACACTGCTCTAAGCATATTTATTAATCTTATTAAAGATTAAACGCTAAACACAAAAGACAACTAAATATTATACAAGCATCTTTACCCTCTGATTTTATGTATTCTACCGAAATAGCTGTATTTTGTTGTAAATCATAATAAAAATAAACAGAATGGTCGCATTACATCGCCAAGCCCCGGGGCGATGAAAAATAAATAAAAATTGTAAGCAAGGGTTCACAACAGTGGAAAATGAACACCCCTCCACAATATAAAAACACCAATTTGTAAACACAAATGTTATTGTAATATGTATGCATTATTTATTTTAATACTGCAATATGTTAAATACGCGTTGCCATACTCCTCCGAAACGGCTTGACCGATTTTGATGAATTTTTTTGTGCTTATCCGGTATCTATGAGAATCGACCAACATCTATTTTTCCCTAAATGTTAGGGGTAGTCCACCCCAAAATTTTTATTTTTATTTTTTAGACAAAATTTTTAATTTCGATTTTTTTATGATACAACATACAAAAATACATACAACCCCTCTACGATCATCCCCTATTTTTAATTATAGTAGAAATTTTTATTGAACTTTAAAAATGTTACCTATTATACCTGTTATATAAATAATATACATGGCATGACGACGTTTGCCGGGTCAGCTAGTTTACTATATAAAACATGGCAAGACATTAGTACGAGAAAAATAAAATATAATATTTAATGTGACAAGCAATTATAAGTATAGGTATAAGTAATCCAAGACATGTAAATTATAAAAACATAAGAAAAATCGATTTCCGTCACGTTGTTGGTCCGCTATGAACTCCTAAACTACTTAACCTTTCAATCACATTTTGCACACCGTGTGCAGTTTGATCTAAAGATAGATTTCCTGTAAATAATTCTACTGCACGTGTGTATGTCACTAAACTCCTCTTAAATAACCGGTTGGAGTGTTTATTGTATCCGTTTGGGCCCTGTATAATTGAGATTCACAAATCAGCCCGGCAGATGGCGCTGCAGTCGATATCTTCATTATCGTTTAATATATATGTACATAGTAAACACAGAAATTGAATACTACATTTATACTGTCAAAAGGAGCACTTTCGTTACGCTGTCATTTTTCATAGCTACCTTTTAGTGTCAATGAGCGCGAAACTAAAACGTAAAGCGCATAGGTAAAACCTTTCAGTCCTACTCCGAGTGGTTTAAGAGTTACTAGATACTTAAGTAGTGTAATAATAATGTTTTATGTTTTAATGACAATAATAATTAAATACGCATACTTCAATATAATCACAATATTTGGATCATGGATGCTTTCAATACCCTAAGATAAAGTTTGTTAAATTCCTCAGTTTTAAACAATAACAATGTTTCGTACTCGAATGTTGACGAAGTCAGCAAGACTTAGTTATAAGGCGGATAGTACTGACGTTAATTTCTCCAAGAATCACTTCCCCGTATGCGACAAGATACAATAGTTCCATGTGCCTCGTTCGAACACATACCTGCATAATTCGCCAATGATTCGTTTTTTTTTGTTTTATCTATCTATGACACTAATTATGAGGATATTTATATTTTCCACCTCACCAAAGGAAATAAATATATTTGAAGACGCGGGAAGACTGACATTATTTAACAGTAACAATCTGGTAAATTCTTTGAAATATTAAGTATTAAATGTCACTTCTTTAATGTTAAACTTCAGTATACCTATTTTTTTTATTTTTTTGTCTATTACTGTACATAAAATGTTTTCTGTTTCATATATATTGTTTATCTGTGTAATCTGTTTGTGCTTTGTATATTGTCTAAGTGTTTTCTTTTATAATATGTATATATTTGTATGTATTGTATATTATATTCGTAGCTGGGATGAACAATCCTGTAGATCCTAAATATAAAAATGAATAATACTCGAGAATGTCTGTACCGATTTGGCTTATTTTTATCTCGAAATATTATATAATAAATATTATATTATTATAAAATAAAATCATTCGCATAAATAATTTAGTTTTCTAATACAGTTTTTTTAATTAGAAAATTTTGTCTTTAAGACGTGTATACTGTCAGGTCCGTTAGTTCATTTAGAATATAGAATAACTAAATGACGTTTCAAATTACAACCCTTAAACTCAAACCTTAACAAAGTCTCAAAATAGACATTCAATATTTTGGCAGATGTGACAATGACAGTCGGTTTCGATTGCGCTTCAATGCCAGAGATAACGCTAAATGATTCATGCTTCGAAATAAATGATAGCTCTATTGTTGATTTAGCAAAGTATTTTTGTTTAATTATCGAATAGACTTGTATAATATATTGGTAAGCGACCAATTCGGTTTTTTTAAATTTAATCCTTGAGCTCTGAGGAAGGTACTTACAGAGAGAAAAATTGGAAACATTTAGTTTTATTTACTACTAGATTTTTATTCCGGAGAAGCAAACAGTATCTATGGGGTAACATAGCAAAATGTTTCATAAGTTGGTGTGTAGCTAGTAAAAAGACCGGCTAAGTAAAAAAATCACACTATCAGTTTACAATAAATTAATATCTAATATACTGTAACTTAAAACAACTATAAATTACTCTTTTTATAGAAAATCTAACTTTTTTATTTAAAATATTAATAAAATATTGATAGATATAAAATACACACTTCATATTATAATAAAAATAAACTTTACATTAAGAACAATAATTTCGATAAATTTAAGTATTATTCACCATAGAAGTGCGCTAAATCGAGATAAGGATAATTGGAACATGTGTTACAAAAGGAGTTATCAAAAAGCACAAACGTGTCAACATGACACCTGTCAATTGTTGACATTGAAGGGACCTGCAAATAGTCAGTACTTAATATCTATGTATTCGTATTTATTTAAGTAATTTAGGTCAAAGCTTAATATATGAAAGATGTATTATTTTTTATAGGATAGCGCGCTTACAACTCTATAACGTATTCTGAAGAACTCCTTGTATAACAAATGGATAAAAATAGCAAAATTCGTTTATTCCCAACTTTATACAAACTCTGCAAACAATAAAAAAATGGAGAATATCTTATTTTGTAGACATAAGCATCCATTAAATTGACTATGACTTTACTGTGGCAAATCGATTTTGTAGTAAGCAAATTAGGCAGTTTTTGTGCTATATAACAAGGCCTAAAACGGTTACTTACATTTTGAGGTTAATCATAATTATTACCGTCAAGCGTACTTTGGATATATAACCTGTTTTGTTTGTATACTTTTCGAGTACTGGCTGATTTGACAAGGGAAATATTTTGTCCCCATTATTAAAAAAAATAAGTATATTATTTACCATAGAGTATGACCGCATTACACTGTGGTCTATGGTCTGCGGATGCAGTGGGCAATTAAATATAAAACTATCTTAAGCGAAGTTCATTAGCTTTAATTTCTCGCTACATTTTTTTGAAACAACTTCCGGTGAATTATATTAGACAATGCGGTAGTCATAGATATTTTATAGACTGGCTGCAAGATTTGTATACTTATGAATATAAGTATACCTAATTTTTCATTTCCACCTTACTAAAGATGGTGTGAGGTCAAATTTTAAGAAGCGGGAATCTTTGACTTTAATTAGCAGTAATAATAAATTCGTTTTTTTTTCAAACTATTCAGTTGTCATTTAGTTAATGGTAAATTACAGTTTTATTATTTGTTATTAATTGACTTATATTTTCTGTTTGGTATATTTTGTTTATCTATGTAATCTGATTTGGCTTTATATGCGTATCTGTAACATTACTTATAAATAAATAAATATAAAAAATACTTATTAAAGCTGGGTTTAAATATCCCTCCGTACTTTCTATAACCTCTGTCTAGAATAATAGATAAATAATATATTTCCATTTTCCAAAATTTAGTTTTTTCCAAAAGTGATATTATAATCTAAATAAATAATATTAACTTAAATTCAAAAATGAAATAGAATTGATTTAGTATCCGTCGACCATATGGATTGAGTGGATGGCATTATGTCAAAACGTAGAAAAAATAAATATTTACTTTATGAAAATGTTTAACAAAACTTATAATAAGATGTTTAGGGGAACTTCGGAACCTATTAGAAGCAAGAATCTCTTTGAAAGTTCTTACTTTAGGCATGGCATATAGACTATACATTATTTTAGTGTCTCTTATATCACTAAAGTTATTTGTTAATTATTATTTATTTATTGATTAACAGTTCGTTACACTACAGTATAAAAAAATGAACATAATTAAATCACAAGGAAGGCACCTGTCGGCCTTATCGCTTTCGAGCGATCTCTTTCAGGCAACCACTTCACAGTGGTTGTAAAGAAATAAATAAATAAAAAGGTATTAAATTACATAAGATAGGCAAGTATTGCAAAAATACATGTTATACACAGTTATTAAGACAAAACAAAATTATAAGAGTTATTAACGCAATATATACTTCAAATAGTAACCTTTTCTTTTTATTTAAATTTCATAAAACCGAGACTGTAGCAGATAAGAAGAGTTGACTAACGTCAAGTTACTAAATAATTATATTTTTAATAGTAAAAGAGTTCCAAATAAACATCTATATGGCCTACGCGTGGCGGTCAGTCCCTCATGCAGAGTCTGTTTCAGTGCAGAGGAATCAGTCACCCATTTAGTCCTGAAATGCGTAGCTACATAAATTCTCGATACAGTGAGGTCGCTCCGTGAAGCCTGTGAAGTCCCGGAAAACTTCAGAGCTTTTGACTTTTCAAAGCTGAGCTAGGCTGGTTTAATTAACCATCTCTTGAATCTTAAAATAACATTTTTCGTTATCACAGCAATTTAAAGCTTTTTATAATACGCCTTTTAAATATATTAAATTTTGTCGTTTTATGAACGAGTCACTAAGTTAATTAACCAAATGATGCCAATGTACGATCGGAAATCTCTTGCCGGAGTAACGTCTTATATATTATATGGTCAAATACCGAACAATAACCTCTTACTCTTAACATTAACATAACATTACATACATTAACATTGTCATCCCCTTTATTCACAAGGTCTAAATAAGTTAAATTTTCCCAATTCCGTCTGCAAAAACCAACCTACGACTTCAGGCCCGTCTCATTTTTGTGAATATAAGGGAATAAACACTACTTATCCAGAGTCTGATATATTCGGTAGTGGGCTGATCAATTTAAAAAAATACGCATTATGAAGTGCTTATCTGACATCTAATACGCTGTTTTTCTGGTGATTTTTGCTTCAATGCAAATTTTATATATTGAACTTTTAAAAAAATTACGTTTAACATAATTGTCATATATTTTAGAAAAGATAGCATGTAACATATACTGTAGTTATATCCATTATATATGATGTGATGAATAATAAAGATATATAGGTAAAAAAATTTTAGCCTAGCTTTTTACAGTTTTGACAACTTGACCTTGATGTATTAAATCTCTCCCGTACCATGTTCTGTGCCATTAAAACACGCCTCCAAGTCATATTTCAAAACGCATTGCATCTACATATCAAGCAGATCAATCAGTAATTAAAACTAAATCTCTATGTCTCGCATAAAGTGCTAATCCTGGTTAGTCCCAGGACACAAACAAGGCAGCGTGCCCGCCACGTGACCAGCTATTAAGGGCGCATTAGGATATTTGGTAGTATCGTTATCTTGTTATCTTCGGTATCAGATCATCCTGGATTAAGTGACGCTGGGAACCAAAGATGTTTGCTTATCTGTGGACATTGATTTGTTGTCTATGGTTGACTACGGTTTATATATTTGTGTAAAACTTAACTAAGTTATTTGAAATTATATTATGTGTATATATATACACAAATATTATTTGTATTGTAATAAATCTATATTTGAATATACTTATGAAGACTGATATCATATCCACCAGTTTAACTAGACTTATACATAAAGCAACATTACTCATTTAATTTAAGGCATCGCGCCTACTAATGCAATATAAAACCAAATTATAGAATGAAGAATTGACCTATCAGAATACATTATCACAATGAAGATTTACACCTGTTCAAAAGATGAAGAAGTGTGGAACAATAAAACAAAAAGTCAAAACATCGCTTTAATAAGAAACATTGCTTCCGAACTCCGACACCATCAAATTACATCAAGGGGAGGACTCACTTAAATATGAATCATTTCATTATAATGCCGTATTCAATCCAGTAAACCTCACTTCTCTGTTATTACAAGGGGAGCGCAAATATAAAAATATAATACGTGCTTTAAGCCCCGTGGAGACGATAACTGACACTTAATACCATAGAGCGTGACCGCATTACTTTGTGATCTATGGTCCGCGGATTCAGTGTGCAATTTTTATCTGTGCATCTTGCATAGGACTTGTCAAAATTGGAGGGAACGCAATTTCATGGACATTGTGTTGCAGTGTTTTTGTGCAATTGTAACCTTTAACCAATTGAATATAACATTGAAATTTGTGTAATAAATTCTTGAAAAACATTTTGATTAAGTTTTGGTGAATCTTGTATTTATGCGTATAGTAATAAAATCTAAAATCGATCGACTGTTGTAGATAAGGGATGTTTTTGTGGGAAAAGCAAATTTGGCGCGTGTCGACCGGCGGAATTAGCTTTAATACTTATATTAATAAAGTGTGAAATTGCCACCATCGGCACATGTTTGTTCTAATTTTCTTATTGGGTTATTACTATTTAAAAAATATGTTCCTGATTTAAAAAAGGAAAAGTATGAAATTAGAACTTTGTTTTAATTTTATTAATACCAGTAATATAAAACTTACCGTGTTAATTTTTTTCTTAGTTAATAACTTAAAAGATACCTTATTAAAAGCATATTATTACTACTATTATTTCTAGTAATATGCAAGTAAATAATTAAATTTACTTTATCTTGACCAAATTATACAATAAAATGTACTAATGTTATTTAAAATACATTAGAAACTTTTTAAAATTAAATCAATCAAGAATCTCAAGAAATGTTCACGTTTCCACCAGGCCTTCCAATTTATGTGCATTGAGCCGTGTCCCACAGATAAACAAGGGAAAAAATATAAGACGAAGCACCACCTCCTGCTGAGTGTCGGCTACCGTTTCCAAATGTCATTCTCCACTGATACACCTGATTTTAGATCAATGAGCTTGCATCTATCGAATATCGATGTTTCAAAATGTCGATACGGAAGCATGTATTTTTATGTCCTTGAGCTGTCAGACGTTTATTTTTAGAATAAGTATGTATTTTGTCTGATTCGCGGTTATTTTTCAATAAATTATTTCCCTAATAAAACGAATGAATAATATATGTAATATGTAATTGTGTATATAATAATAACAATAAACACAAATTTATACGTTAATATTGTACAATAACGTTAAAAATTCTTTAAAAAAATGTTTTACACATTTAAGTTAAATTAAATAACCATTGTATGTAACTTTCATATAAACGAAAAAGAACGGATATTGACACACAAAAATACTATCTTAGAACCATATCAACAGTACTATGTTTAATATCCGCAAAAAGAATTAAACATTCACAAATAAATGGTCAGTACGTTATGCGCAAAAGTTTTTTCCAACTAATGTACATGCGCGAACTTTTAACCACCTGGCAAAATCTGGTCAACTTTCTAACCGAGTCTTAAGATGAGATGTAGTCAACATTTAAATCTACTGTAATGTAATGTTACTACTATATAGTCAACAGTTTTTGACTATATTATAGTATAGTAAGATTCATAAGCAATAACGCTTGAGTTTTGACTCCTATATCTAAAATTGTAATCCGTTTTTTACACACGGGAACTTCCTTATTCTAATCTGTGGCGGGAATAGTTAAATAATATAAGGCACGTCACTAATGTATTGATTTTTCACAGTCAGCAATCGAAGTAGAATCGAGCCGACCGTGGAGCGAGCGTCAATAATTTTTTTTTTTAGTCGATCATTCAATTCGATCTTTGGTGATATCATTCGATTTCAATTGTCATTCTTATGATCATTTCCGTTCAATTGTTATTTACACTAGAGGGCCAATGTTATGGGCGGATGTTTTTAATTCCTCGAATTTTCTAAGCGATAAAACATTTTTTTTATTTAGCCTTTGTAAATTAATCAATAAGTTATTATTAAATGACTAGCTAAGAAAATAATATAATGTTCTCGATAACGAAAGACTATGTTTTTTGACAATTCTTAATGATTATATAAGTTATATTATTATTAATTTATTTATTATTATGTACAACATAGGTAATTATCCTATCGGAAATTATTATATTTCACATATTTTCATCACACATCAAATCATATTCAAATAATATAAAGACACTCCGACCAGTTTCAACTGAACAAGTGAAATTATGAAATAGAGTTTGTGTATGCCTGGGTATCCGGAAGCTATATTCAGGATGCTCTCTTCCCTCGGTGAAATAATATGCGCTGGTTCGGCTGTCGCGTGTCAGTATAAGAAAAAAGGAATCCAATAATCGATAAGACTAAAACTAGCACTTACCATCAACGGTGGCGTATCTCACTCTAAACACTGGATCCTTCAATGATGAATAAAAAAAAGTAAATGCTATACGGTATGTGGTATATATTTAGTGCGCACGCGACAGCGGTTAAAATTTAACTCCCTTGCACCATTACACCGGAACACCACCATACCATACCATCTCCGGTTCGTGTGTCAAAGTTACATCGACAATTGTCATCCTTCTTTATTTGACACCGATTTAGCGCGAACATATTTGATATATACTATTATAGACGAGCAATGTAAGATACTGATAAATCTGTTCAAGGATGAATTAACTATAGAACTTATTTATTATTGGTTGTTGTATGATCTTTTTAATTTGTCGGCAAGTGTTTTCGGTGGCACTTCAGAACATTGTCACCGATTAGTGATGCACATTCCTTCATTTTTCTTCGAAAAGTCAAGTAGTTCAATATAAACTTATCATTTTTAGACACAAATTCACATGGCTTTTATTGGAAGACTTTCAGGTTATTAAGAGGTATATATATAGTCTTTTGTTAAAATAGCTTTTACACATTAAGAAAAAGCTGTGATACTTTTGACATTTAACACCTTTCGTCTTCAGTCACCGTGACCACGCACGCTGAAAAGTACGCGAAACGCCGGAAAAAATTTAAAATTTAGAATTATGTAAATAACTATAAGTTTTGATCATTACATAGCTTTAATCCGTTCAAAAAGTGTTTTTCTTAAGGTATATACATTCTTCATATACCCCGAACACAAAATCTTATACCAGAATTTGTGTATATAACCAGTGAAGCAAGCAGGCTTTCTAGAAGACTCTAGGTCTGGTGAGAAAATTGGTTTGAAAGAAACAGAAAAGTTGTTGTACATAACATTACATACAGGGAAATTATAAAAAATAAATATCTGCTGTAGGTATCTCCATTTAAAAAAAAGCGGATAAATCGTGTGGAAAGGGTGTAAAAAATATAACCAGCTCTCCAGTCCAAAATATTGCGTCCATATCTTCTGGACTGATGCGTACCACAAGATCTCCTTTATGGACGCCTAGAATACCCATTTCTAGACGGCAGTAACATACTACTATTTTCTCGGTTAATACAAACCAGTTGTGCTGAGTATTATGATTTATTTTCTCAATTTGAGTTTTAATAAAACAAAGGCCTACTACAAAAATTATATTTTAAGTACCCACACATACTTTCACACAAACATGCACTCACACACACGTATGTATGCCCTGTACAATGTACCAATATTCAACTTTGATAGTAAATACATTTGTATTTGTAATTTTTATAAAAGCTGTCGGTTAATAAAATAATATAAAATATTTAATTGTAAATATATATGTAGTTTTTATTCCAAATAAAAGAAATCAATAGCGTTACAACCTTTTAGCTCAAGGCCTCAGATTTAGATCAAGTAGGTGATCCACCATCTGAGCCCAAGACTCAATTTTTAGAGTTTAAGGCATGCCGGTTTTCTCACAGATACATACATATGATGTTACTGCTGAGGAGACACTGCCCATATAAATAAGTTATACCAACAGAAATCGGACTTCCCTGTGATAGTTAATTAAACAAATTAAAAAATGCTTCGTCACCGATAGCAGAAACCGAAAAAGGTTTCAATAGTATTTAGTAGGATTTTATATTAAAACTGTTAATGGATCACAAATTTCACAGTCGAATCCGATCCTTGTCACGGCATGTGGTCACCGCAATCAAACGCCTGTGTAGTATTACCACGTGATTGGTTTTACGCGGATATTTTAATTTATTTCATATATTTAATGCTGACAGTATTGCGATACTTATTCGTTGAGCAAGGAAAGCACTAGCTGGATTCACTGTCTACTAGATGCCAACTAAAATCTTTAATTAGCGCCTGTGTGCTGTGCACCCCATAGCCCAAGAGTCTTTACTTTAAGGGAAGAAAATCAAAGGGGAAATAATTGTATTTTTAAACAGTAGATTACAACAGAAACATGAAGATCATTTGAATATTTTTTTTTTTGGAAATGGTCATAATATTCAGACATCTATTAAAGAAATGCTGCGTTGAAGGTACACTGCAACAGGGACGTAACTTTTTAAATTGGTTTAAGTTTTCTATTTATCCATGACTGAATATTATTATTACTAACTTAGCAGTTATCTATTTCGTAATACAACCCATGTGCTTCCGAATTAAGCTAAGTGAATACGTTAAACTTTTGTTTTAATTATATATCATTGATTTTTGACTAATCATATATAAGAAAGGGTAAATTATCCGGTAAATTCCGAACTATCAGTTACCCTACAACCGTCGGCTACAAATCAACAATAGACTACATCGGAATTGTACAAATTGATTTAAAATTTATTTAACCGTATCTAATTGTAAAGTGGTACACATTCCTCTGTGTCATTTGCTTTATAAAATTCATTTACTTTACGCTACCATGCACATATAGCCTGGCGTATAGGCTAGAATTTTTCTAGCTTTTTCTTTTTAAAAGAATTTTCTTTAGTAAGATCAATGAAATAGACACGAACTGCAAAATGAACCCCTATTTTTCTCTCTTAGGTCACGACATCATGCGCTGGCTGGACCGATTTTGCTAATTCTTTTTATTTTGTATGTGTGTTTATTATTGTCAGGAGAACCTTATGGCGTTTGACAAAACATTGACAGAATGCATGCTACAAATAGCGTCAAAAAGTATATAAGAAAAATGAATATCCTTTAAAATAAATGCTTTGATCGTATTAATATATATATAATAATTACAGTCGCTAATTGTTTGTGGCATTAATCTTGAAAATCCATGTCTTTCACATGGTCAGTTGTATGTCACCGGTTCCCGTGTCAGAATACGAACAAAACTATTTATGACAATAAACAAAGAATGCTGTTTATCATAAATTAGAATAATAAACACTTTGTTTCTGAAATATTATTTAGTTATTATACCAATTCGAAATTAATATTCATTGTTAAGACAGGACGTTTGTCAGGTCCGCTAGTTTAAAAATAGTTATCACTGTGTAGTGTGTACACGACATATTTTACTTCTAAGTTATCCTTCCATGGTATCAATTTTATTTCTAACACATAAATTAAGAGTGTATTTAGTATTCTTAACTTACATAATAATAATTATGGATAAATATAAAACAAAATTAAAAGTTTGCTCCTTGTGGTGTGTGTGTGGTGTATTAATATATTACTATATATATAGTAATATATTAACTTATTTGTTACGCAAGGAAAGCAATATTATAAAAACCACAATTTGTGATACAACTTTGAGTGAAACTCTTTATCGGCGTTGTAAAAAAAATTATCGTCACATTTTCGGTTACACGTCACATTTTTCCGTTATGCACCATCTTTTTCTTGTCCCTACCACGGTTGATTCGAAGCCATTAATAAAAAAATATATAATAACGATGCCAATGATAGTAATAATTATATTACAATTAATGAAACTCTGTAATAATCCCAGTAGTAATAAGGTAAAATTAAATAATTGTATTATTTGTATTAGTGCATATAATCTTATTTAACTTTATTTAACCAATTTCTGTAAAGTTGCATATAGTAGATCATTTTCGAAAAATAAGGTCATAAAGAAGTTTCACTTTTTTTTAACTTTTCACTTACTGATAAGTGTATATATTATACTATAAGTACTTATAAAATATATATATGTGGTTCAACACAATGTCTATCATACATGGGTCGGCGTATTCAAAGACGATGTCAATAGAACGGATGCTGGAGGTCTTGACCGTACAAATACGCAAATTAACTACGTGTTTAGATTGAAGCATACATTTATTTATTTATATTTACTTTTAACAACACCAGTTAACAAGAAACGGGAACAAGAATCTACAAAAAAAATCGTTCTTTGTCCTAAACTTTATAATATATAAATAATATTTTTTTTTGTTAATTAAGCACAAAAACGAAAAGAAAATACCTTTTATGTATAAAGTTTGTTTTTGTGACACTTATACATGCAAGGGTACCACGGGATCAGAGCGGGGTTTTTCCGTTCTCATAGCGTGGTTAGATTTCACTCGAGTGATAAACAACGATAATAAATAAACATATTAATTTGAATGGTTTCTTCGATTAAAAACGAATACCACAGATATCGAAAAATATTGTTAAAACGCTCTCCTAGGAAAATCTTTATGCTTTAAAGTCAGTCACATTATGAGTTAATGTATAAAAAAGTTCTTCTTGAAAAGCCAATTTATCGACTATTAACAACTTGAATTCCCTTTTAACAACCACACAATAGAACAAGTTAACGAATTTTCTAGGTATAACAATAGACACAAACATAAACTGGAAATCACACATACAAAAAATAAAATCAAAACTATCAAAAATTTGAAAGACTACGGACCTGAAAACCGCTCTAACCACCTACTACGCCTATGCGCATGCATGGCTAAACTTCGGTGTAATAATGTGGAGAAATAGCACCGACGCACCAGCACTATTCACAACTCAAAAAAAGTTAATTCGGATCATAGTTAACATAGAACAAACAGACAGCTGCAAACCACAATTCATAAAACTAAACATTATCACTCTACCCTCATTATACATATTGGAAATCTGTAAATTTGCCCATACACACAAAGAATTTTACACCACACGCGAAGACATACAGACAATATATACACTTCGACACAAAAAACGCCTAAACCTACCATCTTCCCGATTACAACAAATACATGCATCAAGCCCACTAGTCATGTCAATCAAAATTTATAATAAACTACCTGAGACACTAAGAAATGAAAAAAAGATACATATATTTACAAACAAACTAAAAAAACTTCTTATACGTAAATGTTATTATAGCGTTAATGAGTACCTAGAAGATAAAAATATAGCTTAATTTCATAATTATTAATCCCTAAATATTCAAAATTAAATAAATAAAAAAAATAATGTTATTACTATTAATTATGTAATATAAATTTTGTAATGCCTTCTTTTGCTGTGCCCTAAGAGGGTCCATAATATTGTACCTAGCTTTAAGCCTCTTAAACATTTATTGTAACATTATGGAATGCAAATAAATATATGAATATGAATTGCTGGATATCTTTCGCTAGTCTAAACAGTTCCTCGGCGGATGTGATGTCGATCCACGTTCAGCAACCAAAACTTCTTCATACCAGCGCGTCCCGCGCGCGTATTTTAAATATTATTATCACTATGTAGGCTTACTTTTCGTACATAAATATTTGCGTGTTATTTAGTAGTTTATGTAATAATCATAATAATTTAGAATTAAATTTACTTACTTATTAACAGCACACAATGGCAAAAAATTCAGTTCAAGATTATCTATAGGAACAAGACTATTTGAGGTTATCTTCCCGTATAAGGATCCCGAAATAAAAACAGTGACCTATAAATGTCAGGTGTTCATTAATATCCATGTTAATAATCGGTAGCGATCATTAATCACACCTTAATTAACACATGCGCACACGCATAGGGTTGCCAAATATAAAACGGGCAGGTGGCTCACCTGATGTTAAGTCATACCACCGCCCTTGGACACTCACATTGCTGCTGTAGTCGGCCTCTTAAGAATTGGTACAGAGCGCATTGCAGCCTGTGCGTCCACCTCCCAGATTCTCCACCGCGAACGCTGGTGGTACGCCTTGGGGTAGTTTTAGTTGGTGTTACTATTGAAAAATACTTTCTTTCATTCTATATTTTCGATAAATAAACCAAATACATCTTTTAAACCCTGGGTTTTATTAAGGTCTCGCCATCTATTTGGTATCTTTAAGTGTTTGTATCGTTTGCAAAGATGGATGAACGTTACAAGTAATATATGAGACTTAATTATTATAATCAATTTTGATTGTTCGAAAGGAAAACATTTACAATTTATTCATACTAGAGTTTTTTTTTATTAACATACATATTTGTAGTTCTGCAATATCCTGACTAAGTCCTAAACCACCTGTTTCCTATAGGGAAAAACTCAACCAGTACGGGAAATATATTATTTAATGACAGGGTGCAAACGGGCAGTCAAGTCACTTGGAATTCCTAACATATCATGCGAATAGAAGAAAAAGAGTTGCTTGAAATGTTCTTAGTATAGAGTTAAAAATTCGACAGATACGAACTGGCAATGAACTCTTCTCCATTCTTCTAATGTAATAATCCAAATGACTAATTATTATTATTATATGATTATAAACGTCCTTAGATAAGATGAATAGGTTTTCTAGTCATTTTATAATATAATATTTAGTTGATATGGCCTTGCGTAAGCTGTATATAAATAATTAAGTTCTATGTTTTTTATGTACATATATTTCCATAACCCTGATTCCCAATTAACATGAAGATCTATAGATTATATGCAAATCTTGATGTAATGCGCTTTCTCGTTCTGGCATCTGTAGAATAATATGTTTGTCTCATTTAATATCGCGAATTTTGACAATGCCCTGGAGACAACAAAGCGTTGTTCACACTAACAATTGGTTTCAGTATTTTGGAAATAGAAATTTTCTGGCAATAGAACATCAAATTCAAAAAAAACTAGTCGCCCTATAACCTTTTAAGTGTTGTCCTCAGATTAGTGTATCTCTTGGAGATGGATTAGGTAGAAAAGCCGCACTCAGTCTGGAAAATAAACTTCTCATTTACAAAACTGTCATAAAACCAATATGGTCCAATGGGATACAGCTCTGGAGGTCAGCAAGCCGCTCTAATATGGAAATCCTGCATCAGCTAAAAAACCACTGCGAAATATGAGCGGAAACACGAAATGCTGAAGTTCATATTATTTTATATTTAGGAATTACCACTAAGGAAACATTAAATGATCAACCGACGAAAAGAGACATCAGCACCACGTCAACCCCCTAGCTTGCTGTCTCTTGGAGACGGCAGACTGCGTGCTTCGGATGAGAAGAAGTTTGATAGTTTGCGAGTTAAGGATAAAAATATTGGATTTACATTCCCTAATTGCTTCAAAAATGTTATAAATTCTCATAAATATGGTTGGTTATGGAATAATATGGAAATAATTTCTTAATTTTAAAAGCAATAACCGAGAAAATTTATATTAAAGAGATGACGTCACACTTTGAAAAATCCTAGCAAAGTAATTCCAATATACAACTTCTCAATTTCAGCCTCGGAGCCAGTCAGTAGACGGTTTGACGATCCATCCATAAGATTGGAGAAAAGGATACCATCTCGCAAATTATTTTGCTCAGCGCCTCACTCAAAGACGGCTCAAACGAAGTTCGCAGAAAACAAAAAGTCCAAGGTAACTATTTACTTCTTATTATTATGGGGTCATGCTGCTGATGTCGAAACTATTTTCATATTGCAGATGATAGCTATTCGTGCAATCTATAATTTAAAATGTAGGGAATCTCTGAGAGATAAATTCAAGGAAATTAATAACCTATCCCTCGCAATATATTTATGAAAATATTATGTATGTTTACAAATATAGTGATAAGTTTACTAGAACATAGTAGATTATAAAGAGTGGCGGAGAGTTTATTGCCAGTTCTTCCGTTCTGCGCCCTTGATTTGAGAACTGGCACTAAATGTCAAATTATAAGCATTTGATGTATATATCTTTTTTATTGACGTTCATAAGTGTACATTGTGTTACCTATATGAATAAATGATTTTTGACTTTGATGCAGAATGCTAACTCGGAACAAACGCAGGCTGCAATTTCCATGTACTATCTAAAGTTTGTAATTCTTTTTTGGGAAAAGGGATACTCTTCCTCAATAAAATTCCAGAGGCTCTTTTATATCTACCTTTTAATTTAAGAAATGTATTAAATAAAAGCTGTGTAAAAAGGCTTACTACAAAGTTAACGATTATCTAGTTGATAAAAGGGCCTGGGACTAGTGCTAGATAAGTTACTTCTAATTAATTTGCGATATTTGTTTTAAAATAAATGTTGTTTGATGATTTGATATTTTAAAAGAGTACGGGGGGATTTTTTACGCCTGCTTTTTCTTTCAGCCTACTTCCTCTGTCTTCTTTGCCGATGAGTAGGGATGTCTACCTACTCAAATTTAATGACGTGGAATAAGTGATAGGTACTTGTAACTTTTTTCCGCAACCGCAAGCATAAATCACACAACAGTTCTGCAGATGGGGGCAGTCCAAATTTTTGGATATAATTTTCAAAATATTGTAATACATATATATTTTTGAAAGTTAATGTAAACACATCCTTATATCTTTAATTTGACTCATTACATCTCTTTCACACCTTCGTATTGAATGCAAAACCGATACAAATCATTTTTATTTATATCTACATTATCGTATGCTCACAACATGAAGCAAATTATTTTTGACACATAATAATCGATTGTCTTGTTTTATTTCCTCTTGGTTGCATTTAATAAATTGCCACAATTTTTAAATGTATTTTTATGTAGAACATTTAAATTTAATTTGAAAAATAATGGCAATAATAAAGTACAAAGTTTATTAAAGTTTAATTTGCTAAAAACTTTTTATTCTTATCTATCTTATCTATCTAATCTGTGCATTAAAATAAAGCCAGTTAGAATGTTTGTTCTTTATTCAAATAGTTTTATTAATTGAATTACTATTCTTATAGGTACGATTATTAAAAAAAAGGACGCACCCGTACGTTGGTTGGCTGGCTACAGAAAAATATATTTATATTCGGAAGAATAGTTCAAAATTGATTAACTCACGATTGGATTAAATTATATTAAAGAAAAAAATGTGTTCTTTATTCAAACAAATACTTTTAAAACGTATCCCACATGCTTTCTTTATTTATTTTATTTCTTGGCTGGCTACAGAAAAAAGGTAACCGATTTTTTATAGATAATACTGAAGGATAATTCGAAATTGATTACTCAATATCTATCTAATCTGTGCAATAACATTATATTTTAAAAAATGTGTTCTTTATTTAAACAAATACTTTTAAAACGTATCCCGCACGTTTTATTAATTTAGTTTATTTCTTGGCTGACTGCAGAAAAAAGGCAACCAAACCGGATTCTTAGATTTTTAGACATACCCAAGAATAATTAGAAATTAATTATTAATTCCTCTAACAATGTTTACAATCTAGGTCGTAAGTGAATGGGCGATACTTCAATGGGTCGATAGCGATAACAGATGTTATTCAATGATCACTAATAATTAACAGTACTATCGAACGCCCGCACAAATCATTATGATATATTTTATCATCCAATTATAAGAGGGACGTCGTTATGCAATGCGGTATAGATAGAAAATAGCTCTTTAATAGAATTGCTTAGTGTAAAACAAAACACGGTGGCTAAGTTTGTGATGAAAGTGTAAGAGCCGAGACAGTGCTGTTCCCGCAGGTCAAAATCGTACTGGACTACTAAGCTCGGCTTGTCCTGTTAAATTCTACGACACTGTTGCCGAGAATTTCATGTGTTAGAGTTTTTTTTAATAAGATCTTTACTAACACACAAAACATACAGGAAATTTATGAAGGTAATCCTTAGATAATACTTTTCATTATCTTTTTACCCAGGATCAGAAACTTCTACAGTGGATTCTCCTTGCCTTCTGCACGAAGTTTAGCTTTCATCAAGTACTCGATACGCCCTTCTGGGTACATATAGGTAACACAATGTACACTTATAAACGTCAAAAAAAGAAATATACATTAAATGCTTCCAATTTTAAACAACGTTTGTAAGGAGCTGCAACCATTACACCATGTTCCACATGACACCTTAAGTAATTTGTAATAATACAATAAATTTAAAACAAAGATTATTCCTCTATCAGAAGGAGGCATGGTGAAATACGAGCGCGCACTTACATTCTCGTGGGAACAACACGCAAATACTAAACAATTTCGGTACCTCACCACACCACCCTAAGTACAACAGCAGTGCAAAATCAACTCAAAGTCAAAGTCAAAAATTTCATATAGGTAACACAATGTACAGTTATGAACGTCAAAATAAAAATAAACATTAAATGCTTCTAATTTTACATTAACTCGACCTCAGTAAGAACTACAGAAAAAGATAAATATATTATAATAGAAAAATTCCTGGTACTTTATGGTACAAACCATTATGTGCAGATGTCAAAGGAGCTGTGAGTCTATCGCATTGGTACAACGCTTATGGGTTATCACTTCCAGCAGATGCTTGACTTTAACACTCACATGTCGGATATAGATAACTGATACTACTATTCACCGACCGTTGTTATTTTCGCCTCTATTTTACTTCAGTCTAACTTTAATGTTTGATGTTAGGTTACTAGGGGCATGATAGCGATGTGAGTAGTGTTTATTTATTTATTTAAAAAAACAAATTTACTAAAGACATAGCGAAAGATAATATAAATAAAATCATAGAAACTTAATCAATAAAAAATATTAAATACATTATAGGAAGTAATACCTAATTCGGGTGTGTTATGTAATGGTGTGTAAGTGGGTATATGTTGGCCTATAGTATAGTCTTTTATTAACATTGCTTCTACACATTTAAAGAAAACACTTTTTAACCGGATTGAAGCTATATATTATTAAAGCATTTCTGCAAAAACCTGTCATCTTTTAGTCGATATCTACTCCGGGGAAATAAATACAGATAACACAACTTTCTCTACAGCTGTGATACTTTTTGACATTCAACACCTTTTGTCTTCAGGCACCGTGACAACGCACGAAACGTCGGGAAAAAGTTTATAATAATACATAGCTTCAATCAGGTAAAAAAGTGTTTTTTTTTATATGTTAGCCTTGTTAAGCGTGTCTCTCTCATCCCTGAGGTCGTGCGTTCGAATCACGGCTGTGCATCAACGTAATATTCTTTCTATATGCACAATGAATGCTTCCTCCTACGGTTAAACATCGTCTCAAACCTTAAAATCGATGACATGTGTTAGACAGATAATTACTGAGATACGATAGAAAATAGAGAGGCCAGTTAGCTAGTTGATTTCAGGATTTATAAATACTAATACAAAAGCCTTAATACCAAACAATTATCACGGAAACAGTATCTCAATGAACGTAGTCCATTATTTTTCACTACTCCCGAATCGTATCGGGCCTATATAAATCCCGGCTGTCCATCGCCTACGGCGTTTTTGATCTGGCATTCGCTTAAGTTATGTGTCCCTGGTGGCCCGGCTGATACATGTTGTTTGTATGTGCCGATTTCATTTTGCTTTAATTATCTTTAACGACTTAAAAGGGACTAAAGATAATGAGATTAAGCGAGTTAAGGGCTGGGCGAGTGTATGAGACAAAAGAAGCGCGTTTCGCTTGATTGTGATTGGTTGAATGAAAGATCGTGTCTTGACAAATCGTTTTTCGTGTAACATTCTAATCCACCAGGATTCATAACATTTATTTCCAACAAAACAAAATAACAATAATCAAAAAGAAAAAGAACAATAAATCAAAAATAATAATAGAGACAACTTTTTAACAATTTTTTTAAAGAAAAAGATTCCAGTAGTAAATGCTTTTCTTGTCCAAAGGGGAGTTCAAGTATTGTGACTTTAAGATAAAAATTGTTAGTTGGTGGTCACGTGGCCCATTGGGGGACATTGGTAACGTTTTCTGGGTGCGGGTCGAAGTAAAAAAAAAATTAACACTCGCTATTGTATCTTATATAATAGATGTGAATACTTGTTCCAACTTTGCAAGCATCTCCCTAACATGACTTGAGTGTCAATCTGATGATTCGTAGCTCATGTCTCGTAGGTGCAATTTTCCAACATAATCGTGTATAAAATTAAAATACCTCTTTGAATTAAAAGGTAATGTTTAAACGGCTCCAAAAGTATTTTGGATACGATAGCTATAATTCCTATAAGGACAGAGCGTAACAATTCTTAAAAGGCCGGCAACGCTCTCGCAAGCCCTGGAGAGTGTCCATGGGCAGCGGTATAAATTACATCAGGTGATGCTCCTGCCCGTTTCCCCATAAATTTGGATCTGTACTAAAAAAATAATAGTATCACTCGAGATTTAACGTTAACTATGACTCTTGTTTGTCAGAATCCACAAGTTTGAAATATGGAAGTAATACTTTGCTTAAGATATTTATTTCCTATTAAGAACTTTACAACATTCACTTACATGAGAAAATAAACTAATACAAGTAAGTAAATATCGCAATACAGCGAAGAAATTCTGCCAGCGTTATATCTACCAAACTGTTTAAATGTTTAAATTTACTTTCATTTTTAATCATTTTTAGTATTACTATATAATTTAAGATGATTTCATTGTTATGTTTAGGTTTTAATAATAATATCGTACAATCCATTACGCTTCTTGATTAATTGTGTGTTACAATAGTAAATAAGTACAAAAGCAAGCAAGAAACAGATAAAAATAAAAACACAGCAATTATAATTTATTTTAACAGTTTATTATTATTGTATAGTTTACATTTCTTGTGTATTAGTTGTTTAGTATAAGTTCTAATAATTATTGTTACGGTAAGTACTTTAGTATATAGTCCATATTTTCTTTTAGGTACATTCCAATTTGTTGTTTCAAGTATCCATCCTCCCGTGCTTTGTATATGATCAGCCCTTGCTGCCAATTGCTTTTAACGGTTACACAACTTTATAAAGAAAACAAGATGAATACAAAGAAACGAAAACAGTTAAATAATACATATTATATATTATATATATATATATAATTTAACAAATAACACATACTAAGCGATGTATCGTTTATTAATCTTACTCTTAGACTGATCAAACATCCATGCGTCAGCATTAAAACAAATGAATGATGTTTCATTTAAATTTAAATATCGAAAAAATCTTTAAATAAGAATTTAAAATTTATTATAAGTCAATATGATTATTATTGTGTTAATTATAGTATTTTCTTATATATTATATTAGTAGGTTAACTTTATATTAATCATAAAATTGTTAAAGTGATAAAATTTTTAAAAGGCAATTTGCCTTTATGCTGTATTTAGACCATAAGTTTGACAACAATTACAAATAACTTATTATATGACCTTAGCATACCTATTTTTATATGGCTTATTGTATGGTTTTTAATAATTAAGCGATATAAATGTACCACATTCTTTGCAAATAAAAGATGATGGATAAAATTAAACAATCATAACAAGATTACGCCCCCCTTACCGCAACAAAACCACACACACAGTTAACGAGTCTAAATAAAGAAAAAAAACTTGCATAGTTTGACACAACACCTGACGTTATTTTCATTCTTTATATTTTCCAGCTCCATTCGTTTACTATGATAAGACAATGGTCGTCCCGCGAGGAGCAATATACTGTGCAGTGCCTTGAGACCTTAGCGAGTGCAATAATTCAACAAATTGCCGAAATATAACGTCGGAATGGCCCATAAACGTGATACATTGCGCTGAAATAAGCCAATAGTTTTAATATAAGAGACTACGCGAGAGATATTAGATTTTATTGTTCTGGATTTTGAATTCTACGTTTGAAATTTATTTTCCTTTGTCTTGTGTAGGTTATGTCTAGGTTGGTCTAATAGTAAAAAATGTATTGAAAGAAAAAACGTATTATGTTCTGTTACTACCACTTAAAGCTAAATTTATGAAGGGAATATTAAGAGAAGAGACCAGGAGGGTCTTGGGTTCAATTCACAATGATATAACCGTCAAAATTTGTCTGCCTTATTTAATAAAACACTATTTTTTCTTATTTAGGTAGCCAACAGCTTTTACAATTTTACGAAACAAATTATGTGTTTTAACTAAAAATTGCCATAAACCCCAGTAGAATATAATGCTTATGTGTATATATTGAACAGTGTTTGTGTGCGTGTTATATTTAAAATGTAAATTTCAGAAAATAAATAATTATACTAAGCACAAATTCTATTTATGTAAGCGTTACGAGAAAATAAATTTGTATTTTAATAATCAAAAGTCAAATAAAAATCATGTATACTATCTATAACTCTATTATAGAAATTGTACCAACTGCCTATCAGCGCCATCTTCTTGATATAATGTATGTCATCATTATCTTGACGCCGGTCATTCGTACCAAAAAGACAAAAGGTCATAATGACAAACAATGTCAATTGATAATCATGAATTTATTATTTCATTGACTTTGCGGCGCCTTTGTCGCACAGTGGCTACGTAACAAATTGATAATTAGGTGTGAGTGTATAAAAAACAAAAGGACGCAAATAATTAGACTTGATATTAACATCCAAAACAAGAGCGGGTGAGAGGTTGTATGATAAGGTAACATGTATTAATTTGCGTGAAGTCACCGATTGATTATTGATAAGTGTTGACTCTGACTTGTGTTTATACTCTATGATTATTTATAACTGTATATTTTTGAAGTGAAACTTCTTTATCGGCGTTGTAAAAAAAAATACCGTCACATTTTTGGGTTACGCGTAATTTTTTTCAGTTACTTGCTTTAATATCTGGTCCCTACCACGATTGATTCGAAGAGATTCGAAACCATTAATAACAAAATTTATGTTATAACGATAACAATGATAGTAATAAATCTATTATAATTAATGAAATTCTGTAATAAAGGTAAAATGAAATAATTGCATTATTTGTATTCATGTCTATGTTAATAAATGCCTTTTTTTAAACTTTATTAAACCAATTTCTGTGAAGTTGCATATGGTAGATCATTTTTCGAAAAATAAGGTCATAAAAAAGTTCTTACGTGTGTACACTAGTACACGCACACATTTATTAAAATTTATTTTATTTTGCTCTCAAACATCACACGATGCAAGGAGCACAATCATATACGAAGATATTTTATAGAAATGATATACATGTGTGAAAATAACATGAGAACTTTAGAAGGCGCAGCGCTACCCAGGTCCATGCAACTTCTTCACAGTTGAGTAGTGCAATATTGCAGCACACAACTCACACAATTTAACTCTCTGTATTGAAGAAGTCGCATGGCTCAGCCAAGCATCCGCGATTTTACAATGAAAATACATAATTATGTAGGAATAGAGAAAATAATTCTTCAAGGTTTTCAAAACACTCGGCGAATCCATGGAGTTGTAACTGAAAATGTCCATCGAGTCATACTTCGTCACAGTTTTATTTAATGAATATTTTCTGTATCCAGCCAGGCCCTTATGGTGATTCAGAATGGATAGGGTTAAATGCGGCTCCTGTTTATAAAACACTTATTAGATTTCGACGGGTGTCAAAGTTAAAGTCAACTCTAACTTAAACTACACATTGATAAGATCTGAAATAAATAAGTTTTTATTATTACATAATTCTCGCTAATTGTAACACCAATATCGCGTGACAATTATTAGCAAAATGTACGATGGATTGGAGCGGGATTATTATTTTTTTTACAATATTTTTTTTTATTATAAGTAAAACATTTGTATTACACAATATAGCTTATTATTATATTTATATAAGGGGGTTAAACTCAAATGTGTTGCAAAAATATTTATTTGAAGAAACAACATTTAGAATTTGTTATTTCAGTTGAAATACAGTTTTATCCTATTTCTTTTATAATATATAACATAAACATAGACAAACAAAACTAGCGTCTTTTCCACAGACTAACAAACAAAACAAAATGAACATCTGTAATCTGAACAAAATAGATTAATAATCTAATTTAAGAAATATAATTATTCCTTTACATGTATATATTAATATTACCGAGCAATTGACGTTTTTTTTTTAAGCCATAATTATAACTGAAGTGGATATTAAAATTTGCATTAAAAGTAACGAACGTGTTTTATTTAATAAAGATTATAGCTTGATACGTTCTAAATGAGTTGTTTTACAACTAGTTTAATGGTAAAGTTGCAAGATACGTTTATACGTCTTTTTAGGTGATATTTAAATAATATTATTATTATGTAGTTTAAGAATATTGTAAATACTGTATATTTAAGGTTTTAATATATTTCCTTCCCATCTGCCACCATTGTGATGCCCCAGAGGACACGGCGGAGCACACCCTGGCCGATTGTGCCACTTGGTCGAGGCAACGCCATGACCTAGTGTCGGTCGTCGGGACGGACCTCTCGCTACCGAGCGTTGTTGCAGCAATGCTTGGTATCCATGAGGCATGGGTGGCGGTGGCGGTGGCCTTCTTCTGAAGGCGTGTCCTGCTGCAGAAGGAGGCTGCCGAGCGTCAGCGGGAGTTGCGTGGCGATGGCCGGAGGGGTTGTGCTCGGCGGCGGCGAGGCGGGGGTGCGGGGGCAAGACGCGAGGAGCGTTTGCCCAACAGCATCCCCCTGCGCCGTCGCTGAGCCCGTATGCAGTCATATTCGCCTGAGTTCCCTGGGTTGAATGCCTAGTGCGACCCCCGGGGGACTCAATGCGGTGGCGGACGTCATTCATTCAGAATGAATGTGTCCGGCATAGCAGGCGATATAGAGGGCTCAGGAGGAAATTTTAGTGGGTCAGGTTTCTCCCCTCTGATTAGCAGAGGGATAAGAGTTAACCATCCCCACAGTCCCCGCGATAGTGACTGCATGCGCTCACGGGCCTTCAGTTGTGCATTTTTACCTCCTTCATAAAAAAAAATCCCCTTGAAAGCAACACAGCCGCTAGCCACGGGCGTCAATACAAAGTGACCTGCTTGCTGCCCCATAAGAAATTGATAGTAAAGTAAGTAGGTATGTGCATGCAAGTCGCATGTTTTTTACGTATATTTTTTGTAGTTACTTGAGTGATTATTTATCTGTATACAAAAAAAATTAAAACATTCTTCAATTACGTTATCGTGTTTTTTTTGCTTTTTTAATGTTGCCGACGCAACAATATTAATCGTTCGCTGTCCGAAACTAGGTTAAATAACAATCTAAGAAAATTATTTTTAAATTAGTGACATCACATTCTAGGTTTTCCGTATTTGGGACACACGCGCCTGTTAATATGGCATCCAATTATCTATAGCGGTTATTACTTTATTTAAGCCTTTTCCACTCAACTCCGCCATAAGCTTATCAAAACTTTCTCTGCGTGTTACATGTCCAAAACAATCCGTCAGTAATAATATAAATTAGTTATAATCTAAAAGGCATGAAATTCAGATGTGAACACGAGATTTCCTCTTGAATTATGTACATCCTAGCTTTATTGCGAGCCTCATATGGCAGTTAGCTTTGAACAAGACACTAGTAGTGATTTGTGTTCCTTGTTATTCTCCATTGTGGAGTTAACTTGAATTGTTTACGAAGCGACAACCGCAAATACATTGTCATGTTATTGATGTTTTAACGGGCTAAAGATAAATTAACAGGTGCCTTCTAATGCTTTAAATATTCGCTGTTTAAGGACTTCCGATTAGAGCGAAATTATTTAAAGAATTACAATACTTTATTATTAACTAATAAAAAAGGATCACACTAGGATTCCCTGTTACGTGGGCAGTCTGTTTCATTTGACATGTACTTGACAATAATTTCTAAATAACACTTACATAATTAAGCTATTGTTACACAATAAGAATATTTTGCATTTCCGAAAAAGGCTTTGAATGTATTTAGTGATTCTCTAATTTCACTTTCCATATAAGGAGTGGTCTCTCTGCTGGAGCCTGGTACATACGCTTAAAATAGTTCTCTTTCGAGTTTATTAGAGTTATTTAGTTATTATACTGTTGAAAGTCACCATTTGATTTAAAAAATATATTTTTTGTACACACAACAAGGCTTAAAGAATACATTGACCAGATAGTGTCATAATATTTAATTCCTTAAACTTAGCCCGCTTCTGCAGCAGAAATATGGATTAAACTTCTGCAGCAGCACCCCAGAGTGACCCCATGATAATTTTAGCCGTGTCCTTATCAGGAAACTGTCATATTTTCTTTACTGTATATGCTGCTAAGTCTAGCCTATCGATTAGCATTTTAGTAATTTAGAGTACATACACAAATAATAAAGAATTACAATTTAAAAGGCGCTTGAAAGCAGTGCGAAAACACAACGAAATCAGTTGATATCACTGTCACTACTGGCAGTTACACGGCGCTGATCTATGATAAACAGGCTGTTCGAAAAGAGAAACTCAGTAGCTGTGATATCCTTTATTTTGAGTATACCTAACAACAATTCAAAGTGTGCAGCAGGGAGCCGGCTGCAGCATAAATCAGCGCTGATTTATTTTTATTCCGTCGCCTACTCAGCGCATACGATGTCCTCGAAGCACCGAAATAAACAGATTTAACTTATACCGAAAAGACTACAATCTGTGACGTACAAGTAGATGCCCACATAAAAAAAATTTACGGCATAAAGTTATTGTTATATTAAGGGACTTTTTTTTATAAAAAATAGGTTTTTCTAAGATGGTTTTGGAATCCGATAAAATCACCATAATGTTGTGTTGTAAATATTTGTGAAATAAGTTTTCCTCTGAAACGCTTTTGTGGCTAAACAGTTAATACACATGACCAACCCGAACGTGAACGTATTTAAGTCATAGAAAAACTGTGATTGTTATAGTTTGATAAGCAGTAAATGCTGATTTCGTTATTAAACTTTCTTCTATATTTAACGTAAAAAGGTTGCCATAATATTGGAATATCACATCATCGTGATCTCAAAGAATCGATTTACAATTTAAACATTGAAATTCAAAGACCGTCTATGCTGACCTCTATGACCGGAAATTGAAGTTCGGACCGCTTGACCCGGATCCATCGCTAAAATGACACCTGTCAAAATATTTCCCGCCATTTACTATTCATGGAAGAGTATTATGAATTAAGATTATTATGAATGCTATAATAATCTAGGTTCCTTATTATTTACAAAAAGAATGTTAAACTTTTATTGTATTAAGAAAGAAACCAATAATATTTTGATATGTTATTAAGTTCTTGAAATTAAAGTGATTTATCATATAAAATTCGTTATTATTATAACAAAATACTAATGTATTTAGTCAAGTAGTCACTGCCGCTTACAACATGTCTTTTTTATGTTTAAGACATGTTAGTATTTAAAAATATTTACCTTCACTTATGAGCATAAAAATGTACGGAATTATGCATTTAGGTAATTCTAATTAGCGGTGTTCCAAACAAAATACATTTACATAAAAACAAACAAAATTAACGCCAAAACAACGAAACAATATCATCCTTTTACCATCTGTATAACGTAGATTACCAATAAGACTTTAAGCCATAAAATAACAGCTATAAGAATCAATTCATGACCTCCTAGGTCAAAACCGATTGGACAAGATAAGGTTGGAAATATGGTGCGGCTATCACGACTCAAATATTACTTTCATATAGATAATGCTGCTAGTATGGTATGGATTTTGTGATGAAGATAACAATAGAATACGATAATTAGGAACTAAAAGAGTAATAATAAAAGCCTTTTATTTCAGATACTTTTACATTTATATTAATTTCTCATTATTTTAAAATCTGTATGCCATAAAATTTGCCTTAGGATTTGGCTATACTCTGTGCGTAATGATATATAGTTATGTGAACGGACACATACGTTTTTTTTAATTTATAAGTTCTAAAACGACGTGTATTCACAAAAGTATGCAAGAAAATATGACATAATAAATTGTACACACATGATCAATTATATTATAACATGAGCAAGCTAGCAAGTCCAAAAAAAATTATTAATAGGACACAGAACCATGGTATAGGATCTTATTAATAGTATAGTATACCACTAATAGTTATATCAAGTAATAGCCAACAATATACAATTACAGTGAAAATATTGTTACGAGCTAGGGGATCGGATAGAAAATGCCGTAGATTTATTCAAGGGTTTATTTCTTGAATGGGCCCAAAATATACGCAAAAATGCAGTAATTACACACACAAAAACACAGTCACTAAATACTTCACTTATGCACACTTCACACAGTACTTCGGTGTTTCTCTCGTGCAATCGCATTCAAAACTAAAGGCGACTAGTCGCGTTTCGGCTCGCTTATATATCCCTGGGAATAATTCTAAACAATATTCGAGAACTTTCTAGGCGGGCTTGCTACTGAGTAGCGATTGCACAATTCTAGAACGTCCGCACTCTCTGTCTCTTTCGCACGTTGCTCCGTCCTTGTCGTCGTACGGCGTTCTAGAGTGCTCGTCTAATTTCGAGAAAGTTCTGATCTTCTCTCTCTCTCTCTCGTATCATTTCATCCTTGTCTCACACCTAGAAAGTTTGGTCCAGAATATTCCTTCATCAAAGGGGTATACCTAGGCCTGAAAACGCCTGAAAACGGGTCTCCTGAAAACTGCACCACTCGACTACACATGTTCTGAAACCGACTGAAAAAAGGTTTCAGCTTCCTGAAAAATAGGGTAACATTGTGGAAATTACAATGTTCTAATATGTGATTGACCCTCTCCTGAAACGGTCAGAAATCATATTACAGCCTGCTGAAAAGTTCTCTAACTAGTGGAAAAATCTAGAAACATTGCAGTCGACCCGTCTTCGTAACAATATTTAAAAACAAATTTACAGTTAGCGAGTCAAAACTCATAATTTATGCGTGTCTTATGTTTAATTGACTAGGATGGATGTATTAACCAGTCAAGTTAATAATAGAAAAGACTATAATAACCAAAAAATTAACACTTATGGCTTAGGTACGATAGTATTGATACTAGTTTAGGGCAAAGTTGATTCATTATAGGGTGGCTAGGCTTTAGGAACTTAAACCTATGAAATGTTTTATGTTTTAAAGCATTTTTTGCCCCCCACCACCACTATGCTGCCCACTGAAGTATTTCCGAACCAATTCAACTTAAGGTCCTTCAAGAAAAAAATCAATTCTTAAAAGTCCCGCAAAGCTTCTATGTCTATATCGCTTGACATTAGGTGAGCCTTCAGCCAATTGTTATACATATTATAGAACTATCAAAACCACTTAATAGGACCCACTGGATAGGATCTAGTTACTAGCACTAGCGGCATTATTTGAATAATTCTTAATCCAATCAACGAAAATAAACTTTGATGCGCAAGTACTTAAATCCCATCTTATTCTCACGATAAGGTGATAGTTATATTAACGAGATCAATAAATAACGTATACCAGTTCCATAGTTAGCGATCGTGCTCGTGTAATGAAGACATAGTGCGCCACGCCCCCCCTAAGCGGATAATTGAGACATTATGGAGCGCGCGCGCATTTCTCGATATCTGTGATCGATACAGCCTCAGGTATTTTGAAATAGACGATTTTTCATGCGATAAACTGCTAGACTTGCTATGATAGGCAACCCTTGTTTTGAGATAATAATTTCATGGTAAGCTCTCAAAACTAAAGATCCGATAAAAAACAATTCGTGATTTAGCTTATAGAAAGACATAAAATTAATTGTATTAAAGATAATGTGCGTCCTGTTTCGTAATCTAACACCGAGATCATTTATCTCTGTTCAGCGATTTAAAAATATTACTGACATTTTTCACTTACTTCTTTTTAATTCCATAGACTATGAATTTTTGATGTAATGTCAAAAATTGCATTATCAGTCCACAATTTGTAGGTTTCAACGCAAGTTGTAATTTATAATGGCCCGTAACCGTTTCAGAAATGAAAAGGATAAAAAACGAGGTATTTATATATTTTAATTATTCACTAATTAATGTTTATTTATTAATAATATGTTATTTGCGTGAGCATCTACCTATGACAAAACATCATTTGTAAATTTGTTTTAAATAAGCAAACTTAACTTTAACAGGGTTCAAAGGTTTTGGTCCAGACGATTTCGCCTACTGGGATCCATATTATATAGACTCGGAGCCGGTCCAAAGATTCAAGAAGGAAGTGGAGATATATGATGCTTTGGATGAAGGGTTGACGACTCAAAGTTCAGCGACAGTTCAGGCTGTAGAATCAGACATAGGACCTGCGGTTGTGCTAACTTGCATATTTGGTGCTGCATTTATTATACTACCATTTTTGGTCAAAAAAGGACCTAATCGCGGGTGAGCGTTTTTGTGTACGATATTTAAAAGAACGGGAATTTTGAATTATTTTAATTATGATATAATAGTAGTATCATATAGAATTAGGCAAACCATTTAAGACTTTTAATAAAAAAGCCTTAAATGGTTAAACTAATAAGTCGCTACTCGCATTACTTAATGTTTTTAATTTTAAAAAAAATAATTGTATGGTAACTAATCATATAGAACCTGGACACTAGGGATGTCCATGTGTTATGGGTGAGCAGATATGATAGGGCTCCGTAGTTCTTATATACAATACAAAACTAATATATAAAACAATTTATGATTTATACATCAACAAAATTAAACAAGATTAAATATATGTAAAAGTTAAAAACCTATTAAAAATAAGATATTATTATTTGGAATAGTAAAATCCAGTCCTTCAAAAGAACGCACCAATTCATAAAAGGCCGGCAACGCATTCGCGAGCCCTCTGCAATTGAGAGTGTCTATAGGCGTCAGTACACTACAGTCACTTAACATAAGGTGAGCCTCCTGCCCGATTCACCCTTCTCAAAAAAAATATAATCAATGTTGAAATTCATACAAATCGAATCAACATTTATTTATTTCATTAATCACCCACAATTAGGCTGATTTTGTATTTTTTTTTTAAATTACAGATTAGTCCAATGCAGTATTATGCTTACAGTGTTCTGTATGTGGATTTTGTAAGTATTGTTTTATTTTTATCTATTAAATGAAAGTATTTCTTTATAACTACTATATTTCTTCAGCTGGGTGACAGTATACATCGGTCAGATGAATCCACTCATGGGCCCGAGACTTGAGAACACATCGGTTGCATGGATTGCACATAAACTGGCAAGTTTTGCTTCTAAAATAGTTCTATTTATTTCCTGCTAGGTAATTTACACTTAGGAATCTCAAATTTGGACTTGGACTATATAGCATTGCTTATAGAGCTTTTAGATTTAATATTATACATATATAGCATTGTTTACAGAGTATTTTCTCATTCCCGGACATAAAACAAAGCTGCCATTCGCCAACTATACCTGCGCTAAAGAGAAGGGAGATCGTAGGTTCGATCCCGGGCTGTGCACCAATTTTCTTTCTATGTCCGCATTTAACATTAGCTCGAACGGTGAAGGAAAATATCGTGAGGAAACCGGATGCCTTAGACCCAAAAAGTCGACAGCGTGTCAGGCTCAGAAGGCTGATCACCTACTTGCTTGCTTATTTTATATTATTTTTTTATTCTAAAAGCAAAAGTTTATTTCCGTTCCCTCGAATGTAATTCTCAAACCCCTACTTATAAAATAGAATTCTATCACTCCTTTACTATGCAAAGTATCTTGTTTTGGAACTGCTTACCTCTTGATATCGAACGAGCTCAGTCATTTAATCTGTTTAAAAATCTTCTTTTGTAACATCTATCTTCTGCTACTTATATGAATTAGATTAGTTTAGTTCCGTTTCTATTTCTAGTGTTACATGTAATTAATGTTGTTTGTTAATTATTTATGCACTTCTTATACTTTTCAGTAAGTGTTTATTTATTTTTACATACTAGGAATAGATGCCTGGAAGAAATCGCTTGTTAGCGCCCGCCCGTTGCCTATTCTATTATATAAACTACTTTTTATATGAATGTTTAAGGTTACAAATTGTAAATAAATAAACGAAATGTTTTAATTTTGGAGTCCTAGCCCAGGAAGGTAAGGTAAGGTAAGGTAGGGTGGACTCAATTTCCGCACTTAGACGCGTAGTCGGTCCGTTGTGCGTAAAAGCCCTGGCTAATTTAGCTAGCCTAACTCCTTCCAGAAGCACAGAAGTCTCCCGGGCACTTCACAGGCTTCGCGGAGCGACCTCACTGTTCCGAGGATTTTTGTACGTTGATTAGCCACAGCCTCCCATTCCAGGACTACGTGGGTGACTGATTCCTCTTCGCTGAAACAGCCTCTGCACAAGGGGCTGTCTGTCGCGCCTAGGACGAAAAGATGTTTATTAAGGAGACAATGGCCCGTGATTGTCCCTATCATTGTTTTGAGATTGGTTCTGTTCAGGTTTACAAGTCGCTTAGTAAGTTGCGGGTTCACAGCCGGCAGAGCCATTTTGGACTGTTTGCAATCTACACTTCGCGACCATCGTTGATTCTGGAGTTCAGCGGATATCGAATATTCGAATTAGCGAGAAGGGCAAGGGGAGGAGCGGATCCTAGCCCAGTACAGGGACATTGCTTTGCTTTTTATTTCTTTTCTGACAGACTACAAACAATGATTTAATTGTCTATGACGTTTTTTGCGAAGCCGTGAGCTTTATAAAACCACGGAATCTCCTCCACAATAAAGTAATATAAGAATTATCTATTCGTGAAATAGAGGTTTACTAATAAAAGCATTTAACCATTTTTTTAATAAAATGTTTTTTGCAGGGCAATCAAGTTGAACGATCATCTAATAGTTCGTCTTGAAAATGTAATAAATCTTCCTTATAAGCTGTTTTTTTAATAAATTGTTCAAGTAACTGTGCATTTTTGTATTGTTTTTGTTTGTTGACGCCCTTCCACCCTATCCTGTTCCTTGCAGAGTAAGCAGTTTATTTATTGGTATTCTTGTAGATCTTCCCTGAGGGTAGGTTCGATGCAAGGCAGTGCATTAATGGACTTTCTATGTGTACACGCGCTCGCAAAAAGTCGACGGCGTGTGTCAGGAACTGGGTCTGATCACCTACTTGCCTGTTAGACAAATGATCATAAAATATATAAAAAAATCTGAGGCAAATACATAAAAAGCTGTAGCGACACTTGTAATTTTTTTGTTCTTGTTAAAATCCATCCAATAAATATACAATTACAGTTAAATAGGTAAAAATAATACCGTTAGTGAGAAAAATTAAAAACTTATAATCTATGCCTGTCTTATGTATAATTTACAAGATTACATACATAAGCGTGACTTAACCGGGTAGGAGTGTCACCTGATGTTAAGTGATACCATGGTCACTCACATTGCCAGAAGGCCCACAAGTGCCTTGCTGGACTTTAAAGACTTGATACGCTCTTTGAAGGACCCTAAGTCGAATTGATTCGGAAATATTTCAGTGGGCAGCTGGTTCCACACGGTGGTGCATGGCGAAACAAAAAACATCCTTATGAAACGCTCAGTTGTGGAACTACGGACGAGGTGATACGGATGGTATTTTCTAAACTTGTTTAGTTTATACAGAAATATTATTGCAAGCGCTTGGTAGGCTGTAGGTTCTAAACATATACTAATAATTTGTTACAATAGAACTGTACCTACTTTTCTCGGTTGTCTCTGTTCCTAAAATATGGCGAAGAGTCCGATGGCTGGCCATGCGTCATACTCGTGAACGGGTGCTACGTGTGGTGACTGGTCGGACTTGAATTCGTGTATGCGGTGATGTTAGTTATTTCGACTATGTATTTGCGTGTTGTTCCCACGAAAATGTAAGTGCGTGCTACTATTTCACCATGCCTCCTGCTGATGTCATGTGGAACATGGTGTGATGGATAGTTCCTTACAAACGTTGTGTAATACAAAAAAAACTTGGCGATTAAAAATTGTGGCGGAGAGAATATTGCAAGTTCTTCTTTTACATTCTACGCTCTTGATTTGAGAACTGGCAGTAAATGTAAAATTAGAAGCATTTATATATGAATAAATGATTTTTGACTTATAAATTTGTTAAAATAATTCCTTGTGTTTAAAAACCTAACAGACCTAATTAAAAAAGCCGAAGAAAACAAAGCCATTAAAGGCAACGTGCTAACAAGTTGATCCTCAATGCAATCAAAAGTCGAGCAGCGAATTGTCCGCCCCCAAAACAAATCTGACGATATCACTAAAGATCAAAATAACATTTGTACCGAAATCATTTATCAACGTTGATTCTCTTTCCATTTGCCGTCCCCCAACGAGCTTTGTGGAATCACCCGGCAATTTTATAAGGTACAGGACATGTCATAAGATGAGCGGGTTTTTAAACGATGTAAGCCTGTCATTAGGATTTGCGAAGTATTACCTTTTTAAATATTTTATTAAAGAAAGCAAATAGGAATTTGGAATTTCTATACAGGGATTCACGCTGCTGTAACTTAGTACAAAAATTTAATTAAACCATATTATATTAAAGAAATACTAGTATCCTTCAAGGAGGCTTTACATTCCATCGATATGTAGAATCAGCTCTCAAAGAAAGTGACCTCTTTTTCGGTTGACCGCCAAAACATCCATTAATAAATTGTCTAAATGGGTATTATCGCTATCCCAGAGGCTCTATCTGTCTATCTATTACTAATGAATTTGCTAAACACATGTATACTGTTTTATTATCGCTTACATTATATTTTATTGCCATGTACCATGACGTAGATATGCCGCTAATCGCTACGTTTATGACTATGATCGTGTTCCCACTCAAAAATCAAATGCGTTTCAGGGGAATAGTCTTTGTGGGGAGATCATCATTAATTCTTGTTGGTGGCGACGTTTAGATTAAATTTTAATATCTGTATTAACGTGCACTTGCCATAAAAACCAATTAAACGATAACTAGTTATGTAAATAGACCTAAAATTACGGCTCAATTCTTTTCACTGACACATTGATTAAAGGCGTCAAATGAACCTTGGTTAGTTGTATCAGGAACCGAACCTTGCTTGAATAAAACTAAGGAGTCAAAAATAAATCAATGACGCTACAAGCTTTTTAGGTCTGGAGCTCAGATTTCTGTATATGTTTCATAATTATTTGTAAATCTAATAGGCAAGTAGGTGATCAGCCTTCTGTGCCTGACGCACGCCCTTGATTTTGGGTCTAAGGCAAGCCGGTTTCCTCACGATGTTTTCGTTCTCTGTTTGAGAGAATGTTAAATGCGCACATAGAAAGTCCATTGGTGCACAGCCGGGGATAGAACTTACGACTTCAGGGACGAGAGACGCAGGCTAAAGCCACTAGGCCAAAACTGCTCACCTGCTTTGTAAGGAGTCTCGTGAACTTAAATTATTTACTCTTGGTCGGGTACCGATTCTGAGTCACGAAAGAAAACTATAATAAAAAAGGTGTAATCTAAGGCCAACCCCAACCTTAACTCAATCGTTGTGTTTTCGATCTATTTTTTGCCCTAATGCCAAATTCGCGCCATATTGTGGACTACCCCATCTAAATGATAATTCGAGGACCCTTACAATAAAAATTATTGCGGCCAGTTTATTTTATTACGCTTCGTATTGTATTCAAATACCTACGAACAATCGAATTTGTGTTCTGTAGTTTCGGTTGAAATATAAACTCTATGCTGTTAGAAAAAGAAAAAATAAACTGACGTTTGACGTTGGCGCCTATTTTATTTTCCCGCCCTCGATGTTTCAGCAAATCCTTTCTGTGTATTGGAATCGTGTATTTGTTTTAATGAAATTGCTTGTTCCTATTTGTTTTTATGAATTTTAACTGAATGAATAGAATTGTTAACGAAAGTAATATATGAACTATTTTTTTGCTTTCATAGTATGAACATATTAACAATGCAGAATTAAAACATTATTTATATTTATGATATAGGATCTAACACAAATATACGTTATTTTTACTTACTTAGAAGATAAAAAATACCATATTCAACTATTTCTGAAGTAAAGTAATAAAAAAAATTATGCTATTTCACACGCAAAAAATTAAACCGTTTAACACCTTATAATAATTTGTGACGTGCATACTCATTTCCGTTGAATAGCAAATACTTATAATTACCTAGCAGATGTATTTACAATCTACAACACAGTCATCAACCGCAAGACAAAGCTAGCAACCCCATTCTTATCTGGCTTTAAGATCGCAATCAGTGCCGCCATATTCGATGCCATTATGAATCAAATTCCCGCCTTTTTACTTTTTTCCATTCGCTAGGCACCGGCGTCAGATCTCACAGACGATAAGTTCTTTATTATCCTGGATGATTTTTTAATCTATGCACCTATGTAGTCGGATTTCACACATTTGTTGTCTCATAACTGTTATAAAGAACAATAGGTGACAATGGCTTTTGTGAATGGGGAGGAATTATAAAATAATAACGCATAACTTGTGTTTTAAAAGTGTTATAAGGCACTTTACTCCATTGACTATTGCCAAAGTTTGTCACGGCTGAAGATTAATTTCCGGTATAAAAAAGAAAAAACGCGCTTCTTTTTCTGTTAATAAAAAAATATTTAAATTATTCATGAATGAGTTTTATGCATAATTTTCTTCTGAGCCAAGATTTTAGAAATATATTGAATAGATTATATATGTACCTACTACCCTTATATATATTTAAATATATATATCGTCCTAATTATTGTAGGAACCACAGGTGTGCCCGCAAATATAGTAGTGTTGTGTATTCGTACAATTCCCTTCTAAGCAGATTTATTTATACCGTGCTAGGTATCAGTTAAAAGTAAATAACAATTTTAATCTCAACAGTTCAATCTAAGTTAGAATTAGAAAATAAAGGAACGGTGAAGAACCGGGAAGCGCAGAAATTGGAAAAAACAGCTCCGTTGAGGCGAGATGCGAACTTGCTCTCGGAGTAGATTTTCCTATTTGAAACTCGTTAGGAGTTTGTATGAAGGCTTTATATCAAACGATACAATTATACCTAAAAATGTTTACACCGATAATTTTAAAGAATGAATGTTGTACTGGCGGAATTCCTCTACAATTAATGCAACTACAGTAAACAAATCAAAGTACCTTACATGGTTTAATGTAAACTGGATTGTTTAGGATTTCTATCACGAGAATACTGAGGAGAGGTCTCAGCAAGTGGCTTCTATAAGTCCTAAAACAACATGTATGCTTAAAATAAGCAAAAAATTGACTTCATTATACATATCATATATTAGAACATATAAATTTAGATAAAGGTCAAGGAAGTCACGTCGGAGATAAAGGGTTTCTAACGCATCGCGAAGCTTCCTACGGAAACCGTTTTGTTTTGTTTCAATGGTATTTATGTGAATTTTGGAATGTAGTGACCAGAATATGTAGTACTTTGTATATACTTCGTAAATTATTTGTATTATGTATGTTATGTTATTATTAAAGCTTTATGAATTATTGTTATGTTATAATATCCCTTAAATTTTTACATAAATTAACGAGGAATTTAATTACACTAAAAATACACAAATTACACTATTTATCACACACAAAATCTGTCACTAATTCCTTATATTACGCGCACTTCACACAGTACTTTATCACTTGTCTTCACTATTTGCAGTTTATCTCTTCGATGTTAATATCTTGGAATCGCATTGGAAACTGAATTTTTCGTGTCGCGTTTCGGCACACTTACATCCCTGGGAATAATCTTAGAATATCCCTTTATCAAGGGTGTATATAAGCAGTCGTGATAACGCTGAAAACTGAAAAGTATCACTCAATTAAACTTGCTCTGAAAAAGCATGAAAAAATATTAGAAAACTACAGCATCATTATGCGAATTAATTAATTCTTAATTTTTCGGGAATGTAATAGATGCCTCTCCTGAAACAGCCATAAATCACATTTCAGCTTCAAATAGTGGAAAAATCGAGAAACGTTGCATTCAACACGAATAAGTCCCTCGTACGTCTATATGTCGTGTTTCCATCGTATCGGAATCTTTAAAAACACGATATCAAGGTAATGTGGAAAAGTATTTTTCACTTGAACTGGAAGAGGATTTATCGTCTAACTTGCTCAAGTGCAGGGACCCCACCCTGACGAAGACTGTCGGCAAGACTTATTTATTGCATTGTTTTTGAAATCCAGTATCCATGAAATCCTGGCAGGTGAAACAGCAGAAGCCGTATGCGGCATCAATAAACCTACTTCAAAACGTGTTTATATACACTTTAAACAAATATTAATCATAACATAGTCCTAAAGCATAATTATAGACAATAAGCTAAGAGACAGGGAAACACAAAGAAATTTAAAAGAAGGTATATTTATAAACACTCCGTTATATTTACACAAAAACAAAAAACATTATAGGTACATCAAATTATAAGGGATGCAAGGGGCGGCCTTATTATTTACAAGCGCTCACTTCCAGGCGGCCCTAGTAAGGGTAAAAACTAAAAAAAGAAATAGGATTGGTAAAGTGCAATAAGTGCATAACAAAATACATAAAAAAGTTATAGAACCCCTATGTTAACACAATAATATATTTAAAAAAGAAACAAACTAAAAAACAAAGGGATAAAAATTAAAGAATTACTATGGCCATTATTGATATGGTTAAGAAATGTTTATGAAGAAGAGTTTTAAAAGATGTAACAATACAAATTTTTAAAGTCTAAAGCCCTTAACCATTAACATAAAATAACTATTAAATTTATGTCTTTGCCCAACGTGCATATAGGTCACCCTAATACAGCAAGTATTTACATTTACACTTATAACTACAAACTAGCCTATATACGAATACTGAAAGGATACTGCAGGACTGACAAGACAAGTTTTCTATTCTGGATGCCCTCTGCCCCACTTTGGGGACATAGGACTTTAGGTTAGATTAAGTTTTTTTTATAGTACATGGGGTAAACGGGCAGGAGCCTCACCTAATATTAAGTGATACAAGTGCCCATGGACACTCAATTTCAGAAGGCTTGCGAGTGCGTCGCCGGCCTTTTAAGAATTGATACGGTTCAGTTTTTATATTTAATATTAGTACACGACCTCTGATTGAGTGAAGGCCTGAAAATTCTTTCATTTGTCTCATCTTTGCTATGTTCCAATATGTCATGAACCAGCGACTATTATCCCTAATTCACTAAAAACAATACCCAACAATAAACACTACATTTAACAATAAATTATTAAGATATTTACAAAATACCTATTTATAGCACTATGGGAACTGACATAAGCAAAGCTTTTGTCAGTTCATTCGACGAACAATTAAAAAACACCGTTAATCCAAAGAGTTCCGTTAATATCACAATGCATTGTACTATGTGTGCTCTGTGCCTTGTCACCTTCTAAAGTTGCCATGAGACACCCTGAGGATTAGGCACTAAAGCAGCGCTGGATTGCTTTCCTGCGCCACGTATCAACCTTATCAGTTATGGAGAAGTATAATGGTTGACTATTGGTTGGGTATCACTGATTAGCCAATGGAGTCCAAGGGGAAGGCGCTAGCGGCTTGATCCCTTGCCGTTGCGTAGACAGGGGGGGGGGGGGGGCATCTTCTACCGCATTTACCACAGAGAGTGCTCAGAAGAGTTATTTGGATTATTACCTGCAGCAAATATTCATAATCGTACGCAAAGGCAGAAAACGTTATTCCATCCGTATCACCTCGGCGTCGGTCCTACCACAACTAAGCGTTTTACAGTTATTACCTTCCACCACCACTATGTGGAACCAGCTACCCACTAAAGTATTTTCAAAACAAATATGGCTCGTCAACACCTTCAGCGGCCGTAGCACTCGCAAGCAACACCCTCAACACGCAATCAAGCAACTTGGTTGTCTTCTGATCTTCAGTACTCTGTAGCGACCTGGGGCCTTCGGGCCAGTCAGTGGTTATTCTGGACGAGGATCCTCCCTTTAGGTAGGAGGTATTAAATCAAACCATTACACGGAATTGCGAGTTGATATCGAAAATGTTTTATCTACAAGTTATAAAATATTCTAGTCAGAAAACTCGTCTTAATATACTTTATCGTCAAGTTTCTTGCTTCGCCACCAAAATCTAAAGATTCAATATAACTTCGAATAATGGTTGCAATGAAGTGACCTACTGTTATACACCGATACAAAACTATTTAAAATGTTTTTTTATGGAAAGCATAAATAGTTTTGTAATGTTCGATGAATATGAAGGATCACACACACCAATGGAGTTTGTGTTTGCACATTTAACCCTCGCTCGTACGGGATACGAGATTTTCGGGGATTCTAAGCCCATTAATTCGGCAGCCTGAGTCAGGCACAGAAAGATGACCTATTTACCTATTAGAATTTAAAAAAAACGTGTGTGTACACGCGTTAGAAGTTTTACTTCTTTGGCGTAAAAAGATAAAAATTATATTCTACGTTTGTAGAAAAACGACACTAACAATAGAAAAAAAATAAAATGTTGACAACAGCTAACTTCAGGGTGTCGGTTTTTTGTGACGGTGTGCGCGCACATCGTAAAAATTTACTCTCATAATTTTTCGCTAACGCGTCAAAAAAACTTCAATAAATGATTACGACACAGAAGTCTGAGCGCCACCGGTCCAGAAATCGTTATTATACGAAGATTATATTTATGTGAACAAACTTAACATTTGCGTAAAATATTTTTTGATAAAAATATATCTTTCCTAAACAACGCTTAAACGTTTCAGTTCATTTTCACACTGACCCGCAGATTCAGAGACTAGACTAAGCGATATTGATGTATAGAAATGTTGTTATGTCATGTTTAGCGCTACGTTTACAACTAATATATATCTACGTGTATCTTAACGAGAGATAGGATTATTATTTATTATTTCTAGATTGTTTATTACAACATTTATTATTATTTATTACTTTATTATGATTTAGAAATTACACCAATATACCCCAAAATAGTTGTCGGAAAATTCTGAATTCGCTGTTAGCGACCGGAAGGGAACAGGAAATAGCCACTAATGGCGGCCGCGCCGGAAGCGACTCCATTATGATATAGTGATGCTCAAATGATTACTTTAGATATTTGTTTTGCAAACTCGATATTTTATTCAAGGATACGGTGGAATTGTTTATTCTGCACTTATACTAGGTGGACTTAAATAAATTGTTTGAAGTAAACCATAAATAAGGTACGGGATACACGTATTCCTCTTTAGGAAGATTCCATTTTTATGGCCGACAATGAACGCGCGCACCGCTCTGATGCAAGAAGTTGGGATTCGTCGTTTAGATTGGCCAGGTGGATGTTCCAACCTCAATCCTATTGGGCATGTCTGGAATGTTCTAAAGAGACGGTAAAGATTAGTGCAACCTGCTGAACCAAACATCAGGGAGCTAAATAGAGTACATACAGAAGAGTGGGAACGTATTCCTCAAAACGTTATTAAAATATCGTGGAACGTTTGCCCGCAAGGATTCAAACTATTAACGATAATTTTGGCATGAGGTCACACTCGTTATAAGTTTTTTTTAACTTTTTTTCATGAAACAAAAAGTAAAAAAACTTTTTGTCTACCAAATCGTATATGCCGTGAACAACGGTTTAAAAAAAAACATCAAACATTAATTTAAAACTGCCAGAATTCTCTTCACGCGTATTAATTGACACAGTTATAAATATAAAGACAATTAAATTTCATTTCAATATTTGAAATCCTTAGCTTTGTCTTATCAATGAAATTATAGGTATTGTAAACACGTAAATTTTCTAATATACTGACTGTTTGGTCCATGTTTAAAATCTATTATATATTTAAGTTTTTGTTCAAAGATTACTAAAATTATTTGCATATTTATCCAATAGTACCGTTGTAAATAGAAATGGATGGACGCTAATCGATGAGATTATTAATGGACGGTAATGACGTTATTGTGACAATGCAAACACGTTGAGTGGCGGAAGCTCTTGATAGTGCTGTCAGTGACTTGCCAAATAGCTTAATTTGGCTATATTAGACAAATTTTACCTGTACTGTGGGCTTTAACTCACTTCTTATACTTTACCATAAATTATTATTTATTTAGTTACGATTGGCTCAAGATCGCTTATTAGCGGTAAGGGCGGACGTTCCCTAAATTTTTCAAAATGTTTAATTGATAAATGTGACGCTGTAGCCTACATATATGATTATATTTTTTCATAGACCCCATATATTTTTTTTAAAGTAAAGAAGTCGTTATAGATTCGCGGGTAATTAGGAATTGTTTTAGGGAACTAGAATTATCAAACAGACACAAAGTAGTGGCTGAAGCAGCCTTATTGAATACTAATTTTGCGTTTTAAATATATTTTAATAGTTTCATATTAGTACGCCTAATGCGGCGGAGTCTAAGCGCTTGAATAGGTGACCACAGAGGCAGGCAGAGATGTCACCTACGTTTGAGGTCCGAATGTTTTATTCCATAAGCTGTTAAAAAGTAAAAAATTACTTTTAGGGTTCAAATCTGTTTATTTATTCTCCTCTTCTGTGATAATATTGTTTATTGCAAAAAATATGAAAATCTTAACGCTTGAGACGGTATGCAATCAGCCAGGTTATCGCTTGAGAGTGTGCTGAATTTTGATAGACTTGGGGATATTTTTTCCAAACGAAATCCATAAAATTATGTAGGATTTTTATCTGTAGAAGATCTAGCCTATGTTAAAGAATAACTCCAGCTAATATAAAAAAAAAAACAGGTAACTTATAATTAAGTAGTTCTGACCTATTCTACCATTGGCTTCAGTTCACTCTCATCCCTGAGATTGTAGGCTCGATCCCGGCGTGTACCAATGGACTTTCTATGTGTGCATTTAACATTCGCTCGAACGGTGAAGGAAAACATCGTGAGGAAAACGGCTTGGACACAGGACGCTGATCACCTACTTGCCTATTAGATTCACAAATGATTCTGAAATAGATATATAAAATATGTAGAGCGACTGATTAAAAAAAATTAAAAGTATTATTTATAACATTACATTAACAAAACACACACATACAAGTTCGTACTCAATTATTTACAAAGCTATGTCCGTCGAAAAGCTTTGATTGAATGTAAATGATAATAAGGTAAACACTATAATGACATTCATTACCGTGCTCGGTTAAGCTCAATGACGTTAAATGAGCAAAACCACAAAATACTAAAATGGCGCTCGCCGCTTCACCATTATATTGATTTCGACGCCATTAAAACGGGCCGGAAATTAAAAAGAAATAAAAACATACAGCTTTCCCGCGCGCGCCGAACTTCACCCAATTTGTACGTTCGATTTTTGAAACGAGCAATACCTTTTTCGGCTCAAACTATTTCGACCTCTACTCTCTTTGGCCAAATTGTATATTCGTTTGGTGTTCATTTTGACGAAATGCTTAATAATATTGCCGTTTAACACGAAATATGGGGAAGGTTTTATTTGACGTGCCTTTATAGTCGGGGTGATATGATTATTATATTATCCGGCGATAAACGGGAACAAAAAAGATATAAGCGGCATGTGGTAATCATCTCTAGGCGGGATTATTGGCTTATTACAATGTGTCGTGCTATTATCGAGTGCGTTTCTGCTAATTAGGTTTGTGACGTGTACGGGGAGCATAAATCACATCGCCTAATCAGAATATGAGATGCAAATGAATGTAATAGTATTTATCCCGCTTTGATATCCGTGTATAATTATTATTCTATATTGCTTTTTATTTGACAAATAACTGATTTTAGCAGAGATAAGTGTTTAAACTTTGTAAAGAATAACATACCTGATTACAGAACGAAAATTTTACCAATTCTTAAGAGGCCGGCAACACACTCGCGAGCCCTCTGGCATTGGGAGTGTCGATTGGCGGCGGTATATCCTACCATCAGATGAGCCTCCTGCCCTTTTGACCCCTGTTCTATAGAAAAAGAAAGAATACAAGAAATGCGGTTTACTGTTCTCTAACATTTTCCGACTTTTACAAAAATATTTAAAGTTTCTAAAAGAAACCTGTATTTATCGTCTCCAGGGCTATTTATGGTCATGTCATTACCACAGAACCTTCATCCCGCTCAACCTTCTTCCCAAAATAAAACGCAAAAATAACTCTGCTGTATTGTGATTGTAAACCAGTGATTGGTTTTTGGGACTTAGAAGGATAACCGTTTGCTATGAATAAGAGGAACCACTGCTGTGTCAACATATCATTACCATATATATATATTCTTGGTCTCCGGAAAGCGTATGTTACATATGAGCACAATAACCATGCATTTATTTATTTATTAGATAAATCTTACATGTAGAAACAAACATTACACAGCCTTTAATATCTAAACATAGTGATAGTTATTAAGCTAACAGGAATCATACAAATATGATTTAAAATACAAACGATAACTTAAGGCAAAATAATCTGTGAAACTCCAAGAGAGCTGGAAGAGGTTGCTGTAATTAATAATATTTTTTTGTTCATAATTATGAATAAAAATTAAGTAGGTACGATATAAAAAAGGTTAAATATATTGAAAAGAAGTGCTTAACAAAATAATCTTATGAAAACACGCAAAACACATTAAGCGATAATGTTCGTAATGGACAAATATTTGCACATCAATATTGATAAGGTTTAGGAAAATTAAAAGTTATTTTATCGTAATGGCTTAGCTAATCCACGATGATGGATTTATTTCATTGTTTCCCATTAACTGATAAAGTGTTAATAATAGATGGCGCTACATGGTATTGCTTGTGTACAAGTACGACTTTAGAAATGGTAAAATATATCAGCCCACAGACTATTATATTTTAACTTAAGATTTAACTATATTGAACTTGGACATCATGGCCTCCTTGCCCAAAAGAGTGCAGGTCGTACATACTCTCTTGCCTCCGACAATGTTCGTGGCCGAATGTGATGTCGTTGATCCACTGGAAGATGGGACGTGCTTTGGTATATGCTTCTTGTGTGGAGACGTTTGCTCCGCCTCACCTCCCTTGGACAAGCGGAAAAGAAGAAGGTTTACCCATGGTACAAATTTTAACCTTATTCTAAAATGTCCTGTGCTCACGGCTACCAGGTGCGAACTGAAGCATTGAGTTAATACGGTTAGCGGTTAGCAATCGTATGAAAGACCTTCAGGCCGTACCTGGATGTTTTCTGCGAAAAAAATGTTCGTAAAATGTATTAATAGGATGTAGCGTAAAACGAGAGCCGCGGGATACCTACTAGGCATGTTGCCTGTAAATATTTAAAGAATATTGTTGGATAAGTGGCGCTGCCGGCTTCCCGTGTATTCCACAGCACCATCAAATTAAAACATACCTGATGTACCAGAACCAAGGGATCCTTTATAAACATAAAAAGACACTTACTATATACATTTATAAAATCATCTACTTTAATATGGCATTAAATATATTGTTGTTTAAAGAAAAAACTTTTTCAACGGAAAAGTTGTGTAAAAGTTATTTTAAAAAAGACAATACTATATTGTTGTTGTCATGTTTTTTATGACATATTAACAATCCTCCTAAAAATGCATGCTTTTCGTATTATATGAATTTTGCATTGTATCTTAGTAATATAACTACAGTTTTATACATTCATGTTTTATTCAATGTAGAAAAATATATTTCAAAAAATTAAGACAATGAACTAACCTCTAGATGCCTATTTCCTGTTACTGGTAATTAGTTTTATATAATGTGATTAAACAATTAATTTGAATAATTTTTAATAACACATTACATTAATTTAAATTTGGATATGAAATTTACATTAATAGTAAATAACAATAACATAACTCGTAGCTCGCCTTTCTTAAATTAATTTATTTGGATTTCATTTATGCTGATACTACTGTCATCTAGCGTGCAGTAGCATCATTGCAATATAAACAATGCGGTTGTTATTACTGTGGTTCACATTGATCACATCAAGGTTGTCGCAGTAGTATAAGACTTAAGAACTAGATGGCGCTAAACACCCTCTAAAGAATTTCTTTACTCTGTCCTTCCTTGACATTGATAATATACCAAAGTCGTGACATTGACGTTTAATTGTATGCTTTATTCACAATGTGATCTACAGCTAATTTCACTTCGGTCTAAATTGTTCAAATTCTTCGTATTTGTTTTTTTGTTGGGAACCAGTCACAGTCGGTTGTCGAGTCGTCGACCGTAAATTGAAACAATAGAAGTGCGTTTATTTACAATTTATTGATCGTGTAATAAGTGAAACTAAATGAGACTGTTCCTAATAATAACAGTAGGTTACTTAAGCATTGTAACTTTTTTACAATATAGTAAACGTGTGAGATAAATTTTAAACGTATTGAGGTGTAAAGTGTGGCAGAGCGTAAACTTTCTCGTATTATCAATTTCGCGGTATTTCGACAAATTCGAAGAAAATGAGTTGAACAAACTTTTCACCAACTTATTACAATTATTTAGTTAAAGTAGCATAAGGAAACACTTAGCACTATGACTACAGACAGATTTCACAAGTAAGTTGAAATTTATCTATCAAATTATTTAGTATTGATATGATTGTGTGATAAGATATGGCCTATTAGGTATACTATTGTATTAAATGTATACTATTTCATATAAATGACTAATTTTCGCTTTACTTAGCTTAAAACAAATAGCATGACAACCGTTACCATCTTAATATGAAGTACAAACTTTAGACACCATAAGACTATACAGAAAACATAATTTTTAATATTGTTTTTGAAATAAACAAGCACGTTTTTTTATTGCTCTAACTTTTTCCACTTTTAGAAATGAATACCACACACCATAATAGTAATCATGTTAGTATCGTGTTTTTATGAGTACTTGGAAAATCACTTAAAAACTAACTTATCCATGAGCAGGTAATTAGAAGAATCTTTCTATTTTAGAAACCCGTTCCGAATAGAAGTTTAATGAAAATTTATGAAGCAAAACTTACTACTTACGTGTAAAATTCTAAAATGTATAAGTGTAAAATAATTTTAAGCCTTGTATTCTACGTATAATATTGAAAATACCATTCAAAGGAATCATACCATTAAAAGCCTTATAAAACGTGGATTAAAGTTAGTGTCGTATTAGACTCCTTGGTTACAACATGGTTTCCATGGTTACAATGTGATTTCCATGAATAAAGAACTAATTTTAGTCCACGGAAGTACTATTTGGAATTTAAGAATTTGACGAAGCCAATGGTGAAACGCGACTTCGACGGTTATCTTAGGTAAAAAAGTGAAAAGATTATTTGAGTGTAAATACATTACCTATGCGTACTAAATTCATAAATATGGAATGTGTTGACTCGCTCAAAATTAGGTGTAAAGACCACCTATAAATAATCGATATAATAAGCTCAACTGTATTGACTTTTAGTACACTCTAACAATGTTTTTAATTATTTGCATTTCCCCTATCATGGACCAACCGAAGCGTGAAGGTGCAGGGCAGGGTATTGAAGGCATGAGTTCCGTGAAAAAATACAAGGATAAAGTAGCCAATTTAAATTAAAATAAAATTCGTAGTAAAGTTGATTTCCGACCAGCGATTACATATATATGTCGCAGTAAAGTAGTTAAATCAGAGAGTTAATTGAATCTCTAGACAGTTCATTAAATGTAGATATTCAATAAAGACGTTTTGATTTAAATAAAGCAGCGTCGAAACGATTTCGACTATCTGACCGAAAGCTCGCATGTTGATTAACAATTTAAAACAAGACTCCGCCATGATTATTTAGTTTTTTATTGTTATTTCGGTGTGATCGTGAAGAACTGACAGCTTGGAAATTCCGTGTTTTGCTTTATTGTAAATGGTTAGGTTAGGTTAGTCTTGTTGCCTAGGAACGTTTAGGAAACTCGTTAAACGCTTCGTTCACTCACTCGTCTGACGGAACTTTAGCGACTTGATTGAATATCGATTTTTAATTAACTGGACTAGAAATTCAATTAACTCTCTGATTTAACTACTTTACTGCGACATATACACATATATCACCTATATAATAATTTCACTGATTAAACCTCAACAACTGTCAAAACTTGACGATTGAAATTCCTGTCATTTCGGGCTATTTTATTTAGCCGTCAAAAATTACAAATTTCGAATATAATGTATATTTTATAAGTTCTAAAACAGTATGCATGCTTAAAATCACAAGAAAATATAACGTTAGAAATGACAAGCAAGGAAGAAAAATATAGGCAAAAATAAACGGAAAATTAAAGTAAATCTGAATAAAAACTTAAACTGACCAGAATAATTCAATACATTTGCAACAATTCCTTTTACTTCTCTTATAGGTATACCATATCAGATGATATTTGAACTATGATTATAAAGAAAATATGAAAATCCATCTCACGGTTTGCCCAGGGTGAAAATCACTTTCACTTACATAATATTACATACCGACTTTGAACAAACCGAAGGTGTTTCGAAGCGTATTTGTTTGGTTTATAATGACCACATAATTCACACCGGTAATGCAGGAGACGGTTGACATGGTCCATGTGGACTGTAATGGTTCAACAACCTGCGCTCGCGTCACTCAAGTTCATTAACTTGATTATAATTCACGTTAATTATTATTATTAAATTAAGAACCGAAACTTTTGAACTGGACTTAATAACAATTGACAACTAAATAACAAATTTTGTGATGAATTCTTTAAAAATGCTTCTTCATTATGGATTACTTTAGTAGATAATTATATAAAAATATAGAAATCAAAGATTAATTACTTGATGCGAGTTTCATAGTCACATTGGACGCTTTGGATACAGAATAATTTGGATGGAATAAATTCCCATATGTATTTTCAGAAATGCTTTGAAGGTGTTTAATTTTTTAAAAGCAACCTTTATAGTGTTGGAAAGTATTTAGACGACAATTATAAATAACTTAACTTCTCTTATTATTATGACATTTGCATAGCGATTTTTATTTGGCTGATTGCGGTGTTTTTGTAATTAACAATTTATTATTATTATTATTATTATAGATTCACTTTCATATGCCTTGGAACATTATAGTTAATCTAAAAAAATAATCAAAGGCTTCGTTATGGTCAAAGCACATTGAATTTACGAATTTAATGCGATTTCAATAAAGGCCATCCTTCCGGTTTAGGATTGATTTGAATCTATTTGACATTGACGTCCCAAGCTTACGGAATTTATTTGTAAAATAAAATATCATTAGAATAGAGTGCACTAGTGCATTAGTGTTTTAAGATTAAATTATATCTATCATCATCAGCCTCTTGAATGGTCCATTTCCTCACTGTGTATACTGTAATATTCAATAAAAAGTATACACTTTGATACGATTGAATATGGACATTTAATAAACTGTCTAGAGATTCAATTAACTCTCTGATTTGACGACTTTACTGCGACATATATAAAGCGACTCCTTTGAAAGAAGAAGATCAAAACGGACTAATACCGAGTTATTGGATAAATGTACCTCACCAGAGGAATACATTTTTTTATATAATAGGGGGGCAAACGAGCCTGCGGAGCGCCTAAAAAGGGCAGTCATCGCAGCCCATTGACACCTATTTTTAGTGGGTGCGTTGCCAGCCTTTGAGGATGGAGTACGCTCGAATTTTGAAGAGTTGGAGGTCGTATCTCTCGGGGAAGATCTCTCGCTAGTTCGAAAAAGAAAATGCCTTGTGAAACGGACTGTGGAATATTTCCAGCCATCAAGGTGATGTTGGTGAAATTTAGAATGATATGGATCCATGGCTCCAAGCCAATGTTTTTTTATGCAATAGGTCCAACGCCACTCGATTTCATTATTTTCACACGGAGTTTGCTAATGAACCGACGATTAACTCCAATTCACATGCACAGTGAAAGTTATTATTGTTCACAAATACCATGCCTCAATTTTCATACTTCCGCGTTTTATGGTCATTTTATCTATGCAATTCGCACAAAAATAGCATGTTAGGTATGTATGTACATAAGTGTTTTTCTCCTCAATGGATTTATTCCCAGACGAAGTCGAAAAACTAAGACTTTAATTATATAATTAATTATAACAATATACCAGTGGCGCTACAACGTGTGTCAACTACACTGTCGTCCTATATATTTTTTGCAAGTATGGAGTGAAAATCTTTTATTTGTATCAAAAAATCTTCCAATTTTGGTTCCTTTCAAACATTGAAAAGTATTTTTTCATCTTCTTCAAGTTAACGGCACTGAGACGCTTACTTTAAGTATACGAGTTTATCTAGATGATCGCATTAGACATTCGGTTCAAAACATAAGGTAGGATTGTGGCCAAACGTCAGTCCAGTATAGAGAAAGAAAAGAGAAGATGCGTAGAACTAAAGGCACTGATATAGCCAAAAGAGCACATAAGCACAAATGGTAAATCCCGAAGAAGACATGGCCTATTGGGCAAAAAGACTTGGAATAGAGGCCCAGGACGATTCGGCGCAGCGTTGGACGGCCTCCCACTTGGTGGCCAGGTGACCTGTAGTGATGAAGTAGACAGTAGACCTCGAGAGGCTGAAACTAATGAATGAATAAAACTCAATCTCTAAGATTTTTTATCAATCATACTTCTCGACAGACGCAACGATAACCGAATAGAGTTACGGCTTTTATGTTTATAATTTAAATAAGTTTTGAAAGAAATTTAACTAAACGTATACATAATTCGTTTACGTATTTATAACCCGAAAAAAGTTTATTTCCTAGTTACTTACTACAACATGAGCCGCGGCGATTTCTAAGGTTTCATTCATTGGACGAGTGTAATCCTTATTGAACACGCAATGTAAAGTGATATATTACAATGATATTGTGTGTCAATTTTTTACTTTATTCACTTTAAATCACCATTGCGTGTATATCAGTTGTTGCGATATTTTATGTAGTCCATCTTGTCAATGTCATCAAGAACATCAAACGAAAGTTTTATCCTAATAATAATTTCTATTTGTATTACACATTACTGTGATGTTACTTTGCAGAATAATGAACTAACTCATATTATTTTCAGTTCAATGCTGTACTTTCTGACATTAATACTAACTTCCTCGGCGATAATATTAACGTAGATTGCTGTATTGATGACGTAAAATCCTTCAAAATTGATAAAATTATCGATGCAATCAATTTATCAATTACAAACCCACCTATTATCACAAATTACGAATTTATGAATACAAAGTATTTATATAAAAGTACCAGATAGCGTTTAAACAAATGTCTGGGATGTTCTTAAGACACGAGTAAGATCATTGCGTGCGACCTACTCAAAACATCAGGGAGGTAAAAAGACTCATGGCTTCTTGCAGACCACCACTTATACTTGGGACGTGTACGTCAGTTTTAAAGAATTAATCAAAAAAAATATTTTAAAAAATTTTACACGACGTTCTCTGTATATATGTCGCAGTAAAGTATTTAATTCGGAGAGTTAATTGAATCTCTAGACAGTTAATAAAAAATCAGCTTTATTTAAATCAAAATGCTAGCAACTTGATTGAATATCGACATTTAATTAACTGTCTAGAGGTTCAATTAACTCTCTGATTTAACTACTTTACTGCGACATATGTATATAATATACAGACTACGTCAAATAATTATATTTCAGTTCTATATTAATTTCTTTGAGCACCCGTTTTGGTGCAAACCGTTGCTCTCCCATAAGGTTTTTTTTTTAATATAGACCGTGTATATGTATAGATCATGTAAGCTGTGAAACCTGTGGTAAGTCATAGTAAGACAGTGTTTTGCAAGGTGATATTTTAATGACAGCAATAACGAAAGTGTGTCGAGTTTTGTTACATTAACACTTATGTCAGACCTCATGTACTACATTCCACTTTCCCGTGCTGTTATGATAATGTAATTTTCGTGTTCCTTGTGCCTAAAGGCGATTAGATTATGAAGAATCAGTAATGGAGATTATCGACTTGTTTATAATATTTAAATATAAAATAATATAGGTAAATAATAGGTACCTACTTTATACTGGAAACAAAATTGTTTTGGCGCTGCGTAGAGATCTCTCTACATCTTCTACCGCATGTACCACGGACAGGGTTAAGAGGAGTTGGATTTGTTCAAACTAATGCCTGCAGCTGAGTTTCATTATCGGACGTCAAGGCAAAATACAAAATACCATCCGTATCACCTCGACGTCCGTCGTTCCACAACTGAGCGTTTTCTAAGGCACTTTTTGTCGCGCACCACCACTATGTGGAACCAGCTGCCCACTGAAGTACTTCCGAACTAATTCGACTTAGGGTCCTTCAAGAAAAGAGCGTACCGATTCTTAAATAGGCCGGACGCACTTGCGAGCCTTCTGGCAATGCGTCCTTGGGTGGCGGTACCACTTAACATCAGATGAACCTCCTGCCCGTTTGCATCCTATTACACAAAAATAATATTATAGCCGTATGCAACTATTGTTTTAGTACTGGTCAGTTTTGATAATATTTGAAAGAACCATATCATTAAGAAAAACACTTTGAACGGATTGAAGCTATGTATTATTATTAAAAACTTATAATTATTTACATAATTTTAAGAACCATATCAATTTACCTAGGGCCATCCTATATATTCAAGCTTAGAAGTTATTCACGACAGACTCAAATCAACATATGACATGCCTTATTTTAAAAGTTTGGAATTCTTGTCGAATCGTTAATTAATGAAATATCAAAGTATTAACAATATTCTTAACCTACATACTAATAATAATAATTAAATATGGATAAATAGAAAATATAATTAATTTAAAAAGCTTGGTCCCTATGGCAATGTACCTTTAATGCTGGCAGCATTTTGTCACTGCTTTGCGATACTTATTCCTTGAGCGCCAGCTCTGAGGTCACCGGCCTATCTACCAGGCGCCAACTTCTTCTTCAATCAGAGCCTGTGCATTTGATGATCAAGTGTCTCTACCAAACGGAACATTTAATTGTTGAGATCATTATTGTTATATTAAATCTTTTCAGAGCAGCAAAGGATGGCCTCCTTGAAGTACTGCGAGAGGCAACACGTAAAGAATGCAACAACAAAGATGAAACTGGAATGACTCCAACACTCTGGGCAGCTTTCGAAGGTCACATTGAGGCTTTACGGCTGCTCTGTGGTAGAGGGTAAGTAATTTTTATTGATGTATATGTTTCACTCGCCTAGATGCCGATTTCGTGGTAATGAAAAGTCTAAGTCGGATTTTTTACTTTCCTTCAGATTACTGATACACTACATTAATAATCTAATAAATGTACAAATTTTTTCAATTCGTTACAATATTTACGTAGAATGTACGATATTAATAAATGTAAAAATTCTCTACAGGTATTGATAAATTCTTGATGCCAAGTACGTAATGACAGTATATTTTTTATCAGTCCAATAAATTTAAGCTTGATATAATTTGTTAGACATCATAACAGAAATTCATATTGCAAAACTTTCTCCTATAATAGTGAAGAGATTTATTAGTAGTACTTAAGTGCCTAAGAACTTCCCTATTATATCCCACAATATTTGACGTGGTTTTGTTTTGTGGCAGCAAAATAATTTCCTGTTTTTAAGTTCCGACTCAGGATGGGCATACAATTGCCCAAGTGTACATTTTTTTTGGAGATATAAATGCGTTCTATATTGTACCTTTTTTCTATCAATAGTTTTCACAGCCACGCTATGGTAGATTCTTTATGGATAATTTTTACACTTAGTTATATTATTGCATTTTTATTGGGGATCCCTATTTATTCCCTGAAAATGTAATATGTCAGTCAGTGAAAATGCAGCTTTCTAATGGTGGAGGAGGTTCTTTAATCGGTCCAGTAGTTTTTGTGTGAACATTACAAACATTCATACAAAATCACAAATGTTTCCTCTTAGTATTAATATACATAAGAAAACAGTAATAAGCGGGTGTAAAATATTTATTCTCTAAGAAAACGTTATATATTAGTATAACCACAGAATTTTTATAAAACATAATCTTATCTCTCAATATCGATAACAATGTGCAAATGTTAATGTGTTTCCTATCAGACATTTATTACTTTTAATGGCTCCAACTCTGACGAATGCGGAAAAATATCAGTGAAAAGCAATAAATTAGACTCGGGTAATATATATTCGTAGAGACTGAGGTTAAGATTGAGAAATGAGACAAGACTAAGTGTGACTCCTGAAGGTCAAAATTGTATGGGTTTTTGTAATCTTATCTTAAGGCTGTAAACTCACCGAGAGGCCATGGCAACGAAAAAAAAGGTGGTTGAGGTTTGGAGCCCGGCTACGTTTCCAAATTAGCAACGTTGCCAAACCGTCACCAAGTGAGTTAACTGGTCAGTTGGCAGCTTAAGCGCTAACGACTCAGACTCTTACTGTTAGACCTTCGCCCAGTGTGTACCCGTAAAACAGTTTCGCGCTTTTCAGTTGTTACTTATTATACATAAATAATTCTGAACACTATAAAAATGTTTATTCATTTTATAAAGTACCCCATGCTTAGAACAATGAATCATCTAGAGTCATGTGTTCCTGACTGTAAGAGTTACACATATAAAAAGAGAAATCCATTGATATATTGGTTCAAATACCCGATAAGGAGAAATTTCTGGAAATTTTAGCTTTAGCGTGTGACTATTATCCTGGAGGTCCAAGGCCCGGCTATGCACCAATGGACGTTTTATCATTTTAATATTTTATCTATGTATGATAAAGGAATGGTGCGAAGAACCATTTAGTTGAAGGCGTGTGTCCGGCCCCGAAGGACTTTTACTTGCATGTTAGATAATAAATGATGAGAAAATATGACGTAAGACTGTTACTTAGTGTATTAAATAGCACGTAAACAAATTTGTATCTAATCATTACAATACAATTACATATGTCACAAATATTCATTATCGCACAATAAATTATTTCCAGATAATTCTTAAATAAAATATAGGCAGTTATCACTTTTTGAATTAAGTTAATAAACGAAGGGAGTGTTTCATACAAAAATTATGAATTTTACAAATACCTTTCACCAAAGTTTTAATTAAAATCAACCAACATACATAAAACTGCTTTTGATAACATAGAGAGACATAGTAACAATTGATTTTTACCTATGGAATTTAATAACGTTATTGAGTACGTGCTATTTTTATCTACTTTTTCCCAGTTTTCTAATCAAAATTTTATACATAGTTTATCAATAATAGCGCCATCTGGTTTTTGCTAAACTATCGCATGGAAATTATTAAAGGTGTTTCAAAACAAAAGAAAATTATTCCTGCTTTAAATAACCACGAGGAGGGCTCAAAAAATATGAGATTGATCATAATTCCTGATTTCTATATTATGATGTTTACAACACTTAAATACAATTATATAAATTTTTAATTTGAAATGAAGTCCATAATCTTTTTTTGGTAGCGACTTCAGTCTATCATTGTCATGATGTCAACATTAACATGACTTAATAAAGTTTGAAAGAAGACGGGAATGCGAACTTGATGATATCAAAACTTTAGGTATATCTCATTTATGTATTGACTTATGATATATTGACACTTGAGATTATAAAGAGTAGGGAAGCCCGGACTGAAAATTATCGCATGTTGGCGTGCAAGATTCCTTCAACTTCAAATTACCGAGGGATCCAATTAACAATGATTTTGTATTTAATTTATGTAGTATTTTTCAAATTATCGAGAGTCCACTGTACTAAAAAATCCCAATGTGTGTTTCAGTGGGGAACCAGACAAATGTGACTATTTCGGTAATACAGCTCTACACTTAGCAGCGGCGAGGGGACATAAAGAATGCGTAACATTTCTCGTCAACTTTGGCGCGAACGTATACGCCATGGACGTAGACGGACACACTGCGCAGGAGTTGGCGGCTATCAACGGCCGGGACGATATTCTACGATTCATTGATCAGGTCACTGGGAAGCTGGAGAATAATGACAAGTTAGATTTTATTATGCATTTGATTTATTATAATTAAAGTATATTTTTTAAAAATCTTGCATCTCAAGTCCTTCATAGCCAGTCATATATAGCTAATTAACACATTGTAGGGGTTTGTATAGCGTAAAATTGGTAGCGCCGGTCGTTCTTCCGGTGCGCAATACAATATTAGCTGCTAGATTATGTTTGATTCCCTCCACACATACACAACTAGGCCCGCAACATAAGCGGACACCAAAGACTTAATTTGAATTTCTGGGATTAAAATATTATCTTAATACTTTGCAGGGCATTTGAGTTAATGATTATTTATAGGAATTTTGTTATATTGAAAGACTCTAATGTCTTCTAATTGGGAACTATACAGATTTCGAAGCTTATATTTGTTTATCAGAAACTCTGTTTGAATAGAGTGAATGATTGCCTGCTAATATAGAACGTCGGGCCAACTTGGTTACACAACCAAATCACAAAACTATACAGTTAATCGAAGAGTTAGTATGTACAATACTAATTTATATACTCAAACAGTATTTAAAGTTTATAAAACTATTTTAAAGGAAGAAAGCAAAATCGTTAAAAGAGAAAGCGAAGAAAGACCACGAGAAACTACAGAAGCAGTATCACAAAAGACAAAGCAAGGCAGAGGTTATGGCTGAGAAGGAGTTGAAGAAGTTGACAAAGGAATGGGAGAACAATTACACAGAAGACGTGACCACGATGCCACACCGACCAAGCAATGTTTTAATGGCTCTTAAGCAAAAGATGACCAGGTCCACCAGCCAAGGTGAGTCACCACGGGAGGCAGGTGAGGTTTAAAGTCCTCACACAAGGAAGGCTTACTTGTTTGGGTAGATGGCAAGTTATACAAACCTGATTACAAATTATTATAATTCGTAATTTTTTTTACGAGCGTGAGTTGGAGATTACGACGATATGATAATGACATTTTGACATATGACAGCTGCTAATATTAATTATATTCTGACATAGTATAGTTAATTATATTTTCTTGTGTCTATTGGCCGAATGAGATTAGTTAAAATCTATTAATGATTCGAATCATGGCTGTTCCAGGTTTTACACTGGCAATTCGACGGTAGCTGATTATGTTTTTTAAAGAATGGCTACGTTACTTTATAAAATATTAAATAATAACGTTTTTACGATCAATATTCATAGACCGGATCAATGCGTAAAATCGTAATTAACATAGAAGAATGGAAATGATAATGACTCGTGTACAAAATTGAGCGCCGTGGAAGTAAAATTATTAAGCCTGAAAATATTAATTTTAGGTAATCTATTGGATGAACAGCCACGTCCCACTTACAGCGCTCTGGTAGGAACAGTGAGCTCAGGCGTCCGTGGCCGCGGTGCTGTGTATAAGAAAGCGTTGGCAACCAAACTGAAAAATGGTACACTCCGGAAGAACAATGTCAACGATGACTTTAAGGTAAATAATATAATAATGGTCACTCGGTCTATACAAAAATTAATAATTATATATATTAGAACAATTAAAAATCATTTTCATATTTTTTTAATTCATGAAAACTCTGTTTTATTGTGCTCTTATGCATGGGTGATTGTGAATTTGTGGAGCTCTGGGCTATAAGGGGGAAGTCCCCCGTAATTACATCACGAAATTAATTTCGTAACATTAGTTTTACCTACAGTTTCACGTGTAATTTAATATTTTCGTAATGTATGCATTAATTTCATGAAATTAGTTTCGGTCCCTTCGCGATTTTTTGGTGAAATTAGTTTCATGAAACAAATTTCATGATGGAGACGCCACTTGAAACTAGTGTCGCGAAATCGCTTGTGCTGTTCAGACGTGTGTATTTTGATGCCACTGTGAATTCCTATGATCAAAGAGAACTGTATTGACGCTGATAAAAAAAACATATTTTTAAATAGCATACAAGAATTATTATTATATAATATATATTACTATATTACAGTTGTATTTCTTGTAAGTTTGTGATGTTTTCCCAAAGACTCGATAATATCTTTAGATTCAGAACAGAGATGTTGTGTTTGCTTATTTATCATTAGCACTTGGTGTGTCAATACTACGTTCAAATATAAGATTACCAATACTTTATTATCATTGTCTCCTTACGCTTGTTAGTACTAGACAGTACTAGTAGATTGATATTTTTTTTCTATTATAGCGACGCAGTTCGCAGTTTTTTTTAATGTTACCTGGCTTTCATAAATAATATACGCTCTTAGGTCGGTGAGGTGGAGGTGACAGGTCGTCGTTCAGTTACGTCACTGAGTGGAGTCCGTCGCGACTCCGAAGTGATGTACGTGGGAACATTCGGAGCTGGGCCACAGCAGAGAGCCAATCTCGCGCAGGTCTTCACGCCCACGGATCAGAAGGCCACGCTTACCAGGTATTACTGAAAATATTTAATTATTACTAAAATATAGCTCTTTTTCAACTTACGTCTGAATTCTTCGTTGAAATCGATTTTTTTTGTTAACACCATCACAACCCATTTGGTATTACTTAGTTAAAGGTATTGAATATTTTTTATTGCTTTTTTTCCTTTTGTAAATGTTTTAGCCTTTATGTAAGTATTGTGTATTCTTTGCTATATTTTTAGTGTAATTCTTTGTTTTTATTACGAAATAAACAAATATTGTTAGAGATCAGTGTTGGCCTAGTGGCTTCAGCGTGCGACTCTCATCCCTGAGGTCGTAGGTTCGATCCCCGGCTGTGCACCAATGGATTTTCTTTCTATGTGCACATTTTACATTAGCTCGAACGGTGAAGGAAAACATCGTAAGGAAACCGGCTTGCCTTAAGAGATCTAAAAGTCGACGGCGTGCGTCAGAAGGCTGATCACCTACTTGCCTATTAGTTTAACAAATGATCATGAAACAGATACAGAAATCTGAGGCCCAGACCTAAAAGGTAGCGCCATTGATTTATTTTTTAAATAAATATTGTTAGACCCAACTATTCGTCGTTCCTAGCCATTTTAGTACATTCAATACGAGCCACGTGGTGATGATACCACGATGAAATGGACAATATTATTACTTTGTACTCCGCTATATGTACTTATATATTTTCAAATATTAATATATATAATTTAAATGATGTCTTCAGATCAGCAAGTCAGCCCGATTTCTTGGCAGCGCAGAACGAAGATAGCGGGATCGGACAAGAAGTATTGTTGCAGGAACCGGCCAGCATTTTTGATAGACCCGGCTTCGGGAGTGTGGCGTTTAGGTCTGTATATCACATTTTTCATGTTTCTAACCTTCTAATAGCATCATATGTTCAAAAATTATGCCGTAAGCCAATTCTTCCATCACATTGGTAACGTAAAAAAACAGAAATATATTTTCCTTCCAAAATTATTTACTAACTTTGTCGTTGGTTTACGCAAGGTAGCCTCTCGCTACCACAATTGATGTAAAGATTCGTAAAAAGTTTATTCGTGTAAATAATTATTAAAAAACCATAACGTAATTGGTCCCTTGGTGCAATGAATTTTCATGTCTTAATATAAGAGTCTTACCTCCAACGTCGATTGACTTCACTCTTGGGCCGAGGGGTTCAAATGTACAGGCGTTAAAGATGGTACAGGTGACCGTAAGCCGGTGCGCTCAACAAATAAGTATCGCAATACAGCGAAGAAATGCTGCCAGCGTTAAAGGCACACTGCCACAGGGACCAAACTTTTTTAAATTAGTTTAGATTTTCTTGTTAATTATTTTAATTTCTTTGTAGGTTAAGTAAATTGTAAATTAAAATTGGACTTTGACCTCCTTTATGAATTGTTAGGAACGGTATTAAATGTTTGTATGGTGTATTACCGGCATAAACTAATTATTAAATGCTTATAAATATTTTTTTTTTTTAAATACCGTTGTAGACGATCGATAACAGCGACATTGGGATCTGTCCCGGGAGGTGAAGACGCGTCAATTGGTTCAGCAGGTTCACTCGCTGCGAGACACGTGTATCTTCCCAATGACTGGAATTCTACGCAATCGGGTAAGACACTTGTATTCATGAATAAATATACATCAGTGAGGCTAAAACCTTATTAGGTCTGGTCCTGAAGTTTGTATCTGTTTCATGATAATTTGTCTAATAGGCAAGTAGGTGTGATCAGCCTCCTGTGCCTGACAGACGTCAACTTTTTGGGTCTAAGGCAAGCCCGTTTCCTCACCTCAGGATGTTTTCCTTCACCGTTCTTATTCTATGTGAAATATTCTTGATAGGATTTATTTAAAAAATCCAATTACCTACATTAAAAATCGTTGCCGCATTACATTACTTTCTGCCACAGGAAGCTCAACCATAACATCAGATGAAGAAGGCGAACCGGAGGAGACCGGATATGCGTCGCTTGAGCGGTTTCTCACAGCTTGGGGCCTTTCTCAATACACGCACAAGTTCAGGGAAGAGCAGATAGACCTCGATGCGCTAATGCTGCTAACTGAGAGCGATCTTAAGTCCCTGGGATTACCACTCGGACCCTACCGGAAGTTGGTCACGGCGGTACAGGAGCGGAAACAGGCACTCTCACATCCGGGACCTATGGTAGATACGGCAATTTGAATTATATTGATGCTCATTTTGTCTTTTGGTGTTTTAAAATAAGAACATACACTTTACCAATTTAAACCGTGTTTCTGATTCTATTTTCGAATGAAATTCCTTTTTTGTAAGTGAGATATGGTGAATTGTATTTTCTCTGAAATGTGTGATACTTGGATTAACTTTTTTTTAAATTACTGTACAAATTTTTATGACAGATATATCGTTCTCTTTTTAACATTATCCGAGAGAAAGAGAGGTGGTGTATGTGACCATATGTGTATTTTATGTGCGCAATCGTCGACTAGCCTCTTATCAGTTTAGTACAAATTATCAAACATATGTTCGTTAAATAAATAAATTCGTAAATTTCGAACTGATTCCGCGACTATAGATTTATAAAGTTGAAAATACGCAAGCACTAAGCTTGCTCCTGATCATAAAGATCACGATTCTGAATTATAATAATTACTTTTTTAATTATGAAGTTTGACACAAATAGAAAATAAAAAAAAATTAAGAAAGTTATGTATTCTTTTTCGTTCTGTTTGAAACACCTTACTATATAAGATTTAGACTCAAGTCTATAAAATCTAATGTGGTCTATGGACTTTGTGTGTTTTTATACTTTTATACAAATTGTGTTGTGAATAAGTCATTCCTCATTGTATGTGATAGGTGAATCATTCCATCCATTTATGGCCATATAATGATAATAATGTACAAAATTAAATGATAAAATATAATAAGATGTTTTATTTACGACTTTTCCTTCCTTTTATTTAATTAAATCGTATAAGTATCGAGTAATCGTATAATCGTAATAGTGGTTGCCTGGAAGATCTCGCTTGAAAGCGATAAGGCCGCCAGTTGCCCTCCTTTTCATTTAATTATGTTCAACTTTTTATATTGTAATGTAACGAAGTGTTAATAAATAAATAAATAAATCGTATTGAGGTAAACGGAACAATCGTTTGTCAAATACACGTGTCAAAATGATAATGACAAGACGATCTGACAGCTGCAAATGCATACATTTTCTATAGATTACTACATGAATGTTGTATGAACTGAATTGTATGTTCTTAATTTCGTCAAGTTCCAAATACAAAATGCTGCTTAAATATTTTTTCATACATGTTAAATGCTTAAACCATCGATTTTATATATTGTGTCCTTAAGCGACTTCTCGGACTTCTGAAATTAAAATATATGATTAAAACTAGTACTACTGACTTTTAAAAAACTATCTTGTGGTCATAGTCTCTGTAATAAGAACTTGATATGAACACTCACAGTAAGGCTTTTTCTCCAAACTTAGTAGGATAGGATCTTCGACGAACTAACCGGTCCAAAGCCTCTGAGGCTAGAGTTGAGAAGTATATCTTAATCCGCTGGAATTACTTTGTTGGTGCGTTTCAGGGCTTGACGTCATCGCAGTGATTTCTTAGCGCTACGCTAAACACTAACAAATATATTACATAAAATAAATTTTGTACCGTAAATCAATCATGATTTATACATTATTTATTATTTTTAACTATTAAGGTAACAAAAGAGAGAGCGACTATATGAATTACTATCTAGCCTATACACTACGTTTACATAATTTTCTACAATACTAGTAAATAGTAATATACTGTTATATCTATGTTCGTACTTCGTGTGTCCGAAATACCGCACTTCCACTTACACTAGTTGTAATTCAAATAGCTTAATTCTCTTTACTTAACGGGAACAAGACGCCCTTTGTATCACGAAATTGAATCTGAGCTAAGGCAAACCGTTTAACAGTATTTTGAGGAACTTGTTATATTGAAAAGGCGATTGCATTTCTATTAGCCAGTAAATTTGTTTGTAACTTATACATATATAAATAAACTAATTTTCTTCGGAAACAGTCAACTATTAATAGGTTTGAATTTGTATAAAAAAAAGTTTAGTAAAGAAATCACCTCCTGAGAATATCACAATTATTTAATAATATACAATTTTTACCTAATAATAAAATTTGTATTATGTTTCCTGAGACGTCCGAGGTCCATTATGAGAGTACATCGTTTCCGTTTCCGCCCAAATCGCTAGTATCCGACCCCTTTCTATCACGTGTCACCGCCGCCAGCGCCCAACGTTTGAAACTGGAACTAACTTTTTTACCGCGCTAAAGCAAGCCGCCAGAATTCTTGTTTATTGTGTGTCTCATACACATCTCATAAGAGAACCAGGAAGAGCTTGTTTGAACCTCTGACGTCTTAGGGAACATAATACAAATTTTATTTTTAGCTAAAAATTTTATATTATATTTTCCGTTTGACGTCCGAGGTCCATTATGAGAGACGTGTTTGTTATCTCCTGGTGGCTTGTAAAATTATATAATGACTAAAAACGCAACAATGTGATTTGCATTATTTATGTCCGATAGAATCATGATGAAATAAACAATACAAGCTAATTAAATCCTAAGCTTTAGTATTATTTAATAAACATGATAACAAAATATTCATTGTTTATAATGAAGTAGAAAACTTGGCTATCATTAAGCGGCCGAAAGTACTGAGAAAGACTTTTCTAATTGAGTCTGAGCATTCTCATTATTATTATCAAGATTTCGACAATAATATTTCTCAAATGTACTTGCATGACGCCAATTTGATTTAGTAAGAATTTCATTTACGCTTCGATACCTGATTTCAAAAAGGTTTTCTTAACCCAGCCTCAAGTAATTGTGGGCGTAGCTGATTTTATAGGATCTCTGGCTGTAATAAACAAATTTGTCAAAGAGCCTCACCTATTATTAGATACAGTTATGAGTGTCCTAAGCCAAAATTAGAATTAGAAAAGATAAAAACGTGCAACTTGATTGTCTATACCTTCCTGTATCTGTTTTAGAACTGAAAACCGGATGCAAAGTGATGGAATCGTTATCGGTAAAATGCTGAGGTTCGCAATGCAAGAGAGTCATATCATGAACTCTGCGCCCAGAAGCCAATAAAATTATTGTGGCTGTGCGTTTCGAGATATGAAATAAATTTTGCTCATCTAGTTTTAGGCTTTTTAAATAATTTATAACTACCCTCGCATCCCATACTGGCAATGTTTGCGCGACTGGCCTTGCTATAGATATTGCTTTAAGGATATGTTTTGCTAATTTATTAGATGAAATTTTAACATCGCTTTGAGTCTCACAAATTGACGGTATGACAGATTTGTGGACTAAAATAGATCTATATGCCAGATGATAATTTATAAATAGTTTTGCTAAGTATCTAGCTACATCAGGCTTCTCCGGGAATCGACAGACTATATTATTTTGTGGACACCAATTTACCAAATAAATACCAAATAGGAGCATATGTTTTCCTTGTTGAAGCTCTCCAACAAGACGAAAGAAGTTGTTTTTCGTCTCGTGTCTAGTTGACTGTTAAAGATTCCCAGCCAAGATCAGCTTCCAACTGTAATTTCTGCACTTGAGGAGGAGGTTGACCAGTAACGGTATTTATCAGGGTTTTGTTCACCTTGGGACCATGTTCCTCCTTAGTTTTTTTTTATGTCGAATACAACAGTTTTGCTATCGCTTTGCAGGATTACCGTCGAGTTCTTTAGGATCTCGGATGTCAAAGAGATTGCTGCTACCACAGCGTGCATCTCCTTCAAATTGTAATGCCACTCCATCTGACTTTCAGTCCAAGAACCTTTGAGGAGTTTATTGTTGACTAGCGCTCCCCATTGTAGATCCGAGGCATCGGTGAAAATGTAGTTCCTTGCTTTGTTTCGATGTGAATCGGTGTTTTGTGACTGAGGTTGTGCAACCACCATACCATGTCTTGTTTCACCTCCTCTGCAAGAGGACTCGGGCAAAGAGGAGATCTTCTTAATGCATTGCTGTGTAGCTGCAGCGTTCGGCAATGCAACCTTCCCCGGTGGGTGATAAATGTCGCAAAATTGAGATACCCTACTTGAGGGTTCAATTGCCGGCTGACAAGCGTGTTATCAAGCACTGACGAATTTTGATTACTTTCTGCGGGTAAAGACTTTGCATTTGATAGTGTCCTACGTGATACCCAGAAAATCGATCGACCTAGTTGGAGTGCATATCGATTTCTCTAGATTTATGGTCCTGCCCAAGTTTTTCAAAAAGGTCATGGCTATGAGAAACTGGGAGTTTAGAATTGTTCTGATGAATTGTTATTGTTGTAAGTAATCGTCCAAGAAAACGATCACTCGTAAGCCCTGACGGCGTAATAGCTCGGCTGTCCAGTTTGTCACAGACGCAACCATTTTCGGAGCTATAGACAACCTAAAAGGTAGACACGTCATTTGAAAGAGTCTTTCCTCGTAACTGATACGCAGAAAACAACGAAACACATCTTCACCATCCAATGGCCCTTTTGTAGGAAATTTGGCGTTTGGTGGCGATGAAACGGATGAAAATGTTCTGATTTCATGAACTGATTTAAGTATTTCAGGTTGAAAATAATGATAAAAAGTGGACTTCCACACACACTACATTCACACTTGTGAACGACGGCGTCAGCGGCACTGGCTCGAATATATGGTCTCGAATCATGGTATTGATTTCCTACGATATCGCAGTTTGAAACAGGCGTTTGCAACTTTTTTAGAATTTCCCGCGTTGGTAGTAGTACTAATGACGGTTTTCGATTGAAAGGTATTCGAGCGGAGCTTATTATTTTTAGAATTGAAGAAGGAGATTTTAATTTCGCCCGATAGTTCTCTAATCAACCGCCCGAAAAGCCCATAGTCACTTGCGCTTGTATTTATTTGCTCTGTTATATTTACGCCCCCCTTTTTATTTTTTTCGTGGTCATGAAGTGTGTTTTTTGTCCCTGTTTTGAGTTGTATTGGTTACCAGGAAAGGGCTTTTGACTGACCTGAGACGTTGAAGCTACAGGCGATTTAGAACGTATAGGTGATTTAACGCGTATTGTTTTAGGTTGGTACCCGCGAATTCTGGCAATTTTGTCATACCACCCACTTTTTGTTCAGGATTAAATTGTCATAACTGTTCGGGATTAAACATGTATTCTGAAGAAGGGGGAATTTTATCCAAATCTTCTCTAACGTGTTTTCTTTTTAGGTTTTTTTAGCAATGATTTACGCTTGCCGCAAATAATTTGTAAAACATCGTGACTAACGGCTTTATACTCTGAAGTTTACCAAAATATTCTTGCAATTTATCATGTATAGCATTTGAATTAAGTATGACGTTCGACTGCGAAGACCACTCTTAAGACGCTAAGTAACGCCTTATTGACAAACTCATTTTCAGCTAAAAACGCGTTTGATAAGGCCGCAAAACTTCGTTCCATCAGATACAACTTTAAAAATCCTCTTGGAACCTTAATTCTTCATTAATTTTTAAATCAGTAAAAGCAGGAAAAACAACCTGTTTCGTCGTCGTGGCCATTTTTACCGTTTTTTTCATTATCACTTTGCACCAAAACCTTTTTTGACTGGTCTCTATCATTAGCCATTATATATATCGTAAACACCGAGTTCACAAATTTACGTAATAAACTTGAAAATAAATTTTAGGTCGATATAACTTTAAATTTACTGCTTCGTTTTGAAGTTTTTACTAGCTAACTGTGCTTGGCGAAAAACGACGCAACAATGAATAAGAATGCAGGCGGCTTGCTTTAGCGCGGTAAAAAAGTTAGTTCCAGTTTCAAACGTTGAGCGCTGGCGGCGGTGACACGTGATAGAAAAGGGTCGGATACTAGCAATTTGGGCGGAAACGAAAACGATGTACTTTCCTAATAATAATGGACCTCGGATGTCAAACGAAACACATAATAATATAATATAATTAATAAGGGATATTTCACTCAATCTGTAAATAAAAATACATAAATGAATTTTAATCTTTTATTTTTCAAAATTTTAAATACAAATAAATGGAAAATATTCTACACCTCGATAAAAATACATTCTAAATTGATTAATTTACATTGTGGATCACTTACGTCTAATCTATGCATTGACTACTCAATATTTCAAGAATATATAAAATTATAATAATTATACGAATATTGGAAAACGTACTTTAATATCTAAAAAGAAACGTCTCTTTTCAGTCAACTCTACTAGATATTCAGAGATAAAAGAATAATATTTTACAAGATATCATATTTTATCTATGGGTAAAATGGGTGTCGATATCGAACTATGCTTAAGGATATGTCTATTCTAATATTCATACATAATTATGAGCATTTGTTCGGAAATTGGATCCAATCATCGTTCACCCTTGTGACGAATTATCTTAATCTAGTGATTTTGTTACAGTTATGGCGGAGTTCACGTCGTCATACTCCAAACATTCAAAACCTTTACATCTAAATTCTTAGAATTTGTTCGGAAAACAGTTAAGAGTTTCGTAAAGCCGTGCTGCATAGTCGAGTTCTTTGCGAAGACTCGACCAAAATAAAACGTGCCAATAGGAATAAGTCAATCGCTTAACCAGATTCGGGCCACCCATGAGAGAAGCAGTGTATGATTGTTTTGATAGACGGAGATTTAAAAATGAAAAAAATTACAATGGGTGTGGCGTCATACACTGTAACGGCATTCGTTCGAAACTCATAACCTTCAATGTATGCGAGCATCCGCGCTAGTACATAAACGCTAGGAATAAATTGTTTTTGGACTGTTTCTTCTTACACTTCCACTTCAGGCGGTTAAGCCTGCAACCGTCGTCGTGGTAGTACGCGTACTCCGGGTAAGGGATGTAGGCGCCGGTGACCGGGTCCATGGGGACCATTATCGGGAGATCGGTCATCGAGGCCGGCCGGTCCTCGTACGAGGAGCCGGAGTCGTACTTGGGGTCCGCGTATTGGGGACTCTCCGTGTCGATATCCCGACTTTGGTTGCAGACCGGGAAGCTGCGACTCGTCGACCTGGATCGGTTCATGGGCCGGGTCGACGAGAAGTCGGTCGAGATCTGGAGGCTCCGAGGCCTCGCGGAGGAGAGGTCCGCCGAGTTCTGGAGGCTCTTGGGCCGTCCCAGGGTGTCCGGGGGGGTCTCGTCGATACGCGAGAGCGTGTGCCGTTTGACCGGTCGGTAGACCTTCCGTTCGCCGAGTCGGGGTCTTCTGATCTGGCGGTGGGAGTTGAAGGTCTCGAGAGTGGAAGTGTGGGAGGGGGCAGGGTTGCGCGCGGGTGCCTGCGGGGCGGGGGAGTTGGCGAAGTGCGCCTCTTCCCTCATCTGGTCACATGCTCAGTAGTTGTAGGGCCCGTATTGGGAGCCGTGGTAGTACGGCCCCGGGTACGCCTGGGGGGGAGGGTACCCGGCGTATGCGTATTGCTGCTTCTGGGGGTACACTGGAAAACCGCAATACGTTAGTAAGCTTATATAGGAATATAGTGAATGAGTATTGTTGTAAAATAATTTGTTTCCTTTGACATTACTAATAGTTAACCAAAAAACTGCAATTTCTTGTACTGCATTATTTATATCAAGTGCCATTTTGACAGTTGTCATTGACAATTTTGTTACTAAACAACTACTGTTATATACCTTTCATGATAAAAATTACCAATGGAATAGAAAATGTCAAAAAACATGAAATAATAAAATAAACGAACCCAAAATTATGTTTAACTTTAACAGCATGCATGCACCCTTTAACACATCACCAAAAATATTTACAAAACTGATGAACTCAATTGGCCAAAAATCTGAAACTATTGTTTTATTGATTAAAATGAATGTCAAGGCCTTAAGCATTACCGGGCATTAGGTACTGCATGTTAAGTGCTTCCTCCCGTTCCCGTTCGCCTCTCAAGCAAATGGCCGCCGACGAAAACAAAATGGCGGACATCAGAGACAGACCCACGCCGCACCACGCCACGATGTACGACCAGTCGTACCAGATACGACTGTTATCTCGTAATATCTGGTTTATACCGTGTGTCGTGTGCGTTTATGTATAAAACATTTGTGTAAATGTATTTTTATTATAAATCGATAAATGTGTAAAAGATTTCGTAAATTATTAAGAGTCGTGTATTGAGTTATGTACACACCCGTGTTAATCAGTAAGCGAGTTAGTATTGCGTAAACCAGATATTAAGAAATATAGCGAGGAGCGATTATTTGGTCGCAGATCAGTCGCCAAACGTACGTTTCGGAAGAAACATGAAAAGAAAGAAAGCATTTTTGTTAGTATTTCTTATTAATAAGATTAATTCTTAGGGTAAAATATTCCGTGTCGCTTAACACGAATTAGTTTAAATAAATAAAAATAATAAAAGGAATTAAATAGAATAATTATATAAAAACAATAAACAATAAAACAACGAAATTAGACCGTTTCAACCGCCAAGCGTTAATTCAAGTCACCAAGATGGCGTCCAATATGGCGGCCTAACCTGGCATTATGTACTGCACGTTATTCTGCTGTTCGCGCCGTTTCTCTTTGCTCAAACAAACAGCTGCAGAGAAGAAAATGACGGAGCTCCCAAAGGAAACGCCCACAGATAACCAGGCCAGGATGTATGACCAATCGTACCATACCGAGGAGTTGTCTTTCAATACCTGTTGTTTACATAAGTGAAATCCTACAGATCCGATAACCATACCTTAAAGCATCGATAGCCAATTATACTCTGTGCGGTAAGAAAACCGTCAGACATATACACTGCAGAACCAAAACTAATTATCATAATAAACAGATATTAATAAAAATTGGACTAAATTAGCAATTGGCATTTTATCTCAGCGTAAAGACGAAATTAACTTTAATCAGATTTTTAAAGAAATGTGTAAAATAGTCAACCATAGCATATTTAAAACCAATATTTTTATGAAGGAGTTTAAAATTAAAAATGCACAGGTATTCTAAGGTAACTTAAGGTTACTTAATTACAGAGAGTACTTGATTCATAGGATACTCAAAATTTTAAATTCACGCAATTGTTATAGCAATATGGTTTTAAACTGATATTTTAAATTTAATATTGGCGTAATTATGTTCTTACGTTAGGCCATTGCTGGTAATATTCCTCTCCAACGACTTTTTCCTTTTCGTAGAACTCTACTCCGTGCCACAACGCCATTGCGCCCGCGGACAACAAACCTGAAAATAGTAATTATTTGTCAATTGTTTTTGTAGAAAATAATACGACTCAATACAAAACGACTTTGACTTAAAACTATATTCGATATTCCGTATTTAGGACACCGATTGAACGATATCTTCCATAATCTGTGGTTATAATATTTCTTCGTGATTCGAGTGCCATCTAGCGGTACTATGTGGACATATAAACCCCATCGCGCGGTATTCTTATATGTATTAAAATAACTACCACAAAAGCAATCTTTATACAAGAAAATACACAATATTTATTCATAAATAACCTAAAAGTCATAATATAAACTTACGGTTTAAGATATTTATTTCTTATTAAGAACGTTGCAACATTCACATGAGAAAATGTTCTAATACAATAGTACAAAAGTATAACAGCGCACTTGAACTCTAGGACAAAACACGAAAAGGTTTATGTAGTGTCGTGTAATGTAATCATTTACGTTAAATTATACATATTATAGTTAATTATGTTTATATTTAAAAAAAACACGTATAAATAAAGATAATAAGCGTTTATTTTAATAAATGATCACTATCGGTAATGTAGCAAATATTGAAAATTATAACAATGGAGTACGTCCTGCCACGTTGGTCGTGACCATCACGGCGTGGTTTATCAATTTATTGTTCTACATAGGTAAGGAAAGAAAGTTTTACTTTATGGTAAGTAGACACAGCTACTTTTGAATTAATATGCATAATTACCGTTAAAATTAACTGGTGATGACTGACTTTGATACGAAAATATAAATATGCTTTTTTTTGATGAAGTCATTACGAACATAACGTAAAATATAAATAAGAGATCCAAGGTAAAAACATGCAAAAGTCTTTTGAAGTTAAGTCTTGACACATATCACTGCCTTAAGACACAATTTGTGCGAGTCGCAAACTCTCACATAGGATGGGTCCAACACAATGTTGACTTTACTTACTACTTTAGACTCTATACACATTAATTAAATTATTTATGCTACGCGTCTATATTAATAATAAAAAAATTTATTCAATTTTAAATAGTAGTAACTAATACCAACTAAATAAAGTATCTAGTTACCTAGCTAGCTAGCGATATATGAATTTTGTTACAACTTTTTTGTCATGAATAAAGATTTAATTATTATTAACTAAGCGAAAAAGCATCTTCCAAAAAACTAATTCTATAGCTTTAATATTCATAAAAAACAGATTTATAAATGCTTTAATAACTAACTTTTATCAAAATATTAATATATTAAGGCATATATGTATACGTGGGTAACACTGAAAATGTTCAGAACTGGCCAGTTAGAAAACTTTTTTTTAATTTCAATTTTGGAACTCTTTGGTTACCTAATGTAGTGTATTGCATTCATTTGTCATTTGTTTTTGTGAATTGGCGGCAAATCTAAAACTTTTGTTACACGTGAAAATGAATCTAACGCGAGAAAATTTTCGGTCAATGATTTCATATGACTCTCGTTGCGGGCTTCCTCAACAACAAAGCTATGATTCCCCATACTTTAACCGACGACCAGAAACACCTTTGCATGGACTGGTGAATATATGACTATGGCAGGTGTCGAAATAATGAGTCATTCGCCATACAGTACTGACCTGGCGCCCTGCGACTTTCATTTATACCCAAGAACTAAAGACAAAATGTGAGGTATTCGTTTTACGAGCCCTGAAGATGCGGTGAAATTGTATGAAAATGCCATAGAAGAAACCCCTAAAAAAGGATAGGCCCACTGCTTTTCTCAGTGGTTCCATCGAATACGACGATGTGTAGAGGGTAACGGAGATTACTTAGAAATACAATAAGTATTCGAAACTTTCTACATTAAGCCGTTTTTCATTTTCTAAACATTTTCAGTAATTCAGTAGTTTCTGAGAATCTGAGGCCCAGACCTGAAAAGGTTGTAGCGCTATTTTTTTTAACATGTTCAGTGTTACCTACGTATAATGAATACTTACAAGTGACAAGCATTAGAATAGCTGTAGCGGTGATGTTTCCGGGGCTCCTCTTCCAACAGCCAACGACCCCGGTCCAGAAAGCGATGAAGAGAGAAAGGAAACCAACCATGAACAATGCCACCGTGGACCGGGCCATGTGCAACCTGAAATTATTAAATAACTATTAAATATACATCAACCCTTGTAATTTGATCGTTAATTGAAATATTGTATGTTTATTTTACTCAACATATATATTTATGTAATACAGCTAATTCATATTTATTATACTAAAGAATGCTTAAAAAAATATTTGATCAATGAAACTTAGATCTTATAATCTAGAATTTAGTATGAATTTGTACGTTGTTATATTTTTTGTATAAATAGGTAAAACTGTGGTTTATGTTTGAATGTGTATTCCGTTTTTGGTTTTTGTGTATAATGTAATTGTTTGAATATTGTTTAATGAGTAGCTGTAGGAATACTTTAATAAAATAAAATATACAGATTAAAAAACGTACGATTAATAATTTGTTGTAGTTAGATGTTGTCTAAAAGTTTTAAATGTATGAGGCGTTATAGTCTGTGATTATGCTAAATGTAAATGATAACAAAAATGATCTTGTCCTAGAACTGTTTTTTAAGTCGTCCATATATTGTACCTATAAAATGTATATTTATTATTTTTTATACCTGTTCATAGCGTCGTCAGAAAGTCCCCTGGTCTCGTTGTTTTCGTCAGGTATGAAGTAATCCACATTGCTGCAGTGCGTCTCCACGGGCGATAAATAGATCTCAACTGGAATAAGACATTTCACCAATAAGTTCATGATTATCAACAAGAAATCGAATGTTATGAAAATAAATAATTTTATTAGTTTTGTTTAAAATATATATTTTATTGATAAATAGAAAATCTAAGTTTTAAGTGTCTAATTATGATTTTCACATTGCGTTGGGTGGTAGAAACTATTTATAGGTTGTAACATAAAAGAGTTTTTAGTCAAAAGTTTTTATACAATATTTAATTTAAAATCCTAACAAAACCTCATTTAAACTTACGTTTAGTTCAAGTGTTGTCATATTTTGACATATTATAAATATATTAACAAATTTAATAACGGAATTGACTCGATTTGAGATAAACGCCGAAATTTTACCATATTGTAACAAAACTTAAAAACATTAACGGTAGATTGTAATCCGATGACATTTAAATGTACAAACGAGTCATGTTGCAATATTTGTGCGATTAATCAAATACATATCAACCTAATAATTGCAACTTCATTCTTTGCTGTTGCAAGGACTTACGAAATAGTGTATCCATTCTATAATCTACTAACCGTACAACCTTCTATTTGAACTAAGTATATATTTATTTCTCGTAAAGGCTTGGGGTAGATTTCTGACGAGGTATGTCTCAGAGATAATGTAAGAACATTTATTGTTTGATGCATTATTATAAAACTCATTTGTTAAAAATTGATGTTTACGTCTATTTATTTTTTAATATATGAGTGAAATTCAAGTGTTATGTATATGCTTTTTGTAATACAAATCATTCAGCTGGTATTTGATTGTTTGTCTATTATAATACTACAAAGACTTTCAAATCAAAGCGCGAAAAAGTACGAGCGAAAATGACAGTTTACATTACGTTTGACATTGACGATAAATTATTTATTTACGAATACCCAATTATTGAGTCATAATGCTTACGAATAGTATCCGTCTGACGCAAACATTCCAAGAATGCATTATTAACAAGAATCCATTCAAAAATTAGTTGTATAAATGCATATTTGACCTTCCTTCTCTGGGGTATCGGGGTGGATCCCTGAACGGGGCGTAGTATAATTAATTTTGTTCTCTACTTCTGTGGTTGTAAGGACCCTAATAAATCCTGTCACCAAAAATTTTGGCCACAGCAGGTGAATGTTATAATTGCCAAATCATCCATGTTCGGTGGTATGCTTGGGATAAGTAGAACCTCTTGAGCTACTTTTAAGCGGGAAAACAATGAACGATCTCCCACTTATTCTTTCCCCACCATGCAAAATCTAGCCAAGTTACGATATGTTACTAAATTAAATATTATAAAACGGATATTTAACATCCGGATTACTTTAGTTAATTGCATGTGAAAATTGTTAATTAAACTTTGCGTCAGTAAAATACGTAATATATTTATTAAACTTTCAATTGTGTTTTATCCTAAATTTGATATCGACTTTATTTGAACATAAATAAATATATAAAATTTTGTTTTATATACAAAAAAATACTTAGTTACTTCAAGGTTTTTTTAATCCTCGCGTTTTGGAAAAGTGATTTACAGGTTTAAATGGTTTGACGAGAAATAAATCATGTTATTGTAATAAACTTAACTGGCCAAACGAGTTTCGTATGTCGCTCGTGACGTCATTCTACAGGACGAAACTAGATATTGATTGCAAATTAAATTTATAATTGCTTTCACTCGATTCTGATTTTTCCTTTCCAAACATTGAGGAAGTTATATCAGAATGACAATAGCCGCTTTGTTCGGTAATAATGCATTTAAAAAAATATCTTTTAGATTGATCATGTTGAGACCTTGCGATACTAGGAATTAATGACTGTAATAATCTCGTAAATTCGCAAAACTTAGGCGCTTATCCGGTTCTCAAGTACGTATAAACGAACTCATAGTGAACATATATACATTCGAGCGAAAAGTAATTTAAATAAATAAATAAATTTCGACAATATTTCTCCTCATTTAAAAGGTAAAAAAGCGAACTAACTACATATTTGCCTCTTAGTAGAGAGAGAACGGCAGAGTTGAACAAAAATTGTTTCGTATGTACAATCAGATACATTCTAAAGATAACTGCATTGTGGAACCCACTTACAAAGGAATGCAGGACTCCGCTTGTTGCATTTGCATAGTACGTTGAGGTTTCTAATGTCAATATTCTAAATTTTATGTCTATTGCAGTATCGATAGTTGTTAGTTTGACAGATAACATTATAAAGTAAAATTCACTGTCGAGATTTAGCGCGAAATATGACTTTATGTAAAACCAAGTTTTTGACATATGTCATAGTTGGCGCTATTGTCTTGACAATTGACGTTTTGACTAATGCATAAAATACGTACGAAGAAATTTTAACCTATAACATTAAATGTTAGGTATTATTCTACCATTTTTTACTATTTCTTTTGATATATGTATTATCTACTTTTAATAGAATTAATATTGTTCTAGTTCCTTATTCAGAATTAGCACTCCATTGGCACATTTGCATAACCAGTTTGACAATGGACAATGAGTTTATAAATAAGACGATACAATACATTTTAGTAACCTAATTATAGCAAGTAAATGACCTGTGAAAAAATCTTTTTTTTACTTAAATTATATTTAAATTCTGCACCACGAGTTGTAAATTATAATGTATTCGTCACATATATATCAAAAATTATAAATTTTGTACAAAGTATTTTTGTCTTTACTATTAGGAAAATTATAACATGTACGTATGAATGTTTTAATTCTTGTAAGCTCAGCTTAGCTAGAGGGTTAGAGGTGTATTTGCCGATTTAAATTATAAGGTATTGATTGTTGTATAAGTCTTGCTGAGGATACCTAAACTCCAATACTAGCTATACCTAAAATTCAAATATACGCAACAGTCATCAAACATAATTAATCTAATCGCATACGATCACGTTTGAGACCTCGCCCAAATATAAGGAATTAGGTTACCCGGTAACAAGACGCCTCGGAGAAAGTTGCAAAGCGTCCTTGTTGAACTTAAACAGGTGGTAGGTACCGTTAATCACTTGTTCTATTGATTTAGATCTGGCCTAGAATTAGCCTAGTTCGTATGACATTCTAAAACAATGCTAATCTAGTTAACATGTTAGCCAGAAAGGTCTAATGCAAGTCTGACACTATTTTAAAGGCGTATCTGTTATAGCAAACGTAAACGCTTGTATTAGAGAACAGTAAATCTTTTGTCAATAGATGGCGCTCGTATGTTTTTTTTTGTTCCTAAAATTTAAATGTCGTTTTAAATGTCAACTGTAGCTAGAGTTTTTGACGTGTTTTGTAAATGTCATGATACACCTCAACAAAAAGATTTTCAAGTGTATTGTAAATGACAAGTTATATAATTAAATGTATTGAATAGTAATACATTTATTGATGATCTATAGAAAATAAAACCAGTAAATAAAATCTCTAAATTTTCTCTTATGTAAATTGTGTCATGTTTATTAATGTTTTTAATTGCTTAGAAAAACGATTAGGGACAGTGAAATTCTAAGGTTTCTTTAACATTATTTTTATAAAATGTTTAAATTAGAATTAACTTAATAAATTCATTTCACTCACTATATTTATTTATCATAAACTCACCCTAATTGTTAAATAATAAATTATTCGACTGTCACATTTTTTAAATTACATAATGTTCATGTTAACGATACCCTTATAGATATTATAACTAGCGTTACTTACAAATGTATTACGTGATGCCGTATTATTTACCCACGTCTCGCATGACTGCCTAGAAAATGAAGAAGGGTACTTACTACGTAATGGTTATTTCAAATTTCAATAATAATAACAATACATGGCAGGAAAGAAAGCAAGATGGCCGCCATGTGTTTTTCCCGCCAATTCCTGTGTTGCCACTTTCGCTACTTTCCGATATTTTAAAAGGTCCTAACGAGTAATTGTACGTATTTGGAACGTTGAATGTAGAAATACAAGTGCTGCGAGGAATGTTTAATGATTCGGCGTATTTCCTTGTTAAGAACTGCATTCTTGTTTAGAAATACGTAGTCGCAGTGTTAGGTTGTGGTTACAACAAAACATAACTTATTATAACCCATGTACCATATCACACATAATATAATGTCGTTAATATACAATTTATACGCTGTATTATAATAATAATGTAAGCCCAATAGTCATTATTAGATATAGCTATGCGGTGAGAAACTATTTTAAATAATTATATACTATAAACAGCGGTTTTAAAAAAACATGGGTAAGCGGAAATCTAGAAGATTGTATGACTCAATTATTCCGTACTCTACTTGTTTGTTGAACAGCTAACCGCAACTCATTTGGCATGTTCGAGGAACGGAATTACGGTAATTTGCGTAAAACGTTATCACACGAAACTGACAACTTTTTAAAACATCATTTTTCAATTTATTCGATACATTTGATTTCCAAAAATAAAGTTATATTATTTTCGACATATCCGAATCTATATTAGCAATTTTCTTCAACTTAAATTTAGAGATTAAGCTAATCGTTATTAAATAATTAAAAAACTATTTAAATACATATACGTATGTGTTGTCTTTGAAAACCAGTATTTGATATTCAATTCGGTTGTTTTAGCATTATAAGCTATTTCTATTTATTTGTGGTACATAATAAACGTATGTTTGTACAATATTGTATGGTATTTTTGCGTGAGTCTAAAACAAAGAAGTTAATGAACGGTTATGTAAACAAAGAGAATTCCTATGTAATGATAGACCATTGAACGCAGTGAACACCTGCGAATGCGGGATATTTAGTAATTGTATTAAATAATAAAACTTCACAATGATAAATGACGCAGTAATATTATCATATACTTAAATTTCATCATCATTTACTATGATTATTCCTCCTTTACTATGGATAGTATCCTGTTATGGAATTCCTTACCAATTGATATCACAGATATCTTTAAATTAATTTAAAAATCTTCTTTTTGATCATTTTGCTTCTGCTTCGTAATTAACTACTTAAATAAGTGATAACTCTATTAACCCTTCGATTAGCGTTTGTATTTTGTTTATTAGGATATTACTATTTCTTCTATTTTTTATTTTGCTTTATTTTAGTTATATGTTATTTTTTTATGAATATTTATGCACTTCTTGTACTTTACCCTCTGTAGGTGTTAATTTTTGTATTTACCATACTAGGGTTGCCTGGAAGCTATATCTTTGTTAGTGATAAGGCCGCCAGTTGCCTAATAACGTATGTCTTCTGCTTTTTACATGTATGTTTTTATAAGGTAACGAAGTGTAAATAGATAAAATATATTTTTTTATTTAATAGGAGGCAACGGCCTAGCCGTAGGCCGTAGGCCTAGCCTACTCTACCTTGACGTCCGCTAATGAAGCACAGCCGTATTAACCCGAACAACTCATCCGTAGTAAATGCAATAGAAGATCCAGAGAGAAAAATGATGATATGACTGACAGCGTTGCAGGATCTACGATATCGCTATAAATATTTGTTAATTTTACGTAGAATGTCCACAGCCGGGATGCTAACAATGTGATACTATTAATTACAGCTTAAGGATAACTACAAGGTGTCTGTTATATAGATAACAGACACCTTGTAGTTATCCTTAAGCTGTAATTAATAGTATCACATGCAAACAAACAATTGAAGTGACATCATGCGCCTCAAGTGATTAATATAACTCATGGCTGTAAACGGAACATAATATATGGCCTTGTATTCTAAATAATAAAAGTACAAAGTTGCTATGAAAATCATTGCACTCTGATATAAATAAAAATTTAATGTATAAAATGTTAATCAGTTTTTTTTTATAAAAGATTTATAAAGATTTTATTAGGCTGTTTTTAAATTGGGTCAATTTGCCTGCGGATATATAGTAAAAACATCTACTTCTATATATGAAACAGATGTTGTTATAAAAATAACTGTTTTGCCAGCAATTTCCTCAATTTACAAACCTAACCGATCATAGTGTATTCGTAAATTGTGTAAATTATTTCAATTTTCTTTGAAATGTTTTTGGCTCAATACATGGTGATTTAAAATAGTGGCGGAAAGCTTCTTGCCAGTTCTTCTTACCCGCTCTACGCCCTTGACTTGCGAACTGGTAGTAAATGTAAATTATAAGTGTACTTGTTACCTATATAAATAATGATATTTTGAGTTAGAGTTTAAATTATTTTTTTATAGGATAGGCAAACGAATTTACAGGACGTACATTGTAATGCATTGTACATTGATAATAATCGTTTCGCAACACCTGGCCCTGAAGAATCCGAACACATCTAGTGTTGTAACTAATACTTGGGCGGCTAGCGTACCGTGAAGGTGTAACTACTGACTATATTGTATCAAATAATAATACATAATAAAACTTTACTTGTCGAGCAACATTCATTAATCTGATATATAAAGTGCCACATTACGCTATATAAAAATTGGGGTTGGCAAACTTTTTTGATGAAAAGTGATATTGTTGTCCATGGATACTTCAGGCGTTTTCAGCCTTTTAATATTTGGTACGCTCGTTTCTTGAAGGGCCCTAAGTCGAATTGATTTGGAAATACTTCAGTGGTCACCTGGTTCCACATAGTGATGGCGCGCGGCAAAAACTACCTTAAAATCGCTCAGTTCTGGAACGACGGACGAACAGTTCATAGACTTATATGTTTCTGCATCTTATCGTGCGAATTACATAGACTTTCATAAGAAAGCCTGCTCCAGATATTGATTGCAAGTCGCTTACATAAGATCACAAGTTGTAATTATGTGAATGTAGGCTGAGCCATCTATTATTGCAATACAACGGAAATGCGTTTCTTTAGTAACCTCCTTGTGAATTTTCACCTGAAGAAAATCTCTAGTTTTGTACAATCGTCTTGATTCATATGATTTTCCAAAGTTCCTTATTATTTTCAAGTTACCCAAGAATCGGTGAATAAGAATGTCAGATAGTTTCTTGGAGTTGTTACTCGTTAATGGCGGGATGGATACGGCCGGATGGGATGTCGTTGATACCTTGGAAGATGGGACGGGCTTTGATGGATTCCTGGGAGGCCTGCCAAGTCTTTCCTCCAACTTCAATTTTGTTCCTTTTTGAGTAGAGACTCTTGGGTCGTGGGGTTCAACTGCACAGGTTGGCACCTGGTAGATAGTACCTACCTACCGGTGACCCCAGAGCTGGTGCTTTCCTTGATCAACGAATAAGTATCGCAATACAGTGAGGAAATGTTGCCAGCGTTAAAGATGCACTGCCACAGCGACTGCGACCAAACTTATTATCTTTATTAATAGTAATAATAAATTAAGAAAATTCTCTAATTTGGTCGTTATGTTTACCTTTTAATAAACGTTTTTGAACATTAAATTAATTTGGATTTGATTTGCACATATGATGATGTACTGACGCAGTAGTTGTATATTAATAATGTAACCTCATTTATTGCTTAAATATACTACTATACTATATACTATATACTATAAAAAACTACTATATTTTCTACTTTAACTTTTAAAGAGTAAATATCTCCTTCAATCTGTTCCATGTATATTTTGAGCAATTTTCTGGCAACCACCTATTTAGTTGTATTAAGACTTGTAATAAAAGTTTTGAAGATCGAAGACGGTTGTAATCAAAACCAACATATACATATTACCAGCTTTTGTGTATTTGGAAACATATTGTACACAGATACGCTATTTCTTATAAAATATTGGACACTAAATATAATAGCAGTCATTGCAAACAATTTTTTGGCAAATTAGTGTTAATATATATTAAGACGAGATTCTGAGTGACGAATTGAAAGATGGGCGTAGTGTGTACATACGAATACTAGTCCTCATAGGAGGGATAGAATGTTCCCGTTCCACAATCAGAAAACTATTAACTGTTCCTGTTATATTAAAGATCTCTTGAACTACCGTTTCTAACTTTATAGAGTATTAATCTCTATCAAGCATCGTCAACTCCCGCGCACGGTATGTTTTAACAGTCCGTTGAGTACCGTCATGTGTCCTTAATTGATCGGACTAAATATATTAATATTATTCATATATGTCGTAGTTACTTTAAGATTGTCATTTGTGTTTATACTTTAACGGAGTTTTTATAATACAATTTTACAAGAAAATTGGTATTGCGTATCAAAAGATAAAATATTTATGCTGTCTTTAGGTATTTGGATGTAAAATTCACAGTCTACTGTGTATTTTTTTAATTGAGCAGTGTGGCATGAGCTTGCGACTCACATCCTCAAAGTTTTAGGTTTGATCCCCGGCTATGCATCAATAGCCCTTTTTTCTATGTGCGCTCGTTCCCTTTAACGGTGAAGGAAAACATCGTGAGGAAACTCACATTGCCTCAGACTCAATAAGTCGACGGCGTGTGGCAGGCTGATCACCTATTTGCCTATTGAATAATAATTTAACACAGATACAGAAATCTGAGGCTCAGACCTAAAAAGGTTGTAGTGATTTATTCTATCTTCTGATTTATTTTGAATTTTAATTATTTATTTAAAGTTTTATCTACAATTTGTGGCAATACATTTTAAAATAAACAAGAATATTCTTACTTACACAAATTTTCATTAATACTGAATGTGAAACGTATATTATTTGTTTGAACCAATAAAAGTGCATTTCTTTTTATCCATTCCCTGAACTTGACCATTTGAACGTGTCCCATAAATGTCAAATGTCAAATGCTCTTGACAGCTACCGTTACTTCTTTTAATGGCATAGGAAGTAATTACGCATATCTAATCCGAAATGCAAATCCATTAGGTTTTTCAAGCAATTAAACGCAATACATCTTAAGGCAATACTTTTAAAAGAACAAATTCTTTAACCATTATCTTTAGTAGTGGAGGTAATCTTTTGAGTCTGGGCCTCAGAATTCTGTATCTGTTTGCTAGATGATCAGTATCCTGAGTTATGACGACAACTTTTTAGGTTTAAGGTACTCGGATTTCCTCACGATGTTTATCTTCACCGTACGAGTGTTAAATGCGCACATAGTAGATAGTTAGAGTTTCATCATCGGACGTAGAGGCAGAATACAAATTTCCACCCGTATCACCTCGACGTCCGCCGTTCCACGACTGAGCGTTTTTTGAACGCCCCACCGCTATGTGGAACCAGCTGCCCACCACTTCGACTTAGGTTCCTTCAAGAAAAGAGCGAACTAATTCTTAAAACGCCGGCAATGCCCTCTGGCATTGAGCGTGTCCATGGGCGGTGGTATCACTTAAGATCAGGTGAGCCTCCTGCCCGTTTGCCCCCTGTTTTATTTAAAAAAAACAGACAGTGCATAGCAGAGGATCGACCTCAGGGAAAAGAGTCACATGCTGAAACTTGTGTATTTCAAAGTCCAAGTCGTATTGAGTAAAATAATTTATATAAGGTGGTTCTTCACATTTCGAGATTATATTTCTGGGCATATGTATATTGGCTTTTCCTTGCTCGGTCATTGCAGAACCGGTTAGCATAGATTTCACAAAACATGGATGAGATTGAGAAAGTCTTAATCGCCTGAGAAAGATATTATCGGTCTTGTCATATTACTCATCTTTATCGTTTAGTTACTACGAATATCGTCACGATGTTTCATACGCTCCAAAGCAGAGAAATTTTCTTGGTTAGAAAGTAGGTTCATATAATGTATAATTTAAAAATTAAACTGCTAACTTAAATTATATACGAGTAAAATAATTATAATAAACAAATAACCAAAGATGGAATACATAATATGTTCAAATATTTACGAAAGGGAAAAATCAATTCAAAATGTTAAAAATACGTAATACCTATTTCGGCTGTGCTGTGTGATGGTGTGATAGTGAGGTATGTGAGGATGTGTTTGTGGGGTGTGCATGATGCAGGTGATTGATTGATTTTCAAAATAACCACGAAATATATTACAACAATACAACATATCTACCTAAGTTGTCCAACTGTAAAATGATAAGTTTTATTTATTATATAAAGAATATATTAAATCTAGTTAATTTTAAAAGGTGTGTGATTTGCATGATACAATTGCCCTCGCAATTCACACGTTTTCATTGCGTTGATTTCATGAGACGAATTAATGCAAGCTACAACGATTGCTCAATGTCCCCAAGGTGAAATATTGAGGCCATGTAGTTTGACTATATATAACTAGTAATCTATAACGACAGAAGAGAGGCTTTTGACCGAAGCTTTCATTTTAACTTCAACCAGTTCCCATGATAAATCCTTATTTAACGATGGTTAAATAGATATTTCTTCTTTTTAATTACAACACTTCAAAGAACATGAATGGGATGGCTGTTTTTAATATTTTATAGAAAAAACTAGTCTAGGACAAAGGTATGAACGCTTATGAAAAATATGTAATCACTACTAAATTATCGACCAAGAATACATTATTAATATTACAAACGACATCATTAATGGACACACCCAACATGGATGGCATTTTGACATTTATCTGTAGAACATTTTTGAGTAATTTAAGTTGCCACCTTCATACAACTAACGAAGTATGACGGTAAAGTGACCAGAGCTTCTAGAGGAGTAAACTGTCAAGTTTATTATTGTCAGACGGACTACGTCGCACTAAATTTATATGCAATTACTCTAAGACTTCGTCTCAGAAAACATTACAAAAACAACGTCATTATTATAAGTCAGTAGGATATTGTCAAATTTAAATGTTAACTCTTCCAGATTTGACAGGCCTTACAGTTTGACGGATGTGAAAAAGTTCGCGCGTAAACGTGTCTATAAATCCTTCTGTCTTGTCCCCAATTAAAATATTGAGGAAGGCCCCATACAATTCCAATTGTGTTGGGGCTTAGATAATTACTACCGTTGCATTCTATTAAATACTAATAGGCGTAGAGGTCAAGGTTAAAAAACAATTGAATAGTGACGGTTTTTGCTTACCTCAACAAATTTTGTTAATATCATTATATTATCACGGTCATATTACACGTTTATACCATGATTCGTAACCTGTGGGTTGGTTTTATAGCTGAATTGTATTGTCTATTCTACTGTGGTTAAAAATATTTTACATTTAGTGGGTTCGAAAATATAAACTTCTTATTACAGTGCTTCATACCTTTACGTACTGGTTTATAGATTTTCTCTAATTCATTCAATATATGGATATTGGATAGACAAATCTAAATTAAATATACTTAAATTTAAAATGCAGACAAGACATCTTTCAATCTTTCAAATATTTAGGTAACAATTTATAAACTAACGTAAGAACTGCCTTACTAACAAAGAAAGTAATTAAGTGTGTAATTTTATTTTTAAGCAGGATGCAAGCCAAGAACATGACACCCCAAAAAGTTTAAAATCGTTTGATCTCTTGAATAGACAGGATTTATTATATATAAGGAATCTTAAAAACACGCAACAGTCTTAATTATCTATATTAAAGTCGATACAAACATGATTTATCTCTTTTAAGATATGATCACGTACATCTGTAGCTGTTATGTTCACGCATTTCTTATCGCTTAGAAAAACTAATATACATAAATATATAATTTTTTTCTATTTTTTCATTCTCTATGTTTCCAAAAATGCTCAAATGCATATAGACAAGATTTTGGTAAGTATAATTGTTTTAAGGGTTTAGTTTTTTACATCTGAAACTTCTTTATTGGTGTTGGAAATTTTTTTACCGTCTGAGCAGTCTAAATTATAAATATATATATATAATTATTTTTCTTGTCCCTACCACGATTGATTCGAACAGATTCGAAGCCATTAATAACAAAAATATATAATAACGATCACAATGATAGTAATAAATCTATACAATTAATGAAATTCTGTAATAATCTTAGTAGTAATAAGGTAAAATGAAATAATTGTATTATTTGTACCCATGTCTATGATAATAAATGCCTTTATTAAACTTTATTTAACCAATTTCTGTAAAGTTGCATACGTAAAGTAGATCATTTTTTGAAAAATACACTTCATACGTGTGTACACTAGTACACGCACACATTTTTTTCTACATTCGAATTCTAGGAACATCGTTTAAAAAAAATTATACATCTGTTTACTGAATTTACGATAAAATTATTTTCCAAATCTATGGATTCTGAGATAGTCAAGTTATCCAGATACAAATTTACGAATCTAGCTGAATTGGATTTCCAATCTACAGAAGCCTTACTACGTATCTTGGCATGTTTCTGAGACTCCAAAACCTGACATAGACACAGCGCACGCTTATAACAACTCTCAGCCACACACTCAAATACAGGCGCACACGTACTCAAATACATTCACACATTCACGCGTACTTAATTTAATAAGACTTGTCTTTGATTACTAGTAACACTAGACCTACTTTTACTCAAAACATTGTTTTAAACATGTACCACGGAATAGTAATTGTTATCTAGTTGACCACAATACAGGGTTGACTAAATGTATTTATCGCTTGAGGGAGTTCAAGCGATAAATACATTTTGTCAACCTATTTGTCATAAATAAAGTTTTAATTATTATTATTATAGGACATGTCTTATCCAAAGATTTGAGATTTGATTCGTTAATTTTAAGAAACATAACAAATCATTATTTATAACAAACTACAACCACAAAAAATAGTTTTATACGTTCCTATATGAAATATGAATTCAATTGAAAATAATTAGCGCATTCAGAGACTTTAAAATGACTTACAATTCAAGAATAATCCTCACACGTCCCTGAATATCACTTCCTTCTTCTGAATGATCATCATAATTGATGAATGAATGTACTCATGGCATAGCCTAGACCTTCATAGAGCAATAAAATCGGCCTAAATATTTGCATTGAAAAGTGACACCAAACCTGTTAAGGACGCGGTATTCTCAACTTGTAATTATGGCGCGTACTTTCGAAAAGCGTGACCCAGCGAAACGGAAACGCAAGTAACATTGAAGAGGCCTCTTGGAAAGGTCAACAGCCACTTTCATTCTTATTATATGCTGTGAATTTATTTCTGGGTATTTTTTTTATTTTTAATATATATTATTAGCATTTCTAATACGCAAATTAAAAACTATATTGAATTAATCACATCCGTTTTATAATTTAGAATGATGATGAGCCTCCTGTGCCTGACTGTCTAATATGATTTCATGGACAGAAAGTCCATTGGTGCACAGCCGGGGATCGAGCAAAGACGATCTTTACAATCGTTACATATTTTTCCTTGAATGTTTGAATATTTAAAGTCAAATTATTTTTTATTGTCTACTTTTGTTGTATTAATAATAATAGTTTAACCTTCAATTAAGTGAATTAAATTAAGTAAATCCTCAAAGTCGTGCATTTGAATCTTGGAACATTAGGACTTGCTCAAACTCAATATAACTTTATTCATATTTCAGTTAACCAAGTACACTTATGAACATCAACAGAAACTATGTTAAATTGATTCTAAATTTACATTTACTACCAGTGTTCCTCAGCTCAGCTCCAAATAGTGGAGGCAAACGTAAGGAAATCGACTCAAACCAATAATCGATGATATATCATACTTCTGTGTCGACGACAAAACAAACACAGAAGAACACCTTCGAGTCCATGAAATACAAATGAACGAAATTACAAACTGAGGCCAAGCATTTTGGCGCTGTAAGCGCTGGATTATCTTTAAGTCTACATTTCACTATTAAAAGTGTCATTGTGATTAAATTACAAATATTATAATGATATTCTTATAAAACGTGAACTAAAGATAGTTACCATGGTTACGATGTATTCCATGTAAAAAAAAATGATCATCATCGAACATCTATATTAAAATAAAGCCGGACTTCATGGCCAGCTAGCCGTATAGCAGAATTAAAGAGAAATGTAGGTACGTGGTAATCATAGCATCAAACATAACAGTAATAATTTGCTATTTTCACTTACGAGTACATCGCTCTAAGACTTCTACAAGTCACTATTCGCTCCAATAGTTGTTAAATCAATGCCATGAAACGCAATTAATCTAAACACTTGTTGCATGGCGAGTCATACATTCTTTTGATACAGATTCAAAATACATTTAAATAGTTTTTTTATGTTATATTACGTCTATGAATCTATTTATTTATTAAAGCAAACCACAATCTATCTATTATAAAATTCATTGTTTTCTTAATTCAAACAGCGTGATCGTGGTATAAGGGTATCAGTTTTATAAAAGAATTAATAAATTTGAATTTATTCTAAAAACTAATCCCATTTTAAAGAGGATTTACTGGAGTCTAGATTTGAGTCACTTTTTGCAATTCGTGTGTATTTATGAAGTAATTTAATATATATTTTTTTGTACACTAAGTATATATAGATAGTATAAAGCTTTGGTTAGTTTGAAGGCGATATCTCAAAGACATCTAGTGTAAAATTACAAAATCGATTTCAATTAAAATTAACGATACAAACCAAAATTGCTATATAAATCCATCAGACCTTGTTTTGGCCTTACAATGTTTTTATAGTATTCACGTATGTATAAAAATTAACACTGTTGTGTAAAAACTAAGAAAACCTTTTCCGTGTGCAGTCACGAAATGTACGTAACGATTTACGAATTTAATTATTATTGTAAGCCTTGATATGATATAGTCTTGAGACAATTTTTATGAGAAAATCAAAATATTAAAATTATAGCAAAATTTATTGCTCACGGCAAAATGTATAGGTTACGAGCTTTGTTGGACATTTTAAAACAGCATTTTAACGCCTTCGATATATACGCCTGGCTGGTTAGTAAGAAATATATCGTGTTCAACATACATGTTAAACTTTTATTAACATAAACCATAATAGATTCCATAGTTACTTCCGTAACCAACAATGTTAACTAATGAATTTTGCTACTAGTGGAAAATTCTTTGAAATAAAATTTACAAGTGTAATGGGTACACTTTTATACATAAAATAAGATAAGATTTAAATTATATTCTACCCTACCAAATCTAAAGATTATATTCGTTTTCCGCTACAGTAGTGAGTATTAAGCATTAAAAAAACTTTATTATTGACAACACTGTACATTTTGATCTTACTGACAAAATTTTTGGTAGGAATCTTTAGTTTCTAGTAGAAACTTCTTTGTAATCATAAAATACAAATTACAACTATAACGGGTACACATAATTTAACACTGTCAGAAGAAAAATCATCATTTGACGTTTGAAGTCCAATTTAAATTATATTCTATCCTACCAAATGTGTAGATTATATTAGTTATCCACTATAGTAGTGAGTTGTAAACAACGTTCTAAAATTTATATTATTGGCAACACTGTTTGCTGTAAAGAAAAAACAATGTAAAAACTCACCGGAAGGAGGTCGCTCCTTGGGATAACAGATTCGGAACAAGCCACGCGTCCTCGTGTAGAAATAGTACTTGCTGTTCAGGCTCTCAAGGATTGCTTTAGAGTTGATATCTGCTGTGTTCTCCGTCACGTACGTCTGGAAAAAAATGTTCAACCCTGTTACCATTGTGTTAAGGGCGAAAATGGAAGGAGCGTCATACAAGACGCCAAAGACAAAAGACCAAGAGTTTCTTTGGTGACAGTAATTAAAAATCTCGTCCTACGAGGTTGTACGCTAAGCTTTTCGTGATATATTATATACATACAGCAAGATTCTACTCTATTGAGTCTACAAAATTAAAATGATGTTTTGGACTATAGCAATAATTACAAAATAATAATAATTTTATTTATTGGCATAAAATTGGTTTCTGAAAACACATTACCCATGCTTATACATTACTTTTATTACGATTAATATAAAGTAAATCAGTGCCGCTAGAATCTTTTTAGGTCTGGGCCTCATAAATGTTTGATGATCATTTGTCTCTCTAATAGGCAAGTAGGTGAACAGCCTGTGCCTAACACACGCCGTCGCCTTTTTAGTCACAATGTTATCCTTTACCGTTCGAGCGAATTGTGCACATAGAAAGTCCATTGGTGCACAGACAGAGTATAAATGTACGACCTCAAGGATAAGAGTCGCACACTGAAGCTAGCAACACTGCACTGCTTATTTTTAATATATTTCGTAATAATATAAATGCGTAAATAAAATGATATTTTTTATTAATTAGTAATCTTACAGCTAACATACATGTTATAAAACAAAACACTTAGACAATATGCAAAGCCAAAACAGATTACATAGATAAATTATATGAAACAGAAAACATACATTAATACAGATACACTAATAGAAAAAAAATAATGTGAAAATTATCATAAACAAACGACAGTTAATACTAATAATATTTCAGAGAAAAGACTAAATTTTACAGCTAAATAAAATAGTCTTCCCGCCTATTTAATAATAATATCTGAGTTTATATAAATCAAATGATTGCAATGTAATAAGTCAGTATGCATTGCTGCAGTTAAGTTGTAGATACCCAAGGTCCCCATCAAATTGGCAACCAGTTTCGTTCCTACATTCCAACTAAAGCTGGCTCAAATTAGGATGAACGACATTCCTAGCAATGAGTGGACGTTATTTAACAGTAACTCTAATAGACATTCGTGACTTTGCACAATTTTGATATAATAATGAGAACACATGGGTTTTTCTGTATGTGTGTAACATAAACTAACTTTAACAACCGAATACGATTAAGCGATAGTTCGTAGTTCTTAGTAGTTTTGTATACATACGTTGAAAGTTATATATAGTAAATAGAAAAGTCTTGAGAGAAATGTTAGTATAGTTCAAGTGTTTAAAAAGTGTCGTAAATAGAACTGAAATGAATTGGAAAAGGTATAAGGTCTTATAATGAATTAAACATATTAGGAAGATACGAAAATAAATGTGATGAATCTGAAGGAAAATTCCACAAATTCAGGATGATATGTTGTAAGTAGAATTAGCGCGAACTATGTCCTACTCCCATATGTCAAAAACGTTATATTTGACATCGTCTGCTTCTGAATCTTAGCTTAGCTCTGGTATATACTTGTATTATGTACTTCTTTGGTTTGATTTCTAAGCGCTACGTCTGAAATTTTTCTTAAAATCTGTCTTTTACTTAAAAACCAATAAGGAGCTGGACAAGTCAGAAAGGTATTTAAAGGTGCGTTAACCATTGCGAAATTCTAAACTTAATCTCAATTAAATCCAGTTTTCAAGGCTTGCTTCTTTATGTACATAACGATTATGATGTACTATAAATTTTATTCGACACTTGAAAATTTTCCTAAATATATACTAATATAACATAGTTAAGGGTTTTTTTTAATACAACAGGCAACGGACACGAGACTCACCTGATAAACTGATACCGCCGCCCATACACTCACATTGGCAGAGGGCTCACAAGTGCGTTACCGGCCTTTAAGAATTTGTACGTGTCTATGATTGAAAGATGATGTCCGAAAATTATTTTAACTGAAAATATTTTTTGTCTTGATAGTCCATGATTCCAGGAAGGACTCTGTTGAGCTTTTGTGATGCCGTTTTTAAGAGCAGTATTGGTCAAAAAGCTGATCGCGTGAACCTCATCCCTGAGCACGTAGGTTCCATCACCAGCTGTACACGAATACTCATTTAAATACTTTGTACGCATTTAAAACTCGTTCAAAAACATATAAGAAAAATCTCTTAAAATATAAAGAAACAGATGCAGATACCAATGGTAAATATTTTGTAACTATTTTTATTCAACAAGTAAATTAATTTACAAGCCTTTCCGGTTCCGGATCATATCATTGAAGTTCTAAAACCTTACAACGACAATTAGCATGTAAGTTCCTACTTTTTTATTTTCATAGACAATAGAGTTTCTCTCGTACGGCGTATTGTTGTCGTGTACGTAACGTTCTCTGTACTTCCTCCCATTGGTAGTGATGTTACCATAGATAATATTACTTTTGGCAATAGAATACATATTGTTATTGTTGCACCCTCCCTCGCGAGGGGGGTGTTTTTTCTTGTTCGGGGCGTATGCCCCCTTCAAGTGGTGTTTCTGTTCGCGCCCTGCTGATACAGGGCGGTACGGGGGCGGGCATATAGCCCTTGGTGGGGGCTGCAGGCGCGCGGGGAGACTAATATATACTTCAGCTAGACTTGATTTTATTATGTATCAGCCTTGTATCATCATTTAAAACTGTGTAATGTAACGTTTTTATATACTTTTAGTAGAAATAAAAATAAAAGTAGTGGAATGGCCGTAATTTACAGCAGTTAGCTGCTGCATGCGGTCCAGGAACACACACAGGCTGCGTTAGAAGCTGTGGGGAGTTATTTGGAAAAGCATGTAAAAAGAAACTCCTTAAGTTCAGAGATAAGTTTAGGCATGATCTGAAACTCCAATCTATCAAAAGAGCAAAAGATTTTCGCAGAGAGTGTTTGAAGAATAAGTGTTTTATGCATGTTATTGGAAATTATCAATATAAATTGCAATATATCAATTTTGACTAGAATTTGGAGAAGTTGGGTACTTATAATATAACCAAACAAAATTTTAACGAAAATATAATATGTAAATTGTTACATATCAACTGTCTGTTAAAGTCAAATTTGACTTGAATTTAAGAATTTGGATACTTATATATATAGGTATCCCAATCTAAACAAAATAGTAACGAAAATACAATACGTTAATCCTTAAATGTCAACAGGTAATGTTAATGAGTGATGCTTTGAGTACTGTTTCGCGTAATATAGACCTTACTCGACTAGGCTTTGTCATCGAGATTCAAGGAATGTTCTCAAAGTAGACGTGAGAACTCAAGATATTGTAGAAATACGAATTTCTATTACGTGTTTGGAACTTCGTTGAAAAAGTCAGATGCACACGTAAAACGAAAATAATAATGTCATAACTACTCCGGCACAGGGCGGACAAAATAGACCCGATTATTACTTTAAAGCAAATGTAACTCAGGGTTATGTATTATTAGAAGAATATTTTTTACGAGTTGGTTGGCCTAAGTTTTTTCGTGGGTATTTTGCTACAAAACATAATTAAAATTTAAAATATACACTTTCATATTCTTAGCCAAAATTACAAGCAACTTTCTAAATATTGATTTCAATTAAGTGTTACGAATATTAAAAAGAATTAAGTATTCTGACTGAACATTTTGTCGAAAGGAAAGTCAGTATGGCCAGCAATAAAAATTTCTTCCGCTTTTTTCTATTCAACATTTGGACTGGAGCAAAAAGTTTTTAATTGATTAAAATTGTATTTTTTGTTTTTGTAAGGTCTGAACGTTCATCGGTTACGACAGTACGAGGTTCATTGCACGAAGTTCATTGTACTCTTCAAAGATAAAAAGACTAAACGCTGCCCTATAGTTAGTACTAACTGAAACCTTGAAAGTTTAGTACACTGGAACATGCAAGTTCATCTCTCACACGTAATATCGTAATGCATTTCACACATGGAAGTCGTACTTAACAAGTCTCTACTCTGTTATTTACCCTAAATTTTAAGCTTTTGTAGTTCAGTATTAAAAATAGAAATTATATATTTAAGTTGGCGCCTGGTATATAGGACCGGTGACCGGAGCTGGTGCTTTTCTCGCACAACGAATAAGTATCGCTATACAGCAAGGACAGCTGCCAGCATAAAGGTATGCCACAGGGACGAAACTTTTTAAATTTGTTTGATTTTTTTTTAAATCTATTCATCTATGTTGATTTAGTGAATACTGCCATAGTTAGTGTAATAATACAGCTTTAAAAATTACTAGGACCTTTAAACATAGATTTTAGTATAATGTACTAACATTATACCAGGTTGTATTTTAAGATCGCAAAACCTGCAGTACGTTTGGATATAAAGACAGTTTTAAAAGGTTAAAAAGATAGAGATAATTATTTTCTCCACAATCCCATTGAAATCATTCGTTCAATAATACAAAAAGAGTCGCATAAAAACTGTCAACAAAATATCAAACAAGCGCCGGCCCGAAACGTTTTTTCATGTTGATACTATTTTTAGTGTTTTATCGAAATAAGGTATACGCCGTTTTTACAAGTCACTCCTCTCTTTCTGTCAAAAGTGTTTTCACTGTGAAGAAGCGAGATAACTAGTGTTTCAAGACTACTTTGCAACTGCTTTGAATAAGTGGGTTAGTTCTCGTTAACAAATAACTTATTATACAAAATAAAAGAGAAACGCAAAAAGCACTGCATATTTATCAAATCAACATTAAAAGTAATACTAAAATAAATTGCAGATTTTTCGAATTCAATTGATTTCCTAACATTTTCCACATGTAAATGAAGCATATTATGTATGAAATGAATATATATTGCTGTGTATAAAATCCCATTATACAATCAGAATCGTGCGTAAGTAAGAACGATGTTTCATACATTTTCACATCTATGTAATTTCAAAATATATTTAATTTTGACGTTGACCGAATTTCACTCTTACACTTTCACATATTCGCGTGTGATCAGAATAAGATTAGTAATTATATAGTGAGAGTATAACAAACAAAAACTAAGCGACCTACTCGTTGATATCTTTTGTACGGGGTTTTATTAGTGACATTCGCAGAGACCAGTCACACGATTTTGAGCTATGCGTTCTGATATGACGTAATTCGAACAGGACAAGGAATGCTTGAAACTAAGACGCGCTAACCCACGCCTTACAGCTGAAGTGGATTATGGCACGCTATATTACTTGCAGCTGTACTGTTTCTGGGGAAAAATAGATGGAGGAAGCAAAGAACAGATCCAAATGGGTTAGTTCTAACGAAAGAAAACATCAGTGGCGCTTCAGTCTTTTATAGGTGTAGGTTCCTCCTCCTATGCTTGACACATCCTGTCGTCTTTTAGGTTCTAAGGCATGCTGATTTCTTGACGATGTTTTCCGTCACCGTTCTTAATTGCGCACATAGGACGAAAGTCCATTGGCGCACAGCTGGTAATCGATTTTACGACCCCAAGGATGACAGTCGTACGCTGAAACCACTAGGCTAAGTCTACTCTACAGAAGACTAATTGTATACTAACAATACCATATAAAATCCATCTGATTTATAACTTAAAGTGGCTTCCAGTAAAAGATTGAAATGGAAATGTACAGGACACATTATGAGAGAAGAAAAAGATGAAAAAAATGACGGAATGGCTTCCTCGCTATGACAAAAGAAAACGAGGAAGACAAATATAAAGATGGGAAAACGATATTAATAAAACAGCTGGCCTTATGTGGCTACATTAAGCTAGACACCGACAGTTGAAGCTCTGAAAGCAGGCCTATGTCCAAGGACAAGCTGTAAAATACAAAATTACCTGGCTTGCTGATTAATTATTATTGTTTATCGTACTAGTAGATAAGTATTTTACAACAATAAAGGATATTAATAACAATACAAACACTTATTCTGTTATGAATTAAGCGAATAATATAAGAAAGTTGAGGTTGTCATTATATACTCTTATATAAAGAATACATAAATAATATATAAGTGTTAACAACCTCGATATATATTGTATATATGTACAATTTACATGATGTTTTTAATTACTTTAAGTTAAAAAAATATCTATAATGGCTTTAGTCGTGTCTAGTTTAAGAATGTTTTAGTTGAATATAAATGTATAACTTGTTTTTTGTTCACACACGCACAGGTATACGCTATGAGTCAATAAAGGTCGTAAGCATCCTGCGGGGACCTGTTTACCTTGCAATGCCGACCAACGTCCCAGACCAGAAATAGGGCTACCAATAAAAAAATCATTTATATCGCATGAACCTAAATATAAAAATTTAAATAAATATTTTGGTTCTAGCTTGCCATGATTAAAAGAACATGTCTAAGCTCCGATATTTTCTCCATTTTAGTGTTTATAATACAATTGAGTTGTGTGTATATTTTTAAGTTCATACTAATGAATATATATGCAAAAAAATATATTTTAAAAGATAAACAATTTTAGAAGAGGTAACCCTAGCCGCAACTCCCAGTACGCACACATTCGGAACAAAACCAGGCGCAGGATACAACGCACATGGCCCCATCAAGGTTACTTCAATCCCTTTGTCAAGGGCTACATTATTCTACACTAACGTATGTCATAAGACTGTTCATTTTATATTAACTTCACTTCACTTAACACTCCGTCCGAGGTGTATAATTAAATATAATTACAAAAACTTAATGTAATTATTATTATACTCGTATAAGACATAACATTTATTACTAACGAAACACACAAAATAATAATAATTAAAACGGAAAAATAACAAAATTATATGGAAACAAAAAAAGAACGAGTAAGGTAAATTTTAAGTGTGTAATGTGTGTGCGTTGTGGTTGTAACTGGACCTGGCTCAGCATTATGCTGTGGAGCAGACGTGTTCCACAGCGCTAGTCATTCTGCCAGATACCATAACAGTACTTTACGCCTCAGACAAAAAGAATGTAATAATAAAAATACATACTAATTTATTTTAATATCTAAACAATATTATTGAAAAATACAGCCTTCAAATACTGTTATAGCTTAACTGTCATTATAATTTAACTGAAATAATTACTAAGAATTGAACGACAACCACCTGTCGGGATCAGGTAGCATCTGCCATGCAATTTGATCGCAATCCATAACCTGTGTTACAATGAAGGTTATCGACTGTTTATAAAGTTTCTCTCCTTACAGTGTCACGCGATGAAACGTTGTAAAATATTAATTGGATTAGATTTATTTATTTATATTGTCACGACTTTTTTGCCGAAGGGGCAGGCATTTCCACTTGCTACAGTACCTGCTTCATCCACTTTCATGACATTCAAAGTATGCTCAGTTATGAGAACTTTGAACTATTCTCTATTAAATTCTGGATTTCGTCCAGGTATATAGGACAAGGCCTATTCAACCCGATCACCATCACCATCCACTGTTTGCTTCCATTTTATATTATTTTGGACTAATAGATATCAATGTTTTTGTTGAACAGTCAGTATTAGAACTGTCGTTATCGTCTCATGAGTTATGATTTTGTATCCAATATTTTACTTGACAAAAATTATTTATCTTTTTACCAAACAAATTTCGGTTAGGTAGGTACTATCATTAATTAGCCACAAAAGCTCATTATTTACTCAAAAAAAGATATCAAAAAGATTATTATTATCATTACGTTGACATGGATACTTGGATATAAATACTATTATTTGCCAATTTTCTAATAATTTTAACACTCATGTTGAAGATCCAGTCACAGAGTGGTTTCGAAAGCGGTAAGTAGCACAAAGGTGAACAATGATGAGAAATATGACATTAAAGTAGGTAAGCCAGAAGTCGTAAAAATATAGTGAATCTCATACATCAAACTATCTTTGTTACTACGTGTCATTCGATATCTAGAATATGCGTGTTAAATTCTAATTATTTTTAAATTAAATTCTAAGAATTTAAAAGTAATTATAAAATACCGTAATACGCTATACTTAGCGTAATCTACTGATTCAAAATATAAACTTTTATCTACGCGTTACACTCTAATCCAATAGAACAATAGATTCAAAATTTTCTTCTTCAAACAAACAAACCTACTTTAACAAATTTTAAAATCCTTACGACCATTTTAAAGCGTTTAAAAGAAATATTATAAATTAAATATTTCCGGAGTTGTGAAAATAATAAAACTTTATCAGTTTCCATTAACTCAATCCTGTCCTACCATGTGAACCTTAAATTGACAAGAATAACCAATAAGAAATTTACACACAAACAAAAACCAAACATGAGCAAGACGAAAAATAATTAAAATCAATACTTCGTTACAGTAGAAGATTGGAACCTAAAGAATACTTTACAATACGACTCTACATTTACTTTACGAATGGAGATTTAGTAAATCCACCATAACGTTATTACCCAACATTATATAATTTACTATTAACAACGCACGTATTAGCCAATACCAATTATGAGTGAAAGGCCGGAAAATTGAAACGCGTAGGCAATCGCGAAAGGCGATCATATTAATGATCTGTGATTGGACAAGATTAGCAACACTTTCAAATAAAACTATTTGTTTGTATGTGAAATAGGGCATTAACGAATTTAAGGTATTCGTCGACCACGTAATAGATAAATAAGCATGGCTGTCATCGAAAAATATGCGTAATCTATGAAGTTTGACACTAGGCAAATATTAGCGTACCTTCCGCTAGGGTCTGTCCGCTATATTATCTATTATCTGTGGACAAGTTTACTTTGACAAGGCTACTGAGGACACAATATAAAATACAGTATGAATTAAATTATTTTATTAGTTATTACAAGTACAAATAATATGTTTTACTTTAGAGTGATGCTTATAATTTATAAACAATATTTGAAGGCGTAAAACATGAAATAATCTTTTATAAATGTAATAGTGAAATAAAGACAACGCTGATGCAACAATGTAACGTCAAAATCAGGTAAGGTACGGCACGAACTCAAGTATAGAACTACAAAAAACGTCGACCATTTTTTGCCCTACTCCGGTTCAGAGCACACATGAAGGTGGAGACTGATATAAATTATGTTTGCGGAAAACCACGTTTTCAGCGTCGTGAAATTCAGTGAGGCCTGACCGGGCAATATCCGTAACATGTTGGATCGCATGCCATTAACATTCAGCTTGGACTGATTAACTCGATTTTTTTCCGCTATTTTATAATCACTGTATGAAATAAAGTGTGCCAACGTCTAGTTGATCATTTTGGTAGAGTTAACTTCTTTAATATCATTATTATGTATAGTAAACGAGGACTTTGTTAATATTTATTATTATGAATATACTACAAATAAACATACATTTACAAACAATTTTCTACTTAGTTTTATTTGGTCGACGACAATACTGTTATGTTTTTTAAGGTTATGTTTATACTGTGATAAAGAATGACAGATTAGTGTTTAAATGTAAACCGATGTATTGAAATCTATACTATTGCAAGGTGTCAACTGTCAAAAACTTTACTGACGTCAAAAATTACGTTACCTGCAACCAGTTATGGTAACCGAATATGCGTTACAAAAAATATATAAATGGGTTTTAAAGTCATATTTGGCTAACATCCGGTTAACAGGTAAAATTGACTATGGTTGTATTTATTTCTATTACAAAAACAAAATCCTGCCAGTTGATAACAGTTCTTCAATCGTTATTATTTAATCGTTTCTGTATATATATTTATATAGTTTATACGCGAATAGAGCCTATATTTTAAAATGTTAATTCTAACTCAAATATAATCTAAATGCCTACCTAATGTGCTTGTTTCTCTACGACAGTTTTTAAAGTGTCCTTGTACGGTAAAAACTGTCATGCAATACTAGATATTGCTCAATTGACATTTTTTTATAGATTATAGAAAGTGTAGATCGGTCAATAGTCAAATCACAGTTAACGAATTAGCTATCGTATGGAGATTTAGCGCGAACAACGAGTAACATTCAGGGCAATAATTAAACTATGAATAACACATATGTGTTTATTATGACGACGGAATATACACAATATCAAATTTTTAAATTATCAATTGTACAATCACTTTAATAGCTCTTCTGTGCCGTCTCGATTTCTGCATATGAGCGGAATTAAAATACAATTCATGACTCTTGAGCACAAATAAAAGTATGAAACTACTTATAGAATTACCACTATTATGCAAATCAGTTTCAGCAATCGCATTAACATCTTCCAAATGATTGTATAACAAAGTTTGTCCGGCAGAGCGTGTTTTCGTAGAATTTCTCAGACATTTCGTCACTTTCACGATCAATTTCTCTCATAACTTTCCACACTCGGTGTTGGGACACCTTTTAAGCATATACTAAAAATGCATACGTTATATGAAAACCCAAAAATATTGTGAATGAACAGAATAAGATAAGTTGTTCTTGTTATGCATCTCATTACTAGATCTGATATTTCTTTTAAGACTATCTAGGTCATCAGCCATCCACACAAAAAATATTGTGGATTTCACGGTATCCTATGCTGTAAACATAAAACGTGGCAACATTTATTTTCTGAACTCCACTTTCATAATATGTATGTTAGAATATTTAACTAGTTTCTAAGCTTTCGTTTCCAGCCACTAAAAATTTCTTTTAATGAGACGAAAATACTAAGACGTAAGCAAAATGGATTTAAATTTGTGATGTTTAAACCAAATGTACTTAATATAATAACTTTAAGTAATTGATGACGAAAGCAAAGGTTATTAATAGATAATAGAACAGTATTGGCCTGGGCGTTCAGTGTGCCTACCCACTAATGGATTTTTATTTGTGGTATAAAAATTATTAGCTCGTGTCTGAAGTAGATCCAAAAATTGTGCAGTCTCAAGACACAGAAAGACGTCCACCTATATAAGTATCAACATATGAATAAAGTAACAAAAGCAGGAACGTGGCAGCCCCATTGAAGGCTTATAGAAGTTCATATTAAAAATTAAGCTCGCACTTCCTTATAGCTTTTTGTGGTCAACTGTAACCACCACAATCGAATTTCATGGAAAAGTAATTTGTAGTCATTATGAAAATGATTCAATGGAATCATTAGTTAATTAGCACAAATGAATTTGACTTCGTTAATAATATAATTGCTTAATATAATACCACGTTGTGCGTAAAAGGCCAGAGTTAACTCGAACCAGGTAACATTTTTTTGCTAGCAGGTAAACTTTTAAAGATACAAAAATTGCTTTGTAAGAGTTACAAGTTCCTTTAAGAGAAGTTAATAATGGGCAGGTGTATAATATGAAAAAAATAATATTTCATGGAAAGTTATATTTCACGTCCAATAGGACATATCAATCATTTTTACCTACTATTAAGTATTCCAAAATAATTTAACACAAAGTTGTTCTTTGAGAACCAGTGGGCATTTAATTTTAAGTGAAATGAACACACAACGTACATTTACATATAAAAACTATATACGAATAAGCAAATATACTTTTAAGGCGTGATATTTTCTTACAAACAGGTTTGAAAGAAGATATAGCGGATATTTTTAGAACTTTCTCCCAACGGATCTTTTATTCGTATTTATTTCTTTTTATCGGTAATTTTAATAACAAATATTTAATGACTATTATACAGTTACGCTCTGTGGTTCAGTTGCGGATTTGTTCAAACCCAAATTTATTGGTTACGAATAAGCCAAATGTTAGTAAGAAAAATGACAAGTCTGCCCCATGCCCCGCTGTGGGGTTACGGGACTTTATTTATACAGTTACATAAATGCACAATATTGTGCTGTTTGTCTGCTTTTAATACGTGCATATTAATGCGTAACGTGACTACGGTAACGGTGAAGATGGCTTTGACTTGAATGTTATTGCGTTAAATTATTGTTAGTTTTAGTATTGACATCGATAACATATTGTATTAATACAAAGTTTAAATATAATGTTTATTAGTTATTGTGGTTTGATAATTTTTTTAAGTACGGATAAGCAAATGCTTCCTAAGTACTTGAGAATTCAAACTACCCTCCTATAAGTTTATTAGTTAAAATACATGCAATTGTTTTTATCTACGGCATTAAATTCAATGTATAATATTGGAATACAAATTTACCTGTATATTACTGCGTCTTACTTCCACGTACAACCAGTTATCTGTTGAAAACGCTATTGCCATTAAGGCAGCAGCCACGATAGCTGTAATAGTCGCTATAGACAAAGTTACCGCCGAGCAAGGCATTTCTACAACCTTCAAAAGACTATTTAAGATAAAAAAAGGAGGTACGCAAACACAATCACAACACAATAATTCTTGCTTAGTTCACCTAAACAGCATTTTCGTGAACACTTTACGCAACGGGGAACACGACAGCACTCTCACGAAATAATAAAAACTCATATAAATGCGGTCATCGCCTGCAGCGTACCAAGATCGCGCGCGTTACTTCTTTGCCTACTTCGAAGTGACTTGTGTTGCCGCTCTCTTGCGGATGTGAAACTTTAGAAAATGAATGAGCGCACCCAGCGGATGGAATGCGATTCAAAAACCGGTTCCAAAAATGATACCAGATGTAACAGGTCTTATAAAGTGTTGCTGTAGTTTAATTAAAATATTATATTTTCCTAACTAGTTTACCGATTCCCTCCTTCCTTCCTTTACTATCACAATTTTGTTTTCTAAAGGATTGATATATTATTAAAAGTGTTTTAAATTATCTGGTGCGATGATATAAACTAAATACTTTGATAATTGACACCATGATCTATCAAATGTCAACTATCAACTAACAATTTGTGGGATGTTTAATCGGCATTTTGTTGTTGTATTTTTCGACACTGTGTTTGAAATACTTGTAAATTATAAAAAATTAAATAAATCAAAAACTTAAAATAAAATAGTAGTAAATACTAGAACAAAAATGGGTGAAAATCAAGATTTTGAAAAGTATGATAAAATTCTTACATCAATTTTAGAAGGGGAAAAGTCAATTATTGGTTTCCTTTCTGCTATATTTGGCTTTCTAGCCAGACGGTAAGTCTAAAAAAGCTAATTTAAAATAGTTGTTGAATTTATTTATTGATTGTGTGATGCACATTTTCAGAACTGATTTCTACTACACACCAGAAGGTCCATATGAGAATATGGGTTTTCCACCTGGAGTCGCTGAAGAACTGGTTGTGAAAGTTTTACGTAAATGTGACCCAAAGAACTGGAAACTATCTCAAGCTGAAGAAAATGATTTGAGCAATGAGATAATGTGTTCAACTGTTGCTCAGGAAGTTGAAATTGTTGATGAACAAGATAATTTCAGAGAACAAAAAATTGTTATAGATAAGGCAGTTCAAAAAGCACGGGAAAAAAAAAGTGTTCCAATAATACCAGATGATTATAAACCTCCAGTCATTCCAGTGCAAAATAGTGAATCCTACAATGGAGCTGTGAGAGATAAATATACTTGGTCCCAAACAATTATGGATCTAGGTAACTGTTATTTTCTATTATTTTTGAATTCCAATATACAAATATCTTAACACTTACGGTTTTATTTTAGATGTTATCATAAACCTGCCTGCAAATGTAAGATCATCAAAGGACTTGAAAGTCACAATAAATCCTGGAGATATTTCTGTTATAACCAGAAACCAAGATATTATTATAAAAGATTTACTTCCTTTTAAAATAAAAACACTAGAAAGCCTTTGGAGTATTAGTGAAGGAAGGCTTTTATTACATTTAGGTAAGTAATGTCTCTAAAACTGATTATGTATGGCTAGGATTACATTGAATTAAAATATTGAAATTAAATTATATTCTTTTTCATTCTAATTAGAGATATAGTGGGCATTCAACAATGAATTTTATTATAGTATAAACTTTATCTTTTCAGAAAAAGTGCAAGAACGTTGGTGGGACAGATTATTAAATAATGAAGAACCAATAAATTTAGACAAAATTGATTGCTCAAGATCTTTAAATGAATTACCAGAAGATCACATTGCAAAGGTATTTTTTAATCATCCTCTCAAATTACATTATATCTTGATGCTGCAAGATTTCATTATATTTATAAGTCTACATATAAACTATTATTTGTAAATAATCAGTTAAAAAATTAGATCCACTCAACTAATGCAAATTATTATACTATATAAAGCTGAAATTAGCCTTATCATAGTCTTATGATTTTTAATATGTTAAAAGTCTAATCCCAAATTCTGATTATAAAAAAAGGTTGTTGTGCTTAGGATTTACTTTTGTATTACAGGTAAGAGAATTACAATGGAATCAAGAACAAAAAATGAAAGGACTACCAACTAGTGATGAAATCAAGAATATAGAGCTATTGAAAAAAGCATGGAATAGTCCAGGATCGCCATTTTTAGGCAAGGATTTTGATCCAAATGTTCTTTATAAACCATAAATTAATAAACCTGTGTTTTTTTATTGTTTTAATTAACCAAATAAGACAATTTATCCTATAGATTTATTTTCTTTAATCAGTCTGGGCAAAGATTGAGTACTGAATACTTTGATTTGACTGATGACACAGGACAGTTGACATTGTCATATTATCACATAACACATTACATATATGTCTCCTTTTTTATTTTTTACAATGAGATTCCGGTAGACCTATACTCTTCAGTGAAATGCGGTCTTTACTTGCTCTTTCAGTAATTTCAAAGTATGTAATACAAATCAGTATTAATTAATTTTGAAATAAATATTTAAAGGTTTGCTATTAGTGATAAAACAAACTTGATATAGATTCTACTTAGATAATAACTATCAATTATTACCTAGCATAGTAGTCTGTGCAGAAGCGGCGAAACTCAAGATTTTGAACAGTCAACAGTATGATCAGATTCATAAATCATTTTAGGAAGGGGAAAAGTCAATTATAGCTTTCCTTTCTGATATATTTGGCTTTCCAGCCTGACGGTAAGTCTATGAAAGCTAATTTAAAAGAGGTGTTTAATTTAGTTAATTGTGTGATGTACATTTTCAGAACTGACTTTTACTACACACCAGAAGGTCCATATAAGAATATGGGCTTTCCATTTGGAGTTATTGAAGAAAGAATTAAAAACTATCTGAAGCCGAACAAAATGATTTAACCAATGAGATAATGTGTTCAAGTGTTGCTACTTGCTCAGGAAGTTGAAATTGTTGATGAACTACGTGATAATTTCAGAGAACACCCTACAGAAGAAACTGTTTCTGTTAGAACTAAAAACCAATATATTATTATAAAAATTAATTTCCTTTAAAAATTAAAATACTAGAAAGCCTTTGGAGAATTGAGTGAAGTGAAGAAATACTTTTAACACAATTAGGTAAGCAATCTCTCTAAAATGAATTATGCATGGCTAGCATTACATTGAATTTAAATATTGAAATTACTTTATATTTATTTTCATTATATCTTGAGATATAGTCAGCGTTCAACAATGAATATAAATTTTATCTTTTTAGAAAAAGCGCAATGAGGAACCAATCAATTTTGTCTAAAGTATGTTATATCAAGTTTTTTAAATGAATTACAAGATCTCATTGCAAAGATAATCTTTGCTTATTAATTTTTGTTTCAATTGTATGTACTGCTACTGAAATGGAATGATCATAGAATCATCCTCTCAAATTACATATCTTAATGCAGCAAGATTTTATTGTATTTATAGTCTACTCATAAATTTTTATTTGTAAAAAATCAAGTAAACAATAAGATCAATTCAATTAATACTGTTTAGTATTCTTCCAGAAGCACAAGTCCCCTAGGCACTTCACAGGCTTCATGAAATGATCACACTGTTTTGAGGATTTCTGTGTGTTGGTTAACCGCAGCCACACATTCCAGGACTATGTGGGTAGTCACCCATTTACTCTTTGCTGAAACAGCCTCTGCAGAGGGCTGTCTGTCTACAGATAGCGGATACGGGGCAATAGGCATCAAACCAAAGCCTTCTCCTTGCAAGCTCATTGAATACATTAAAAGTGTAATCCCAAACTGATTATAAAAAAACTTCATTGTGCCTAGGATTTATTTTTGTTTTACAGGTAAGAGAACTACAATGGAATCAAGAACAAAAAGTGAATGAACTACTACCACTAATGAAATGTAGTGATGAAATCAAGAATGTAGAGCTATTGAAAATTGCATGGAATATCTTATTTAAATCCAGATAAGACAATTTTTCCTACAGTTTTATTTTCTTCAATAAGTCTGTGGGCCTCCCGTATGTTTACTGCATTAATAGGAGCAATAACCTTAGTCAAAGTTGACTTTAGTTTTCCATTATCTAACATTTTAGAAACCTCCTCTAATATTTCTGTATGTCTGCACTTATCATCTGTATTATAAACAATTCTAGTAAACATCATTTCTGAGACAAGAGTAATGCTTTTAGCTTTTAATGGCTTTAAATCCACCAGGCCACTGCTGTCAACAACTAGACAAATTTTGCCCTGGGGCTTAATAAGCGTCATAAGACTGTCCCAGTAGTTGTATGGGTCATAATTAACCAATATAAAATCGACTTCTGATATTTTATTTTCTTGCAACTGCTCAACTAAATTTTGTGTGTGATTCAGTACAATATGAGCACCATTCTCTTTTGAGAACTTCATACTTTCCGGCCTGGATGCTGTACCTATAACTTTAAGGCCAAGCAGATTAGCTAACTGACAAGCAACAGAACCTGCCCCACCTCCACTATTTATGATTAAAATTGACTTGCCCTTGTCTTTCTCTGTTATAGATAGTCTGTCAATTAATGATTCATAGGCAGTCACTGATGTTAGTGGCATGGCAGCTGCTTCTTCAAAAGAAAGATTTTTTGGTTTTTGTGCAACATGTATTTCTTCCAAAGCAACATATTGAGCATTAGTGCCATTTCTTCTTATATCAGCAGTAAAGAATACTTGATCGTCTACTTTAAACTTTTTGACTGCTTCACCTACTGCAGTTATAATGCCTGCCCCATCAAAGCCCAATATTCGTGGCTCTTTCTCTATTAGAGGTTTTGGAGCTCGCAGCTTTGTATCAATTGGGTTAATAGCAGTAGCTTTAACTTCTATTAAAACTTCACTTTGTTTTGGAACTGGAACACTTACCTCCAAATCCATAAGGCTATTTATATCAGAAATTGGCAAGTACTTAAACAGACCAACAGCTTTCATATTTTTTGAGATATTTGCGGCCATTTTAATGAAAGAATAAGTAACAAATAACTATATAAAGATTCAATAATACGATAACCTAGCCTGACCGCTGACGATAAAAAATCATCAAGTCACTGTAGGAAAAATACCTGTTTATAATAACCTATTGCAAATATAAAACGAATACAATTTTAAATTTATCAATTATGTCATTTAGATAATGAATCGCAGTAAAAACTTCAACTCTTATTCTATCATAGTTCTAAAAGTAGATATTTTACAATTTCGTATGTGTACGGCGTTATGAAAAAGTACATTGACGTTTTTTTTATTTGTCGGTTTCTAAGCCCTAAAAGTTAGAACCTAGGAATACCTATTTCAAGAGGTAAAGGTCATTAGACTATGTAATGACCAATAGGTAAATAGTTTTATCGTCTGTATTTTTAGTGTAAAATGCAATGTCAACTGTATACTTTGATTTTTACAATCAATTTCACCGCCTCTATTAAAAAAATTAAATCATTTATAAATTAACACCGATGACTGAAGAGTTATCTAAATACGTTACGAGTCTTCTCTCTAAATTGTTAACAAATTACAAACGAATCTTTATTCTTGTGCTGTAAATGGCCAAATGGTCTCTCAGAAATTCCCTAGGAGGCCCTCACCAAGCGGATGGGGGCATGGGCCAAAGCGCGATTCTTTAAAGCGACGGTCATGTTGGGATTGTTGGGAAATGAAAGGCATTACGCAAAGTATCTATTTATGGGTTCAAGTTTTATTCGGTTTTAGTTTAAACGAATATAAAATTAGTAAAGTAAACCACATGGATCCTATTCTTACGATGTGTTCGTACTTCAATAAAGTTCCAAAATCAGGAACGTTATATACAATAGCAAAAAACTGTGTTTGGCGTATTTTTGAAATTTCCCCAATAAAAACAATATTCTTTCCCCCTATTCTAACCCTAACTCGGTAGATAAACCTCTAAATCTAGGGGGAAATCCTATGATCTGGCAACACTTATTTGTAGTTGTCATTACTCATTGCATTATATTGACAGCGTTCTACACGGTTACTGTAAACGTGCTGTCAATTATGAAAGACAGAATGTATTTTAATTTACTGACGGTGGACATCACCATAACAAAGATGGCGCTGATCTCAATAATCAAAATTAAAAATATTATAAATTACATTTTAATTTAAGTAATAAATATGTATAAACCACCACCAACAATGTTTAAATTTTAGCATTTTATTAATATCGGTTCCATATTAACCATAATACACTATCCTATGTATATATATAATATAAATAGGTATATATATATTTAGAATCGGATATTTCATTATTTGTTTGATATGCAAACTGATATATTATGAGGCATATCCTTATGTTCAAGCAGTTAAAACAACAAAGTTTCATTATTAAACTTAGCTTGCGTAAAATTTTTATTTTCGATGATTCCACAATTTTTTTTTTTATAATGTTATGTGATGACGCTGTTTGCTTTTAAATAGTTATAATAAACAAATATTTTAAAAATATTTTTATGCATGTTATTCTAAATGTAAATATGCTATATTTATATAAGAAAAGCATTATTGGATGCATTGTGTTGGGTCAATTACATTCTCACAAGGTCCATTTCATCCGTTCGTTTCAATCACGACAATGAATATGACTTGAGGCAATCAATTTCAATATTAAGGCGATAAGTACAGGACGTTTAGAACGATTCTTATTTCTTGTAATATTACAGTTAGATATAAATAATTTGCCCTTTTAAATTTTTTGTATCCTTAACAAAAAAGCTAAATTTAAAGGAAATATATAAAGATTGTAGATGACGATTGAGTCAATTATTAAAGATTTCGTTTTTACAGAAGGACCAAAACTATGGTGTGACCTATTTTGGAGCATTTTGGTGAATCCTAGACATTAAAATCTTCTAAATGAGAGAATATCTTCTTGTTAAAAAGTGCTTTAAGTGGAACGCTCATAATAAAAAAAGGAGCTAAAAAAGTTGAGCATCAGTCCTTCTACAAGGTAACAAAATAATTGATGCATACAAAATAATATTAGATAAATAAAATTAAAATTAAACATTAATGCCAGTCAACTGTTAAACATATGTTTAAATTTAATCAATTTAGAAATAAAATATCCCGTAAACGCCTGTCTGTAAACCGCCTTAAGACCTTAGCATAGAACATTTCGCAGTATGCTGAACAAGCACTAAATAGTATTTGTCAGCGTCGTGTCACAGTTGTGTTATAAACGTGTAAATAGAAAGAATTGATTATTAATTTAAATGGTTATGTGAAGAGCGGAACAATGACGACATTCGGGAGATGGACTATGTTTGAAAGTGGAATGCGAAATATACAGGTTAGTATGTTTGTTATTTCAAATATCGAATGTCACAAGTATAAGCCATCGTGTTCTAATTCCTTATTTAAATTTCATGTGTTGTAGTAGGAATCATTTTTTCCTTTAAATTTTCGATTATCTTAATGGTTTTTATTTTATTTTTATTATGGCAATAGTTTTAACTTTATACTCGTTGATGGTTTGAACGACTTTTAGGAATTTTTGCAGTAAAAAGCTTGATTGATATTTAAAATATGCAAATGTAATATTTTTTTTCTAATAATAAAACTTTTGTGTGAAAACGACACCAAAAACATCTTTTAATTTCCCTTTATCGACGTTTTTTTGGTTTCATTTATATGAACCACCTTTTAATATTTCAGTTATGCATCTGCAATCGCTTTGATACAGATTGCAGCCAGATGTATACAGTTCATCAATATTTATCACCTGGCCGCTACGAATTAAAAGCAGAGCAATAATTTTTATCTACTCGATCATAAACAAAATAAATTTTAGTTTATTACGCCTCTCATGGAATTCTTGAATTTTGGCAAACAAAAAGTCGACCATTTCAACAGTAATCCTCAAAATTTAGGCCATTTACTTAAAATCATAAAACCAAACCATATATCTGTGAAAACCGTATAAACTCCCTTTAATTTTTAAAATTTTCTTATTCATACAGAGATAACAATACCAGGGGGACCTTATTTTATAAAAATATCTTTATCGTAATTATTAACTGTGCTTATGTTATAAATGTGTATTCCTTTTCTGGTGTGTAATGTAATTGTATAGATATTGTATAATAAGTAGCTGTAGGAATACTGATAGCCGAATCGATAAATATTTTTTGTGTATTCATTGATTTGAATCTGGAATAACTTATGGAACAGATCAAGTTTCATTAAAATCGGTTCATTAGTTTCTATCGATGCATTTCTGGAAATGTTTTATATAATGTTGTCTAACTGAACGTTTGTTTTGTTATTGAAACGCAATTTGCTTATAATTTTTACGGTTACCTTAGTGGACAGTCTTGGCCTAATGGCTTCAACTTGCTCCCCTTAACCCTGGGGTCGTTCGTTCGAATCAATGGGCTTTACTTTCTTTGAGCTCAATCAAACACTCGCTCCCACGATGAAAGATAACATCGTAAATAAATCAGCGTGTCTGTTTTATTCTATTCTAGTCAAATCTACGCCGATCACCATATTGCATATTAGGAAATATCGAACGAAACTGAATAGAGCGTACCAATTCTTAAAAGGCCGGCAGCGCGCTTTCGATCTGCCGTCTATGGGCGGCAGTATCACTTAACGTCAGGTGAGCCTCCTGCCTGTTTGCCTTCTGCAACATAAATAAAAACAGAAATCTGAGGCGATGTTCTAGGTTGGAGTTGTTTTATAATTTTCCATTATTGACTTGTATGCTACGTCATTATTACCTAAGTAAAATTATTTATATATTTTAAAAAAGCACACTACAAAACACATACAGAGAACACACAATACATGCATGTGCATCAATGACATGTATGTATTTAAACATACAATTATAAAATAAACAATACAGTAAAAAGTGTCAATTAACTAAATTTAAAATTTAATATATGTCTTCTTTGCAATTTATCAATGATATATTTGATAATACAATTTAAATTTCGTTTTATTAAGACCTAATATTACAGGTCTATAGTTCGGTATAAAATAATTTTTAAGGCTATTTAAGAGTCCAAGAATTTGTTAATTTTACATGTGTAAAATAATAATACAGTTTTAATGGATGCAGATAATTGTCAAACGCGTTCCGGCTGAATTCACTTTAATACCAAAACGCGAAAACGTTGTTGAAGTGAGTTCGCTAGTGAACATTATAATGGATATTTATAGAAAACAGATGCTGCGTGGCCAAATTGATTTTTGTTCCAAGAATGATCATGCTGTCTTACTTGGTACTGATCTCATAATAAAAATACAGCGAACTCGCCTTGCCTACAAAATAAAACGGCAAAAAACTTAAAAACTCAGTTATTTGCTCATCAATATGCAAGTACCAAATTCCAATCTTAATTAGAAGGGTAGGCATGCGTAGGCGCATCCGAGGCTGCAAAGTTAGGTGGCTCGCCCACTTTTCCTTTCTGCCACGTTCACCGTTCCAGATTACGTCATTTGCTACTGCACAATGCCTGAAGCGTAGGCGGTCAAATCTAGCTCACTATGATGCACGTTGGTCCATTCACAAATAGAACTCCACAACAGGAAAGTACGTATTTAGAAGGCATTTTTTCTAGTTTTTTCTATTATTTATTCTGTATCTATAATTTATTTATTAGTAAAAGCTTCTCAAAGCTCGTAACTCTGATACATTGGTAAAAGTTCAATAGTATACAATTTTTAATGGGACAACCAGTTAAACTATTAAATCCTAAGAACTTATAATTATGATTATATCCATCAACGTTCCTCGGGTAAGATTCAGTGGGTTAGTGCTAAGTTATAACTCCCGTATGTCGTAATTAAATTGTATTCTAAAACAAATTCTGAATTTTCTGACTCTATAACCATTATAGCTACAATTTGGACATACAACTCGACTAAAACTATAGGAAAACTTGTGAATGTCGCTCACTTGGTGAAATTATGATTAAACTAATGTAGTTATTAAATCCCTTTGCATTTCCTAAGTACAAAAATTGTAAGTAAAAAGGACAGCTAATAGCATGTTTTAAGGTGGTGTATTGGGGAAACAGATTAAATATTTTTAGAAAAAAAAATTAATCAACTAATCATTAACTAATTCTACAATTAATTTTTGTCTTCATAATTAATCAAGATAAAACTAAGGGTCAATCAAAACCTTAACAAATAAAGAAGTCAGGTACACGTGTCTACATTTGCATAGATTCCATCAATTACGTTCAATATAAAGACTGCCTTGGCTTCGCAAGAGACAAAAGAACGTATTATTTAAAGAAAACAAAAGCTTTGCAAACTCGAGAATATTTAAATTAAGAATATCGGGTCTAGTCTACGGCTATTAAGTTTTGAAACAAGGCACGTATTGTTCATATTTGTTCAGGTGTGCATTGTTCGATGTTATGAGTTCAAATGAATGAGCTCCGGCCGGGGATTTTTGCGTATATTATCTGTAGTACTGCGCATGTGCACTCGATAACCGCACTACGCGTCTGTGGCACGTGTCAGCAAAGGATGAAGGAGGCTGCGTGGTTTGAGATCGTAGTGGGACGTAGAAAACCGTGGGGTGAGCTTGCGCGCGGGTTTGAACTTAAAGCGCTTTTGCCGCTATTACTTTTAAAAGCAAATATTAGCGCTTGATTATACTTTTGTTTTTGTTCGATATTTATGTATGACAAATAAGTAAATTTAATTTGTTGAAGTATATTTTCATAAATTATGTTGGGTGATAAAACTCTCGGGATCTATAAAAAAATCTTATGCTTTTAATGGCAGATAAATATATAAACACGACTTAAAAAGACACAGATTTTAGATGTGGACTTTGAACTTTGATCAAATTATAACAATCAACAGTTAACAGCTTCTAACAGTTCATTTATCATTATCAAGATTAGATGACTTTTATAAATATGTGATCCATTCGATCGATGGCTATTACAATAACCGCTGAAAGTCAAATCAGTGCTTTAAGAAATTACTCAGCGCTGTCTGCTTAAAGAGTTAACAAAGTTAGGGCTCCGGCGATCGCGGCATAACCCTACTCGACAGTCGACAGTCAAACGCTCGCGTCATCACAGACGGTCGCATCAACCAGTGTTTCTTTATCGTCTATTATCTTACGTATCACGCATTTATCGGTATCGTCATAGTTATTTAGTGCACATGAAAATTTTGTGTAGTGGATGTTAATAACAAGGTGTTGTGTTTCCTGTGACCGTCGCCGGGCGGAGTTGAGGCCGTAGTGGCTTATGGTTCAGGCAGAGGGGAGCGGCCGGCGCCGCTAGGAAAATGTCGATACCCCTCGGCCGGGAGACTGTACTCCCCACGCAGGTGAGTTTTACGCTTTTCTCGCTTTTCCGGAAGTGTAACGCGTAACGTCCGCTACTGATCAAACGTAGCTCGTAGCTTAGTAAATAATAGTTGGTTCTCATTTATCTTTGAGTGTCTGTATGTTTTATTGGTACACTACCCTAGATCACGGATGCGTTAAGTGAGTATGTTAAGGTTTATTTATCATATAATTTTTACCATACATTTTATTGTGTTAATAGTAAAAAATCTGTAAAGATATAGATAATTTCTGTGAAATCAGATAACATTATCTTTGGTGACTTAGGATTGTTTAATTGGTCATGACATATTAGATTTTGTGACGTTTTATTTGTGAAAGAATCTTGCTTGTATAATTAATATATATAATAATATTTATTTTCGTTTCAACGATAACGTACATGTTTCAAAATAATTCCCCCCATACCTTGACAGTTGACAACTTGGGGAGTGAAATACGCTTTAATACAAACCTAATTATTTTACAAATCCACTTGCTGTTAAATAATCTAGTAGGCTAGACTTATTACATTTAAAAAACGCCAAATGTACAATTGATATTTTTCCTATATTATTTTTAGCTTAGGTCATCTAACGTGTTTTATAACCTCTATCAGAAACATAGGCACAATTATTAGCAATACTTACATAGTTTATTCAATAAATAGTGGAAACATTAAACCTACAATCTTATCGTTTTATCGTAAGTGTTTGCAGAAAAATTGGATCATTCAAATAATCTTTACAAACTCTAGGTATAAAACTGTATAAAATATTTATTTTATGACTAAAATTGTGTTTTAATATTTTTTCCCACTTCTGGTGGTTATTATAAACATAAACACTGAAACTTGTTGTAATAAGTTTATAAACATAAGAAAATACATAAATTCTATATATTGTTACTTGTACTACTTCTAGTAGTTGCACCAACGCCAAATTCTGTCAGATCTACTCTGTACAACTTTCCCTTATTAATTAAGGCAGTCTTAAATAATCAATAAGTATTTCCGAATGTCTTTTTAAGGCCGGCAATGCACTTGTGAGGCCTCTGACAATGTGAGTGTCTATGCACAGCGGTATCACTTAACATAAGATGAGTCTAGTGCCCGTTAGCCTCCTGTTATATACAAAAATTAATATTTAAAATAAAATATGTTTATTATGGAACATAAGATACAAGTATCACTTATTCCACGTCATTAAATTTAAATAAGTAGACATCCTTACTCATCGGCAAAGAAGACAGAGGATGTAGGCCGAGAGAAAAAGCCAGTGTAAAAAACTCTCGGTACTCTTTTAAACAACAACTTTCTTATCAAACAAGAACTAGATAACTTATTTTACTTAGAATTGCTTAAGTAAAAACAATATATAAGCCCTAGTACCTAGTCAATTCTGGATTTGCTCGATATCTTATTACATATTAAACTCTTAACAAGTAACGGATAATTTAATCTGTGCATTTAATACCATCACTTTAAGACTTAAGTAGTCATTACATAGCCTAGTTTCAAAGACATTAAAATCTACGCATAAGCTATAACTTCTCGGTATTATTACTACAACTTCGAGAAGTTGAACAAACAGTAGATTTGTCTTGTCCATACTCTGTCTTTGGAACATTTTAAATTGTCTTAATTTACACCGAAAATGGCTAAGACAGTATTCGGCTTAACATTTCAGCTGGCGAGTTCAAGGCTCTATTGATCGTAGGAAGGCGGGTGCAAGGTTGTGCGGCTATTTCGGTTGTAATTTCAGCTTTCTCTGCGTTATTTTAGAAATGTTACTGTTACTATGTTTTCTCGTTTTCCTATGTGAAAGACAATCAAATTTAGAAGCGCGGTTACTGTTTATACCGCTAGCAAAAGCTAGCTTTCTGTATTATGTTATTTGTTTATGAGTTAATGCGTACTTTAATTACATTTATAGTTTAATTATGACTTTAAATTAGATTAAACTTGCTACAAGTTTAATGAAATATATAATAAACCGGTTTTTTTTGTAACATATTCCATTTTTATAGAATAACGTTAAATTTCACTAAATAAAATAGTCAAGAGTTTCTCTCGTCCCAAGGTTCCATACAATATTATAGTACACGGTACATTACACACATCACTGTTATGTGACTCACTCCAAGGTACTCTTCAGTGAAATGCGGACTTTGCTTATTCAGTAATTAAAAAGTATGTAACACATTCGATTCAAATATTAGCTCATTATGAAATAAATATGTAAACGTTTGCTTTACATATTTATTTATCTTGATATAAAATCTACTTAGATAATACATGGTATATATCAATTATTACGTAGTCTGTGCGGAAACTCAAAGTAGTCTGTGCGGAAAGCGGCGTGGCACTTATGATTAATGCTATTCGCTTAATTTATTCACAAACAAAATTTACCACCAACTTTTCATATCAAGATAGACTGTCGAACTATAATCACGTAACAATATTGTTAATGTTACAAAAAACGTAATTGACACTACATCGACCTCGAATCCCAGGATTATTGCTCCGCACAGACTAGCTGAGACAGTAATTCATTTCCAAAAATAGAGAATATGTCATAAGGAAAAGTCTAAAAAAAATGTACAGTGGTGTATTCTGTACATTTGCCGGTTTGGTAGATTCGGACTCGAGACAATTAAAAAAAATTATGGCAATAGTTTTAACTTTATGCCGACTCGAGACTTAGCTATGTATCTTTCCCGTATGTCGAAAACGTGTTGGATTTGATTAACGGTCATAGTGGTTAAACATTTTTGACATCTACCTCATATACTAATAAATCTGAATAATATAGAGTACATAAAAACTAGTTACTAGATTACGGAAGATAAAATTATTCATGAAAATGCTATTAGTCTTTGCTGAGAGATAAGCTAAAGTAATAGAAATTGCTTACTAAGCTATCCTGAAGCCATATCCTTATCAACTATTGTCTCCTAGCTTTAAAGGAAACGTTATACAATGACTTTCATATTGAGAAATCACTTTCTATTTGGAATAACATCTATTGACTATATTTTGTATGATTTTTATGGAAGTTTTTATAAACATCTGTAAAATATATTTTAACTAAATATTTTGATGTGAAATCAAATTATTACAGCTGTGAAGATGGTATATGTTTTTTTTTTTATAAATAAGGGAGTAAATTTATGTACTTTTTTATCGGTATAACACTAGAGTGGCTTCAGTGTGCGACACTCATTCCTGAGGTGGTAGGTTAGAAGTTAGAACCAGATCCCGGCTCTGGGAGATCCAGATCCAGATGTAAGAGGTTGCGCCACGGTTTTTTTTAAATCAAATATATTTGATACTCTGTTTATTGAACTGATTATTAGGAAATAATGTTCATTTACACAGTACTTAGTAATAAATCTAAAATAAACATTCTTTATAAACAATAATCAAGAGAGAAATTAGCTACTAGCCATTTTAAAATTCTACAGTAACAGCCATCTTGACTTTTAAATGGCAAATTATACAGACCTTGCAAGTTGCCGTGATTCCATAAATATTAAGACTCCAGCTTCCGAGATGCTGACTGTTCATTTAGGGTTAGACTTTAAATGATTATTTAAGGACTTTTCCGAATTTGAAATATGGAGTAATTTAATCAAGTATACTTTCAAGCTTTTGTTGTGTGTGTGTTGAATAAACAATGAATATGTTATTATGGTTAATTTTGTAAACAAAAACATTAATGTGATAAATCTAAACCATTAAGATCGCGACGATACTATTTCACTTGTAACATTTTTGTTTAACGCCTTGAACATATATCTTGCAATTTTATAATCTAGATTTGTTACTCTCTTCCACTTATGTCATATTATTCGAATAATAAATGTTTGATAGACATAAAAACGTTAGCAAATAACTGGTTCATTAATTCATTACCGGGTGTATCAATTTTTTTACCGTTATGTAAGTGTTTGTTTTGATAATATCCTTAGAAACAATCTCGCGCGTTCAACAAAACATCTATTAACCCAAATTTCTAATTTTTCGTCATCAATTAGTCGCTTTTAGTCAGTCACGATTTATTTTAAGAGAATAACTTCGCACAGTTGTTAAGTGGTTTTCTAAATGTCTACACATTATAATGAGTTTTAAAACTGCTTGGATGAAGGATGGATAGAATGCATTTTAAATTGTATTGGATGTTTAAGAAGTCCAACTAAACCTTTACAATTCCCATTTTTTATGGAACAGGAAGCCAACAGACAAGATTCTCATCTGATGTTAAATGATACACTCAATACAAGAGGGTTACGCGAGTGCGTAGCCGGCCGTAAAAAATGTATATTGTATAATTAATAACAGTGGTGGTGCAAGTAAAATACTCATTAAATCATATTAAGATCTTGCATGTGACCAATGGTCTTTATATCTATGTGTGTGTGTAAAACAATATGAGGAAATCTGCGTGCCTTAGACCCAAAAATTCGACGACCACGGCGTGTGTCAGGCAGAAGAGGCTGTCACATACTTGCCAATTAGATTGATAAATGTACATGAAACAGATAAAGTAATATTGCCCTAAAAAGATTGTAGCGTCACTGATTCATTTTTATTTTTTAAAACCTTAATAAGTTATTTATATACAAAATAAAAAAATAATAATTTAAACTAATTCACAGTAAATACTATTAGAAACAAGTCCTTGTTTTAATTTATCGCATTCCTCTTGATATCGACACTTTGATAACAATACGTACTGTTTAGGCTATCGACTCTTACAATGACAAACATTTATGTTAAAGCACCTATATTTTAGACTCTGACATTTGTTTTAATAACAGTAACGTTTTGAGTTGTGTAATAAGAATTTTAAGTTCACATGTGACAGGCCGAATCCAAATGTAATCCTTTATTGAATACAATATGTCTTCATAGATGTATCATTTTTGTGGCTTCGCACAACGTAAACTTGAACTATGGAAACTGTGATGATAGGGTGAGATTCAGAAGCGATTAGTCTCACTCCCGTCATAACTGAATTGCGTTTTTACGTACGGGTATTTCAACAACATTTTCAATTTATGTGGTAACACTTAGATTAGAACTTATACAATAACATAGATATAAAAAAGCAAGTTACATAACGTATTAGGCAACGGGCATCCTTATCGCTAACAAGCGATTTCTTCCAGGCAAGATACATTACGTCTGATATCAAGATGATACACAGTAAAGGAGGGATAGAATTCAGTTTAATGAGTGGGGATTGAAAGAGTTAGATTGTCACGGGAACGCAAATCAAAACTACCGCCAGAAAGCAACAAAATTTTGCTTTAAGTAACTAGGAGTTTTAGGGTTAAAAAGAACATTATACAGAAGTTGTAAAATGTGAATGGTCAAATTTATGCAAGTCCAAATCTGATGCATACATTTTGTAACGCATTACATTTGTACACGCTTCAACATATCAAGCTGCAGTTCAGTCAAATCTGAATAACACACATCAGCGTAATCAAGAAATTACGTTTTATTTATTTAGTTTTAAAATGTAGGTCAACGCAGTAATCCTGTCATTCTCTCTATACTATGTAAATAATGAATAATTTTAGAAAACAAAATCCTATCGTTAATTTTTTTACAGAGTTCTTGATATTGAAGAAGGAACATATGAAGTAAATTACGATTTTCCTTGAGTTATGTTCACACACATTTGAGCGTAGAATGTGGCCGGTTTTGACCAATTAGTAAAAACCGGTGCATCACATTTCGCGTGCGTGATTTCATGGAACTATCTTCGAGTGGAGCATTGTGAAACGTCCTCGGCGGCGTCCTTTTGCTGCATTTGGACTCGGTCCATATTTGGATAGATTTTCAAACCATATTTGGATAATAACCAATTCCCGGGCATTCGATTGTCTCGCCCTGTTTGGAAACTGCCGTTTTTTGCTATTATTTAGACCCTATTTATAGTCAAGAATCTCTGATACGTCGATAGGTATTTAATAAGATTTGTTGTTTTTATTTAGGATAAGAATTCAAAGGTCGCAATGTTTTGTTGCCTACCGAATTCAAAGCAAAAATACCGAATTCAAAATCGAGACCGAGTCGTCCATCGAGATTTCTACAAAAATTGAATTCATATATACATATAAAATAAGTTTTATTTTAAAATCCCAAGACATCAATACAATTCGACTTGACGGCCGAGCGTACCAATTCTTAAAAGGCCGGCAACGCACTGACGAGCCCTCTGGCTTTGCATATATATCGATGAGCCTCCTGATGCCTCAAAAATCACCAAATGTAATAAATGAACAATAAATATTTATTATTCACTGCATGTAAGATTAACAATAGATCAAGCTAATACGCACAATGGTTTCAATCATTCCGCTCGTGTATAGCTTGGCGCTTGAATATAAATGACCCAGGCTTATTCCTAAAATCATATAGGGTAGCAAGTACCTGGCAAGCTCGTTGGCCGTCAGTTCCTTATACGGTAGCCAACGAGGCCATGGGCTTCGCTTTACCGCTTATACTTGAGTCTTTTAATTATCTTTGCAATAATACTATATAATATAAATGATATATGAGGATAAGATTCATTCTCAAAATGCCTTCTCTTGCGTAAATAAAGTACTTTCGGTGCATGAGCAGTTGCAGAGCAGTGTTGACAGAGTCACAAGCTGACTCTCATCCCAGGTCGTAAGTTCGAACTTTCTTCCTATATGCGCATTTAACGTTCGCTTGAACGGTGAAATAAAAAATCGTCAGGAAATCACCTCGCCTTAGACTCAAAAACACAGAAGTTTTATCATCCATTTGCCTATTAGATCTAAAAAGGTTGTATCGCCCTAATTTATTTAAATATTTACTTTGTAATTTAGTAATAATGATTTACGCTAAATTCAACCTGGATTAATAAAGATTAATTGATATTTTTTCTTGTACTATATATATACTTATATATGTTTTACTTAATTCGTATACGTACTACTTAAGAGTCCGTTATGAGAGTTAAACCAGCGCTTAAAGATATGCCCTCAGGTCGTCGGTTAACAAATAAAAAGGTAACTGAAGTGACCTGGTTCCTTATTTTCTGTGAATATTTTTATATAACCTTTTAAAAATTTATTTCAAAGCGATCAAGTGGTTTGACCCACAGAATCAAGTGGTGCTTTTATAGAATCTGTGACCAAGTTTTTGATATTTTATCTTGAACACAATTTGGGTCTGTATGAAAAATGAATATGAAAAATGTATTGTCTCGGTCAGGAAGAATTGTGAGTCCATAAACACCCTGATACCTTGTTAACCTTTATTGTAATTATTGGTAAAGGCCAGCAGTTATCTGTCACATATTACAGTTTCGACAGGCTTAATATTCACTTCCCAATGCACTGGTATTTATTGCACCATTGTCTCACATACCTTTGAGTCTTGAGTTTCTGATTTCTAAATTCTTTTGGGTTTTATTTATTCCTTTCAGTTAAGAAACCGATGTGAAATTTGCTCTTTAAAATCACACGAGTTGTAGATTTATAATTTAGTTTTTTTAACAATTGCAAAAGATTTAAATATATACCAGTATATATGTAAAAAGTAACATACGTAATAATATGTATTATACAGCAGTGTTGACCTAGTGGCTTCAGCGTGCGACGTAGGTTCGATCCCCGGCTGTGCAGCAATGGATTTTCTGTCTATGTGCGCATTTAACATTAGCTTAAACGGTGAAGGAAATCTTTGTGAGGAAACCGACTTGCCTTAGACCCAAAAAGTTGAAGGCGTGCGTCAGGCACAGAAGGCTGATCGCCTACTTGCTTGATCGAAATCTGAGGCCCAGACCTAAAAAGGTTGTAGCGCCATTGATTTATGTTTATTTTTAAATATGTCACAATAGTCTAGAATCATCATAGATGCTTCACATTGAATAGCTTCATAATAAACTTGAAAGATAATTGTTTTTTAGACAAGACTAAATTAATTGAACGTCATTTCCTTCTCCAACTAAATTAATTACTGATGGCAATTGAGCGAAGATAAGACATTGAGCCAGTGCAGGCGTTATTCGAGATGATCAACTGGTTAGCCTGTATCGACCGGTCGCTTTGCACTTGACAACTAATATGGGCAATCCAATTTGCCAATAGATACGACGCTTTATCCAAAACGTAATTCTAATCATATGCACTAATAGATAATGCAGAAAATAGCTCTGATAATAATAAAAAAAATAAAATAGCCTGTATTCGTAACTACATAATCATGATTACATTAACTTCATGTCTATAGTCAACATTAGTTCACAACCTCCTTCAAATTCATCCACTTATTTCTCATCCTTGTCACCATTTTCCAATCCTTCCCGGCTATCCCTTTTATTCCGTCTTACCAGGTTTGTGGTGGGCGTCTTCTTTCTTTTCTTCTCACTGAGCGATTCCAAGTAAGGGTCTTGTTTGCCCAACTGTCATCACAAACGGGCAATGTGTCCGGCCAATTTAACTTTAGAAAATTGCTTTACAGTTCTTACATTCAAAGGTAATGCGTTTTTCATTTGATTTAGATTGATTTTCTTTTCGGTGACGTAATAAGAGTAAATATTTACTTTTTTGCACATATATTGTGTATGCTTGAAAAAAATATATGTTTATGATTTTTGAGAGCTTTGCTTACTTTTGCTGACAAGAGGTGCGGGGGGGGGGGGATAAATTGCTGTAAATCTGCTTACGTAATACTTGAACGAACCTTTTTAAATAGAGGTAATGTTATGTTAAATAATAAATTGCAAATCAACGTTTACCTAAAAGTAATTTGTAGTTTTCGTATATAGTTGATGTACTGTATATAACTATATATTTATATACGAGTACAACATTCATTAACTTTAAGTGCAATGAACGCTAAAAGCGCATCGCAAATTGAAATCCTCGAGCTTATTTTGGAGCTTTTTCGGTGGCTTTAATCTTACGCGAGATGAATATCCCTCAGGAAACGAAATCATTTTTCAAGAGTTGTATAGCTTTGAAATTCATAAATTGCTTGAAAAAAACATTTGTAGATTATAAAGTTCATCAAACATGTCTAAAAAGCTCGTAATGCAAGGGTGGCTCCAGAGGTCATGGGGGTCATGATTCCCTGATTCCTAGATATGGTCACGCTATATGCAGAATATTAATGACACTGTAACAATATAGCTCTCGATTATATATTAAACTATTTAAATTAGTATTTTTTTACGTGTACGGGTATAAATGAATGCTATGGAGAGAAATGATTTGGGTTTTTAGTTTCTAAGGAATAAACTCGAAAACTACTGTGCCGATTTTTTATATTACTTTCTCACTAAAATTCTTCAATATCCTTGTGAAGCATATATATATTATGTAAAAAAATTAATGGCGTTACAACCTTTTTGGGTCTGGGCCTCAGATCTCTGTATCTGTTTAGTGATCATTTGTTAATCTAATAGGCAATTAGGTGATCAGCCTTCTGTGCCTGATGCACGCCGTCGACTTTTTGGGTCTACGGCAAGCCGGTATCTTCACGATGTTTTCCTTCACCGTTCGAGCGAGTGTTAAATGAGCACAGAAAGAAAATCCATTGGTTCACAGCCAGGGATGGAACTTACGACCTCAGGGATGAAAGTCGCACGTTGAAGCCACTAGGCCAACACTGCTCATATATATTATATACTTTATTATAATTTATTTTTCTCGACATTATCGAATTGGCGTAGTCTGTAAGGATAGTGTATGTATGTTCTGTAATAAAATATAAATAATGTAATATATTATTATGGTACAAAGTATTATAAAATGTCCATGCCATGTATCCGCTCTTCTTGTAATGTAGTATATATGTATTAATGACGTCATAATAAATAATGTGAAAGTGAAAGAAAATAATAAAATTAATATATTTATCGATGTAAGAGAAAGTTATTTCGGGTTATCAAAATTCAAAAGGGATTACATTACCGAGGCGATTAATTAATTGAAAAATGATATTTTTATCTCATCTTGTCAAGTTATTAAAACGTTCAAAAAGAAAGTATACAATCGAAAAATATCCTTTGCATTTAAACCCAGAGATATTTCTATAAATAACTACGATGGATGGAAAAATTCGATTATGATAAAATAATACTATAAATAAAATAAAATTCGGTTATGTAATTTTGTAGTGTTGGCCTCACGTTTGAAGTTTTCATGCTATATACACAATATAATAAAGCCACTTTAATTCCATACTAATAAAAAACTTCATATCAAATGGGTGTTAGTTTCGTTATTGTACTCTTAGTATACGTTAGCTATTGTTATTACAGTATCTTTGTGTTCTGCAGTTTGGAACACATTTGGGTAAAGACATCCTCGTGAACTTTCCATTTGAATCTGTTATTAGTTTGCTCCATCATATTTTCCCCAGAAACCTTAACTCAGCCTATCGCTTTTGTGGTCTTCCCATGTTTCTTTTTGCTAGAGGTCCGCTCCAGGCGGTGGCTTCGCCTTCGTGGTTGCACGTACATATATAAACAGCCATTCAACAAAAACAATTTTATAATTCCTGTTATTTTTTTAAGTAACTATTTTAAAATGGGAAATGCAGTTTGTAAAATATGATGGGAAGAAGTAGATTTTAAACCTTTTTCTGCTTAAAGATGGCTTTTTACGACGAGACTAATATATATGTTTTAATTCTTTTTAGAAACTATTTTGTAATAGGAAAATTCAGCTAGTAAAATACGTTACATGGGGGTAGCTTTTAATTTCTTTCTGCTTAAAAATGGCTAATATCGTGATTATTGTTTTGGCATATTAAAGGGATGCATTTTTATTTCAATCTTCAATATGCTTCAATTAAAAAAACTAATGATTCCAATTGCTTTAAAACGTCTAAAGATATATAACGGCTAGTTATCTCTAATTATTTCAAAACGAATTATACAGGCAAGTTAGTCTGCTTAAAGTCAAAGCTGGGATAAGCCCTAACTTAATTAAAACTCAGCTCGCTAGAGACGGAAATTCACTCATTATAGAATCACCAATGCTTGTCGCTTTAAGTAATATCAATAGGTTTTGTCTGGGTCCAATTATATTAAACTTATTTAAGTTTTCAAGTTTATTTATTTAATAGTATTCTTACAACTGACATCCGTATTATATAACAAAATACTTAGACCCAACACAGATATAAGTTAAATAGATATAAAAAATAAGCAAATACATTTATAGACAAAAATAAATTTAAAAAAACAAACAAAGAAAAAACTAAATTCGTGGAAAATATTAACATCCTCATAATTAGTTTAATACTTAGCTAAAACCCGAAACATTGGCGACGCTTAGTTCATATAAATGAGCGCTTTATACATCTTTCTTTAGTTTCTGACTTTAATGGCCTCTGATTTAAAAATATATTATATAACTCATACAAAGCATACCCATTTGTATATTTTAATGTTTTTAACGAATCACATTAAAATGTGAAATAATATACCGAAATAGTATATTATTTAAGTTTTAACTAAGTTTGATGACCATTATACTTAGTTGTAATGAAGTTAATAATAACGTTCAATTAGGATTTATTTAACTATTAGTGTTGAGTACAAGAGCAATGATGGTGTATCGGTTTCAACGTGCGACTCTTATCCCTGGGGTAGCAGGTTCGATCCCGACTGTGGACAAATGGACTTTCTATGTGCGTATATAACCTTCGCTCGTACGATGAAGGAAAATTTAATCACGGATTAAAAATGATCCCGGAACAGATCAGACCTAAAAGGTTGTAGCGCCATTGGATATACAAGAAGACTAATACTCTATATTCCTATTTTGATAGGTTTTTTAAGTTATTGATATATAATTTATATATTATATATATAGGTTATATACGCACATAGAAAGTCCATTTGTCCACAGTCGGGATCGAATCGGGATATATATATATATATATATACTGTCTAAAAATACTTGATTTTAATAACAATTTTCTTTATAATGGTTTTATTACAAATTAAATTACACATACGAATACGATAATAACCTGCTTTTGGGAATCTTTATTCCGTTTCCAGAACATTGCTGCTTCGTTTTAAATATACTATTGACATTATAATGAAAACAAACTACACAAGACTACTATGTCAAATATAACTACAGAATTGACATATCAACTTTTTATGACATAAGAACATAATAACAAGACCGCAGTTGCATGTATTCCATTTATAAACAATAATGGTTGAATGTAGGACATGACATTTAATTTTGTACGATGAAAAAGCCTGATTACTATTTTTGCTTCGGTGTAATTACTTTCTTTCCTCAAAGGATTACGCATATATAATTTCGGAACTAGCTTCGTATAATTAAAAAGATGTATAAAGTTTTAAATGTCTACACTTAATACCACTATGCATGGCAACAATCAGCATTTTGATTTTGGAATAAGAATATATATATATATATATATATATATATATATGCGAATGCGGGGTTATAGTTAGAATCTCTTCGGAATGTATGGCCCATCCCTTTCCACTTGTGTCGCTTGATCTGCTGGCTAGAAACCAAAACATTTGTATATAGTGTAGTCTATATAGAGACTTAATTTTTTTTATAAAATCGTACTTTTAATGCCGATACTGGCATGTTTGATAATGATATTAAGTATAGTTGTTACATAATTGTAATAAGCTTAAAATGGTAATCAATATATAGTAATTTATAAAATTACAACATTTATTAAAATATACTTTCGTAAATGATATTATTATATATTTTTAATAAGCAAAAAGACTTTTTTAATTTCATAAACCGGCATTGTTTTCAGGGAGATTAATTTCAGACAATAGGCTCTAAAGCTTGCTTCCGTTTCCTTGTTAAAATAATGGACGGTTTGTTACCGCGAGGGAAAAGATTATAATATTTAATGGCAGCACTGCGAGTCATTTCCCGATTAAATTTTAGTATTTGTGCCATTGTCTGTTATAGTACTTCTGGTTCATAATTCGATATTGTACATATATACGTTCATAATATCCTACAAATTACCAATAATATTAAGAATTATATACAGATTACGGACTTCTTCCTAACTGAATGGACACTTTTCCATTTTGATCATAGAACCTTTTTGGAACGTGCCAAGTATTGAAATTTAAAAATGGAACATGCCAGCTGATTGTTGTAACCGCACTCCGCTACGGCTGTAAACAAATTAACTCATTATTCACGAGCGATTTGTAGAGGGCACGGAAATGTTTCACATTGCAGTGCGTTGACACTATACGAGTGTTAGTGTCAATGACCTCGAATCATATAAAAACTCGAACCCGACTGCAAATTGACTCCATATCTGACGATGCGACATCGCGGTACTCAATGCCTTATAGATTGATTCTCGATAAACACGCTCTCATTATAAGCCATGTTAGTCCTTGTACATTGAATTCCACGAATTCCAATTCTTTTATTAGATTTAATTGGTCCAGGCGATTATCGTTTGAGCCGGGATTGTCCCAGTTTTGAACAATTTCATCTCCTTTGACACCTGTCAAATTGCTTAGAGTTTCAATATAAATTGTGACCTATATATTGTAATGACGTTTCTCGTGTGTCAATATTAAAACAGCTTGTGTGTTGTTTATATTAGTCCCAACCTACACATATCCATATTTTATATGCATAGTGAATATAGTTCCTCCAGTATATATTTATTAAACAAGCGGAAGTCATAAAGGATTTTCTATGTATAAGGGTTTTAATTATGTCGAAAGTCCATTGGGTGGTCCAATTTCCTCTACACTGATGAAAATTTTATGTGGATATTTAATCGGATCTATTAACGATCGTAAAGTACAGCACAGTTTATATACTAATAGTGATAAAGATATCTAATCTGTCACCCATATATCTGAGTTGATAACACGATACAAAAATATCATTATACTCTGCTCTGTGAATGCCACATTATTCGTTTTAGTCACAGGTTAAAAAGTTAAAGGGTGGTGGATCAAATTCCGCGCAAAAACCTGGCTAACTAAGCCAGCCTAGCTTCTTCCAGAAGCACAGAAGTCTCCTAGGGTCGCAGGCTTGACGTAGCGACCGCACTGCTCCAAGGATTTTTGTACGTTGGTCAGCCACAGCCACGCCTTCCAGGACTACGTGGGTGTCGTTTGCGCTGAAACAGCCTTTGCACATCTGTCTGTCTTGGACAAAAAGATGTATTAAGGCGAGAATGGCCCGTAATTGTCCCTATCATTGTTTTGAGATTAGTTGTGTTGAGGCTTAGAGTCGCTTTGTCATTAACGGATTAACTGCTAGCAGAGCCGTTTTGGACTGCTTGCAGGACTTATCTATCCAATAGAAAGACAAGAAAAAATACTTAAAGCAATTAAAGCTATTTAGTTCTCTGCATATTTACTAGAAGCTATTTTATTATGGTCAACGCATTTGTTGATATAAACAAAATACAGTTTCAATGATACACAAATATGTTATATTGTTATATCTTACAGGATTTTATAAAATTTAGATCTATCTTTTTTCAACAAAATAAGTTATACTCCATGACTTAGTTAACCGCTTAGTTTTGTGTCCTGAGATAACTAACGCCTTTAGAGGCCGGTAACGCACTCGCAAGCCCTCTGGCAATGAGAGTGTCCATGGGCAGCCGTATCAAATCAGATAAGCCCCCTTTGACCGTTTTACCTATATATAAATAATAACTTTATCATAATCATTATGAGTTACAAAGCAGAGGCTACACATGAGACATGTAAACCCATGCCCTAGAGACTCTTAGTGTCTTATAATAATATTTTTATATTTAATTTTTTAATCAATAATAATGTACGTTAAATAATTGGAAAAGTTGTTACATAACGCCCTTGCTTAAATTGTAATAATCATATTTATGTATTATAATGACGTATAAGTTACAATCTATTCTAAAATACCTAAAATCACTATAACTTTACGAGTCATTTCCTTTTAAAAAATACTTCGTATAACAATGCGGATTAGTTACCCGATAGGCGCTTAATAATGCTTTTATATAAAAAAGCTATAGTATATTTCTTATTGGTCTCGCCATATAACCTTGTCAGATAGTACTAGTAATATATCTTTACACCAGCGCAATTTAAGCAAATAATAATTTTATAATTGTATACAAATATAACTGATAATATTCATAATATTACAGAGATCATTGGTCTATGGTGTATGACTTTCACTGATCAAATTTTTGCTTAAAGCCGGTCCTGCGTCGCGAAAGTGGTCTGGTGAGCATAGCTTAGAGCAATGATTTTTCTCACATATATTAAATTGAAATTAAAAAAGCATTAAGACTTTCACGTCCCTAAACTGTAATTGATCGATATTTTGCAAAGAGAGTTAGAAACCGCCTTTTGTTTCGCCAATTATCCATCAAGAAGATAAATGAATTAAAAATGGACTTAACTAAACATAATTAAATCTGTTTATTATGCTATGTAGGTAAAAAAATAACGTAATTTTTCTCGTTGCAGTCTCATAACAAAAGAATATTTTGAGAGTCGTACTCAATTATAACAATTTCAATGATACATAGAGTGTCTTTTGTTAACATAGGTTTTAACATTGAAAGAAAATATTTTTTTAACCGGATTAAAGCCATTTGTATCAAACGTCAAAACGTCGGAAAAATTTAAATTTAAAATTATGTAAAATAATTATAAGTTTATATTAATACAAATAGCTTTAATCCGGTTACAAATTGTTTTCTTTCAATGATACATAGATATTACTATAATATGTCATACAGAAGTATATTAAAGAAATATTAACATAGTCATTGCTAAAGTCTCCTTTAAAGAAAATAAGTTATAACTGACTTATAGCTCTTTGTGTGCGAGTGATGTAAGCCCTTGAGTGACCCAATGTAGTTTGCGCTGCTCTCGCTTCCAATTCCTCTTGTAACAGATCCATCACCACATACATCTTTCCAACGATACTTGCCTCAGTCTAAAAAAAACTAAAATCAATGACGCCACCTTTTTAGGTCTGGGCATCAGCTTTCTGTATCTGTTTCATAATCATTTGTAAATTGAATAGGCAAGTGATCAGCCTTCTGTGCCTGACGCACGCCGTCGACTTTTTGGGTCTAAGGCAAGCCGGTTTCCTCACGCTGTTTTCCTTCACCGTTCGAGCTAATGTGAAATGCGCACATAGAAATAAAATCCATTGGTGCACAGCCGGGGTTCGAATCTACGACCTCAGGGATGAGTTTCGCACGAAAGCCACTAGGCCAACACTGCTCAGTTGGTAGTGCAAAATATTCCTTGATATGATTTTCCGTTGCTTTAAGCAGCGGAATCTGCTCTCCTTGCTTGACGAGTAGAACGTAAGTAATATATATTATTTATTTACCCGCAGCAGTATAAGTCTTTGAAGTCTGGGCACGTTTGTATAAATTGATATGAACGCACGAATTTCAGAAGCGTTGCGCATAAAACATTTTGAGACATCATTAACATCGATACTATTATAGAATGATAATTTGTCGATTCGCCTGAGAATCAGTTCAAAATAGTTCATACATTTTTATAGGATTTTATTATAGAGCGGCCCATTGACGCTCATACTGCCAGATCATTTTTAAAGGACCCTAAGTTAAATTGGTAAATACTTCAGTGGGCACCATACTGCATGGTAAAAACTGCCTTAAAAAGCGTTGTTTATAGTACGATAGAATTCGGCAGAGCAAGGTAGGTAAAATACCAAATTCCCATATCACCTCGACGTCCGATGATTGTCAGGGATGTCCGATGTTGATCAGCTAGGGTTTTTTTAGCATATGGGGGGCAGACGACCCTACGGCCCGCCTTTTTAGTGGCTGCTATGCCAGTCTTGAAATAATGAAAAATGAACATAATGCGTTATAAAATTTATATTGAAGGTTCCTTTTACAGTTCAAAATACAGATCGAGTACAAAGTGGTGTAACCTTCCAACTTGTATCAATTATAGATATTGTTATAATTACTTTTTTACCGTTCTTTCCGACTACACTTGTTGTATGTAGAACAAGCTGCCATAAACGACTGTCAGATTGTCAAATTCGTGATTTGATAAAAATCGTAGACTGACGGTTGACAGTCGTGATCGTGACGTATGTCATCGCTACTTACTTTATTAAGAAATCTGAAAATAAACGAAGGGATTTTAAGGGCCTACAGTCATTACTAAATGTTTTATTTTTATAACGGGATGGTTATATTTCTCATCAGTTTCATCATCGGATGTCCAGGCAGAATACGAAATTCCATCCGTATCACCTCGACGTCCGTCGTTCCACAACTGGTCGTTTTTTAAGGCAGTTTTTGTATTTCGGAACCAATTCGTCTTAGGGTCCTTCAAGAAAAGAGCCTAACAAATCTTGGCCGGCAACACACTTGCGAGGTTTTGACTTTGAGTGTCCATAGGTGGCGGTAACACTTAGCCTCATGCCCCTGTTATATAAAAAAAAATATCCTCTCAGATATTTAAAATTAATTTATATGAACTAATTAAATCAGTATCTTGTAAAGAGCAATAATGTTCTGTGATAATGATTATAACTATATGGTATTATTTTATTATAACTATTTGCACTGGCTTTGCGACCCAAAAAGTGTCATGGACTTCGACATGATAATCTTATTCTTTCAATTCTTCTTTTTTCTTCGGTATTTAAATTGGGAAAACAGTTTTGACACAGAGTGCTTAGAATTTTTTTTCATGTTACTGAATTTTGGCTTTGGTAAATGAAGTTTTAGGGAAAAAACTGAACTAAGTATGTCAAACCCAATAACGTATTGAGAAACATACGGGAGTCACTCTCTAAGTAGTAATTCATGATCCAAAAAGTACAATCAATAACAAACGGTATTAAAATGAACGTAGCCCTTAACCATAAATGCAATACAAGGAAATGAGAAAAGCTTGCATCATATTTGTATAATTTCTCTTGTTTCACCTAGTATATTAAATTACGTCATCTGTGGTGTGTTGTTTATGCCTAAAATAGTGTTGCTATTAACAGCATTTAAATGCTAAAAGTATTTTTTTAGTAACTTTAATTTAAATATGTATTTATTTTTTTATTTTCAATTGCAGCGTAATATCTTAATATTATAAAGTGGAAAATTAAAAGAAAACATATATAGATAAGATAACCAAGAAGTGCAAAAAAACATAAGACATATAGTTATTTAGACAAAACAATACATTAAAACATGTAAACTTCATAAAACAGTGATCAGGAAAATAGTATAATAGTATAAGTAACATATATATAATAAATATTGTTTATTTTTTTGTGGAATTATGAATTTCAATTGCTTTGTTTTTAATTACAATGTGAAATAATATTGCATCAATGTCACTATTAATTGTAACACAGAATCCATTTAAAAATAAGTTACGATAATTATTTTGAATATACTTTTTAATTGATTTAAAATAATAAGGCCATTGCAAAAAGTTTAATCCAATCGTAAATTATAATTGGTTTATCTCTGAAAGTTCAATAATTAATTAAATCTGAACCTTGAAGCTCAAATTGAATACCGGAAATGTTATATAAACATATTAAATTAAATAAATAAATACTTTACTTATTAAAATTATATGTAACAGTGTAGCAAATTAATTGGTGTGTAATCTACTTATCGTCGACTTCATACATTTTAACAGGCCAACGCACGCAAGCATTCTGGCAGTGTGTGTTCATAGGCGGCTGTATGTTCATTTGCCCCTTGTTATATAAAAAAACAATGATGGTTACCGGTGTCCATTTTTCTTTTGTAATACTTCGTATAAATAATTATAGATAATAACATATAACATATATAACAATAAATAGATTCATGTATCATTCTACATTGGTGGTCAGTTACTTGAACAAAATATGTATGTTAGCTCTTGATTTCTGACAGACAGTTACACAATGAAGTACAAGCTACACGAAGGTGATACGCACATATCACTTGTCGAAATTGACGTAAGATTGAGTCGAAGTCATTGATATTATGTAATATGATGGCAATTAGACAGACACCACGCCACATATGTTTTAGAGTATATTCTGTTTGTTCCAAATAATCCAGTAGCTACAACTTATATGGGTCTGAGCCTGAGATTGCTTCCGTACCTTCGACCATTCTTGTAATTTAAAGACAGTACAGTCTGTGTTTGACACATGTAATCGATTTTTGGGTTTGATACATATGCACGAAGGAATGTTCCTTTGCATAGCCTTAATTCGAACGCACGACCTGAGGGTAGCCGCTTCAGCCATTAGGCCAACACTGCCCTAATTCAGTTGAGTAATAAAAGAAAACAATTTATAATAATGATAATTGTCCTGAGACAAAATATAACAAATCTTTATAATATTGTAGGCTTAAAAATAAATAAAATTTCAAAAATATAAGACAATTGTCGCCCACCGTCTCTTTACTAAATGGCAAAATACCTTCATAGATATAATAATTAACTGAATAAAAACATGTATTATTGACGTGAAACTTGATAATAACATTCTAAAACTAATAACTTCATTACTTCGTTGCAACAGCTCCAATCTCCAATTATGGAAGCGTTCTTTAGCAAACAAACACTTTATACAGTAAACTTTTAAAACTAGGCTGCCTCGAGGAGCCTTGTGAAGCTCATGGAGGCGTTTGAAAAATTACCTTTAAAGGCAGCGTTTAAATACATTGAGCAACAACAAGGCTCTCGGGAAAAACAATTTTGTGACACCTGTTGCTTGCATTTAAGTTTTCCATTGTTGGGAAATTTGATTGTTCAGTTACAGGCGCTTTCAAATATGAATTTACTAATATTAAGGATATCACATTTACAACTAAAACACAATAACAGCTTGTTTACTTACTTGAAATTTTTCTGCTGGTCCTTCTGTAAAATTCAGGCCGATTCTTTTCTGGTAATCGGATCCAGGCCTTCATCGTCATCAATAGCTGTAAAGCCCCTTGTAGGCCAGTATATTTCGCAATCACAATTTATCTTGTACTTCTTGCGTCCAGCACCTATTCTTTTGAGGCCCTGGACAATACCAACCCATGAACTCAGCCTTGTTCTACAGGCTTTTCTCTTGCCAGGTTGTGACTTCGATAAGAACCTTGAGAATCTATTGTCCGCCATTCTGTACAGCGTCCCAACCAATTGAGCCTGTTTAATTTTATGAATTCGACGATGCACTACTAACACAGAAGCAGTAAATGAAAAACTTCTAAACACTAAAAAGTTATGTGAAATTGTTTAATTAAATAATCCAAAAACAATTTATAAATACAATGTATGAAAGCTAAGGGTTTCATTTGGCAACTTTAACACATAATCTTCAAAGACTCGAGATAAATTTTTCGCTGGTAACACTATCAATTTCGGGGCCATTACACCTTTAATCTGAAAGTGGTTTCACTTTACGAGCGCCAAATTCGTTTATATTACGTATTATGGGCATATGCAAATTTAATCACTTGTTGTTTATTTACAGCCGAACGGACAGCTTCTCCGGAACGCGTTTCTTTATTACTATCATTAAACTGATTTATTAGTCTGCAGTCTATTTCTAATTTAGTTTTTATATTTCCAAAAATCTATATTTTTAAGTGTCTACAAGTTTCTTCGTTTTTGTCTTTAATTTTCTTAGTAGTAGTTGTTTATAAAATAAAATACAGTATTATACGATTGGCGATAGTTGCCTGTGTCACTTTGTGGATAAGTGTCAGAGTGAATCCATTGAGCTGGAATGACTTATATTTTAAGATTATTGAGTACATCAAAAATTATTGGTAGAAGGGTTTTTACATTACGAATTTAATATGTTATATCATTCTAATTTCTTATTTATTTACATTACATTACATTACTAATTTATATTCTACAATAACGTTAATGCATCTGTGCTTACTCACTGTAATATATCAGAATTAGTTAAAACTATAAATCTTATGTGTAACTAAGTAAGCCGAAACTGTTATTGTAATCTTTATTAAGTAGATAACAATCCATATGACCTTTTAAGGCATCTAGAAGACAAACAATCTCACGGCACAGCTATCTTTATTATCCTTAGAGACTCAGTGTCGAGGTTATCAACCTTAGAAATTTAAAAAACGTGAACGTTTAGTCTTTCAATTTCCAGATAGCCATTGATATCAAACAAACTTTTCATAATTTTTTCAAGTAGTTTATATATATTTATTTTCATAAAATTTAATTTATGAAATCTCATTCTAAAAGAATAGTTTTTTTACATGAAAATCAGTAGGTAATAAAAATAAAGGCAATATTTTATTCTTATTTTCACGCAATTTCGAGAAGCAGCTCAATAAAGCGATTTATTGAGACGCCATGTCATTGTGTCACAATACAATGTATGAACGAATTGTACGATATTTATATTGAATTGGCGTAAACTGTAAAGGATATTTATTGTTCCAGGTATGTTCGAGTTATAGAACCCAGACAGTGAGGTAATTTTTTAAAATATCATATCCCTAATATAATAACTGTGTATATTTTATTGGATCTATAAATACTTTTTGAGGCTGAAATTTTTAACTTTACCGATTTCTATGTCTATTAATTTATATAAATATAGAGGTCGAGCGATCCGAATCATCGACGACCAATCCCTTACCGAGCGGCTTGAGCCCTTGGCGTCGCGTAGAGATGTAGGGTCTTTTGGTATCTTCTACAGCATTTACCAGCGAGAGTGTTCAGAGGAGTTGTTCAGATTATTACCTGCAACTAAGCTTCATCATCGGACATCGAGGCAGCATACGAAACTCCATCCGTATCACCTCGACGTCAGTCATTCCGCAACTGACCGTTTTTCAAGTGTTGAGCAGTTTTTACCACCACTACGTGGAACTGGCTGCCTACTGAATTATTTCCAAACTACTTAGAGTTAGGATCCTTCAAGAAAAGAGCATACCAAGTTTTAAAAGGCCGGCCACGCACTCAAGAGTTCTATAGTATTGAGAGTTTCCATGTGTGGTAGTTTCACTTAACATCAGGCCTCCTGCCGGTTAGGCCCTGTTCTATAAAAAAAGAATGGGAACATTCGAAAAAGAAAATATTTATTATGGCCATCGATTAATGGTATGATAATATTTTCATAGGAAAAAACTAAGCTTTAAACTACCCTCATTATCTTGGAAAAACATGTCGCTCGAAAAATAGCCAATGTATAGGGCCTCAACGAATATCTACTGTCGAACTGGGCTAGCTTAAATTTGTCATGGTTCCAAATGAAGACGTTCTAACAATGCCTTTGCTGTCTTTGCGTCGGTCACGACTGAACGCATAAGTTATGTTTAAGAGTCACTGTATACATTCATTTATCATTTAGATTATATGAAACTTGTGTATGGCTATGTCAAGTTGACAGCGACCATGACCGTAGTCTCTTTGATGGTATATAAATAAAGTGTTATTCAGTGAGTATTTTTTTCTATACGGTCACAGATTACTTGACAACTATGCTGGTAAATAATATATCTAGATGCCAACTAAAAAAAATTACGTTCGTTTACGTTTGTACTAGTAAGTTCCGTTATAGAGTTTTGTGCATCGACATCTTGCATTGTTTTGGCGGGTTATTGAAATTATGAATATTTAATTTACATCAATCGTATTATTTACAGAATTGAAATCGTAATGTATAATCTTAAATTGTTTTTGAAATCTTGTAAATTTCTCTTGATTTTCAGTGTATTTTGTTGCTATTCGTAGATGGTACACGTATTTCTTTTTCTGTACTTTGTACAAGTATAAGTACATATAGACAAAGCATTACTTGCAAAAGATACTCTATAAAAATACGATAATTCGTACTGTAAAACATTTTATTACATCAAATATTTAGATTATGTAATACAACACTAGTAACATTCCATTGTTTATTGCTATGATATTCGATTTCGTCCATAAAACCACGTTGCTCTACCATATGGCCGCATTTGTACGTCACTCGTACTGGGTCACTGGCATTACACTATTGGTTTCGAAAGGTCGTTTCATCCCGTCGGGACGCTGCTCCCTGATCAATAATCGAATTAGGTCGGGTTGCGCGTCGGCAACTTATAAAGGCAGGTAGCCACATTCTCAGAATGACACTGGAAGGCCGTCTAAGGACATTTGTTTTTAATGGTGCTATTCGGAAAAGTTTTTATTTCTTGTGCAAATATTTTAAGTGACCATCCCCAAGACCGGCCACATGTTTTGGGTGGAATAGGCGAAGCGGTATTTTAGTAAAGGGGCCGATTTAGCGGGAATGCGTTTTAATGAATCCTTAGTTTGGTATGGCGCAATTAAAAGCATAATTTTATTGTCTGCTATCCACCTAAAAGACAGATAATTCAGCCGTGATCTTGTTGGAATTTAAAGTGTTTATAGGCTACGATTGTTATTTAATATTAGATATTTAAATCTGTACCTAGATTTTCATTCTATGTATTGTTAGGCTTTCTAAAATTGTATAACCTAACCTATTTATGGTTAGTTTATATCTATATAGTTGATATATACTTATTGTATTTATTAATTAGATTATAAATAACACTATTGTAAGCACGATTGCCCTCAATATTTTCTGCGAGGACGCTAGCCAATCACAGAATCCGCTTGGTACTTTATACAACAATTTCCGGTTATTTTTACAATAAATACAAGTTTGTTATAAATCAGGTGATTTAATAAATACATTATTTGTATAATATGTTAAATTATGAGTACTTAAAATATATAAAATTGATGTATATTTATTGTGGTTTTCTAAATAACAGTTCTATCGACAAGCCCCACGAAAATATCGTCCTTTCGGGCGTTAATTGGTTAAACCAAACGCGGGGCTAGGTTCTTTCGGTAGGTCCGAGGTTCGAGTGGGTATTCTATTTTGGGGAACGATTAGAGATTGTCACAAAAATTCATTAAGTTCTCTTCATTACAACGATGTCGTGCATTACTGGCTGGTCCAAGGCGTGTAGCGCGACTTACCAGACTTGCAAAAATTCAAGTCCATATCCCAAAGAGTTGAAGCTACGCTGGACATTTTAGAACAAACATAGTACAAAGAAAATCCCTCTTAGAAAATCTGAATCGCTCGATTAATTTTTCATCCCCCCCATCATGCAAGCAATCAGATTATCATACGTACATACGTATACATTTCTCACGCGTATCTCGATGTAACAGTTTTTTACATTTTTTCAATATATAGCCGCTCCCCCACCAATGAATATATATATATATATCTTATATATTATATATTTTTTTTATTATCTAAGCTTCGCCACTCAATAGCTCTCTATAACGCTCGAGTAAATCCCCATTAAGCAGATAAAAATCTAGAGCAAGTTTATTCTCAATAATTGATTACATGTCATGTCCTTAACTATCCTAATGTATTCACTCAAACATGACCGGCCACAAGTCATTAACAGGTTTTTTGTTGATCCTTCGGCTTTCTTCCCACAAGTATTGGAAGTGACCGCCCAGCTCGTTGTTTTTGTTGAGCCGATTCTAAGGAAAGTTGGAACGGAGCCAAAGTTGTCACCATAAATCTCCAATAGGCAAGCTTATATCAGGAATTTGTGGAACTGTAACTTTCTTACACTAAAGCCCGATATTAGGGTTGGCTCTCATTGTTTATTTTAGTAACGAGGCTGGATACTTGCGATGGATAAAAGTTATTTTCTCTTTATAATATTCTAGCCAGCCCAAATCACCCTCACCTAGGTGGAGACCTAAGTGGTTAGAGGTTCTTTCTATCTAAGGAACTGAAAAACAATACTTATAATTAAAATAAATCAGGGGTGCTGGTACCTTTTAAGGTCCGGCAATCAGATTTCTGTATCTGTTTCATTATCATTTGTAAATCTAATAGGCGAGTAGCTGATCAGCACCCTGTGCCTGACACACGCCGTCGACTTTTTGTGTGTAAGACAAGCCGGTTTCCTCACGATGTTTTTCTTCACCGTTCGAGCAAATGTTAAATGTGCACATAGAAAGAATGTCCGTTGGTGCACAGCCGGGGTAAAGGATACGACATCAGGGTTGAGGGTCGCACGCTGAAGCCAGGTCAATCCTTAGTAGAGAATATTTCGAAGTATAGTTTTATGTGCGCAATTGAAACAATAAACATAAACCACAAAATGTACCGGTTCAAATGAATCGATGACGAAAATGGCTTAAACAAAAATGAATCAGCCTTCGATCAGATCCGCACTTGAGACCATGGAAAGTACGAGAACCCAAAGGTCAGCCGCTGCGCCCAATGAATGTCATTATGCAAGGGTAGCAAACCAATTATTAAGATAGTTAATAATTGAATTTTATGACTCTTTTGCGTCGTAAAAATATTACCAAATCTTTTGTGCGATTTCAATTAGTCGTAAAATATTAATTACTCTAAATAATTCAAAAACCTTTACGATAGCTATAGCTGATACTTAAAGTCCTATGTCCCCCACGTGGGGCAGAGGGAAAAAAGAATCTTGGTCCTGGACGGTGGTTTTAATTTCACTTCAGGTCATTCCAGGTTCCTTCGACTCTGCAATGATTCTTGATTGCCAGGTATGTTTTGGGCAGCCATGATTCCTTTTGCCTTGAGTCCAGTCAAGGGCATTGTGACTTTATAAAAAGTAATATACTAATATGTATTATACAGCAATGTTGGCCTAGCGGCCTCAACCCTGAGGTTGTAGGTTTGATCCCCGGCTGTGCACCAATGGACTTTATGTCTATTGACGCATTTTACACTCACTCTTACGGTAAAGGAAAACATGGTGAGGAAATCGGCACGGATTAAAAGGCCGACAACGCACTCGCGAGCCCTCTGGCATTGCGAGTTTCCATGGGCGGCGGTATCACTTAACATCAGGTGAGCCTACTGCCCGTTTTCCCCCTGTCCCCAAAATAAAACAACATTTGCCTGTTAAGAAATAGAACAATTATTAGACCGGTCAATATAGACGTAAAAAATGTTCTTTGCCAGACTAAAAGTGACCATTCTTGATATGTACTTCTTAATCGGATATAAACTACATTTTTAAAATCACATTAGCGTAAGATTTGACCACGTCATCAGCTTATTACAGCAACTTCTGCAGTCATTCCGAACCAATTCGACTTAGGATCCTTCAAATTTTTAAGAAGAAAGCAACGCACTCGCAATTCCTCTGGCATTGAGGCCCGTCTGTTTTATAAAAAAAACTGCACGCGGTTATTAAAACATTGACCACATATGTTACTAAAAAATATAAATTCTCGTAATATTTAGGACTGATAAAATAATTTATTCTACTGCAGAAATTATACGTAAAGAATACCGTATGTTTGGGTTAAGCATACTTTTATTTGTGTTAACGTTTTCACAGTAAAATAGCTGAACTAACATTTATATTTTAATCTATGTATTATACATTGCTAATCAGATTATGATTACAACCTACTTTTAAATATTAGTAATTTTAAGTATGTATTACTCATTCATTAAACAAAGGAATTGCTGACAGATGAAATATAATCTCATACTAACCGTAAGGTATTTTACATTCTTACTAGTCAAGTCATCTATATGTAAATATATATAACATTATATATCCTCGTATTGATAAATAATTTCTTTGTGATATTTTATTATATATAATGCATGTAGCATTATAAATATAAGATTATGTTTAATCTGACGTCAAAAATTCTCAAACATTCATTTGTCAAAATAGCTGTCGCCGCCAAAATGTCGTAAGGAATTGCTTTAAATTTTGACGGATGACACTTAAGTCAGCCGCTGAAATGTCTTTGTCTCGATGGAATGTAGATGACAATAGGGATTTCAATACATATGTTTAATTTATTCTTCTATATTTTAAGTTCTTAAACTATTATTATTGCAACGAAAAATATACTTAGTAGAGTGATAACGTTACTATTAGCTTCAAGTAAAAACGCAATTTAACGCAAAAAATAATAATACAGTCACAATCTGTTATAACTTTTTAGTTATCGATATCGATGAGACTACTCATATTTGGTCGTAAAAACCGATACTCGTAACAGCCGATGACGTTGTTGTTACATATAACCGGTATGTTGTTCGAAACGATGTCGTAAACGGTTTTGACTGTTGTAATAATTATGACTATGGATTCATTATTATCATCGACCGTTGAATAGTCTTATTTTTATTAGAATTAACTACTAGCAAACCTACTAGGTCTTGCAACATTGACATATCAAATAAACCACTTAATGGTTTTAAACTAATTGTAATAACTTTGATTAGTGCCATGCTGTCATTGTCATTATTAAATTAAATGACAATGGCAGCTGATATACACACACACTCACATTGTAAATATTGACCATCCAGGAGGCTAGGCAAGATGCCTTAACTCTGTATGAAAATTTGTCGAGTATACATAAAAATTTAGTTTTCCACTTTCTACATAAACTAAGGCATCTTGACTAATTTAGGTGGCGTCCTGGACGCATACAAAAAAATCATTCAAATCGGTCCAGCCGTTTAAGAGGAGTTCAGTGACATACACACGTACAGTAGAATTATATAGATATTGTCATTTAATAAGTTCATCGTGTATAAATGTTGATTAAAGCTTGCCATAAAGAGAGCCAAATCCCTTATGTAAGTAGATACTTATGTAAATAAAAATTGATAGCATTTTGTTTACTATGTTGGATAGTCTAGACATCCAAGATTAAGGTTTATTATATGTCTAGAAAAATATAACTTGTTCAAGCAAAAAGTGGAGACTTTGATTATACGAAATACAAGAAAATCGAGTTAATTGAACTGGTTTTTTAGATAAATTGCTGTATATCAATATATCTTAATATACTACAAGTTTACATTATAATTTATTGTGTTAAGAAAATATATTTTTATTACTTATTACAATCAATTGATAATATTAAAAAAACACAAAAAATATTGGACCTAATAGGTATATATTGCCGAATACTACAGCTATGTAATTGTTTTATAAACTTATAAATAAATCAGTGGCGCTACAACCTTTTTAGGTCTGGAGTCCTTAGATTTCTGTATCTGTTTCATGATCATTTGTCAATATAATAGGCAGGGAGATGATCAGCCTCCTGTGCCTGACACACGTCGACTTTTTGGGTCTAAAGCACGTCGGTTTCCTCGCTGTCTTCTTCTCCGTTCGAGGGAATGTTAAATGCGCACATAGAAAGAACGTCCATTGGTGCACAGACGAATATATAATAATACCGTTTTAAATAAAAATATTCCATAAAACATTCGATAATTTCACGTGAGATTTTAACATAAACACACATGATTCAGAAAGGCGTTGTAAGTAATTGGTCACACTATTCGATTATATGTTCCGGTTTCGCACATCGAGTAATCGATTAAGGACCAATAACCTAAAGACTCTGCTAGCCAAATAACGGTTAGTGATTGATTAAGAATAATTGAGGTCGTCTACGTGTCTCTTGACGTTCTATTACACGCGAAATATAGCACGCTTTCTCTTAATTCTTAGAATGATGATTTATATACATTAATTCTTGCGAGGAAAGAAAGCTCAAAAAGCGCTTATTTTTATACTTATTTCAATAGCCTTACGGATAAAGCAAAATTACTTAAAATTGTACGTAAAACTTTGCATACCGGAAATAAACTATTTTAGTACATATGGCTGCACGTTAAAGAGAGCAACTTAATATGACGTCTAAATTCATATGTTAATACGGATATGACGTTGAAACTTAGTTTTCACACAGCTGTGAACATTATTTAATACGAACAGCTGTGCATTGTTAAAACAGATGAGAATAGACTAAATGTCATATTGTGCCATAGAATATAGAATGGTGTATATACTTAACAGGTTCTCGTTTTATCATTAACTAAGAAAAAAAGCTTGCGCAGTCGGCACACTGATACATTGGTAAAAAAAACTACAAAATGAAATTTTAACAAATCAATTAAAATTACAAAAACTAAAATGGATTTTAAAGTGAGAGGAAAACAATTATGACTATTCAAACCTAGCTCGCTTATCAAAGCTCAATCTGGACATCGATCAGCTTTGACCAAGACGCATTCTTCGGAAAGGAGGTTTCTACTCTATGTGATATACATCTAGTCTTTATTTAAAATATATATTTATATTGTGGCCTCCTCTTTGACGCAATAAGTTCATAGTCAATATTAAAGTCAAGATATGAACATATAACCCAAAATTCATAAGGTATATCGCGAAGAAAGATTGTCAATAATACGCAATACACGGTGAATTTTAGTTAGCCGATGTTAAATAAATATTACGATACGACTTATGCGCAACCTAATTAATAAAAGTTAATAGTTTAAAAATAAATATATTATAACTACATCGAAGTGACTACCATATTTGGTCGTAAAAACCGATACCACAGCCGATGACGTTGTTATTAAGTACCTAATACTTTTACCCGCCGGCCACCTTTGGTCAATATAACCGGTATGTTGTTTTAACCAATGTCGTCGTAAACGGTTTTGGCATATTAATTTTTAATGTATTAATGTCTAGCTATACTATCAAACAAATCGACCGCACCTTTTGATAACATTATTTTACTTATACCTACTTCAGGAGTATCGATATGTATTGTTATAACTGCTTATTGTATTCCAAATCAAATTTCCTCTTTTTATTTGTTAAGAAGATCTATAGCCTCGGTTTAAAGATACTTTGTTTCTCAAAGAATTACATTATCTAAGTGTGAAAATTTAGAATAGTTTAGTTATGTAGACGATGTTATGAAATTATTTGAAAACTTGCTAACAATATGTACAATATTTGTCACAAAATCCAAGCGAATAATTTAATTTACTTTATAAATATATAAATAAAAAAAATATCTTCACATTTAAAGAAGTAAGTACTTAATAATTAGGTGGATTGATACGTATTAAATTCAGTTAATTTAGGTTGTATGGTACGAAGAAAACAAAAAAATAAGTTAGTTCGGGAATACTAGTGAGCTTTGTGATAAAATATGTATTTCCCTAAAGAAGTTAGATGTCAGAGCTTTTTGAACAGTGGCGAACAGTTCAATATCAACAGTCAAATAATTTTAGGAGGATACAGTACGTATAAAGTATCAAAATGCATTCTACTCTATGACATAGATCTTTATTTCTTCATAACTGACAATTTGTATGTAATAAAAAAGCTGGTATATGCCTATTGATTGTATGTGATTGCATAGTTAATATCATAACGTGTGCAATGTCGCACAAAGATATGCGTTAGAAGCTCGCCTATTAAAATATTGATTAAACGGAAAGTCAGGATCGATAGAGGAATTCCCCTCGTGGGTGTGTCTTTTACAATTGTAGACCTGTCGAAAACATTTACGAAAATAGAATTTTGTATTATTTCCTTCAAGATTTTTATATTTTGTTTGTAAGTTTAAGAATAGTGTTTCTTAATGTACATCCCAAATAACTAGTATTATCATAAAAGGAAAATGCTTAAATCATGCATGTGTTATTCTTAAATGCTGGATGTAATGTTCGGTCGAGATCCAGCAACGGAAATTGATATAAACAAACAGACAAAATAGTACAAGGAAGAGCCCATCGAAATAGCACTGAATGTTTAAACAACACACTTGAGTATTCTAAGATAAGTATTATGGTAGACGAATATGGTTTATGGTCTTTATTTGTACTTAATAAATAGAATTCAGAGAATTCAATTGGCAGTTTTACGGCTAATGAGTGGTCTCTTACAGGCAAGCAGCTGTAGGAGAGCTTTATTTTTATTATTGTAACGAAACAAAACACTGTTTGCGCTTCAGTTTACTTCCAAATACGCATATACATATAACTATATTTAGTTGAGCTTCTTTTTGTTTGTGTTGTTTTTGATTGTATCATATACAGTCTTTGTCTACTTTTACTTATTTTATTATATTGTTTGCGATATAAATAAAAGGTCTATTAATATTATGTATATGTGGGTTTGCCCAAAATGTTTAGGTCTTAGTTTACATTATAATTATATTATTACCGAATTGCTTAATAATTAAAATTAGTTCGGGAGTTTTGGGATATATAATAAGCGGATAGACCATAATAAATATTAGATAAGTGTTATACAGTCATAATCTGTTAATGACATCGAATGGACTACTCATATTTGGTCGTAATAGCCGATGACGTTGTTATCAAGTACCTAATACATATAATTCAGCTTTAATTTTGGTCTATATAGTTAGTATGTTGTTCTAAACGATGTCGTGGAAAACGGTTTTGACTTTATATTTCCGATGTAAAAAAAATTGTTACCAAATCCTATATCATTTTGGTCTTATATAAAAAACTAGCGCAGTTGTTGGATATATGCCTAATGGCTATACTTGACGTATAATGATATGATTGATAGTGTATTGTTATATGTAACTACTATATAAAATTCTACCTTTTAATTATGTAAGACAAATTCGCACACCTTTATGTGTGGCCATTACTTTTGTACCATATTGTCGCAAATTCATTATTATTATTATTCACGGTTCACGGTAGAACTTCTTTTACACATTGTTTGTCTCTGTTTATCATATTGTATATTGTAACCAGTGTGCGAGTGATAGCAAGCTTTTGTAAATGAAATAAAAACGCTGTATTCCATTCACATTCTTTTCTCATTATTACAAAGCTAAAATCTTTAAAAGTATGTTTGAACTTTGATCCCATACCTTAAAGAATTTTGCACCATCAGAGATCGTTGAGGTCAAATAAATTGCAACACTAAGTGCTAAAATCATCGCCTATTGTGATGTGCAAATAAAAGTACGAATAGTATCCAGTCAATATGCCTGATTGGCCACGGCGCTAGGATATTCATCACATTTAAAAGAAACAGGCTCTATACAGCATCATTGGCATGGCTTGGCCATTAACTTATATATAAACATATCTGTATCGCATATAGTGAAGGGCAGTTAGATTTTTTTAGCTATGGTAAAATAAAACCTTAACTATAATTAATCTGGCATTGGGAGTGTATATGGGCAGAATCACTTAACATCAGGTGAGCCTCCTGCCCGTCTACCCTCTGTTATATAAAATATAAAGTTTAAATAATATTTAATAATTTCGTATAATTTCAGTTTACGCTTTGTACATTTAAAAGGTAGACTAACATCAGTTCACCTGTTTATCGAACCAACAGTACATCTTTTATACAAAATTAAATCACTTCCTGAATAAAAGATGAAAGGTCAAGGAAAATTTGGTATAACTTCAACATTAATTTAATTAAAAGCCGGATTTAACATCATTAAAATTCAAAGCACTCTACTTCTATTAAGTTATTTATGTTCGCAAAACTTAACATTATATTAAGCTTTCTAAAGATATTATATATTTATTGTATCCTTACCTTGTATTTAGTAAATTGAGCTTTATGTTTGGGTTGTTGCCTATGTCCTAACAGTGCTTATATCCTTGGTTTACTTCAACATATTTTAACATATTGTTTAAATTAACAGTTTATTAATATTAGATATAAGTGTGTACCGCGGTTTTATAAATAGAACATAGAAGATGACCTCCCGAGCATCTCTCAATTTATAATTAGTATTGATAACTCATGTGTGGCTGTTTATGAAATGTTGATACAAATAATTTAACACTCATAAAACTATAGATTATTTTTAAAATAAATAAATCAATGGCGCTACAACCTTTTTAGTTCTGGGCCTCAGATTCTGTATCTGTTTCATTTCATATCTGTATTTGTTAAACGAATAAGCAAGTAGGCTATCAGCCTTCTGTGCCTGACGCATGCCGTCGACTTTTTGGGTCTTAGACAAGCCGGTTTCCTCACGATGTTTTCCTTCTCCATTCGAGCTAATGGTAAATGCGCACATAGAAAGAAAATTCATTGCTGCACAGTTGGGATCGAACCTACTACCTCAGGGATGAGAGTCGCATGCTGAAGCCACTAGGCCAACACTGCTCAAGATTATTTTTAGACTATCCATTATATAAACTTCAAGCGAATACAGCCAAGATACATTGTTTAATGTAGTTGGTCGTGTCTTTTTTAAACGTTGAACACTGAACCTGCATTTTAATTAAAAACAAACCAATTTAACTTGTTTGTCGGCATTACAAAGAGTTATGAGGTCATCCCGGTCCCTTATCAGCAGTGGCCAGGGACACGTGTCGACTCATTCGTTAACGCCGCCCGCCCTACAGACTACCCTATGCATAGAGTATGCCCGCCTTTATTAGCTACCACAGAGCAAAAAGGACTATTCCCTATTACAAAACAAAATTCAGTTGCGTAACCTTTTGTGTTTTGACTTCTTAATTAAATTCTGATCATTCTTCCTTTATAGACAAGTAGTAATTGATTTTTACTTTTGTTAAATGCATGAGATGCAGGATTCCTCACGATGTTACTTGTGACCGTACGAAATTTTTAATAGGTGTTAATAACGCACGCATAAGAAATATGCATTAGTCATTAGCCGGGGTTCAAATGCACGATCCTAAGTTTGATGCCACACTTCATCGCTAGGCTAACTCTGCTCTTGTAAACACAATATATTATATAAAGAAACGTTCCGGTAAAATAAATTCATTAAAAACTTTTTCCATTCATAAACGAATTAGGGAAAAAGTTTTGAATTATATTCAAAACATTCATTGTTTGAATGTGTCCTTTATATGTATTGTTTACATTTAAATGAAATATGAAAGAGTTAGGTACCTAATTACGTTTAATCCAAGTATATATTGCTTTGGTATTAAGATAAGACTTACTGAAAAAAAAATTGTTTTTAACAATAGGTCACCTGTGAACCGCCCGCCCTACGGTGAGCGCCCTAACGAATAATTGTAACAGCTTTATTGCCACAGTTGCCGTGAATATTTATCAAATCACTTCAACTAAATTTCGCTTCAATTGGAATTGTTTGATACTGCAAACACCAGATAGTAATTAACTAATTCAATTGTTGAAATCGGAATACATGTACATTCCAGACACTTTTCAACTTAACGTAACAAAATCTTATCAATGTGAATTTTATTAAACAAACATTTACGACAGTTATCTTAGTTTAACCTTGAAAAATCATGAGATTAGATTAAAATTATATAATACCAAAATTGACAATTTCAGACTTGATCTAAATAATCCTTTATTCCAACAAAAACTTGATACAATTTTAGACAAAGTTATAAGTTTCTAACACTTTAGCCAAAGTGCTGTGAGCTTCAGTACAAGTTTTAGTACTTCAGACATTAAGTTTTCACGCTCACGACGTCAAGGGGATACGCGTACCTACTGTCTAGAATATATACGCAATATAACCTACCTGCAGCTTTAACTCTTACTACTGGGTTTATAAACATAATTTGCATCAAAAAAGTTCAATACAAGTCGTTTATTCATACAGAATATCCATTATCCAATTCTCTTTTGAACGTTGCGTGAAAGGATGTTGTTGGATGTTGAAAACGCATAACCCCCTAATTGTATGTAAATGTCTCGTCTATTACGAATTTTTTCTTCAAAATAAGGTTTACAAATCGACAACCGCTACGCTAATTATAATGCTAATAATTAAACCACGTAAAATATAGAATTGATATGGTGTGTATTTACGGAATTAGCAAAAGTATATTTCAGTACAAATATTTCAATAAAAATACACTCTCTTAGTATTCTCACCTATTACCAAAACAAACCTTAATATCACTAAAATAATTTTTCGTCTAAGAAATTCATAGAAAACTACATAAAGACACATATTACCATAATTTAAATTCATCTCTTGTTATCAAACCTCAAGGTATTGATACGCAATGAATAGAGATCAGACAAAAGAATAAATCAATCCGATTATACCTTTGTGCCGTAAATGGCTAGATATATAAGTATATAGATTAATAAGTATCGCCAAAGTTGGACATGTGCCAGGAAATCAACGTCTTAGAATCTAATTATTGCACTTCTATTTATAGTCGTATATACTTTTAACGTATTTATAACGGCCTAATATAGTATGCCCTTAAAAAAATTAATGTTACTGTATTACTTTATTAATAATTTAACTTGATATTAAAAATAGAAATATATATTTTTCATATTCTTTATTACATATTCTGGTTAAGTTACCTTTTTTAGAAACATGATTTTTAATACAGTTTATAGACAATTTATATGTGTATGTAATGAATGACAGTTAGAGTGAGACAAAAAAAGGTTAAGAATTTTCGTGTGTCAAAAATGTATCGTATTTAACTTGTGGAAGTCGTAGATCGCGCTGTGTCGATTCAGAATCTTACTCTAAGTGTTCAGTTAAGTTAGTTTTTGGGACTATATAGTAGAACCTCCATTATGTTTATACGTCAGGATACGTATCTTAAAAATAAACCACTGGTCCGTATTACGAATCATACGCTTAGCCACTAATTATTACTACTTTGATATGTATGAATATTGTGATTTTCTGATAAAAATTTGCTACTAAGTAATATGAAATAACCATCAAAACCCCTCATTATTTACGTAGCGAATTTCACATCTATTTAAACTTGAGCTAAAAATAAACCCGCGTCTGAAGCTTATGTCGCCCCCAGGTGTTTCTGAGACAAATCACCGGTTTGTGTACAATATACTTTATCGCACAGGTTTAAAGTTGAAAATACCATATCTCAGTGAAATCGACGTAAAGCTATTGTTTAAAAGATTTGTATCTGAGGTGTAATCTTGCTCTCGGTGGATCGTAAGTGGCATGTGTTCGTACCAAGTGATATACTACCATTAATATAACTGTATGTCAGTTTGACATTTCGATCTTTATTGCGTATCATTTTGATTAATACTGGATTTGGCCGCGGTTACGCCAGGTGTTACAATGTATACGTTTTTTTTACGGTTGCCGTTTTTGCATAGATTAAGAAAGCCTAGAAGCACACAGTTTATCGTGTTATATAAAGTATATTATTTCAAGGTAGCTGACTATAGGATAAATTAAAAATATGAATTTAGTTATTACTCGTAAGTATCATACTACAATAGAGAAAGAGATAGGCAGACGATATAAAGACAATAGAAGGCACAACTTTGACAAGAAGTGTCAACATAAGAATATAATGGAAGCAGCTGGAAGAGGCCTATGTGTCACAGGACACGCTGATCACGAAGACCGGCCTATATTATGTATTAGATTAAGTTAGATTAGTGTAACTTAAACAAGTGTTTATATATATTATACCGCATGCAAGGGCTTCATAATAATAACAATATTACTTTAATATTAACTTTATTCATTAAAAAAATATGGTAGTGACAAAATTGATCTATCGTTGAGTACTACTTAGCACTAGGGATTTCTTAAGTTCTGGGTGACCAGATTACAGTTGTTCCGCGTTTATAAGCAAATGAATATAAGTAATGTACATACATATATATTTGTTTTAAAGATTTTAATATGATATATAGATCTTCGGAGATAGTAATAACACTAATTTGTCGCCATTGAGTTCTAAGGGTTTAAAGTTTATAAAAAAAGTTATTATATGGCTACGATCCCATTCACTGTATCCTTGCTTCAAGCTCCCTGAAACCCTTTTTTTACCGTACTATCGTTCACCCTCGCGACTTTCACCCCAGGGTATTTATATATATACTCGTAGAACTGCGTCTCCTCTTCCGATCGGCGGAGGAGAAGGTAGTCCAGAATAATCGCCATCTTTGTCTAGAACATTAACATCTATTGTCAAATATGCTTTTCCTATTACGACATTTCTTAAGACAAACATATCTCTGTGACGGTTTCCTTATACACGAACTACTACGTCTAGAAGATCAAGTTTAGTAGGATTCAAGCGAGAGTCATTTTTGACATACGGAAGTCATACGTAGCGCTAAGTTTCGACTTTGCCGTTTTCTTTACGAGCTTTCTATGAGCGTGCGGGAAAATAATACATTCGTAAGTCGAGATTCGAATAAAGCAGTATTCAGTTACTAAAATTTAATACAAGGATTCCTTAGGTTTTCATTGAGAACAAAAACCTAAGTCTAGACGTTAATAGGCGCCACTTTTCTTAGCATTTTTGCATCTGATCTTCTCTGAACCTAATACAGGCTGGTCATAATGACGTTAAATCAAGCGTATAGTTTTTATCTAAAGTCTAGACTTGTTCTAGGGATTAACGTTTTTATTGTCATTTAATCGTAGATAATTTGATGATATGGCAGATGCGTGAGACCTTATCTAAGTAACTGTGTGTACTTTTTGTAAGACCATGTTAGAATAAGTATACAATTTATAATATTATTTTAAAATCTCGTAAAGAAAGACGTAGCAAAAATAAACCTTAGTAAAAAGTTTACCATAAAACTACGAAAGCAAACTTTTAAATTATAATTTTTCTTTTAATTGATGATATATTGCACAAGATATCTGAAAGACTCTTCTATTGGAAGTAAATTAAAAACATGAAAAAATGCAACTGGAAAAAATTGTTTTAAAATTTCTTTAAGTAATATAAATGTTTATAAAATATTTTAATTGCCTAATGAGTATTGTAAAAAGGCACCGAAGACTTGGCCCAGACATAGCAATAAGTTCTACAAGAAGTAAGATGTCAATACATCTTACTTGTTGTATTTTTCTGTGCACTAAAAACCCTGGTTGCAAAATCAAATAAGTATTTTCTGTTTCTTTAATTTTAGTTTCGTACCTTAGAATCCATTAAGGTACCTCTCTCTCTTAATAATTATTATTAATTTAAATGCAACTATGAATAACCGATACATAACTGATTTAGCAAAGGCAGTAAAAGACCTTTATTTTCCGATTGGATGTAAATAAATCTTAAATGATTTAAGTCACTACATAAGCGGCTGTTAGACACAGTAAGTAAAAACGTTTTTTTTTATTGCCAACTGCTGGTTTAAGTGTTACCACCCAAACAAAATATGTTTACTTATATTTTAATTTATTTATTTTACAGAATAACACATATAATAAAATCGTAAAATCGTACATTAGAAAACCGCTGTGGTTTGTATAAATGTACATAGCGGCTTGTTTTGGAACGCCACAAATTCATAGAAAAGTAGTTTTTCTACTTACTTTTTATGTTGGACAACTTTAGGCTATCTAATATCTGAATTATTAAATATTTAAAGGAGGCAAACAAAACCGAAATACGGGTCTCGCGAGGAATTGCGCCCCGGCTCGCCCATGAATATATTGTATATTGTATTATATATATTGTAAATAAAAATATTACCGATGCAGCCGGGGCATATTTCGCGACGCGTAGCCTGCCATTCGCGACCTAGTAGAATTAATTAAATGCATATTGTTTTTATTTTTGGAAAAAATGTGGTATATAAAGTCCCTGGACAATATGGCAGGGGAGTAGAGTGTTATAAATTAATAAAAAATAAAATAAAATATCTAACTGGGTACTATAAAGTTTACGACTTTACAATGAAATGTCAGAAATACTCTCCATCAGTGCAATCGCGCTAAATATAACCTATTACGTAAATACATAGAATAAGTGGATCGGAAGTGGGGTCCACGTGTTATCTCCATTCGGCGTCATCGGCGCGACGATCGGCGTTTGCGCAAGGTCGTAGGGCGCCACTATCTTGGCGCCTCGCTTGCAAATGTCCGTCCTGTGACATCCTTAAACTGCGTTAAGGCATATTCTGTTAAAATCGTGACTAAACATGCAATACACCATCAATGTTGTAACATATACAAGTTATACATATATATACAAAGTGTGGTTAGATGCATCTTATTATAATATCTTATTTTGATTATATTATCTACTACTAACATTCTCAGGCAACATCTTATAAAACTCCTCCTTAAAGGCAACGCTGAGTGCGTGCGAGTGCAAACGCCCTTAAGCATCGAGAATGTCCATGGGCGGTATCACTTAACATCACGTGATCCTCCAGCCCGTTTTCCCCCTGTTCTATAAAAAAAATCACCGCAACTATACTTGTGCAACAGTGTGTAGTATTTATTACCTATCTATACGTATTATAATGCCCACGACATAGACCTAGACCTACATCCAACTGAAATCAACGCCGATGTGTCTATAAGACAAAAAAACATTTAACATTTTCACAATTTCATGCGTGTCAAAAATGTTTATAATTCATTACCGAACCATACGTTATAAAACAATTGAAACATTAAATCGAGTAATAAATGTTATATCAAGTATCCAATAAAACTTTAGCGAATTAATTGACTTCTTCTACAATTACTTTTCGTGAATATGGTTGAAGCAATTTCAATAAATCGTATGTCAGCGTATCTCATTCGACTAGTATCCTATATTAAACATTAACAAAACTTATTATGTATTATTATATTGAATATATTAAAATTTGCCTATCATGGCTCTCTAATAATAGATGAATTTTGGATTAAGTAATTTGTTTAAATTAAACTTTGTGTATAGAAATATAACCTACTATATTACACATTTAGAGCAGTGTTGGCCTGGTTCTTCAGCGTGTGACTCTCATCCCTGAGGTCGTAGAATCGATCCCCGGCTGTGAACCAATGGACTTCATTTCTATGTGCGCATTTAACATTCGCTCGAACGGTGAAAGAAAATATCGTGAGTAACGCTTTCCTACTTTCTTGCCTTAGACCTAAAACGTCCACAGCGTGTGTCCAGCACAGGAGGCTGATCACCTACTAGCCTATTAGATTGATTGATCATGAAAGTGACAGAAATCTACCCAACCCTAAAATGTTGTAGCGCCACTGATTTATTTACTGTTTTATATTACACATTTATTATTTAGTTTTATTGTTATAACAAAACTTCGTTAATACAAATAAATACGAATATTACGCTATGGGAATAATTCGACGTTACGACCTGTTCAGCAATCGTGGTCATTGTTAGAATCACATATACAAATTATATAAATTCGCGTTTATATTTGTTACCGAAGTTTTACTTATGTGTTTTACTCGTGTAAACACTGAATAAATATATTTTTTTATAAACTAGTACCAACTAATCTCTATTAAAACTATGCAGAAAACGTATACTACTGTATTAAAAGTGTAAAAAATTTGAAGTGTATTTAACATATATACAAAGACATCCTGTCGACCAGATGAAAACTTTTTGGAATTCCAATCAGTGTATACTCCCTAAACTCGGACGACAAAAAATGTTAGCCGTATATTTTAATATTAAAACCGCCACATTGTTGCATGCTAAATCGTTTTGCGATAAGGGGCAAGTGTTCGTCGTATCTCGTTACTGGGGCGGTGCTGACATTCCTGCGTGCTCTAAACTGTGTCACACACTCAATATTCATTAACTTGATCGGGAGCTTATCGCTTTAAGCTATTTCTCTGCTCGATTAAACGAGGAACTACTTGCGATTGGTGTTATTCCTTGAAATCAACGATTTAAGGTTGAGGTTTTTATACTACGATGTTATTATTGGTTCGTTTTATATATGGTTGTAATAATAAGAAGCGTTTTCATTATTTTCATATGACATTACAACTAAGAATGTCATATACTTAATTGAAAAGACTTCAAGTAATATGTGGTATTCCTAAGAGGAGCAAAAGAAACGTAACGATGGTTCCGATATCTGAGTTTTTCCTAAACGAATTAGTGTTGTAATTAAGTTCGGTATGCAGGCGTAGGTTGGTCTCCATAGATATTCAACTTTTATAACCCTCTAATAAAGATTTAATTACCACAGAGCACGAAACCATAAATATCTGTTTTCTTTATTTAACTTTCATCGGTATCGGTTTCGAGTAACTAAAACTTTAATTTATTAACTGTACTACGTCCCTATTTATAATTAAATTAAATTTCAGTATTTTAATAGAATTTGTAATATTTATGAATAATGCGTCTATATTTTTATTATGTATCAAAAAAATGAACTTATAAATTCGTCGAAAAAGCTCCAAAGTAGCATTAAGTCTTATTATGAATACACCGCAATTAGGTTTTTTTTTTACAGGACAGGGATAGGCTCACCAGAAGTTAAGTGATACTGCTGCCCATAGACACTCTCAAAAGAGGGCTCGCGAGTGAGTTGCTGGCCTAAAACGGATGTCCTATGCCTATAAAGAGACAAAGATTGATGTTACGACAATTTAGGTGACAATTGTATATTGAGCGGATGAACGGGATTGTTTTTGTGTTTGATTAGTACAATAAATCTTATAGAGCCAGCTGTTACTAAACGAAAATAAAGTGCGTCATTGAGGAATATTTGACAATATTTGTTATGTATTTTTTTTAACCAACGACATCATACAAGGTACAATTTTCAGTTAATGGTGCGTATATGATGTTCTGTTCGAATGACCATGAGAAGGCATTCCGACAATGTACTGTTTACAAATAGCTATGTTTATGTAAATTATATCCGTATATACTACTGTAACTGCAATAAAGTACCTATACAATGTAATATTAAAGGATAATTTATTTATTTTATATCCCCACAGATACTAACATACTACTACAAAACAAAGACAAAAAATAATTGTCTTTAGGCACTTAATTGCTGTTTCGAAATTCAAATATAGATTTCATTCTACTCTTAGATGACATTTGACAAAATAGTTAAGGGTTATTCGATATTTGAGTCGATATTTGCAACGGATGCAGATGTGGCGGTAGTCATTTACAAGCCGCAGGCGCCGATTATATAACGTGCACTTTATAACCATTCAATTGGAAATACGACTACATTATTTCCATATGAATAGTGAATAGTGAAGAATGTAAGGAATTTTAATGATGCAACACTTTAAAACGATGGCCCCTGTATTGCATAATTTGTATAACTCGGAGGGTCTAGTTTCGATTCCTAACGAAATCGATAAAATAGATAACCACAGAATAACGATAAACCATAACATTCTTTATTCCTTGTTTACCAGAGTGACCTGAAATAAATAAGGTATGGAAAAGAATTGATTAACGCATAGTCAATAAAAACAAGCAAACACAGTTGTTGGACCGATTTCCCACAAGATTTCACTGTTTTATTCCCTATAAAAACGTAATTAAATTTATGGAATGTATGTGCGCGTGCAGAGACGTCTGTTTAGGGGATTATCTACAAGGGACAGGGACTCGAGTCGGCAAGTGCGAAGGGGAAATCGAATGCACGCTTTATTGCATTTATCATCTATGTTACACAGTGACGCTTAAACTTTTTATGTTGTTGATTATTTTCAGTCAAGAATACTCAGAATCTAAAGCTCTATTGTCTGTGGTTTACGTTTATAAATTATGCGAACAATATTCTCATCAATGTTTTGACATCAATTGGTAAATTGTTAATAAGAGACATTATAAAATTAGTATTATAGCTTATGTTATTGCTTTCGTGTCTGACTCCTACCATCGTACGATGATATTAGCTATTAATTTAGCATAAGCTGTGGTACAATCATGAACAAAAGAATTATAGTCTACAGTCTGGGTGGTATTTATTATGAATTTGATTCTGCTAATAATATATATGAAAAGAATGTTTAATATCGTCTTCTAAAGTATAAACCGATTTCTGCTTCATCTGCGTAAAATTTTTCGAATCTGTGACACACCCCACGTCATCTTCAGAACGCTTGGGGTGCTTGAAACCAGTCAAGTGTTTTTAAGCTTTATTTGCATCAGATTATTAGCTCGCATTATATAGGGTAGTTATATAAATACCATTTTAAGGACATTATTATATGTATTTAGTTACTTTCCATATTGATACTTTTTATCAATGTTTTCATTTGTGACCTTTTTAGACGACAAATTGTTCTTTGTACATGTATAACCTTACAAAAAACACACAGAGAAATGATTTAGCTAATCTGGGCCTGGCTTGCCTAATTTTGCTTTAGAGTAAACTCTTACCAATGGTTTACTGAAACGTAAATTCCACTTAAATATAAGCACTGAGTCAGTCTGTGACGTGAGCTTAGGAGTAATGACACGACGCACCCATCATGCCCATATCGGATCCATTATCAAGTTAGTCAAATGCGTTTGTTATCGACTTGCAGGATGTGTGATTTGTAAGGCCTATTTCTCCTTTACTAACTAAAATGTTACATACATTATAAATTAGACAAAAATATAGAAGACCTAGCGATGATATGATTTATTATTTTTATTATTGTTATTATAACAAAGCCACACATAGGAAAAACCATCAAAAGGAAAGAAACATAATAATACAAATTGTAACCAATGACTTGACAATAGGTGCGGATGGCGTGCACACATATCATGCTTATAATTAATAGAATACCATAAATTATAAATCATAGCAAACGAAGCTAAGAAAGTCATCACATGCCTTGGCTGTAATCGGATGGGCAAAAAATATCAAGATTGCTCGGGCCATGCAGCCGATTGCATATGCAAGGCATTTTCTTTTATATGTGTTACAGCAGCAGTCTCATAATTGTACAAAATATCTACTCCAAAAATCATTGTCTCCGATTATGTATAAATAATATTTAGTAGCAATATTGAGATCATCATATTAATAAATTGTAATAAAACATATATAAAAAGCTGACTAGAAAATCCTTTGTTCGTAGTTTTTGCTCGATGAATAAAAACTAATATCGCCTTGGGACTGGGTCACTCAAATAACGGATTCTGAATCAATGTTTGATATTTGATCGAACCTTTCAATATTGCATTTCAGGCTAACGCGCTTTACGAAAATATCTGTTTAAGTACTTTGCGGTAAAGGTTTAGTGAAGTTTACTATTACACATGTCTTTAACAAACATACGAAGGACTCATTATAGAAACAACTTATTATAAGCACTAAAAATATGTACTAACATTTGGTCCGACAATCGAATATAAGCGAAAGATCTTTGCGTGGCCTATACAGTATGATTTTACTTGAGTTATTTTCCTATATCTCCTAGGTTGGGCAGAACTTAACTTCTGATCACGTCAACTTATGGCTCGTCCGTCGGCCACCACTGAGCATTGCCAGGGCTGTTTAGGGCGGCCACGTTTCCTTTTTTCCTTGGGGAGTCTGGGATTCCTGTTCAAGGATATGGTTGGGCTTCTTTTGAAGAGTGTGTCCGATGCGTTTACCAGTACCTTTTCTGTCGTTCATAACTAATCAGGATTCGTTGAGTGGTAAACTTATAAAGTTTGGTCTTTAAATATTATTTTTCTCGCACACTTGAAATTTTTGATTAATTGAATATCATGTGATGGACAAACAGAAGCGTCGGCTGACAGACTATTAATCAATATGTCACCGGTTCGTTTCCTCATCCAAAACGACTCGGTTCTTATCGCCGTCATCGATCTGACGATAAATTCCCACTTCAACTATGAGAGAGTTGAATATGGCATAAGCATTGCAAATATTGTTTTATCTAAGTACAACCTGCTGTCACTAAACCAAAAAACTAGAAATTTAAAAAAGTATAATAGAGAAAATGCATTTAAATAAATGGGTTTGAACTCAGACTAAAATTGTATTAACTCTTTCTATGGGTTAGTAATTTGAGACTCAGATAGTTCCAGAAACGTAACATTCTGTAGACCAACCAGAAGACATTCATAGACACAATAGAGAAACTTAAAGGTACACAGCTAATCACAGCTCTTCGAAGATAACTTTGCTGTGAAAGGCATTGTGACAATGTGGCAAATTGCAATGTTCATAATGAGTGCATAAGTGTCTAGCGAGGGCCGTGAAGTACTTGGCTATAATTACAATCTGAAAATTATTTACACGTACTCTTTGTAGTTTATTCCATAACGCACTAGACTATTGTTGCTTGCCTGTTTAATTGTAAACTACTTGAACAGGCGCTTTTAATTTCAAAAACACTGAAATAGAACTCACAATTCAACGTGTTAAAATACTTATACTACAGACTAAAACTATTCTATGATCAATGCCAAATATAGATATGTTGCAATTATGTAATTGTATGAAATACTACACAACTACTAAACTTATCTTTTTTATATTTATCAGTGGTGCTACAACCTTTTTAGTTCGAGGCCTCAGATTTTTGAATCTGTTTCATGATCATTTGTCAATCTTATTGGCAAGTACTTACTTGCTGATCACCTGATCAAACTCCGCCGTTGACTTTTTCCTTACGATATTTTCCTTCACTGTTTGAGCGATTGTTCAATGCGTACATAGAAACAAGGAGATTGGTGCACAACCGGGGATCGATCCTACGACCTCAGGAATAAAGTGTCGCACGCGGAAGCCACTAGGCCAACACGCTCTACTAATCTTACACCGTTATATTTTAATTATTATCCTTCACAATTCCAAACTCTTTTTTAAAGACATTTTAATTGTTATCTATTTTATCTATTAATTAACAAGACCTCCTTACCGATTCACCACCGACTTAAAGATAATAATAAAACCCAAGAATGGTGTATTTTTTATAGGACCGGGGGCAAACGGGCAGGAGGCTCACCTGATGTTAAGTGATACCCCCCATGGACACTCTCAATCAGTGACGAGTGCGTTGCCGGCCTTTTAAAAAAATCATAAATAATATGTGAACACTACGGGCGCATTGATACAATTGACCATTCATACGAAACACAATCACATACTTGAAGATTGGAACTTAATTAAGGCATGACCCGGCAATAAACTATTTAGATAGAGACGTTAATTACAAAGGTTTTCGGACAAAGAACAAACGCCTATGTGGGCTCAAAAGTATCTTAATTGTTGTATTAGGTCTTTTTAAATGATGGTTACCATTGTTTGGTTGCGAGGGGAGTCGGTAATGAGTTGGCTAGGTCTAGCTATATAAAAATGAGGGAGGTTTTATCCCTGTCAAGAGACACCCGGGGGGAGTAAAGACCGTATTGTTGGAATATCATTTTGTGGATATTCGGTACAGAGAAACGTCGTTTCTAACGGGAGAATATTAATATCTTTGTGTTAAGAAATGTGTGTACTGTGTACGGATTGGTAAAAAGTAATTAACATGAGTAAATGAGTGAGCCAGTGAATTCCGGATTGAGGTTGGTAATTTGAAAATGGAGCTTGCATTGAAAGGCAATGAACGTTTCGGTGAAAATTAAAAAAAAATTGCTTCCTGATTTTACAGGTTGAATGTATTGATTTTTTACTGCAGTACAGTTTATCCTTTACAAAATGCAATTTTGGTTGCTCGGGTTCTATAATATTTGATAGGTATTTATAATATGTGATCGTAGGTTCGATCCCCGGCTGTGCACCAATAGACTTTCTATGTGCGCATTTAACATTCGCTTGAACGGTGAAGGAAAACATCGTGAAAAAAGCCGGTCTGCTTTAGACCCAAAGATCCGACGGCGTGCGTCAGGCACGGAATGCTGATCACCTACTTGCCTATTAGATTAACAAATGATAATGAAACAGATACAAAAATCTGAGACATCAAAAGGTTGTAGCGCTATTGTTTTTTTTTTTAATTTATAGTATTCATACAATCTGTGTAATATTTAAACGTAAAGTGCTCTATAGAAAATACAATTTATGTTATATTTATTTTAGACAATTTTGTAACTTCAAATTTAACATAAAGATAATACGATTCGTAAAAGTCCCTTGGTATTAATCTACCGCCTAGATACATTAAATTGAGGGTATTTACAGTTCTAATACATTACCTTACTTCCAAACTTAATTTAGAGTTAGAAAGCCCCAATTCTCGCTACAAAGTTGGAATTCGACTAATACAACTTAGATAATAAAGGAACTATTTGGGAATTAACTTTGTTCCAGTTTTATTTATTTGAACATCAAATCAACCCAAAGTTACCATACAGATTGAGAGTATAGCTACATAATAGCACAACCTTTTCCCCTATAATTGAGTAATGAGAAAATAAGTATGAATATAAAATACCTAATCTAATAATTAATGTTTACAATAACCAGTTCATAATTTTTAAATAAATATATTGTATGTATGAGCTTACAATAGGTGTTTGCTTTGTTAAAATAATTTGTACTCATTTCAACAAAGCAAACACCTATTGAAGCTCATACATACAATATATTTATTTAAAAATTATGAATTGATAATTTTATTCAACTACTTCAACTGCAACTCAGTGATCATTTTCTATATCAATGTTAAGATTATCTAAGGCGTATATTTGAATTGAAAACATCTAAACAATTGGGGCAAAAAAGCATTTTGACCATGTTACCGAATCTTACGCTTATTTAACTTATATTTCATTAATTTATAAGGTACAATCAAAATTAATAAGATGGGTTTAAGTAATAGAACTTTCTCAAAATCCACTATGATTCCAAACATATATTATACTTACTAATAATTACGAATTTAACATAAAAACATTCTAAATAATAAGTGACACAAATGATGTCTTCCAAGAAATTATACTTGGAAAAATAATAAAAAGATTATATTAAATTGCAAAAAGTGCTGTTGACGTAAACCTTCATCCTCATAACACTAACGCTCGTCTCGGAGAATGGAACATCTGTGTTGTCAAGGGTGGCACGTAGAGTCATAATGCATTATGTTCCGTCTAATACCGAATTTATGCCCATTTCATACTCCTTATTATTCACAACCAAATTGCAACAACAGGTCGTAAAGCGTCTTCGTCATCCATTATATTGTGCAATAATGTATCACAAAACATAAATTTGCATTATCGTTACAATTTGAGTAATGGCCGAACTGACAAATGACATCTTTTGTAAGGACATTTTTTGAAAGGATTTTAACAATATAATCTATGCTAGTTTAACATTGACCACGAAAGATTTAAAAAAAAGGGAACCGATAGGAACGTGTATAGTAAGAGTTTAATAAGTATATTATGCATAAAACAACATATAATAATAAAACTTTATACTGAAAACCTCATATTAGGGGATTTATTTTTCGAAAAAGTTAATTGCGTAAACCGTGAAAATAGCTGCTAACAAGCTAGCCATCGAATGTTAGTCCTATACGCCGACTTATTTTAATACATGGGAACTGCAAATAAGTTTCCTACAATACAAATGTGATGAGACATTTGAACAAAATATTGAACCAACCAATGTGTGATTCATTGTGAGCTAAAAAAATCGTAATAAGTAAAAAACTGTGGTTCACAAAACCCGTTCAAATCTATTGGTGTTGATCCATTCCGTCTGCTCAGTTCTACTCCAAACGAAAGTACTGGAAAATCAGATTTATTTAAACAGTTACAGTTTAAAGGAAAATGATCGTATTTATAGAGAAGGTTTGCTAGTAAATACTTACCGCGATCTTATTATTGTTTGAAATCGCAAAACTGTGCGATTACGGAGACACTTGAAAAACGAAAAGATTGCTGTCCCTGTCTGTCTAACTATCGACTAACCACAATACAACGACGGGATCCAGACATTTATAAAGTAAATTTTAATCTCTAATTTTGTCTTTTTAGCAGTTTTTTGCCCATATGCTAAAAGGGTTGCGTGGATGGGTTTCATTTACGCAATGTTCTGATTCTCAGCAAAATATTAATATTCTCGTGATTTCGTAAAAAGTTACAGAAATGTCTCCCATAGCTATAAAAAATCAAAATACTGCAATAGTTTTTTTTATACAAAACCGTCTTACTTTCCTAAGCCAAAATCTGCCGCAGTTGCAGATCAGGCGGAATATAATAAATAGCTCAAACATATCAGTCTTTCCAACTTTTCCCTTTGGAGTAGAAACTCTTGGACCGTGGGGTTCAAGTGTTCTTTAAAGATTTCAGCTGGCCCCTGCGAGCCAGTACCGCTGACCGTTGCTTTCCTCGCTCAACGAATAAGTATCGCAATAGAGCGGGGAAATGCTGCCTGCATAAAAGGGAAATTTAGGGAGCTTTTTATAGATTTTTTATTACTAAGTTCAGAATATTGTAAATATTGTATATTTGTGTTTTGAAAATAAATATTATTATTATTAAAAAATAAAACTTATTTTTAATTACAATTATCTATATAACTATAACGTTCCGCTTGACGACTCACGTCAAGTATAATATAAGTCAATAATTTGACAGTTTTTGACATTTCGAACGATAGATGCTCGCGTAATGCCCATACAAATATCTGTCGTTACTACTCAATAACGCTTTCGATTTGAGCACAGACTAACGATTATGCCTAATAAAAAACATGATCGCGCGACTGTCCACTATCCTTGTTTCGTAATAGCACCGGTCGTGTTTTAATCAGGCACAGTGCACTCGAGTATTGCAACGAAATTGTTGAAGGACCGTCGTTCAACTTGCAACTGACTGTGACAAGGGTTTCGTTTCAGACTACGCCTGTCGTGCTTTATCAATGTGTGAAGTGAGGGTGTGCAATTGTTTTGTAACGATCATTCCAAGGCTGAATTACACAATGACGTTTCTATTTTTAAATTCCTTCAAATAGGTTCCAAATAGTAAATTGTGATTTTTATTATTGTTTTTCGAATGAAATTGAATGTAAATTTTAAAAAGCAATATACAAATAAAACTTTAACTTAAAGTATCTTATTCAGTGGCGCTACGATATTTTTTGTTTTGTGATCATTTATTTTTCTTATAGGTCTACAATCAAGCTTCTGTGCCTGACACACGCCGTCATATTTTTGAGCCTATTTAATGCCGGTTTCTGATGATGTTGTCTTTTACGAGCGAATGTTAAATGCGAATATAGGCTGAAAGTCCATTGTTTCGAACATGGTTCAAATTGCTTTTCCTAATGGATAAAGAAGCGTTCACACGTGTGGTCCTCGATATCTTTCAAGAACGTATCTAATATTGACACTTGAAGAACTCAAGGTTACTTTTAATAAAAAAATATTTACTTAACATTAATATTAACTGGGCATCGTGTTAGACATAAAAAAATATCTTCTTCTATATTCTATATTCTATATTATTTTTAATCCAGACAGTATACTTTAAATTGCCAGTGGCATATCAACTTGCCACTGGATATATTTCTACATAAACACTATTTACACCCACTATTTGAGTCTTCTCGCAATGATACACGGCGTATCCATCAGTGGCCATCAATGCTCTTATAACACTAAATATCTTATACGTAATTAAATTATAATTTCTATACTATACCTGTCAATCATAAGATATATGCTGTAAAAATAGAGAAGAGGAATTGTTTGAATTTGTGAATTTGTTGTAAAAATAATCAAGATCGATATATATATATATATATATATATTAACTAATGGTAGAGATGGAAACCTTTACAGGTATCTTTTACTTAAAAGAGTTCGCAAATCTTGCAGATTGTAATGCCTATGTACTTATAATGAAGCAACAATAAAATCCTTCATGCACATTAAACTAACTGCTATATCCTTATCGCATTTTAAAACAGTTATAAATCCTTGATGACTATTTTTATAAGGGAAAAACTCTTTATTATCAATATTCAAAAGTTAACGATTAAACGGTGTTGCGATTCAAAAAGGCACTTGAACATAAAGTATGGGAACCGTTTGGCTGACATCCAAATCAGTCACTGACAATCTACAAGTGTCCCGGGCTTGGCATCATTCGCCAGACAAATAATTGGGTAACCAAGAAATGGAACATTTGTTTTATTTTATGTATCGCCTACATTTGACTTGCAAATGCGGAAATTATAATCAAAACTCAAGAACTTTTAACGCAACATTTATTGTGGAATGGAATTCATTACCTACCATACTTTAAATAGCACGAAGGAAACTGGGCTGTTCACAAATGGACTTTCTGTGTGGCACTCTCACTTGTACGGTTAATCTAAAAATCCTCGGCATGTGTCAGTCAGAAGGCCACCTATTTGTCTATGAAATAATAATCATCAATGAAACGAATGCATTCTAGGGACCTTTTGTAACGCCACTAGATTTTTTTAATATTTAAAAACAATTATTTAGGTTGTTCGACGATTTTTTTAAATAAAATAAAATAATACAAGTGACTTCAGTCAGGTTATGTACTTGATTGGATTTGACCACCTTTCACTCTCTACTTGTAGGAATACACAATCTGAAGTTAGCACGCTTACAGTACCTACATTTCCTTAGTTATCTAATTCGTAGAAAACAATTTGTAACCGAATTAAAGCTATTTGTATTATTATAAACTTTACATAATTTTAATTGTACATAATTTTAAATTAAATATTTTCCGACGTTTCGCCTGCTTTACAGCGTGCGTGGTCACGGTGGCTTGTTTTCTTTCAGTGTGAAAAAGCTATGTTAACCAAAGACTACTATACTATATTTTGTAGTAGTTAAAACTACTAAAACTACTTTAAACTACTTCTGTTTACTCAAAAACACAAAAACAACTGTAGCACTAAATCTAAAAATCCACTACAAAGTTACAGTTAAAATTACTCTCAATTTATTCATCAAGGGAGTTGAATAAAAACATCGCCGCAAACTTTGTGCACAACAGAGAGGGTCTGAATAAAAGGACCTCCCCCTCTCGGAGGGTATAACCGAGTGTACAGTGATGCAATTTCCAATCACTAGTGTAAAATCAACTTTAATATTATCCGTTTGTTAAGGGCAGTGTTTGCCTAGGCCATTCTTATCCCTGAGGTGGTAGCCCCGAAGGATCACCTATGCACTTCCACTTCGACCTAAAAAGTAGACGGTTTGTGCCAGGCACAGAAGAAAAGCACAATTACCGAAATCTGAGCCCCAAAAAGTTTCTTTAATCCGTTTGTTATAAAATACATATATCATAATATAGAGTTTTTGTTATTTAGTAAATCTCCAATCACTTCGAAGCAAATTCGAGTATGGGATACTGGCCTCAAGTTTTTGAACATTTGTTCTTTGAAGGCTGAGGAACAGACACTTTATTATACAGATCAGAACTCCCATACAATGTAAACCACTTGGCACACGTTCGCTATATCGATCGCTTTAAGGAGCGAGTTCACAGGATACCTTGCGACTCTCTTTCAATACCTATATTTTCCTCATACTCAATGGCCTAGAAGTTCAAGAATATCTTCAACCCTTAAAACATGGTTCAAATTGCTATTCCTAATGGATAAAGAAGCGTTCACACGTGTGGTCCTCGACATCTTTCAAGAACGTATCTAATATTGACACTTGAAGAACTCAATGACCGCTAGGTTACTTTTAAAATTTATAATTTAAGTAGATCATAGTAGTATCTAGATGATATTATTTTTATTCTCTCTCTTCTAAAATTTTCTAATTCTTTGATGAAATTTCAATAAAAATGTGTAATTGCAGTGAGCTCGTCCTTGTCGCTGATTGTCTTAAAATAAAAGGATACTTTGTTGACAAAGAATGAATAAATTCTTAAGTTTTTTTTAAACCATGATGTGTCACATCAGAAAACTACTGTGGTTTGTATCAATTACAGTCTTGTTTAGGAGCGCGACAAATACATGTAGAATTAGTTTTTCAACTTTTTCTACAGTTTCTACAGTTCTTTAAAAGTCCTGGATATATTTATTAGATTAAAAAAAAATACTTAACATTAATATTAACTGGGCATCGTGTTAGACATAAAAAATATCTTCTTAAACATAACACATCTGCTTATGTTTTAAAGCAAAAAGCGTTCTATATTATTTTTAATCCAGACAGAATACTTTAAAATGCCAGTGGCATATCAACTTGCCACTGGATTTATTTCTACATAAACACTATTTACACCCACTATTTGAGTTTTCTCGCAATGATACACGGCGTATCTCCCCACTAAATCTAGTCTAAATTTAGACTTCTAAGCTATAGAAGACTAGAAACATAAGATTAGGGATTGCATCTGATATATGCATATTAAATTTAAATGAATAATAATGTAATAAAATTATTATATTTGTATATACAGTATTTATTTTTTCTTAACCCACATAGTAATAGATATTTAAAAATCGATAAATACAAAACTAATTTAAAAACTTTAACGCTGGCAGCGACCTCGGCGTAAATATTCGATGATAAGGAACCAGCCAGGGGTCACCGGTACTGGTAGCTGGTAGACGCTAACTTTTTTTTTAATAAAATAGGGGGCAAACGGGCAGAAGGCTCACCTGATGTTAAATGATACCGCCCCCCATGGACACTCTCCATGCCAGAGGGATCGCGAGTGCGTTGCCGGCCTTTTAAGAATTTGTATGCTCTTTTCTTGAAGGTCCCTAAGTCGAATTGGTTCGGAAATACTTCAGTGGGCAGCTGGTTCCACATAGCGGTGGTGCGCGGCAAAAATTGCCTTAAAAACGCTCAGTCGTGGAACGTCGGACGTCGAGGTGATACTCGTACTAGTGGAATTTTGTATTCTGCCTCGACGTCCGATGATAAAACTCAGCTGCAGGTATTCGGAACAACTCCTCTGAATACTTATATCTTTAATTAGCGCCTGTGCACGAACCATTCGGCAAAGAGTCTACTCCTACAGGAACAAAATCAGTTTAAGGACAGACTCTTATATTTTAGCCGTTTATTATTTTCCGCCTGCTCGGAGCTTGTCTGAAGGAGATGGGATGACAAAACGTCAATTAAATGTTTCATTAAAATTAAAACTATTCTTGAGTTTGTCTCGCCCAGTCTAGAGAAGAAAACACTTTTTAAACGGATTGAAGCTATGTATTATTCATTTAAAATTTTCCGACGTTTCGCGTGCTTTACAGCGTGCGTGGTCACGGTGACACGGTAAATTTAAAATTATGTAAATAATTATAAGTTTATAATAATAATACATAGCTTCAATCCGTTTAAAAGGTGTTTTCTTAATGTGTAAAAGCTATGTTAACAAAAGACAATACTACAGTCTAGAGAAGTCAATAGTCAAGTACAAAAATTTCTTCAATATCGTTCGTAATAATCACATTAACGTATGCAAGCTGTTGAAAAGAATAAACATTTAAATTCATTTACACGACACATGTGAAAACTTTTTGCACATTAAAACACTTATAAAAAAATTATCTCGGACGATTATCATTTAGAATTTCTACAAGTGCCATTTACCACTTAAGCTAGCTACACTTGTATGCCAGTGTCATCTGTGATTGCCATCAACGTGTTTGCAACGAGTGAAAAGATCGCAGTTTAATTCTTTACATGCTTCGTGTTTTTATCTCCTTTAATAAAGGCTAAACTGTAGATGACAATTTTGGTCAGAAAACTTTAATTATAATAGATATATCACAGGCCTTACACAGAAATACGATGTCATTTACATGAACAAAAGTTATTATTAAAATAATGTACAAAACAACTTGTTTTGACTGATTCATCATAGCCTACCTAAACCACAGATATACTATTTTGGATAGAATATTTGACAGCTTTATGTTATAAATATACTCTAAAGAAGGACATTTAGAGGACTTATATCTGCAGCTGAGTTTCATCAATAGACGCCTGTTGGCATTCACACTGTCCATGGAGGCGGAGGTATCACTTAACATCAAATGATGGCCTCCTGCCTGTTTGTTTGTTTCTAAAAAAAAAATATTAAACCCCTTATTTTAATAATTAAAGTACGAGGAATGCGTGAGTAAAAGAGCTTAGCAATAATTCTTCTGATGGAATAGTTTAGCTATTTTTTAATGTAATAAATGAAATCTTCTCTATAAATGGTTTGAATTAAATTCAAACCATTACAGAAAATACAATTGTATTAAAATATTTCGTGTTATTTTTGAATATACACACAAAAAGTAACTTTATCTTTTAACTTAAAGTAAATTGACAACTTAATAAAGAGCTTTTATATGTTTTATTTAAGACATCTTATATTCCGTTAATCATAGCCTGACAAACGACGCATTGTGACTGGAAAAGTTGCAGCAACGCTCAGTTAAAAAATATTTTCAAAACTAAAAAAACATCGTTAAATGTGGCTAATGATTATATGGCGCCGTCTGACTTTTGAGGTCGTTCTTTGACTCATAAAGTAGTTAATTCGTCATTTCTTAAATAATTCCTAATTAAGCATCAGTGGAGGCTTCTTCTTCTTTATACACTTACTTCGTTCCGGGGCAAATTATAATTATTCTAGTTCTTAACGGTCGTGATCGCTTAGAGAAGAAGTCTTGGCCATGTGAAATAATTCATGAGGACTGAGCTTCGAAATTTCTATACTAACTAGCCATTAAATGGCTGGACGTTTATATATATATAAAAAGAACTTGATTGGTATTTGAGAGCAAAAGTAGAGCAATTCAGTGAGCGCAAATACGGTACACCACAAAGGCAGGTCAGTTGGACATAATTAGTGCGGTAGTGTTATGTTTTCGCTCATTACCCTGTATAACGAATGGTACCAGAAAATCAATGGTACGAGACTTCGGTTGCATCATCTGTGGTAATATTATTAGTATTTTTACCCTTATAAAAACAATATAACACAATACCAAAAACGTATATAAAATTTAAATTAGATTAAATATAGTTTCGTTTGTTTGGGTATTTAGTGTAAGGTTGGAACCTCGTCTTGAGTATAGGCCTTCTCCAGCTTATGCCATTAATATTTTTCGATACTTCCATCCATTACTTGCTCGAGCTATGACCAGCGATTTTTGGTCGACTAATTAGATATATTTGTGTATAAATTTACTATTATCCTTTTCTTTATTATTCGAATTGTACATTATCCTTCAATAACCTTAAAGCCTGTGTTCGTTATCGAATTATTTGCAAAATATTTTTTAAAAGCATCCAGGCCGTGTGCAGCCAGATAGGGCCCCATTTTTTTTAATTCTGCAAACGTGTAGGACGCTGTTAGAAGGATCGCAAGATTTACTTGAAGACAAATTCATATTTAATCGGTTTGTTTTAAAGAAGTTTGAAAGTATTTTAAATCCAGCTTGTGCCATATGGTGGGAAGATTGGTTAAGGTTAAATCAGTCAAAACTTTGTATAGAGTTTCTTGCGGCTTGGGTCGCGGTTTCCGTACTTCCTGCAGAAGTTTCTTATTTATTATTAAAACCTTTTCTAGGTTTAAAGATAGAACTTATGCATTAGGACCGTGTTTGTTAGTCCTGTGTTTTTTTAGTCTATGCAAACATTATACTATTTTTCGTTGCTCTGCCAAATAAAATATTCAAGAATCACTGAACCCATTAGAAATTTAGGTTAAAGTTTATTATTTAGTATATAGGACGAATTAATTAAATAACTACTACCAAAGAAAGTAGTTGGTCATACCTGTAATAATAATAATAATAGACGAATTGTTTTACGTAAATCATTCACTCGTCTCACTCACTTCACTCGATCATCAATTATATATTATCATAAACATGCTAACAATGCATTCATAAACATGCCTAAAATTCTATATTGCGCACACAAAGAAAACTCGTAGTGCACAGCCGAGGTGTCAGCCGAGCCAACAATACGGCTTAATGTTTTCTTATCCGTTTTTAATAATTTATTTATAATAATAATTGCTTTCCAGCTCTTATATTAATTATTTATTTGAAACATACTTTTATAACAGACATGTGATATTAGAATTAGCCCATCATTAACGAACTATGTGATTCATCAACAAGTCAAGGAAACCCGATTAGAGCCGAAATTTAATTGAATTGACATTTTATATTACCAAAAACGTGCTGTTGGTATTGTTCCCGCAAGTTAAAAACCAATCAAATCAATCATAAAATAAAATCAATGATAAAATATTATCTGGTTTCAACGATAATACACTTCAAGACTGTTTCGAAGTCACATAAGAATGAATGAAAAAAGCCAATTACTCAAACACTACAAAGGATGTTTTTAACATTCTAAAAATGATTATTAAACTGCGCATGCGTTAACCCCTCGCGTATACTACAGCGACCTTCGTAGGTCACCGCCCGCCATTGAGACCCCATTTTTCATTGATTTTTGACTCGCCATCTGTTAACGAACTAGAAAAATGAACGCACACCCGCTCGTTAAGGATAGAAAATATTCACCATGTTTTTGAATACATTTGCTCAAAAAAACTTTGCGAACCCTTTAGCGCCTACGGGCATATGGGTAACTCCAGTCTTTCAGATAGCTGGGTGGGGTATACCCACTACAACTACCTCGGGTACTTCCAACCCGAAAGCGGCTTAGTGGTCTTCAATTAGATTACGGACGCATTACTAGCAGTATTACTCCAAACAGGGGAAAACTGCTCATCTGATGAGTGCGGATGGACACTCTCAAGGCCAGAGGGCTCGCGAGTGTGTTGCCGGTTTTAGAATTGGTATGCTCTTTTTGAAGGATCCTAAGTCGAATTGATTTGGAAATACTTCAGTGGCCAGCTCAGCAGCCACATAGTAGTAGTAGGTAGTGCGCGGCAAATACTGTTGTTAAATATCAGTAAATAGGTAACAGATATTTAATATATATCTTACTTGATTGACTTGTTAACTTCTTATATTTAAATGTATCATACGAATCAATAAAACCACAAACAAAACAAGCACACAGAGTAATTGTGGTTTTACTAAAAGCTTGTTTACTCGATTCATTCATTCATTCAAGGATAACGGTTACCTAATGGTTATAATAAGAATTATATATAAATGTTCTAATATATGTACTGTGTACATTTATTTGTATTTCATATTACATTCGGAAAATTCGGTATTATTTTCTGATATGGAAAACATAACTGGTTAAATTTAATCTCGTTTATTCCGGGATTACTACTAGAAGTCCCCCCTCTAGAAGGGACGCCGGTATACACACAGTAGCCATTTTAAAGCCCTTTTTAATGAGCATCAGCCGCAGACTGCCCATGATTGCTCTATAATACACTATAGCCTATTGCAGAATATACATAATTAAAGAATTGTCTACCAGGGATTCATTGTTGCAGTCTATCAAACTGTATACAAACTACCTTATTTACTACATTTTAACGTCAAACAAAAGACGACTCGTTTACGCTGTTTTTAATAGTCAACCACCTCTGCAGTCATGATGACTATAGAGAAGAGAATTTAACATAAACAGAACAATGACTTTTGAGTTAACATCAACATTTTTAACGGAAGAACAATAAAATTTTGTTTATGTTTTTCTGGAGTTGATTGAACATTATATAATTCCTGTATTAATTTTCCTGAAACTTAACAAGGTTTAAACATTTATAGTATTAACAAATCTTTCTCGGTATACGGCATTGTAGACAATGTCAAGCCGACCAAATAGGGAAGTGCGATGAACCTTCGCAGAAATCTTTGTGGTTTATTTTCAAGAATTGATTGTGACCCTTAGTGTAGCTTTTTAATGCTGGCGCCATACACACACATTATGAGATGATTTACTATATGTTTAATTGTTTGTGGTTGCAAAGATTTAAACATTGAAGTAAATTTAATGTTATTGTTGATATATAAATATTATTTAGCAGACATCAAACTAAAACAAATTTATAAACATAGTTTAAATCGAAACACCAGCGGTGCGTAAAGAAGTAAAACTAAAATAATTTTATTATCAAACTTATACCTACTCCTATATATTTAAAATCATACATAGGGAAGAGTTATTCGAGTACTACATCATCAGAATTACAATCCATTCTGTTTAATGTTACACGCAGTGAAGGCTTCCACCAAATTCTTCGACTTGGTTTTCAATCCTTCCCTGCTTTGCCCTTTTATTCCACCTTCCCAGGCTTCTGGCCAGCGTCCTCTCTTTTCTTAGCATATTTTTCATTAAATTGCAATATATCTTAAAACTATCAATATTTATTTTAAAAAATATCGCATCAATTTGTATTTATGACAGTCTTAAACAACAAACATAACTAAAGTAGAATTCACTTGTAATTGTTTTTCGATCTCCGATTTGCACTACTTTTTAAAACAAAGAACTGGAGTTCTAACAAAGATTTTCGCTAAACACTAAACTTTGCAGGTATTGTTGAACCTGTGCAAGTATTTAAACACAAGGAAACTATGTTAAGTACATAGATGACCCAGTTAAGCTTAGAAACTCGGAATCGGACCATGAAGATTATTTTTGTAAATGCTTAATTTGAAAAATACCGTATATTGTTATTTGTGATATTTGATCCGATGGTGCATATAAAACTAAAATGGACACACTTATTGAAGGTTGATTACGTCACACATCCGGTCATACGTTTTACGGTTAGTGTATGAAGGTATGTAAATCACTATTTCACGAAAAAATATTTAAAACTGATGACGTTGCGGTCGGAAGAATACATTTCATATGCCGAAATAGATATCTTTATTCTAACAATTAGTTTTTACTTTTTAGGACTTTTTAATTGAGTCATGAAATCCTTATTGAAAACAATTTAATAGCGACAAATAATTAAACGCTTTGCAGAAAACGACGTTCCGTTTTCTGGATTAAAGTTGCGGCCAATTGCAACACATATTAATATAAAATAGATTTTTTTAATGTAATGCAAGCGGGCAGGAGGCTCACCTGATGGTAAGTGACACTTACATTGCCAGAAGGCTCGCACGTGTTTTGCCGGTCTTTTGAAGTATTGGCACCCTCTTTTCTTGAAAGCCCCTAAGTCGAATTGGTTCGGAAATTATTCAGTAGGTAGTGGCTCTTAGCAAAGTATAATTTATTACTAAATACAATTTTAATGTGATACTAAAATATCGCTTATTCCTGCAACTGCCACGTAACCTAAGACCTAACTTCCATTCATAAGTTCTGCTATCTTAATGAGTCAATGACCTCATATGTGTGAGATAGTGTTACCGTAAGTAGGTTTCCACGAACGTTAGCGGCGTGATTCATGAGAATCCGTCTCGCAGCATCCTTGTCATACCTTGATATCTACGTTGAGGTCGCCGAACAACTATTGAACTGTGTGGTATTGATTATACAGACTATACAAAATATAAAAAGTATGTATTTATACAAAAAACTTATCGTTTAGGAACTTTATTAAAAGCACACTTTTGTCCTTTTCCCTTAAATTGTATTTATGCTTTAATAAAAAGAGATAGAACAGTGCTTTTGGGTAAACGACGTTAGTGAACTAAATTAGTTTTTATTAATACAAGGGTTAAAGCTGAAAGTCCCGGAATGCTTCCAATAGATTTTGGGACAGACACTCTGTGTCTGTAATAAAACTTATTGTTTATGGCAAGATCAAGATCCAAAGTAATCATTATTTCGCCGGGATCATGTAGAATATAACTTTACTTGTCTATAAATTCGTTACAATCGAAAAAAGTATAAAAGCACGTAAAATAAGCGTTAAAATACTAGAAAAATAATTTGTTATTATAGTTTTGTTTGTGACGAACGAATCACATATGATAAATTCAGTTACACTATGATTTTAATAAGCGACATGTCAAATCACACGTAACACTAGGTAATTAACCTCCAAACATATTAATGTTTATTAATATTAATGACGTCATTGATCTTATGCCTGAATCATCTTGAAAATTATTCCCATTGCCATAATTCAGTTGTTTTGATTTAGTGTTTTGCGGTTATTTGAACGGAACGCATGTGTTGATCCAAATGGTTTATAGTGCAAAGTTTATTAATTTAATTAAGAGTTTTCGGAGGAAGTCATGCGCTTGCTATTGTAAAACTGGGCTTAACAGGAAACCTTCCGAAAAATGGGTGAGTTTGTTATTACAAAACACGAATTTTGATAACCTAAATTACTTCGATTTTTAATAATATATACATTTATTCATGAATGTTTTCAACTTTCAAATTGTTTCTTAACTGTATTATAACATGAAATTCACAATTAAAAATACATATATAGGAATAGAGTCAAAGTGTGAGCAGTGTTGGTTAAGTGGCGTCGGCTTGCGCCTCTCATCACTGAGGTTGTAGGTTCGATGCCCGTCTATGCACCAATATACATTCTGTCTATGTGCGAATTTAATTTATCTGTCGTTCAAACGGTAAAGAAAAACATCGTGAGGAAACTGGCTTGCCTTAGACCCAAAAAGTGGACGGCGTGTATCAGGCACAGAAGGCTGATCTGAGCCTATAAGATTACATGATCATTATCATGAAACAAATACAGAAATCTGAGGCCCAGACCTAAAAAGGTTGTAGCGCCATTTTTTAATAGTAGCAAACCGGCATAAACAAAATAATTTCTTACTTTATGACTTTGAGTTATTGAATGTTTCACCTCATTGAGATTCGTCGAAGTACATCCTCCATCATGCAATTTTGATAGCCATTCGTATCTATTGCATAAGCGATTGCGTCGGAGAAGCGGACATGGCCTGCCCCAATGTGTCGCCCACGCTTGTACAATGCAATTCATCGTTATCGCAAGATTTGGGACGCGTTGTTTCAAATGCAATTTATTTAGACCAACCAAATTTCGTCTTTTAAATTGAACAGTTTTTGAAATGCGAACGTTTAAACTGCACTGTAGTTGATCTGTATTTATTTGAAAATAAAGCACGGTTTTTAACTGACATAAAAAATAACTTTCTCAGTTTTAGCTGTATGATTTATGTTTGAGGGGCCCGTGCATATGCTAAATTTCTCAAATGTTGTTTTGCAAGTGCTTTCTTCAGTTGCGCGTAGTTTTATTTTTCCTTAAAACTCTCGTATTTTGAAGATGCCCATCTGGCCATTTCGTTCATGATGTAGAACTGTTTCACCTTTTCTCAATTTCGGCTTGATATCCCTATTATATTTGGTATTTATGTATTATATTTGGTTTGATATTTATATTTGGTTCCAAAAACGTTTCACTCTTGAATGACGATGTGCGTAAATAATATTACTTTGTTCAATTAATTTAAATATTGTATATATAATAAGGCTCATCCAGATATTATAAGCTCTACAGAGGAAGCTCTACAGATAGATACTGCGCTCAAATGGTGCGGATACACCCATAAATCCGAACTATGTAATCGATAAACATTTCTCGGTCTAAGCAGTAACTATTATTATAAATTATTCCAGGCGTTCTAATCTTCCGCAAGCACTCTGCATAAATTATGTTAAAACTACACCAATTAGGTTCCTTTGTGGAACAAGGATAATGGAGAGCAAAATTAAAAATAGGTTAATGAAAAAAAATCGCTACAATTGTTTAATTAGAATTTATCCAACAATGTAACAGTTTTGTTAGAATTTTTATCGTACTTTTATTTTCAGCTTGGATTTCATGAATTTTTCCAGACTGTTACACTTAATATATCTCTCCGAGTAATACTTATTACGTAATCAGAAAAGTCAAGAGTTAAAAGTAGCTTTTGCAAATGTTTCAGATATTTTATAATTACTTGATTTATGTATGACTGTTCTAGCTAGACCTTTGATTGTGCTTACGAATCAACGTTAAAACAAAAATTTGTGTCTAAGCACCAAAGAAAAATTGCGCGAAAGATCCACGTATGGTAAAGAAAAACGTAAGGAAACCGTCGATACGAAATGAAATTGTTGAAGACAAGCACAAAACTTACGCAACCTATTAAATAAAATGAATCCATGAAACACGATAAAGAGCGTAAGGGATTGGATTATTAATCCATAATTCGAAAGTTCCATACGCCGTTACAATTTCGTCATAACTTTATTACTAATTTCATTAGCTCACGTGCGATTTAATCCACACATTTTACGGCAGTAAATAAAATAACGATGTTTTTACTGTAACGTTCCCGGACCTATAAACCCAGTTGCCGGTTAAGTGATTGCTTAACCATCGGTAAGCTTCGGGAATATACTCGATCGCAACGTACTAGAAGCGCTCAGTCGGAATTTACGTGAATCTAGATTTATACGTCTTGGTAAGGATTTTATGATGTGAGTGAAATACCGTGTAAGTGATATTCCGTGTTCTCTGGCATTGTCTCTTTAATAAAAGTCGAAATATATCAACGTCATGGCATCTTATATCGCTGAAGTTTAGTATTACTAATACATAGATGCGCCTGTCATATGTCATCTTGACAAATGTGTAACTTGTCAACGGGTAAATGAGAACTAAGATTCGTTCTTAGCTATCAAAAATATGGATATCTAGCAGTATTACGAGTACTTAGCAGTATTTTTGCTATGCATTCGTAGTAATAATTTTATTTATTGTCAAAAGCAGGTTACATAACAAACACGTATCCCAGGGTCCTAATGTAGAACTGTGATCCAGGAGCCAATGTCTCATATACATGTGTATTGCAATATCGAGAATTAATTAATTATAATAATTTATAAATAAATAAAAAGATAATAATTTATGACAATATAAATTAACAATATTTTATTTTATTATTTCCATATAATATAGTTAGTAAAGGCAGTTATAATAAAAGCCATATTGAATACAATACTACAGAATTTATAATTGTGCTTCAAGAAAAAATAATGGAGAAACGAACTATTTAACTGCAAATACCATTCGCAAGGATGATCTTTGGCACACTATATAACTTTGTCTTTTGATATTTTATACGCATCCCCTCGTTAAAACAGGATATGTCTCGACTACTTAGTTATCCGCCAATTGAGTTAACAAATAACGGTTTGCGATTCGATTCATTTATGGGGTTAAACAGGAATATACAGTTAATGGTCACCTTGTTAACATTTAACATTGTTGCACCCTTTAGGATAATATATGTTGGAGATGAAAGACATCTCCTATGAGGCCCATTAATTGCTGTGAAATTAGGCGGAACTCATACATTAAATGTCTGAAGTTTGTTAGGTTGGTTATTCATTAAATAAGTCAGTGGCGCTACAATATTTTTAAGTTTGGGCCTCAGACCTGTTTTATGATCATTTGTCAATCTAATAGGCAGGTGATCAGCCTCCTGTTTTGACACACGCCTTTGACTTTTTGGGTATAAGGAAAGCCGGTTTCCTTGCAATATTTTCCTTAATCGTTCGAGCGAATGTTAAATGCACACATAGAAATAAAATCCATTGGTTAACAGCCTGGAATCGAACCTCAGTTCAGATTCGCATCATGAGGCCAACTTCGCAACACTGCTCTGTAATTTTACGTAATTAAGCTAGATTATGATGGTCTGTAATGGGATCTGTTTCCTCTAACAAATATTTCTAAAACTCGTTGAATGAGCCTTTATCAAGATGCAGTGTTCAAAAATTCAAATTTTATTAATCTTTAAAGTATGGTTTAAATTTCTAATTTCAGTGTATGGCGCGAGCGTTGTACGACAATATAGCAGAGTCGCCTGACGAACTGGCATTCAGACGAGGAGACCTGCTCACCGTGCTGGAGCAGAACACGGGTGGCAGCGACGGCTGGTGGCTCTGCTCGCTGAGGGGCAGACAGGTATACTTCTAGAATTTTTTTCTTTGTACTACTTGCTTTGGAACATATGAACATATATCTAAGACTGTTGAACCATATTGCAGGCATATTATGTGGGAAAAAAATATATTTTCGAACATTTTAATATCCAGTCACAAAGCGTCTATTTATTGGTCTACAATGTATATTTTTATAAATAAAAAAAACGCACAGATACATGCAGTAACAATCTTTATCTCTAATATATAACATTCTCGTGTCATGGTGTTTGTAATTAAACTCCTCCGAAATGGCTCGAAATTTTGTGTGTATATCGGTTAGGTCTACGAAGCGGATAGCGTCTATTTTTCATTCCCCTATATTTTTAGTTTTTAGATATAATTTATACATTACCATTACAATACATTCAACCCTTAATTTTCACATGTTTAGTATTTGTTAATTAAAAATTTAAATTTTCGCTGGACCAATTCGAGCAATTTATATTTATTTATTCCTTGAACTCTTAAGAAGAAAATTGGAAAAAAGGCTAAGTAAGCAAACGACATTCGCGCGGACATCTAGTTAACTATAATATTAAAAAGTTAAATCATCAAAATGACATACATAACATATAAATTATTACTAGAGAGCTCCAAGGTAAAGCCTCACACAGGATTTAATTTATCACTGCATGTAGAGAAAGTATATTTATTTTCATTACATGCTAAGTAAATAAGGGAAATTTAATTGCATTTAATTTTAATGTAAGAGAAACATGAAAAGGAAATTGCATAAGGAGTCGGTATTAATTACGCATTTATAATAAACGCTGTTTTGCCATAGTACTTTTCGCAGAAGCGAATATTCTGGAAGTGGTCGTTGATCTTTCATGAGAGCTGTATATTGCCTTTTAGCCCGCACTACACGCAAGTAACCACAATTTTTACATTATTTTGATGAAAATTCGTGGGATTTTTAATTTAGCCAACTAAGATTATATATTTTTAAATGTATGTAACTGTCCAGTACGTATCCCGATAAAAATATTGTTTCCTTGTCACTGGTTTAAATGATTCGTAATACGCAATCACACCATACACTGTTCACTTAGGGTTGACAGAATTCCGTAATCCGGCGTAATATTGGTGAAGCTACTGAAAAAATCAATTGTTTAAGTGTCATTCTCTTTTCCAGGGCATATGTCCGGGAAACCGCCTGCGTATAGTAGCCGGGGTGTTCGATGGAAGCAGCACACAAAGGCGACGGACGCGGACACCTACACCTGTCGCCCACCAACCCTTGCCAACGCAGTCACCAGCCTTTACAAAAGTAAGTTGTAATTAAGACAAGAACCTTCTGTGCCTACCAAACCGAAACAATGTTAATGAATATTGAAGAAGTAAAAACTATATATAAGACTAAACTTATTTACTAATTTTTTCATTCATCAGAACTCAAGGCTCACTAATTACTTTGAGAAAATCAAAAATATGTTTATTATTAACTTAAACAAAACGTTCATATATATTTAAGTTATAATAAGTTTAGGCAATATACAAAAAATTGACATTGGATAAATTAATCTCGAATCTAAATTGACGTGATCATTGCATCATAGTAAACAAGCCACTGAAAGTCACTGAAACGTAAGAGGAAAACAGTATTTCTTGCCTCAAATGAATTAACGTGTTGTAATCAAAGATATTATATTAGTTTTTTTACTAAATTCAATCACCGTTCCTAAATTAATTTATTTTGTAAAATAGTTACAAAAGGGCACAAGCATTTAGTTCTGTTTTTTTTTACTTAAAGCACAATGGTAATTATAAGAAGTGTCTGATAAGAATCCTTGTAATTGTTATTGTAATTCTAAAAAACATACAGCTTTGTCTAATTCAAGTCAACTATTACAATTACAACTATACAATTTTTCTAGATCGAAGAATGTTCACACTACGACGTACCTCGCGCGCCCATGCCAGTCCAGCGTCTGGGCACATACGACTTTCCAAGGCCAACCGCTGACTGGTACGACGCACCAAGAGCGCCACGGCCCGCCAGCGCTGACTCCGCTTGCAGCGGCACCGGATCACTTACCTCAGCAACGTCTAGCGCTTCAGCAAATTCGGGAAGTTCGGCCCATTCAGCAGCGTCCGCTTCAAGCACATATGATGTGCCACGGTCGCGAGCGTTACCTCTACCGTGTGATGCAGCGCTCGAAGCACTTGAAAGATTACAAGTGAGTACAAAGTTGTATGATATGAATAAGATTACGGAAGTTATGTTCAGTATCCTTCCAATCAAAAGAGGGAAAGCTCAGAAGTGTCCCACGCTTTTAATACCTTGTTAATCGAAGGAATCTCCATTCCAGGAAGAAGCATCAGCAGCAGTATCTCGACTTCTTTCATACGTGTCCCCTGGATGGCGACGGCGAGGCGCATTGCGACCCCGCGTTCTAGACGTACGCGTCGCTGGCGCTAGGTTACGCGCCGCGTTACACGATCTCGCTGTGTTTGCTGATGCTACATTGGCCAATGCACACGATGCACAAGACAAAGGTACTTGACACTTATGGTAACTCGTATAGCGGTCGGCTAAACGTCCAAACAACTACTTACCGCAACCCATGGACATATATGTTAGTGCGAACTCAGCGTTACCGGCCTTTTAGGGAGAAGTATGTTATTTTTTTAATACTTGGAGGTAGACCCAGGGAAACCTTATTTAGGAGCTCCTAGAAGCCCCAGACAAGGTTGCTTTGCTGCAGTCGACAGATACATTGAAATATTTCTTGAATGTTTCTTTAAACAGCTTTTATCCATAGAAAATATATGATCAATGAGGTAATCACCACGCATCATCAACATATTTGTTTTTAATATAGCAAGATATTTTCTCTCAGGTATCGCAGTAAAATTACGGCCCCTAGTCAAGGCGCTGAAGGACGCTGAGCGTATTACGCATGAGGCCACCAGCGCCCTGGATGCAGGTGACTGGGCCCCAGAAAGGCTAGAAAGGGACCGAGAGCCTACAGATGGAACCCAGGATGCGTTGGATCAGCTCGTGGCGTGCGCCAGGTCTTTAACTGAGGATGTAAGGCGTGCAGCGTCATTTATACATGGAAATGCTTCGTTATTATTCAGGTTAGTGTCAAAACTAATATAAACTTATTACAACCCGATATCCCTCAATAATCTTATAATATTAACAATTAACATTAACAATGATTACAAGTATTTTCAATACTTAAATTATATGATATCTACACAGACCAAAACCAATTTACCCAAATTTAACATCTTCTACGTATAATTCAAATGTATAAAATAGTTCTTACTGCTGTCACATTAATGTTTCTTTTATTATTCAAAACAATTTAAATTTAAATTTAATGTTTTCTACATTGACTCTTCAGGTGAAGCAATTAGCCTCATCACTTGCCAAAGTTCTATATCTTTTAATGTTATTTGTATATGTATTCAAAAAGTTAGAGCTCAGAATGTGAAATAGGATGTTATGAGATGTGGCTGAATGTTTTTCTTTCTTGTAATAACTACTCGTAAACAATAAATACTAAAGTAATAAGTACGAGTATAAATGCTTCATCAATCAACAGTGTTTTATTTTTTACGTTGTTATGTTGATCATGAAATCAAAATGTATTCTGGCAACTAAAAAATACTACAAGCGTAACTTAGTATCTGCCGATAAAGAAGAACGTGGAATTTACGGTCGCTGCTAAAGTTTATTATAGTTCGACAATACTCACTCACTTAATATGAATAAATTAAAATAAACAATTTTTGAAAATAATATGTCGCATAGCAACACTCTTTTCGCACAGCCTCTAGAAGAAAAGCTATTACAAGACAATGCTTTGCGTTGATTGTTTAAAAAAAAGCAATATTAATAATTTTCAGACGATCAGCAACAGTCCCTGAACACGAATGGACAGAGGAGTACGACTACGTGCGTCTGGAGTCGCGATCGGCGGCTGGACGACGGAACGCAGAAATACGGGCAGCACTCCCTGACAAATTACGCGCTTCGTTTGACGCGTTAGTGAGGGACGCAGACCATGCCGGCGAGGTAAATATACAAAAATGGCATATGGCTTTTTGATTATTGTATTGTTACTGTGATGTCCCAGGTAATTGGGTTGAAGTTGATTATTTAAAAAAAACTTTTTTAACAATAACACATTTAAAAGATACAGTCTTTCTTGCGCTAAATTTTAAGCCTTTTCAATAATTTTTTAAAATTATAAAGAGTGATGACAGTGATAATTGTTCAGGTATCGTGTATTTCTTTTGCTTGGAAAAGTAAAACAAGCAAAATTAAATTCAGAGCTGATAGTAGCTCGTTCAAACATCTTTGCTCCTATTGTGTGTCAGGCACGGAAAGTTGATCACCTACTAAAATTAATGTATGAAAAAGACTTGAGACCAGGACCCATAGAGTTGTGGAGCCACTGGAATTTTATTAACTTCTAGAAGTAGTTTGCGTAAAAGCTCCTTTACTATAAATATCCTGGTATAACTATATTATTCTTGAATATTTTACTCCTAAACATATATTTTTTTTACATTATTTATATTTTCTTAAACTTTAAGGTGAGCGCGGTTGCTGCTGCCACTCGTCTGCCTCCAGACGATCGTCAATTGGCTGCTTTTTACGCGGCTCAGACCGCTACTTACGGCGCTCACTTGTCTACGGCCGTCGAAGCATTCCTCAGAACCATAGAGATGGGACAACCTCCAGACGTGTTTTTGGCACATGGCAAGTTTGTGGTGCTTAGCGCGCATAGGATAGTGCATGTTGGCGATACTGTGCATAGGTAAGCATTTTATTTAAATTGTATTTACCTAAATATTTATTGGATAAAATGGTATTTGAAGAAAGTAGATACTATTATGAACTGTGAATGTATTATGCACTGGTGAGATCGGAAATCTATTGGTATGGCAAGTGATATGAAGTTCAGTAAAAGGATATTTTTCGTAGATTTCAGAATTAATCCCAGATAACTCTCATGAGTTCAATATATGGGACGAACTTTATACTCATGTATAAAGTTATATTGTAAGAAGAAAATACGAAATGCTTTGTCTATATGGAAACAATAATTCGAATTCAATGTCTTAGGAGCGCCCAACACGCTGGCTTAAAAGCGAAGATGCTGCGATGTTCAGACGCGCTCTCCGATGCTTTAGCTGCAACAGTCGCAAAAACCAAATCCGCAGCACAACAGTTCCCTTGCGCAAACGCCGTAGCAGAGATGGCGGAAGCTGCAAGGCATCTTGCTTCCCGCGCTCAAGACCTCCGCAGGACTTTGGTGAGAGCCGCTGAGCCCCCTCAAGACACCCCCGCTACTACAGTGCCCCCTTCTTCCACGACGACCCCCCTTACGCCCCTGACCCCAATCACACCCATTGCCCCACATTTGGGAACGCCCTCTCTCCCAGTTCTATAAAGCTGTAGCTTAGCTTAGGATTTGATTTATGGAATTCAAGCGACAATATGACATAGAATTTAGACCGGTATGGTTATTACGAAATTGCTGACGCTTTAGGGGTTATTATCGCATGAGCGCTTTTGTCATAAACGAAGCACAACAGCATGATCATTCCATATATATTTGGATAATGTTCATAAATAAAACAACAGAAAGCCTTCTCGAGCCTTTATCTTAAGAACATCTTCTTATTGCAATAATTATGGTTCGACAAGTGCTATGTCGACGATAGTTAAATTAATGAATTTCTATTCAAGTTTTACAACTGGCTTTGGCAGGACATCGAGCGATTGTAATGATAGTATACCATACTATCGGTAGGCCCGCTTGATTTCGTAATAACACTACTGAAGCGGACTTGACTGTACTTAAATTGTTTTGTACGTATATCGTGCTGGGCACTGAGGAGCTGGCTTCCTCTTCCAATAAACCAAAGAATTTCATGCGAATGCGGTGTAAGGTATTGCCATTAATTTTCGATAAAACGGTCATAGCTGGATGCTCATTTGCTTGAGTTGAGTTATCCGTCCAGTATAAAGCGTACAAATTGTACTCGTAGTTGCACTTTATCGACGTGAATGTTTAGTAAATGTCAATGTCAAGGGAAAATGGCGTAATAAATATACTATCCGAATGCCTAGGGTTCACTCAAATATAAAATAGTTTATATTAGATTGACTTTTGTGTATTCGGACTTAATATTAATGTGATTTGATTTATGTTCCTTTATTCACGGCCAAGTCTAGAAAATTCAATAGAAATGTGCTCAATATGTTCAATGTTAGTTTTAATATCGCATCACTGCCATTTTATAAGAAATTAAGATTAGACCCAAATTTCAATTTTATACCACCGTATAGGTACAATAATTAGGATTTATAGACGATTTAGACCATTTTACAGCGTTCGCACTAAAATAGAAGTAGCGTACATCAATGGGACTCATAGTTACTCAGTTCAATTACTAATAATTTCAGAAATGTCAAATGATATGCAACATTGGTACCATGGTCCTTAATATTCCTTATAGTATAATTATTGGTATAAAAGTTTTGCTCGCCAACTAACTAGTTAATTTAAATGCTTAATACCGATTCCTACCAATTTACGAACTGATCCTAAAGTATATTTACTTGCATTATATAACTCATTGATCTGCATTGCCCAAAAGACTTCAATAAATCTGTAAATATTTGGGATTGACATACACGAGTAGCAAATCTGAGTTTCAGTGTACGCTATGAGCTATTACAATAAAACGCATCAAGCTAAAGTGATACCGGCATTTGATGAATAAACGTAGGTATATATCAGTGTAAAAATCATGTTGTATATTAGCTATGTGTAATATATTTCCTAGATGTTGTATTTTAGTTAGGTTTAGATGAAATTGTACAAAATGCATATTAAATAATTTTATCGATTGTATTATAATTTAATCATCTTGTAAAACGCAATCAAGTTAAATATACAGAATTTCGTATTTATTTTGACGTTTTATTTCAACCTTATCGTCTCCGCATAGCGCGCCTGAACATATACACTGTCATGAAGCGTTGACAACGAGAACAAACCAATAATGAGAACGAGAACGAGTGATTTTAATTGATTTATCGCAAATGCGACAGCAATCATTTGTTTTGAAAAAAGCGGGAAAAGATGCTGTAACTAGTATCACATAAATTAAAGATTTCACCTAGTCTTGTTCATTTGCCACTCTCGAAGGAATGTTGACAAAACTCAGTTTTCATCGGACTAAGTTTTGTTTTTAAATAGTAAACGAAGGCTGCCATGTTGAAAAATGACAAATACAGTACTGTTTTCAGATCTTTACCAACTTATTATATGACTGAAACATGATTGTCATATGAAATTCAAATGGTAAATTTTTGAAAAAAATGGATTACTTGTATATACAGAAATACAGTTTTTTACATGTATATTTTGGCGTGGTAGCAGAAGTAAAGTGAGTTTGTTAAGAATGCAATTACCGATTTAGTTTTTCATTATGGCTAAATGAGTAATACGCTGTTTTCATTGTGTCTTTGAAACGTATGAATATTATCACAGTATAAATAAAATCAATTATAAGCTTATTGAATTTGTGCTATGATATTAAAATTATTTTTAAACGACACAAATTTACACTTAATAAATAAATAATATATATGTATATAGCATTTTGAATTAAATAAAGCAGCGTCGAAAACGTTTAATTGTCTTTCGGACCGAAAGCCAACGTGATGAACAATGTAAAACAACACTCCGCCATGATTATTTCATTTGTTATTTCGGTGTGATCGTGAAGAACTGGGAGCTTAGATATTCCATGTTTTGCTTTATTGTTTATGGTTAGGATAGTCTTGTTGCCTAGGAATGTTTAGGAAACTCGTTAAACGTTTCGTTCACTCACTTGTCTGACGGAACTTTAGCGACTTGATTGAATATCGATATTTAATTATCTGTTTAGAGATTCAATTAACTCTCTGATTTATCTACTTTACTGTGACATATTATATAGACATAATACATGTGTTAGATACTTAAAATCGATCCAATTTTCTATCTCAACAGATAGCCGCTGTCACTATTGTCTGTCCATAGATGTCACAAGTCTAATGTCATAATTATCTTTTGTTTTATTTAAATGGGCAGCTAAGGCTAAGTTCATATGACCCCGCGGTACAAGATCGAAGTAAACAGCTAGCTAGTATCGTATCGCGCGATACTGCGCTCCGCGCTCCGACCGGAGTTTTATGCGATTACGCAGCAGTCGCAGTTTCGATTATCGTTTGCAAACTTGGCCGTTCATTATTGCGGTTATACGGGCGGTTAAACGATCAGTTGAGTTCCAGACCGCTATGGAGACACCAGAAACGAGCTGTTGCGTTTTACTTTATTCACAGAAGAATTTAAAAAAAGGCCTAAAAGGTTCTGGGTGCATCCACTGATTACGGAGAGACCGTTTTGGATTATTTGTTACTCGTATTAAAAGGATAAAGAAAAGTTCTTTAATTATTTTCGAATGTCCTATATCACTAGAGGAAATGTTGGCTGCCCACCAACTGATCACAGGGCGCGGGTTAAAACCGCTTCGTGATTTCTTAGCCTTAATGTTTGTTTCTGTTAATAAAGAATTAACTTACCGTAACGTTACTATGAGTTTTTTTCTTTTGGTGATATGCAGTATGTAATAGTATCTTAACTAGGTTTTAAGCCAATTGGCTCTATATGCGCATTAAACAACCGCTCGTACGTTGAAGAAAAGCATCGTGAGGAAATCTGAAATATTTTGACTGCGCAGGGCTGATCACCTTGTATATAAAAATAAATGACCACCAAAAATCTGAAGAACAGATCTAGGTCTAACCTTTGGTAATGAGGTTTTAGTTTTCAATAAAAACAATTAAATTTGCAATATGGAATACTGCTCACATCTCTGGGCTGGAGCTCCCAAATACCAGCTTCTTCCTTTTAACCAAATTCAGCGAATTGGCTTGTCGAATTTTCAATTTCCAATGTTACTGATCGGCTTGATTCTCTCTCTCTCTACGCATAGACATTGCGTCTCTTTGCGTTTTCTATAAAGTCTATGGTGAGTGTTCTGCAGAATTGTTTGGGTTGATCCCGCCTGCCTCGTTTCAGCACCGTACGAGCCGTATCCATTCTAAATTTCACCAACATCACCTTGATGGCTGGAAATATTCCACAGTCCGTTTCACAAGGCATTTTATTTTGCGAACTAGCGAACTGTGGAATCGACTCCCGGCTGGGATCTTCCCTGAGAGAATATTCTCTCTCTCTCTATTCTCAACTCTTCAAAATTCGAGCGTACTCCACCCTCAAAGGCTGGCAACCCACCCACTAAAAATGAGTGTCTATGGGCTGCGATGACTGCCCCGTTTGCCCCCCTATTACATAAAAATAAAAAAAAAACCAAATAGGATCATTTATTAACTAACATTCGTAGACATTTTCAAATATTCCATCGCTAATATTTCTTGTTCTGTATACCCTAAACCATTTCGATCATCTTCATTTAATTCCCTTTCAGCAGCTAAAGCTTTCAGCCTCGCTGTGCGCAAGCGCAACGAATTTTCAATCGCTCGAGACTCTTGTTCTTCTTTATCTGCCCTTACAGCGTCTTCTACGCGCTTTCGCTCCAGCTAGAAATGTATATTTTATGAATTAAGGTAGATAGGAATCATAATTAACCTTTTTGGAAATTAGCTGTAATAATACTGGCTGATCTGTTTTGGTTTCTAAAGGTCCTTACATATGAAATTGGCGTTTTGTATGGGAGGAACAAAAGATAGATTTCATCAAAGTATGTACATTGCCATCAATGCATTTGCCATTTTATAGGTAGTTTTGACCCCTTTACAAAAAAAAAACATTGGGACGGGAATCAATAAAATCTTTGAAGGAAGATTCGACTGCCCCATCAAAGATCAATTTTTACCTTGCAAGAAGTTATCGATTTTCGAAAAAAAATGGTAATCTTTTGGAGCAAAGTCCAGGTGTTTGTCTTAGACATTCCAATTGAAGCACCTCTAATTTGGTAGCAGTCTGTTATGTCCTATATGGTCTAGCGTTGTCGTGAAGCAGCAGTGGCCTAGAGCGATTTCATATGTAAAGACCTAATATATGGAAACAATTGATAATATATAGTTTGTATGAATTCTTACTTTCGCAGTTTCTAGTTGATAGTTGATTAATTCCATCTTCAATTTTATTAGGTCCGTATCGTTTTGAGAACAAATACTTGTCGACCCTAAAAATATTCACTGTACATATTAAGATATATAACTATCCCGCGTCCTACTTAACAGCGACAGTTGTCAGCTGTCATCTATCAAATGTCATCTCAATTATATTTATTAAAGTTGATATTAATTTGTTTCTTATCTACATAAAAATCTAGCTTCAAGAACTGTCAAACCATTTTTTCAGTATGAAGTATATTTTATAGCGCTCTAGATGAGATTGCGACTTGGGATATGAATTAAAATATGGACGTAACATTTTCAAAATCTTTTTAGTGATTTTTAAAAGCATGTAGATGCCTACCAAACCAAAATCAAATATCATTTTGCATGTAATCAAATCTTAGGCCGACTTAGACTCAAATTCTTTGTTGTAATAACAAATTTCTTATACTCCAAAAATATAATAAATATTTCCTTAATATAAAAAAAATATGTTGTACAATAATTATTTTATGGTTAACTTTAATTATGACTATAAAATCTTAATTTAAATACACACAGTTAATACCTAGTCCAGAATCCGAGTTCAGAACAAATCTGAGCGGGTCCATATCATTAAGTATGGGTGATGATGCTCGTTCGTTTATTCTATCTTCATCCACAGACTGGCTGAACTCACTGCAATCTACATTATACTCTACACTTGGCTCCGTTTTCACAGACTAAAATAATAAAACACCTTATTCTTTATTTTCGAACCAATTAGACTTACGTCCAATTACTATACTGAATCCCAATCCAATTTTTACTACTAGAGATTGATATTTAAATTCATTTCTCATAAAATACGTTTCTATAACCGATCGATGGATCGTTCTTGTTAAATATCTTTGAAATCGACAGTTCGTATTATGAAATTTATCAATCTAAACTAGCGAAAATCTGGATTGGAAACCATTTAAGATTATAGATCGAGTTTAGAAAGCGGACACTAGGGTCGGGTAATTCAAGAAAAGAACATATTAATTTTAAAAAGGCCGGCAACGCACACGCGAGCCGTCTGCCATTGAGAATTATCATGGGCGGTGGGTATCACGTTTGCCCTACAAAAACACAACAGTCAAATACTACGTAGTATTCTTATTTATTTCGTAAATCGTATGACAATTATTAAAAACCCCCCCCCCCCCCCCCCAGCAGTGACAAAAATAATGTGCCTGGGAGAATATAACGTCAAATATTCACATTATACATGAGCTCTAAAAAGTACCACCAAACCAAACAAACTTAGCCGATCATCTATAGAACAAAATTATTTCGATAAACAAATCCAAATAGTATTTGTTATCAATGCTTACAAAACGTTGTCTGTGCAGAAAGACAAAAGACAACGCAACTTACTTTGAATGCTAGCTTTTAACTATTTCATATTGAGAAGATTACTGCAGAACTGTAGTGTCGTATTGTTAGCAGTGCATATTATTCTCTGTCCGTACAGACAGAGTATCGTGAAGCAGCTTTATAAATACACAACATGCAATTTTAGTTAAAAATGTCACCTAAATACATAATATAATAACACTAACCATATACATCTACCTAAAATCAGAACTAAAACCGGTCGCAACAATGAGATACAGTTAATAGTAGCAGTGTCTTGGTTTGAAACCATGTTTGAACCATACGCCAGTGAAGTTTTTCATCTAATAAAGTAACAGTGTAGAGCAGTGTTGGCCTAGTGGCGTCAGTGTGTGACTCTCATCTCATTCTTTCCATGTGCATTTAACATTAGCTCGAACGGTGGAAGGAAAACATCGTGAGGAAACCGACTTGCCTTAGACGCAAAAAAGTCGACGGCGTGTGTCAGGCACAGAAGGCTGATCACCTACTTGCATATTCAATTTACAAATGATCATGAAACAGATACAGAAATCTGAGGCCAAGACCTAAAAGTTTGTAGCACTATTGATTTATTTTTTAAAGTAACAGTGTACAACGGTTGCGTAATGTTATACGTTTATATTTTTAATATTTTTATTTTTTTATAATATTTTTTTTAACATGTATGTTTTTTATGAGAATTAACTTCTGTAAACCTAAACGAGACCTAGCGCCTAGACGTACGAAAATGTATTGATTTTGACAAACGGGATTCAAGTCGGTTTAAGCTTTTTAAAATTTTATGATTTTACTAGCGGAGCCGACGTTGTCCTATCTTAACTATGAATATTGATTTCGAATTGGTATAATTAATTAAAAATGCTTTATGATATACAACATTATTCTTTTGTTTTTCTGGCGCGTATATAAATAGTTTTGTTGGTATTCCGACATTAATCCTACAAACAATTAGCGACTGTATATTTTATATGTATTTTCTGTCAATGTCAAAAACGCCATGTTTACATCAAAAAAGTTTGAATGAAATTAAAAAAGAAAATTGCTATCGTAACAAAAGTTAAATTTCTAATTTTCCGCGGTTTTTTTTTTCATTCACTTAAGAAGAACTGTCAATCAACCCCCTGTCAATAACTAACACAACAAAAAAGAATTAGCAAAATCAATCCAGCCGCGCGCGATGATGCGATGACGCGTGATGCCGTGACCAAGGGAAATAGGCATTCATTTTGATATATATAGATATACTTTGAAGCTAACCTACTAATAAAAAATGTGTGTGTGTGTCAGCTACGACGCACGATTGGAGTTTACTCCTTACCAACGATAATTATGATATATATCGAATAGAAAAAAAGGGTAAATGAACGCATCTGCTAAAATGATAAGAGAAACAAACATATATCTGTAATTATTCGGATTATTTATATTACTTCAATAAAGCGTATTACATAAAGTATGTTACAAAACAATATAAATAATAATAAGAATAATAACAATAATAATTGTGTTCAATTTATACAAATCCAATTTTAGAGAGAGAATGAGATGAAATCATTCTTTTACACGTTCAATCCTACAGATATATATGTTTGTCTCTTTCTACGTAACGCCTCAACTTTTCGTGTTACACTTGATTTTACTCCTCATAAAATTTCCGTACCGGGCCTTATAACTCAAATCGTTTCTTCCACAATATTATTATTATAATATTACTGTTCAGATTTCATTTGAACATTAACCAACTGCACACAGCTCACGTGCGTTTCAAATCTTAACAGAAAAAAAGTAGTTTTTAATTATATTTTATTCGAATATTGATCAAATTCTGACAGGACTCACGTGTGTTACAAAATAATATCATGTATGTGTGAATAGGTGTAAGTAGTATTTAAGATATTGTCTTTGGTATTGTCTTTTGTTAACATAGCTTTTACACATTTAAATAAAACACTTTTTTACTGGATTGAAGCTATGTATTATTATTATACATACATTTCAATCCGGTAGAAAAAGTGTTTTCTTGAAATATTGTCTTTGAATAAATATGATTTGAATATTGCTCTGTCGTATTCATTTCTCGCTTCCACTCAAAGTGGCGAAGACTACTTCAAGCCCTTAATAATCGTGGTGTGCCTGCCCTTTGAGATAATTCCACCACCTCAAACCTTTGATCCCACCCGTAGGGCTCCGACTGTCACCTTAGGTCTCTTGGTGCAGACATCCCGTACTTATATATATATATTGTTACGAAGACGGGTCGACTGCAATGTTTCTAGATTTTTCCACTACTTAGAGAACTTTTCAGCAGGCTGTAATATGATTTTTGCCGTTTCAGGAGAGGGTCAATCACAAATTAGAAAATTGTAATTTCCATAATGTTACCCTAATTTTCAGGAAGCTGAAACATTTAAGGAACTTTCTCGAAACTGAGCACTCTAGAACGCCGTACGACAAGGACGGAGCAACGTGCGAAAGCGACAAAGAGTGCGGACGTTCTAGAATTGTGCAATCGCTACTTAGTAGCAAGCCCGCCTAGAAAGTTCTCGAATATTGTTTAGAATTATTCCCAGGGATATATAAGCGAGCCGAAACGCGACTAGTCGCCTTTAGTTATGAATGCGATAACAAGAGAGGAACACCGAAGCGATAAAGTGCGAATAAAGTGAATATAAGTGATAAAGTACTGTGTGAAGTGTGGATAAGTGAAGTAATTAGTGACTGTTTTTGTGCGTGTTATAAGTGCATTTCTGCGATTAATTTGTGTTCATAAATTCCTCATAGATTTTTCAAGAAATAAACCCTTGAATAAATCTACGGCATTTTCTATCCGATCCCCTAGCTCGTAACAATATATTCACTTTTTATGTGTTAGGGTACATCTGCTGGGCTTAGGGATCCGTAGGGTTGTTATATGTTATATACTATACAATTGCTTAGTAGTCATAATTATTGTATATACTATATTCACGTAAAATTGCTCTTTTGTGAAATGTATTTTAAAAAATGTCAATGACAAACTCTCACCAGTTCCTTTTCCTCGTGTTCTGTGTTGGACGTACTTAAACTAATTTTGTGTCGATTGAGTCTCCTCATATTTTCGAGTTTAGTTTTTAATACTTGAACTGGCCTCTTCTTCCAACTGACCGCATTAAATCTTTTTGCTACCTGTAAAATACAGAAATCTAACTTGAAGCTACCATCAATGGCATCTGTGCCGAGTTGACATTTGACATGACGTGACTGTTTGACAACTGACAATTGAACGCAGCGTCTTGCATTGAACGATTACGTCATAAAATGTCATATATTGAGGTCTGACCAAATTTAACATTTGACAAAAGTTAATCCCGAGGGAATAATATTTTTTTTTATATCTCTAAATCACAAAAAATAAATCAGTTCAATCATAACTAATCGTAAGTAATATATCTATTTAAACACGAAAACACACTATAACAGAAATATACGAAAAAAGTACTTTAATTTATCGCAATTGAAATGTTTTAGTAGATATTGGGGATGAAGGCTGGTGAGCCACTCTCCCAACCAAAAGGGATGATCCTGGACCAGTCTAACCACCGACTCGGAGGCCCCAAATGGCTAAGATCATATATATATCCTTAGTTTTATGTTAAAATTCATTTAATTTATATTGTAGGTATGAATAAACTTATAAATTACCACCAAATCTATACATTTTTACTCGCAAAACCCGTACTCACTGTCATAAAGTCAAAACTATTGCCATTTTATTTTTAAAAAAAAAACCCGTACTCACTGTCATAAAGTCAAAACTATTGCCATTTTATTTAAAAAAAAAAACCCGTACTCACCCTCTCCCAAGCTAAATACTTCTTCCTTATGACCTCCTTTGACATACCCGCCATAAAGAGATTATGTTTTTCCTCTTTAACCAATTTCAAAAGAAGACTACACTCTTGTGCTGAAAAATTCATTGACTTCTTTCTTATTCCATTACGTTTCATGTAGCATCGGTCCCTTGAAATTAATAATTTATTGTGGGATAATGTGGCGTAATTAAAACGTGCGTTACAACCGCTGGGTCATGCGTTTATATCTCATCAGGCAAAACTTGTTTTAATGAGCGCAACTATTAATCAAGGGACAATGGTCACAGAAGGCTACCTTCTTGTCTGTTTAAGAAATGGATAAAAAATACATGCAAAGCGTGCGATATAGGATTATAACGTCTGGATTCATTTATTAGTCGAGCAATAAGCATATGTAATCTTCTTGGAGGTTATTATATAAGCAGTCGCTTTTCTCATATTATCGTTATATCAGTTTTTTTATGGTTTTACGATAATTCTAAATTTTCTATAAAATTGTATGAATATTATTTCTCCTTATTTAATTATTATTTGCCAATAATGGTACAATTTAACTTGAAATTTACTCGACTAACACCTATTTAAAAAATATGTTTTGTGATCTACAATAGTGAAGGAATTTCTTTCTAATTAAGATAATTTTACTGAATAAAACAATTATATATTCATACCTCTCCTTCAACGGTTTTTCGTCATCAACATCTGAAACTTAAAATAAATTGTTAAATAACACAATCGAGTAATATGGAAAAATATACTTTATTATTTTTACGTTCGTTTGTTTCTATTATTACAATATTTATTTTTGGAGATTCTTGAACCCCCCCCCCCCCCCACATGAAACGCGCCTATCTATATTTTAATAGTAAAACGTTTCGTAATAACTCCCAGTGACTCTTTATACTTAAAGTACTGGAAAGTGGAAAATAATATTAACAATAATGCGTAGTTCAAACGCCGTCCCGCATCGTAACGTTTTACAAGGGGGAACGCCCCCCCCCCTAATTTCGTTACGTTATGCTTACGTTAAACTATTATTATTTCATTAATTAACAAATTCTAGTGCAGAAAATCTAAATCAATTAATGTATTAAAAACATAATAATGAAATCCAGTGCATCAAAATATATTAAAACAAACAATTTTTTTTAATCTTATATTCGATAAGATAATCTTACCAGAGTGACAAGAGCTCGCTTTATCATCATCCAATAATTTATGTGTGTTCTCATTTAGTAATTCCTTGGTTTCCGACTCTGAAATTTTAATTACAAATTTTAAAACAAGTTAACCTATAAGAGATTGCTTATTAGGGAAGAAGTATCGAACTGTAGAACTTTTATACAGTACTTTTACAAAATGAAATTCCATATTTCCAACTTATACACCTTAACAATCAAACCTTGGAATGTGTCTCGAAAATATGATATTTAGGCACAGCCACAGGTATTATAACCAAAATTATGTATAGAATGTTCATGAATTTTCAAATTGTTAACATACCTTCATATAAATCCTGTTCCGAGATTTCTATTTGAAGACTGGGGTCATTGACTGATTCATATGATAACTGGATTACTTGTTTCTGAACATCATTCATTTCACTAGGTGAATTATTTTGTATTCTCCTTGCTTCTCTCTTTAAATTTAACCACTTTGTTTTCAAATGATCAGAACTTCTATGCACATTTATTTTTTCCTTATTAAATAGTTTAGTTATCTGTCTCCATATTTTTTCTTTAGCTAAATTTGTATTTGCATTTGTGTTGCGGTTTAATATTACAGATTTAAATCTTATAACTAGATCCAGCAAGAGTTTTACCTCTGCATCATCAAAATTGGCACTTCTGTCAGAGTGACTGGAACATGATAAAATTTATTAGTCTTTGCTAAAATTTTCTTACTGAATGGCTTTCAGTGTCCATTTTATTGAACATGATGCTTGAGCAAGTAATTTTTTAAATATCTCAATTTAACTTACGCAGTTTTCTTATAAGAATCCATATTTATTTAACTATGTATATAATCTAATGTGATGTATGTTATATATATACATAAGAATTACAATTAGCATGTAATTATCTGAAAGAGATAAAAATTATTAGCAAAGTCAATAAACAAACTATGCATAAGTTATTTAGGACTTTTCCATCACAGAGGCGATTTTATATCATTATAAAGTTCAGGTAATAGGCCAGTCATTACTAGCCTATTACTCAATTAAGTTAGAACAGAAGTGTGTGCAGATAGATTCAAGTGCATTCTGTATTGCATATACATGTGAATGTTCAAACACAGCTAGACAACAACTTTACTAATAAAAGCTACTATTAAAGTTTCTATATTATTTTCTTATAACATTACGAATTTCGGCTCTATTGGGATTTTGGATCTTTCTGATTTCGAGATGGCGTGATCTACAAAGGAACATGTTAAACACTAAATATAAACTGATTATGCCGTGTGACACGTAAAATACAGTCTATGAGAAATTAAATAAAAAATAGACTTACATAGCCTTCCAACGATTTATTAAATTTTTTATCACTTTTGAATAGTTGACACTATGTTATCTTGATAAAAAAAATTGATGCCAAAACAATTTATTGACAGTGCATTATTGATCACAAATCAAGTGATAAACAAGAAATAAAAAACAAAACAAAATCATAGAATATCGACCGAAATCAGGAACAGATTACTAATCCCGGCAATAAGCCCGCAGAGTAATCAATTACGTATGACTTGAAGCCTTGTTTTTTTATAAAGGATCAAATAGTTTACGTGTGATTTATTTCCTTCAATGCCCTTCTTGCACCCGTAATACATCATATAGATGAATTATTTCTATAAAATGTTTTGCCTCTATGATAAATATGATAATATGTCAATGTGTCAACTTTTGTTGTAATATGTCAATCGTCTAATTTCATTATCAAAGATATAAAAAAAATAACTCTAATTTTTCAGTAGATATTTTAGGTTATATTTTGTTGTTAACAAATTGAATAAATTAGAAACAATTCAATTTTTTGTCAATAGTCATCATTAAACGCGTTATTAAAAGGTACTGTTATGTATAGTTACTATTTTAATTATTAAAATTAAAATCGTGCATTTACCATCCCGTGCAAATCCATGAAAAAATATGGCCGACTTGTTTCCATAGACGGAGTATGGACGTAAATATTGTGTATAAGTGCAGTATATTAAACCTACCATACTAGTTATAGTTATTAATTGCGTGTTAGTTTACAATACATACATTCCAATTTAATGTTATTGTTTCGAAAATCTGTTCTGAAATGAAGGAAATTATTTTAGCTATAATAACCTTCGTATGTAGCATATTTTTAGTAATTGCATTTGTTTTATTTTGTAAGTAGCCTCACCACCAGTAGATCTTAATCAAAAATTTAATGTAGTGTTTCAATATCCTTTGTTCTTTGTTTTAGGTTGGTACGTTGTTTGGAAGTGTTGCCTATCAAAGTTTCGCTTTGTCCGTGAACTTATAGGTGGCATGTCCGAAACCCCACCAGCGTCAGAAGTTAGACAACCCAAAGGAAGAAAGACTAGAAAAGACTAATCACCATTTTTGTAACTACAACTAGGAATAATTATAATACAAAAATGAATATCCGTTGCGCTCGGCCTAGCGATCTTATGAACATGCAACACTGCAACCTTTTATGTTTGCCAGAAAATTATCAGATGAAATATTACTTTTATCATGGACTATCATGGCCCCAACTAAGTTATGTTGCTGAAGATGAGAAGGGACATATTGTTGGTGAGTACTATAACATATTCATAGCTTATTTCTAGAAAACCTACAATGTAAAGAGCAAAGTAAAATAAAATTATAATACTGATTAAATTAATCATCAGAATTGGTATGAATATTTATACACACATTAGACTTTGTAATTTACTTTGTTATGATTAGCAAGGAAATGACAAAACTTTGTTCAAAAGTCATTCTTTTGACTTGATTATATTTTTATTGAAACTTATTCTAGGGTATGTTCTTGCAAAGATGGAGGAGGACGGTGAGGATAATAGACATGGCCATATCACATCTTTGGCTGTAAAAAGATCGCACAGACGTTTGGGTCTTGCCCAGAAGCTAATGAACCAAGCATCATTGGCTATGGTTGAATGTTTTCAGGTATGGCAAGGTCAATTATGGTATTTTGAATACTTCTTAATTCTTAATATATGTATTGTATTCAAGTAATTCTAAAATAAATAGTATAATTATATTATAGATAATTTAAGGGTTGTACATATGCGATAGGTTAGTGTTATTAAACCCCTTGGTTTAAGGTGATAACAGGGATCTTAAACTATCAAGAGAGATGTAATAAAATAATATTTTGTAATTGCTGCCAATATATTGTAATTAAGATTTGTATGTAATTTTTTTATTTTATGGCCTTTATGTAAACATTTATTCTTTTCAGGCTAAGTATGTATCTCTGCATGTAAGAAAGAGTAACAGAGCTGCGCTCAACTTATACACAAACTCATTAGGGTTTAAAATACTGGAAATTGAACCCAAATATTATGCAGATGGAGAAGATGCATACTCTATGATGAGAGACCTAAGTTCCTTCTCCGAGAGCAAAGAAAACCAGCCATCAGATAATATGGAAATTAAATCAGAATCAGCCATTGTTTCACAGTGCTAATTTTGTAATTAATGTTTATTCTCAATAAATTTATCTTATGAAATGAGTATTTTTTGTTTTTAAGCTATAACATAATATGTTGGGAGTTTATGTATTGAAGAATACATGTGAGCATTCATATCTTTATGACTTAAAACATAATAAAATATTTCTATAGCTTCTAATTCTATGATTATATAACATCTTTTCCATAATTGTTTTAAAAGTCTAAATAAGATAATAGTTTTTTGTGACTTGAAGTATGAGTTAACTATTACAAAATGACTGTACTTTTTGTATGTCAAATTGAAATAAAACTAGAGAACAAGTTGTATTGATACAACAATGAGAGTTAAGAATACTTTTATTCAGTATCTTCATTATCATCATCATAAAGGTGGTTAAGTTTTAATTCAACAGTGTTTGTTAATTCAGATTTCTTAATTCTTAGTTTCTTAGGACTCTTTACTGCCTTACTGACACCAACAACATACTCTGGCATTATAATCTTATTACTTTTGAAAACTATTTTAGTGTCTTCTTCTACCTTAGGCTTTATCGTTTTAGATATCTGAAATGTCGGTTTTTTGAAGACTGCTCCAGTTTCATCTGTAATAGTAGAAAATGATTCTTTCCTTTGCTCCATTTCTTGTATAAAGGCAAGAGCTGTTGCTGCATTTGTGGAATCTGACATTTGATCTGGTGTAACATCAGAAAGTGAATAATAGGACCACTTTTGTGGATTCTTCATATAATCAGGTATTCTTCCTCTTTGTAAACAATCTTTTAGACTAGATTCTGTGCGTTTGTATATACTCTCTTTGCCTCTGAACTGTTTCATTTCTCGTTTCAACTTTCTATACTGATGCTTATCTATTTCCCCATATTCCTCATTTCTAGTGACTTTATTTGATTTAGAGAAACTATATTGATCTTCAGCATCTTTTAATGTATTAAACAAACTTTTTTGTCTCTCATGAAATGAAGCCATTACTTTTCTAAAAAAATCATGCATTAATTAATGGTGCTAGTCTAGTAGGTAAAACACCCTTACTTATCATAACTATTACTTTACATACTTTGAACAAAGGAGCTTATGTTATTAATAGAAGATCTAGATCACAATTAACAAATATTCCTTTTTGATTTGGTTTGGTTTTTAATAATGATTCATATTATAAATACAAAATGTACATACTCCATACATACAAATACAGTTTACAGCTTGATTTAAACATACTCTGTGGTTTATAGAGTAAGAGCTATGAACCCATATTATACCCACTCTGTGGTCGGCACAGTAAAACTGTAATTAGACGTTCATAGAGGTTTTTTTAAATTTTATAACAAATCTTTAATCAACACCTATTAACAAGATGGCATTGTACTTGTTTTAACCGTTTGTATCTCATAGTATTTCCATTTTCTGCTTTAGCAATGTACTTTAAACCAAAGACAACTACGGTGCCACCATTGCTATCTTCTTTGTCTTAATTTAATATCATATGGCCTTTATTAATTCTAACCTTATAAATATATATATATATATCATCACAACAAGAAATTAAATTTAGTATGTATTACATTAATTAAGTAAAGTGTTTGTTTGGTCTTTAGTGTAGGGTTGGAATATCTTCGACACTTCCATCCATTGCTTGCTTACAACAGCTATGATATCCAGCGTTATGTGTATCCGAGTCTTAAGCAGCTAACAAAAAAGGTATTTAATAAAAATTTGATTATTTGATTAAAGACTCTTCAACTTATTACACTTATGAACTTAGGAAATCAAATTTAAAATTGCCTCTAAAGTTACGTTTACTGCCAGTTCTCAAATCAAAAGCCCAGAAATGGCGAAGAAGAACTAGCAATAGCCTGTCCCTGTCTCCTTTAAATCACAATTTTTTTGTTTTCGACAGAATGTTTTAAGGAGAACATCATGCACCTCACACCTTAAAGCATTCAATAATAATAGTAAAATGAATTTAAAAAATCTTTACCTTAATCAGACTTGATTTGTTTATAGTGTGTGTCGGCAATAGATATGGTGAACTTACCATACTTTGGGGACAACATTAGAACGAAGATGAGCCAAGGGTCAAACAATTAATGTATACACGGGCATATATTAATTGTTTTAAAATTTTTATGTACGCCATAAACGACACAGCAACTATTAAAGACTGTGAAGTATGGCTAGCCATTGGCCCTATTACTAAAACTATTGAAAATATTTATTAAAATCAAACATATTTTACCAAAACCATCATTCTTTAAAAAAACTCATTCATTCCATTTCGCAGAGTCTATCTATATCAACAAGCAATCCCTCCGAGGATGGACGGTCTGCTGGTGCAGCAATGTTTAGATGAGTAATGTAGAGGCATTTCGGAGAAAGCTTGCGAATAGTTAATTACTTTCAGTTAAAACCGCATTTTTAATCCCAATATATGCACAGCCTAAAGTCGATAAGATAAAGAGCACACGCTATTATTGAATTACTAGATTTACTTTGAATGTTTGTTTTTCTGTGTACTAGGTACTAACTGTGTCCTGCGGTAATAACCTATAAACATCCTAACAGAAGAACAAAAATCACTATATAAAAATATAATTCTAGCACAATTGTTCATAAAACCATTCCGGGATTACCGCGTTCATAAAAAAAAACTCTCATTAAAATAGTCTCTATGTGCTGGAAGACTGCTTCGTTACATCTGATCCCTAAAAAGGCGATCGCTCTGATCTGTCAGAGGGATACCTGATATCTCCCCTCACAAGAGGGTCACCAGTTAATTAGCAATTATCAGTACGTCTTTCGCCGTGGTCGCTCAGCTGGAAACCTCCTTGTATTAATTACACATAGGTGGGCGGAGGCAATTAAGTCCAAGAGACAGCGAAAGCCTCTCGAAGCCTGGAATCCCCGAGAAATTATGCAACTGGATTTGCAGCTTTGTCGCTGATCGGAGCATCAAGGTCATCAACCCTCAAGGTCGTCATCAACGGAGCATGTTCCGACCTTAAACACGTGAATACTGGGGTCACCAGCAAGGCTGTGTCCTATCCCCAAACCTGTGTATTCTGCATATCAATGATATGTTGCATTTATAGCAACATTCGTTGTGTATTCCCATTGTCGTCCAGCACTGGGAATACTCTTTACACTGGCCGGGCAGTTATTTCTCCAGCTAAAGTCCTCAGCCACACTGCGGAGGCCGCCGCGGAAGCAGAAAAGGACGCGCCGCCTTAAATCTTGCGTTTAGCATTGTAGACGCGTTAGATATAGACGCTCTTGTCGCCTTCTCCGAGGCTTTCAAATCCGCCAATAACGCGGAAGACAAGAAACAGCTGGTAATCGAGCACGTCCTGCTCCTTAAGTCCGTGCGACAATTTGCAGACTCCACTACACCGCAATAGCTACGACCACGTCTAGGATCAAGGCTCGATCACTGTCCGTAGTGACTTTCGTTTGCATTGAAAGTCAAGGTTTCAAGCCGCAGGCAGATTTGGTTCGAGATTTCCTCGTTCGCCACCAAATAGATATTTTCCTAGTACAGGAATCTTTCCTCAAGCCCAGCGTTCGCGCTCCCAGATTCGCGAATTACAACGTAGTGCGAAACGACCGACCTACGGCGAACGTCATTGCTCCCATACAACCGACTCGCCGTGGCATAACAGGCAACGGCCTTCTCTCAACGGACGTCATAGACGTAGCGGTTTTACGTAACGTGGCACTACAGCCGCGAAGCGTAGAGACGTTACACGAGTTAGACTCGGATCACTTCCCGGTTCACTTTGAATTCGGCCCTCCTAACACTCGAGAGAAGAGGTTCAAGTCCATTGTCGACTGGCAGAAGTTAGACGAGGCCCTCAAGCCCGCCGACACCTCTGCCCTCCCAAATGTCCCCGACAATTTAGTCTCGTCCGCTCACGCGTTAGACGCGATCTCCTCGGTCACTAATCACATTCAGACCAAGGTCGCCGAGTCGTCCCGGAAGGTCCCAGATGAGTTCGCTCAACGCTGGGAGCTTCCCCCGGACGCGAGGCGTCTATTGACCGAGAAGAACGCGGCGACTCGCGCCTTCGCCAGAGCCCCGACCGACGAAAACCGCAGAGCACTCCGCGCCTCGCAGCGCCGAGTCAAAGAGCGCATGCGGGAAATTAGAAACGAACGCTGGGACCGTCTTACCAGCGAATTGTCACCTTCGCACACGGCCTATTGGTCTCTCGCGCGTTCCCTTAAAACCGACACGGTGGCGTCCATGCCCCCTCTCAAGCGTCCAAATCTGCCTGACGCATTCGAGGACGACGAAAAAGCCGAGTGCTTAGCCGTCAACCTAGTGGAGCAGTGCACCCCGTATCTCGACCATAGCGACCCGGCGCACGTCGAATACGTGAACCGCGAGGTCGATCGCATCGTAGCACTGCAACTCCCTCCCGAGCCGCTCCCTCCTACGTCGATCGCCGAGGTCAAAACTCTAATAAAGAGTTCACTACCTCGTAAATCTCCAGGTCTCGACGCCATCTCGAACAAGGTCGTCCGGTGCCTCCCGCCCCATCTGATATGCCTACTAGTGTCCATTTTCAATTGCCTCCTTGAAAACTGCACCTTCCCGGCGCAGTGGAAAGAGGCCATTGTCATTGGTATTCACAAACCAGGCAAACCCCGTAACAACCCCACCAGTTACCGTTATCAGCCTTCTCAATACGCTTAGCAAGCTTTACGAGAAGGTACTTAAAAAGCGCCTCCTAGACTTTGCCCTAGATAAGGGGCTCATTCCCGATGAGCAGTTTGGCTTCAGGCCGGCCCACTCGTGCGTTCATCAAGTCCATCGAATCACGGAGCACATCCTCTCCGGGATGAATAGCTCCCTGAAACCGAGAGCCACGGGTGCGCTCTTCTTCGAAATAGCGAAAGCTTTCGACAAGGTCTGGCACAACGGCTTGGTTTACAAGCTCTACCACCTTAATGTGCCACTAAGACTCGTGCGTATCGTACACGACTTCTTGTCCGACCGCTCAATGCGCTATCGCGTAAAAGGAACGTTATCGTCTCCTCGCCCCATCATGGCCGGAGTCCCTCAGGGCTCGGTCCTCTCGCCCCTTCTGTTCACGCTGTATACCGGCGACATCCCTAGGGTTTCCAATGTGGAGCTAGCCCTCTATGCCGATGACACCGCTCTCTATACCACCCACAAAGATAGAGGTGTCATCGTGGACAGACTCCAGACCGCAACCACGTCGTTAGGCGAATGGTTTCGGAAATGGGGCTTCCAAATAAATCCCGAGAAAAGCTTAGCAGTTCTCTTTGCCAGGGGCAACCCCGGTGCTAACGCTAGGGATAAATTACACCTCAAGACAGAGGTAACCCTATACGGGCAAGCCATCCCATGGCAAAAGTCCGTTAAATATCTAGGAGTCACGCTCGATAGCGGCATGTCTTTCCGTAAGCACATAGCCGCCGTTCGCAAGAAGGCCTATTTTGTCCTCTCTCGCCTCCATTTCCTCCTAAATAAAAGGAGTCACATGTCTCTCAGACACAAGGTGACCCTGTACAAGGCCTGCATCCGACCGTGCATGACATACGCTAGCGTAGTCTTTGCGCATTGTGCCCCCTCCTATATTCACCGGCTACAGGTGCTTCAGTCGCGATTCATGAGAATCGCGACCGGTACGCCCTTCTATGTGAGAAACGTCGATCTCCACCACGACCTGGAGCTCCCTACCATAGCCCAATGGATGAAGTTGGCGTCCACACGCCACTTTGACAAGGCTAAACACCATCCCAAACCGCTGGTGCGTAATAGCATCAACTATTACCCCTTCCCGACAAAAAAGGCTCGTAGGAGGCCCCGACACACACTAATGGATCCGGATGATCCAATTACCGTAGAAAACGATAAATTAAAAGCCGCCCGCGCGGCCAAAAATAATAAAAATAGCCAATAACAGATTAGGGTAAAAAACCGCCTTCACCGGGGAAGGCGAGGACCTTTACTTCCCACTTCGCTCACTCCAGTGAGCTTCCGTCCTGCCCTTCAGGCGATTGACCGCCCCGCGACGGCCCAAGCCGAGGTTCGAGTCTCACAGGACACGCCCTTGCGCTAGCCGCGGGACAAAACGCCATTCTGGCCGAGCTACGCTCGCCAAAACAGCCCGAGCTGAGCTGTAAAGGCCCTTAAGGCCAACAGCGAGATTCCTTCTTCAAAAAAAAAAAAAAACATGGAATACTGTTCTCACCTCTGAGCGGGAGCTCCCCTGTACCAGCTCCTTCTGCTTGACGACCGTCCGACGTGCTCCGTCGACCAGTCACTTTCCGAGCAGATTGATCCCTTGGCGTTGCATCTCTCGAAAGCGATAAGGCCGCCAGTTGCCCTCCTTTTGTTGTAATTATGTTCAATATTTTTTTAATATTGTAATGTAACGAAGTGTTAATAAGTAAATGGAGAGTTTTCAGAGGAGTTGTTCGGGCTAATATCTGCAGTTGACTTTCATCATCGGACGTCAAGACAGATTACAAAATACCATCCGTATCACTTCGCCCGCGTCCGTCGTTCCACAACATTAGACTAACTAAATTGACTAATTAAAGTTTCAAACTTTAAAATAAGTCTATTTCTTATCTATTTTTGATGCCGATGGTATAATGATACAATCGTTTTAACTTTCAAGCAAAGTGGCCTTGCCGGCAGCCGGTATTAGATAGTATTGATACTTGTAATATTAATTAATACGGTTTCTTTGTTGACAACAGGCGGCTATAAACTGTAAAAAAACTTTTTATTTTAGCTAATATCAAGGGATCTCTGAACCAGTAAATGTAGGTAACCACTTTTATAGGTTGTTCTTAAATATGCCCGAAATATTTGATTATAATTTGGTATTTTACACTTTTACAGTGTAGTTACTATTATCCAACTAATACAATGCGTTCTGTTTCAGGAATATGTCAGGTAAAAGGAAACATATAGAAATGTATCTTGGAGAAATTTTTAAGGAATTCATAGCCTTAAAAGACGAGGATCTCAAGAAATCACAAGAAGTATTTAACAGTGTCTTTGTACAGGTTAAGCAAAAGATGGAAGAGCAATGTAATTACTTTAGTAAATATGCTAAACAGGTATGTAATTGTTTTATATAATTTTATAAACTCATGCCTGCTTGACTATGTATTACTTAAATCCTTAGTAACGCTCATGAAAGATTAAAATAAATTAATAACATTTTAAGAGTACAGAATAAATCATAATTACCACATTCGCTTATGAAACAAAATACTTTATCAATGTTAGAATTTGCTTTTTAATGAAATTATTTTTTATCAGTAAATACCCATATGAGAAGTCTTACCTACTAAATAGGCCTTTTTTGCAATATAATATTCATGTATTACAAATATTCATAAAATTGTCTTAAGAGCCACAGACAGACTCAAAGATTCTAAGATTAAATTTTGTGGCATAAAATAAAACAAATTTTATCTGTAAATAAGATGCATAAAGTTGTTTAATATACTAGGTACTCTATGCTGGGAGTGTGTATGATGGTATAAAAGTGTCCAAATTAGATGAATTTGACATGAACATTGTGATACGACTACCCATAAGTTATGAGGATGGAGAGGAAGGAATTTTATTGGAGAATGCTCAGCCTGGATTTGTCAAAATGAAAATTGGCAGTCCATTTGATAATCTGGATAAGCAGAAGGTGTATTTATATTTCCATAACAATTTAAAAAAATCAGTATAGGCTGTGCAGAAAAAGAATTGTAATTGTGGCTATAGAAACTAAGATAATTCTTATTTCCTGTGTTGTTTCATTTTATTAAGTTAACTTTTTGATATTGAGTTTCAATATAATTACTGTTGCCAACATAACAACAGTTCTCTTCTACACAGACTACTGAATTTTTGCATGGAGATAAACTTTCATTAATTTTGGTCATTTTTGTTATAAACTATTACACCTTTATTAAAAACTCAGTTTAAATGCTTTCTTTTACCAATTGTATTGTAGTAAAAAGAGAAAAATATGTCATAAGACCAATTGTTTTTTTTCAATTGGATGGTTAATCTTTGTAAGAGAGTAATTACTTATAGATAAATTAATTTGATTACATAATCTTGCTTATTAATCAAACCTAATTTTAATATCAAAATGGGGCTATCAGATAAACTATAACTTCAATTAGTAAATGATAAGGAATTTGCATTTAAATATTATAAATATATTCCTTTGATGTTATAGCTCTAATTTTTACATATCATAGAGTTTTATGTAGAGTATTAGAGACATTTGGCCTTGTGAAGTACAATTTATTTCTGTATAATATATATATATATATTTTTATTATTATATTATTTTTTGGTGAGTCGTCAAAGGACTTACTATCGTGTATGTTAAATACATTAACTTCCTCTATATAATTTTAGTATTTTAAGTAAACCTGTAAGATGCAGTGGTAGAATTTATGTATACTTCTTTAAATATATGTAGCGTTGGGCGCGGAAAAAGTGACTATTGAAGTTAGAATTGATATCGCTGTTCGGAGTTCAGAGATCATGCTGCTACGAGATTCAATCCCTGGAAACTGTCAAAATTTTTAATTGTCATATTTGTGTAGTCATGGTTAAAAATGTCTAGTTATTAAAAAAAAATTAAGTGCGAACTCAAGCGGAATGTCCCAAATCGACTGGACTAGTTGGAATGCTGCGTTTACACTCTTACCTCCAAGCTGTAACAGCATATAGCAAACTATATTTGCTCTGATTAGGTCGAGCTGTATGCATTGGTCGAAGATGTCAATCTTGGATTAAGATTTAAGATAATTTTTGAGCGTATATTGTTTTTTTTAGGATTGGGAAAACTGTCATAAAGTGACAAGAGATTGGCGTGACAGTGGCAAATACCTTCTCCAAAACAAATTTCGTCAGTGGTTGCACAGTATAATACAGAAGGCCCTTAACGCTATGAACAATGAGGTGACAGTTAATGGTGTTAAGTATGAGTTAAAATATAAATCGTCGGGGCCAGCGTTTACATTGAATATAGAGAATAAAATTTTATCTTTCTGTCTTGATGTGGATTTAGTACCTGCCATACGATTTATGCTACCTCGTTGGCCAAAAGGTTACAGGTATGTTAGCGAAAAGTTTAAAACCGTCCATTAAGCACCGCCCATTACATCACTTCATTTAAAAGAATGCATTTTCATTTTTAACAGAACTTATGGTTGAACTAGGTCATCCTCATATTCTCTTGCTAATGACACAATTTAAATTTGGAACAAAAGGAATTATGCTATAAGTACATGCCATACATCGTCAAATTAATAAAACCTCTTTCTTGTATTATTCATTGAAATAGAGAAAAAAAATTTAAGAACTCCCAAAAGAGTTTTTCTTTGAGTATATAGAAGGTTTATAATATTTCAGGAATATATATATAGATGACGATAAAGCTAAAGATTGGTTAGTAGTACCAAAGCCAAATAAAGCTTTGAATGCTAAAGAGCAGAACCAGTGTTGGCGGCTCTCCTTTCAGGAACAAGAGAGGAAAGTTATGAAAGATTTGAAGCAGTTGAAAGTTGTTATAAGATTGGTTGGTATTTATTTTATGGGAGCAACTACGATAATTTTTCTATTAAAACTTCACAGTTTTCAACTTCCGGCAGGCTTCCCGGCACTGCCTGGCTCGCGTAAAAAATAAACATACAAACATTTATCTAGCTTTGGACAGCATATTTGGTACTTAAATATCCCACTTATGATCACTAATACCAATTTAAATGAATTGTTAAGTTGTTATTGAGCCAAATATTGGAATCGTTATTAAAAATGTGTGGTAAGCTTACAGGTTTTCTAGTTTCTCCTATAGACCAACTATGCACAGTTCACCTTTTACTTTTCTCAGGTAAAAAAACTTCGCGACGTCCTTAGCCTAAAGTATATCGCCAGTTATTACATCAAAACCTTGTTTCTCTGGCAAATCCAGAAAATAAACGACGACAAATATTGGGAGAATAATATCGGTCTCATTTTTAAAGACATGATATATGAGTTTTATAAAGCAGTCGATAATAAACGTATCCCTTACTTCTGGAACGAGCAAAATAATCTCATTGGGGCAATTAAACCGACCGTTCTGAAGGTGTACGCTGATAAACTGAGAGACGTACTCAAATGCATTAACGCTAATGATCTTGACAAAATTCTAGAATATCTACTAACAGTCGATGAATTGGAAACGTTTAAGAAATCTGACTTTTATATAAGGTTATAAGCGATTCCAGTCAAACATTCCATGGATAGCACTGACTCTCAATCCAGTCAATCGAAGAAAAGTGATAACTCCAAAGTTCATGTCTCCAAAGTATTGTCAAAGTTATAAAATGTGTGATAAAAGCGTTAATGAACAGGAGATGAGGATTCAAGCTTAGTAATTAAAGAATAGACCGCAAATTTTACTGAAGTGTCCTCAAGATTTATTAATAATAATAATCTTTATTTCTTCTCTCACATATACATAGAAAGTTATTATGATTAAACTAAGATGATAACATTTGGAAGTGTATGTGAGAGACTGGTCTCTGTAACAGGAGACCTGAGTGAGAGGTAGCCAGCCTCTCCACCACATACAATCATAATTGGTAATTGTCATAAGATACAATAGAAGAAAATAAGCAAGTGCTAAAAGAAAACATTGAAAACGGAGTCGTAAAAATAAATTTGGTGTGTGTTTGTGTCTATGTGTGCGCGTGCGTGTGTGTGTATATGTGGGCGAGTAGGTGTGTTACAGAGTAACAGTTATTAAATCTTCTGTTTCATCATAACTCAACGTCTTCAGCCAATTAGTAACCGTTTTTTTTTACATTCATATTTTATTATTATTGTTTTTTGAATAAAACCGTTTCGAGTAATGGCAAACTTTATAAAAATACAACATCAGTTCTTAGCGTAACTTGACATACTACAGTTTCACGCCACCATTCAACTTTTCAATAATTTAAACTGATTCCGAAAGAGGAGATTATCGAACTGTTATGTAAACGTAAATCGCGCGACTAGCATTATCAGATTCTAGTTACCTACTAATTTCAGCCAGAGATGTATCACATATCACCTTTTCTATGTAGGAAGACGAGTATACCTGAAGACTCCTTTGTGATTCTTCTACTTGGATGTCTGTTTTCAGATATCTTCTCACTGTCGCACCCTTAGGGCTCCATAAACGCTCGGTCGTTTTCTAATGTGAGATCGCTTCTAGCGCTACTATTGGCGTATCTATTGGTTATTTCTCTCCGTTATCTTCGACGTAGAAAAGTCGACATCTTGGGGTATCACGGCCCATCCCTATATATGCCTAAAATCACAGAGGGGTCCAATAGGTCATAGTTGGTAAACACAAACCTCAGGTATTCCAGACCACCTAAGAAGGACGATCGTAAGACTACGTGTTCCTTGGTAAGGGAGCGTTCAAGTATTACGTCACGAAATTTTTGGAGATTCTTGCGCCCCCCCATGAAACGCCACCGTAACGGTTTCTGTATTCAATAGTAAAACGTTTCGTGACCACCCCCAGTGACTCTTCATACCTAAAAGTTACCATTAAGTGGTGTTAAGTACTGGAAAGTGGAAAATAATATTAACAATAACGCGTAATTCAATCCCCGCCCCGCATCGTTTAACAAGAGGCAAATTTGTTTCGTAATACTTGAACGCTCCCTAAAGCAATAGTCTTCTAAATGCGCCAACAAGGTGATGACTTTAATTTAAAGTTTTCCTACTGGTCTACTCTGCGCTAGAACATTGTTTACAAAGTGAAAGTTTTGGGTGTTTCATTGTTATGTATTTCTTTTATTGTAAGTGTAACATTTAGAGTTGAGTTCTAGAAATTACTCCTGTCAAAAACATATTGAAGTATAATTCTTGTATAGAGTAGGTGAAAAACTTTTAGCTTTGATCTTAGAATTAAATTCGGTAAGATTAAGGAGGCCTTATAATTAAAATTAAGAAAAAACTAAAAAAATACAATATATAAATGATTAATCAATGTTTAACAAATTATATGATTGTAATATTATTCAAGTATGTATTTGGTTTCCATTATTAATGTTATCATCGAGGTTTTAATAATATATTTTATATATTATTTACGTGTGAATTACATGCATAAATGTATATAGTTTAAATCGTATGACAGTTATAGTACTATTGGTAGGTATTAAGTATGATTTTTTATAACACTTCAATAGTTATTTTTACAAGAATATTAATTATATTTTTATACAAATTACTCGGAATACAGAAGGAGCCAACTTAAAACTTTTTTATATTTTATATTAATAGTATGTGAAAAAGGTTGCTATCAGCAAAACCTTAAAACGAAGAAAAACACTTTAATACTTTAAAAAAGGTTATCTTTGACTTAACATCCTATATGCGTGTGTTACATTCTAATACACAATAATTTTACTAATGTCAACTGTCTAAAAAGAAGCAAAATAATATTGCCCCACTAGCAATATTATAGTAATACATTATTTAGATATTATTTATGCACTATTTATACATAAAATGTTTTTACTTTACTCGGAATGAAATAAATGGATATTACGATTATTTACTAAACTGGCAAATGTTAATCCGTGCGTTAAAAAGTTACAAAGTAGATGTAGGAACGAACTTTGAATTATGGAGAATTATTTATACAGAAATAATATGCCCTGTTTGCGGCATCGTGTATTTTTTATAACTTAGAATTTCAATAATAGTGTTAATTTCTATGGCAGTCGCGAAACGAATCTTGTGGCTGCATCGCGGCAGTTAGGTTCATTTATAAAACAAAATATAGATTCTCTGTTTGACTTTGCACGTCAACAATCTATTTAACTTTATTTCATTTTGGTGGTATTTGGGAAAGTGGGGTCAAATTTTGTCATCGCTACAAAGATACCAGAGAATTGAGCAGTTAAAACAGCACTTTTAGTGACGATGGCAAAAGGAGTACATGGCGGAATCACAACAGCGCACTCAACGGAGAAAGAATGCTGCCAATCTTAATATAGATGTATATCTTAATCTAGTGCTAATAGCCGAGGACAATACTGCTCCTCTCTGCTAGAAGTTAGGTCGGGTCCAGCGGCTTAGATGAAGGGGCACTGCCCCCTGCTAGTATATTGCATCATTGCGTAAGTTTTATACCAGGCGCAACTATAAATTGTTGGTGTAAGGTAAGGGGTGACGTGCATGGTGCACTTCTAATTATACTTGACCAGCCAAAGGTAAAGAATGAACAACTATAACTCTGGAAAATTAATAAATAATTATTAAAAATAAACATATGTCCCCAAAAACATAATTCTTTAGCAGAACTCATTCGTTACTCTACGGAGAGTAATGTCTACCTTTATCAACAAGCAGTCCCTCCGAAGATGGACGCAGCACTGTTTAGACGACCAATAAGATATTTCGGAGAAAGCTTGCGACTAGTTAATTACTTATTAGGAGTGACAAACTTTGCAGGACATTATACGTGATACTAAAAACGGAGACGTTTGCGGGACCACTTGTTTGCTGAAATGGTTTACACGTGTTATGTGTATTACTAATGGGCACTTACTTTACCAAAGTTACAACCGCATCGCATTTAATCCCAATATATGCACAGCCTAAACCCGATAAGATAAAGAGTACACGCGATTATTGAATCACTAGATTTACCTTGTATCTTTGTTTTTCTTTGTACTACTAACTTTGTCCTGCGGCAATGATAACCCACAAACATCCAAACCGGAGAACAGAAATCACTATATCAAAATATAATTCAAAAACAATTGTTAACAAAACCTTCCCGCGTTCATTAAAAAAATAACTTAATATTCATAGTATGGAATATAAGCCTGGGGGCTAATTACATGGTAAATGAGGAGCGCTGACCATGAAAATCTTACGTAATTATGAATTTGAATAAATAGCAAATGGGGCCTCTTGGGATGTGGAAATATATTTCCTTCACCTCCTCCTGACGCCTGCGTGTAGGTGACATTTTCTGCCGATCACGAAACGAATAGTTTACTATATATAACGATTATAAACCTTCTACAACCACAATAATTAAATATTTATATAAAAACAATAAAACATATTACAAAGTAATTAATTAATTTACATTAAAGATAATAAGTAAATTGTTAAACTGTAATTGAACGTATACAATGTTTGTATAAAGCAAGGCAGTCTTACTTTTGCGTCTGTTTTATTAAGTTGGTTATATGGTGTTCTGTGCTTACCAAACAGACTTGATTAGACTGTTTATTATATCTTGATACCCGAACATACATCATTATATCATTTAATACCTAGGTAACACTGAAAATGTTTAGAAAATAAAAATATGGCTTCATGTAGAAAGTTGCAAATACTTTCATTGTTTTTCGAAGCAATCTCCGTTCCACTCTACACATCGTCGCATTTGATGGAACCACCGAGAAAAGCAGTGGGCCCATTCTTCCGTAGGGGTCTCTTCTATGGCATTTTCGTACGCTTTCACCGCATCTTCAGGGCTCGTAAAGCGAATATCTCTTTAGTTCTATAAATAATATAAATCTATAAATGAAAGTTACAGGGCGCCAGGTCAGGACTGTATGGCGGATGACTCATTATCTCGACACCTGTCCTAGTCAAATATTCACCAGTCCATGCGAAGCTGTTTCTGGTTATCGGTTAATTTTTTTAATAAGGGAACATTAAAAAAATCTCAAATCGATGTTTCCAAAATTAAATTAGTATTAATAATAAGGTGATTTAGTTCATATTAAGAATAGATACATTTTATTATTTTTAATATTTGCTTATAAATGTAAATACAATCTATAGTCAAAGTCAAAAATCATTTATTCATATAGGTAACACTTATGAATGTCAAAAAAAGAAATATACATTAAATGCTTCTAATTTTACATTAACTGCTAGTTCTGCTCAAATCAAGGGCGTAGAACGGAAGAGAAGAACTGGCAATAAACTCTCCACCACTCTTTTTAATCCCCAAGTTCCCCAAGTAAGAGCAATTCATAGCCAAGCACTAGGATCGTTTAAATATTCATTTATATTATAATAGGCCTTAGCAAGCAGTTTTACTTTAATGTACGATTAAATTTATTTATTGACAACACTTGTATACAATTGACCTGGAAAGAATTACTCGTTTTATATAGCCTTGTGGTTGATGCACTAATTTATTACTAACAAAACATACACACACAGAAACATATAAAATAACAATAATCATAGATAAAAAATAAATAAAATAGAATGAGTGATAACAATTTCTTTTTAAAGAAAAAGGTATGTTTTAATTGTGTAATGCGTGTGTGCTGTGGTTGTAATTGACCCTGGCTCAGCATCATGCTGAGGAGCAGAGTTGTTCCACAGCGCTGGTCATTCTGCTAGAGACCACAGCAGCTAGTTTGCGCCTCAGTCGCAAAAAATAATAAGATTCTAATAATACTAATACTAAGTAGAAACGAATAATAATAATAGTAGTAGTAAAAGTTAGCAGTGTAACTAATGAAGTCTTGTGTAAATTACATAAAATTGAAAAATTAAAAATAAGAATAATTGTTAATAAGTAGATAAATAAAGATTTTATAACTGCGACGAACATTTGATTTAAATTTAATTTTGTCTTTATTTCGAATACTATAATTATATCTATATTTTTCCGCACATACAAAATGTTCTCATAAATGTATTGACTTGCCAAAGTCAAAATATGTAATTCCTTATATTATATAATAATACACTATTATTATTATAATTAACGTACTAGGTCCGATCATCGGTTGGAGTTATTAAAATAACCAAACGTTTTAAAACAAATTGGTTAATTTTTAATTTCATTTTTAATTAGTATGCGTACCAAGGTAGCTAAATGACCTTATATACGAAAATTTGTATGTAGATCGGAGACCAATAAATAATACATTGTTTCATAGCTAGTTTGACAGGTAGCAAATAGCTAATTTATTGTTTAACATTTGTACATTCCTTGCCTGTTCTTCGAAGACTGAAAACTATTTGTCAATAACGTTTTTAGCGTCTTTTGTTGGAGTGCGCATGCGCGGATATCGGTCGAACATTCTCAGTCGGCATTCAGTGCTGAATTCACGCGAGTGTTCTCGCGAGAAAGCGCGGTTTCGCCGGGCTGGGCCAGGGCGGGCGGCGCGCGCACTCTTTTACCTAGATATTAAAATCAAATAAAAACACGCCTTCATAACAATTGATTGTTGTGCCAACAGTGCGAGTGCGGTGAAGTGATCCTTAAATGTAAAACGCCCTACAACAGGTAGCTTTTGATTATTAATATCAGTCTATCGATAAAACATGTGTTTGGTACAAAGAAATTCATTAGGTAGGTAGGCAGGTAGATCAAACAAATTTTCCATTATATATATAATGTATTCACTATATAGTTTTAATACATTACCGCTATTTCAACACCTAATTAAACAATCTGTTTGGATTGTAATTAAATTGATCTTAAACCACCTTGGCTCATTGTTATATATTAATATATACATCATAACTAAGGTTTTTATGTTATCATAAAATTAATTAACACTGTATAATTTAAGTATATTTTTTTAAAATTATTTATAATTTAAATAAAATTAATACCTAGTGTTAGTCATTTTGTAATTACTTTATTAATACGAAAGTACGATAGTTAATACGCGATAACTATTCTAATTTATTATTTATAACAAATACAGGTCCTTTATCAGACATAATAATTACAAAGTGTCGGTTTCATAATAAACCGGTGTAAAGAATATAGATTAAACTTTAACAATATAGATTATTTAGAGTATGAATTAATAAAGGCAACGTTAGTTTAAAAATTGACTTTTCAGAAACCAAATGATTGAAATTGTAATGGTAAAGTTTATATAATGAATACCTTTATTGTACTAGACAATAAATAGCTTTTTATTAACAGTATTACATTTTTATTCTAATGTATAACACACAAATATACAGTATTTACAAATTTCTTAATCTGCATAGAAATTAACAATTAATGAATATTATTGAATATTTAATGGAAAGTTTATTATTGAAAAGTTTTAAGGAAGTTGATTCGTTATATTTTGAAAGTGTCTTCATATTGGCATATCGCCAAAGCTGTATATGAATCACAGACATAATGCTATAAGATACTATCTTAGAAATATATTCAATGAAATCAAATGTAGTCAGTATTTTACTATGATTTATGTTACATTATTGCAACAACAAAAAAATATTCCTTTTCATTGATGACGCCATCATAGTTTGGGAAGGATTTCTATTTATTAAATTTTACGATTGCTAAAACAATTACGTAGTAAGTTTATAAATTGCAAATGCAACTAAGATCAGTCCGATAATATTTACAGCTAAGACATAAATAACGAGATGAAGTGATGAAAGTGCCCTAAAATATGGAAACCAAAACCTACACATATTCACATAATATACTAAAAAATTAAGGTGTTCGCGAAATTTGTGAATACCACAGTAGTTACACTACTTCAAAACTTACTTTTTAACACTTCCAACTTTAATAGTATGAAGTAAAAATGATATTTTTGAGATATCTTTGTGACGACCACGAATAATCATTGCGTAATAATAAAAAAACCGTTTTGATCAAATTGGAGACATCATACATTAGTATCCTTGCTTTGTAGTCCAGTGGCATTTCTCTTTAATTTTTGTAACAGGACAGAACATATCAAGTTAGCTAATTAAAATAATAGTTAAATACCTGTTATGTATAATGTGGTAGGAATAATTATTTTATCTGTAACTTCCTATTCCTTCCTATCAATAATAACATTTTGATGAAAAAAAAACCAGTGTCTTATTATGCGAAGTGTAAAACAAATGATTTTTATTAATTGAAACGAACTGATTATTCTAATTATTTACATATAGGTATAACGCTGAAGAATCAATCACGGTTCAATTACATAGTTGTAAATTTTACCACACACTATATATTTGGATAAAGTTCGTTAATGGGTTAATGGTCTGAAAAGGCTTTGTTTTTGGTACACATAAGTTCTCACCAAACCTCCAGATAAGCGTCATACATGATATTGTCTTGTTTATTGAATTGCTCTTGTTATAATGAATCATCAGTAATCATTAATTTGTGGTCAAAGTGGCGTACATTATAAAATGGTTGCATTTTATTTCGTTTATTTTATACTAGATGTAACAGTATCTTATTGTCGACTGATTATGTGCGTTTGATTTGTGGATTGCATAGGCGATTTATACAGAAAATAACATCCCATAAGTTGTTAAAACAGTAGCCGAACATTGTACTATTTAAAGACAAACACTACTAATTCAAGATTCACAAGCAAAAAATAATTGTACTTTTTGCTATTTTTAAAATAATGTCCAATCAATTGTTGCATATAATTAAAGGTAGCTAAATTTAGAGTATTATAGTGTTAATGAAGCTCTTAGCAATCGTGTTTGAAGTAAATTATAAAATTAATTGATGTTTCCGGATGACTGGTCGTGATGACGCGTAGGCAGCCTCAGAAGTGTAGTGATGTGCTGTGCGTGTTAAATCACACCTGTGAAATCACGCATTAATAGAATAATGCTTACATTTTACGCTGCGATAGGCATCGTATGTCCACCCACGTGATGGACCTTAACAAAGATATAGCCTATTTAGAAGCTAGAATTATAAGAAATATATTATATATAATATATTAAATTTATTTTAATTTTTTATTTATTAATATTTCATTTAAATTATTATTACTATGTAGGTTAGTTCTATTGCATATCTGTTTCATTTTTTTCTTACTCGAAGTTGCTGAAGTATTCGTTCACCATTCTGCAGGTGCATTCTGTGTACGTATGTATGTTGTATTGTTAACTGATACAATATTTAACCCGATGTTGAATGGGACTAAGGTCTACATCTTGTGTTGTTTTTATACATATGCCTTTCGCTTTTCTAAAGATTTTTGATTGTTTTTAATTAGGTAGTATGGAAAACCTCGCTAGAAGTTCAACCATTTTAATATAACAATGAATGTATGACAAAGGTCACTTCGTGTAACATTTTAATCACATTAAAACAAGCGTTGTGCGAATTTAATAACAGTTAAACAGTACTATGAGATAGTGATGTTACAATTACGTTTGGGTTGATTGTAATGCAGCACGGCTAATTAAACACACAAGACTATTTCATTCAATGTGGTTCAAAATACAGCGAATTTAGGATACAGTTCCATCAATGGAAAAGTTTATTGGAAATTAACAGGAGTAAGGATTAGTAATGCAGGGGTATATTAATTTCAAATTATGGGATTTATAATTCATTTACAATTCACTGGCGTGAAAAAGACGACATCAACTCTGTTATTGGTGAGTTTTAAATAGTACTTAACCTCGTTTTGCGAACAATATTGTAAGTAAAATAGTAAAGTAAGTATTTTACTTAAAACCCTGTCAGTATTTTTCTATATAGCGGCCGTAAGAGGTTATTCACACTGAATGGGAGGACTGTAAGTCTTGATATCTTTACATACAATGATTCCTTACATCAAGTTCTATGTGTTTCACAAATTATTAAACTCCAAAAGACCCGTAAGGTATAAATGTCGGATCAATGGCGTAACTGTCAGCTGTCATTATATTTTGAGAGATAAAATGACAGGTATATATATAATCTAAGTCAAATCAGTTCAAAACCGTTACATCTAGTACTTTATCTTATTTGATTGAAAAAAAAGTTTAGACCCGCCAGAGCTTGCATTGTTTTGTATAACTCAACCTTTTAAAATTAAGCTACAACGTGGTTAGGCTAGAACTTAGAAGTCTAGAACACCGTCTAGACTGTAGACTATAATTCAGCGTTAAGGAAACGTAAAATTTATTCTGTCTGGCAATCCCTTGCCATTTGGGTACATTACCCTCTTTAAGGCGAGAGGGCTTTCAAATTAATGTATCAATCTTTTATTAAAATAATGTACATGGTCCTTTCACGTTAGCACTATTTTAAAAAAAGTCACAGACGCTGTGGTATGTGGGCTCAATGAAGAGAGTTTTTTACTTTTATGTCAAATTATGTCAATTTAAACTTCATTGGTGAAGTGAAACTTCTTTATCGGCGTTGGAATAAAATTTACCGTCACATTTTTCCGTTACGCGCCATCTTCTTCTTGTAGGGACAAAGGGTGGTAGGGACCACGGTTGATTCGAAGAGATTCGAAGCCATTAAATATATAATAACTATAACAATGATAGTAATAATTCTATTACAATTCATGAAATTAAGTAATAATCTTAGTAGTAAAAAGGTAAAATGAAGTAATTGTACATGTCTATGATAATAAAAGCCTTTTGTTAAACTTTATCTAATTTAACTTTATTTAACCAATTTCTGTTAAGTTGCATATAGTAGATCATTTTTCGAAAAAAAAGGTCATAGAGAAGTTTCTCTTCTTACGTGTGTACCTAGTGTACACGCACATACATCCTGTTGTACATAGTATCCTGTTTTTAAATTTTCATTAAAAATTTCATATTGCATTAAGTATTTAGTAAAATAACCTAAACTTAACTTGCCCTCGTAAAATTTAAATAGCTTCAATTCGTGACTGTATTCCACAATGTATCTATTTTTATGTTGAGATGGACCAGATAAGGATACCAGTGTCACCTTCAAATGACATTAAAAACATGTATTTAATTTTAAATATTGAATTAAAATACAGTGTGACTGAAGTGTGGCCCTGGCTTTTAATATTTCTTTCTCTGTGCGCAAATACTATTACGCTAAAAAAAACATCGTGAGGAAAGAGGAATGTCTTAAATCCAAAAATCGCCGACATGTGTCAGGCACAATTGGCTGAAGTCTAGTTACCAAAAAGATGAACTATATGGAGAAAATCATGAACTAATATTATGTAAATCATGCGCAGCTAAAATGTATTGATAGTCGAGTTTTATAGCACAAAGTATAAATTTGGATAAGTATCGTGATTATGCATAGATACAAATTACTTTGAGATCCCAAGTCAAGTGTTAGAGGTTAGTAGATGGTTATCAGTATTTCTTTATGAATACGAATGACTTGTTTATTCTTAGAATTTTCTTTAAACTCACTTATTTTTTTTAATAAATAGAATTGTTGCAATTCCCATCAAATGCTATTTTCCGTAGATTTACAAATCTAACTTCATAATGATTCACGAGTAAAATCCTTGACGAGTATGATTCAAATTTCGAATATAAATCTGTATCAATTGCTCATCACAGGATTTTGACCTTAAACTTTAATGGCGGTTCACATTGGTGGAAATGCGTTAAAAGTTCAAATTTAGAATTCCTAACACGTTCTCTCTTCTCCGATTCTGTTTTGAGCATTGTCGTTTTTTATTACTCAATCGTTTTTTTTATTATTGTAAGAATTAATTAAAAAATTTCCTCTTTTAAGAATTTCTCAGCGTGAATAGCCACACCCTTGTGCGAGGTGCGGTGAGACAAATCCAGCTCTATTTAATTCACTGATCTGCTTAAAATCTGCGATCTGTTGACAATATCTTAGTGAATTTTAAAAATTAATTCATTACAAATTTTTATGTCACTTTTGGAAAATTTCATTTAACAAGTGTTATATAAAAATCCTTTGTTAATTTATTGAACCTTCATAATCTTAAAATTTATACTTTTTAAACGTATATAGAGATTCAATATAGTACACAAATATACGAAATAAAATGTTTGACAAAAACAATGTTGGTTTAGTACATTTTAGTACATACATTTCATATTTTTCCTATGTATTTAATGAAGGTAAAATTTTCCTATATAGACAAAATTCTTCAAAATTTAATGCACGTAAGCAACTGTTTTTGGCATAATAATATGCTGAAAATATAAACTTGTAAAGGCGGAAATTCCGTTAGGAGCTAATTTCACTAGTCACGGGTTACTCTTGACCTAGTTTCGGAATGTAGGGCGGCTCCGGGGCCAGCCCGCCCGCCCTACCATCGAAAGTATATTTGGCAGTGCAATACTGCGTTGAACTAATAACACGGAATTTCAAACAAATTTGATAAATAATAAACAATTATAATAATAATATACTTTTTAATGAACAATTTTAATTAATTAGTCTCTTTTTGAAAATACAGTTGTCATGTGGCGACAGATTTGAATAGAGGTTGTAGGAAATAATAATTATTTTTGTAATTTGATTTTCACCTTACCACATAGCGAGGTGTGGTGAAATTCTACTATTAGACAATAATAATATCGGTTATTGACTCCCTTAGGTACCTACCTCTTTAGAGAATTTAAGCTTTAAGCTAAGGGCTTAACCCTTTTTTGGTTATATTCTAAGGCTAGGCTTGCCTGTTTACTAATTTTTTTGTGCAAATTCGAAGTCGTCTTTCGGATTTTGCTTCCCAAAAGTTTATATATATATCACCGAATTCATAAATTGTCTTGAATAGGTGTCAAGGCATATTATAGAGGCAAAATATATGTTTGTTATAGATCTATTTACTGAAATGATCAAACGTGAACACACACAATAGAAAGGTACACCAACTATCAATAATTAATAACTATTTTTAGTAATTATATTTAGTGGCACACTTGGGCGCACTTGTCCGAAAATCAGATTTTATAAAATTTATGTATTATGCTAGGTAAATATTTAGTTGGTCTCCATACAAAATTTGCATTAAATATTTTATTATTTTATATTAAATATAACGCACCACTACAACGTTATCAACGTGAGTAAGAAGGCACACGACAAGTAATCATACAATACAAGTTTCATTTACATAATCGTACATTGCCAGCTCTAAATATTTATTTTATTCTTATTACATAAATACATACAGTATTGCCCATACTATTGTCTTTTATTTATTTTGCCCAATTTAGCCCGAGCCATTTCAGTCATTATAATAATAACATTGATGCAATATTTAGTTTTCAAGATCACAGTGTTCGACGTCAGAGGTGCTAATATGTGTTACGACATTAACCGCTTGTGCAAATATAATTAATTACAAAGATCAAATTTAGTGGTAAAAAATAGTTTATTAACGTCACGTTGTATAAACTAAATATTGGAAAACAATAAAATCATAATCTGTGGCTGACACCTGTCAAGCCATAGATACTAGAAATTTGCTCATCATATTCGTTCCTATTTCTGCGATAAAATGTGCTTCAACTGTTATATTTATTTTTCGAATTTCGAACAACATTTACATACAGAGTAAACAACAAATTTATAAAACATTTGATAGACAAAAAACATTGGATAAAAAAAATATATCTTCAATCAGTAATACAAAATGAGACTAACATTTGAGACAGAAGTGTTGTAGTACGACTCTCATCCCTGAGGTCGTAGGCTCGATCCCAGCCGGGCACCAATTTCGGTTTATGTGCGCATTTAAAACTCTCTCGTACGCTGTATGAAAACATCGTGAGGAAACCCATGATTTAGACCCAACAAAGTCGACGGCGTGTGTCAGGCACAAATCACCTACTTGCCTATCAAGAAACATAAATGATGACCAAATGCATATAAAACCTTTTTTCTATAGTATGTTTTGAAATAAGTAATCTTTGAAGACGAAACTTCGATTTTTGAAATCTGTTTGCGAAATATGTTTTTTTAATACTGAACTTATACATACACTACATATGTAGTTAAAAACTTGCTCTATGCTCTGTTAGTAGATTGAAGACTTCAAATGCAAATGTTTCATTTAAACTGAAGATCAATACAGGCGACACTATCCCGGTCATTTCCCTTACGTTTCCGCGTGCCCCAGTCTATTTCCGATACACTGATGTTACGCTTCACATCGTCTCTATTTGTCTCGTTCATTCAAGTCCTAGAAAATTTAAATGTAATTTAATCAAGGTGTTCGAAAGTCAATTTTTCATATCTTTCTAGCGACGAATGTACTCTACAACTTTGATTGATTAAATTCAGTAATATGATTATTATAAACATAGAAATAATTATTTTTGTTTAAATTGGAAAAAAAATATCGCTGGCAATGTGTATTTTTTTTCATGCGATGCTGATGAAGTTCTGTCAACCAAACCCCAAAATAAAATCTTAATTAGCTCCTATACAAAGTTGAATTTGGAGGAAAGACAGCCTCGATACTAAACATGAAAGGTAACCAAGGCATCACCTAGGAGACCAGGAGAAAATAAACTTAAAACAAGTGTATTTTTATGAACTCTATTGCTATTCGTTTTTAAATTTATTTTAGTGTTTAATTTATTCTGAGAAAAATGTACTAGATTAAATGTTAGATCATTATCGCAATGCCATAATATTAAGCTACATTTACTTGTATAATATAAGAAACCTTATAGATAATATTCCCTTTCCTTCTGAAGCAAACAACCTTCGCAATCATAAGTCCCTATTAGATCGCTAGTTTGTCACGTCCAACGAATCGAGCACGTTACAAGACCTCAATTTCCGCAAATGAAATAATTACATCATGTAAAAGGGATACTGTACATGATCTAATTAATAATCGCCTTGATTTCAGTACAAGGCTGTGGGCATTATCGCTTAAGCTGACTTGCGCAATTAGAAGGATACACGCTATGTGGAGCGTGTCTTTATTTTATACTTTTATTTTAAAATGGCCCCGGCTTATCTTATGTGATGTCCAATGTTAGATTTAATTTGATATGTATACAAGAACGTACCATTTCCTGTAATGTTGGCAGCACACACGCTTGCTCGTTTGCCTGAAGCCTCCCATAAAAAAATAGCAGTGTCCAGTGATTTAAGCGTGTTTCAACCTTGAGGTTATGCGTTCAAATCCCCGTTGTGCATCAATTGTTCGTTTGATGTGCGCACGGGAAACAGGAAATCGACATGTCTAATATCTAAAAAAAGTTTTTTCAAACGCAACTGTTTTTTTAACTGGGGCAAATGGATAGGAGTTAGAGTTGATGTTAAGTGATGCCCATGACACTCAATGCCAGAGAGCTCGCGAGTGCGTTGCCGGCATTTTAAGAATTGGTACGCTCTTTTCTTGAAGGTCCTTAAGTCGAATTGGTTCTCTTGGTTGAAACTAGATTATTTATTAACAATCTCCCGCCCACTCCTTCGTCGCCGTGGATTTCGTGTATTAAGCCAATAGTTTTTGCGATTTCTTCAATAATAATCTCGTCTATTTACATAAAATCATAATGAACCTAAAGCCTAGGTAACATTGTATTAGTCATATAACAGAAAATTGTACAAAATAATTTTTGTGTGTTTCCCATTATACAGTTAAACGCGGCCCTGGGATGTTAGGATTAATCCTAACGGAACGGAACGGAACTTAAAGGAAACCTCACAAATGTAGAAACGTTATTAACACACTTAAGGTCTAGAAAATCTTATTTTATCTAGTTAAAAGCATGAGGGTACTGTCGTACATACTTAAGGTTATACTAATATAACCTTAAGTAGTATATAAATTTTGACATATTAACTTGTAGTAGTTCATTTTATAATCAGAATATCATTTCATTCACTTAGATGAACTAGCTAATCAAAAATCAATACAACAAAAATTACCTTTACGAGTTGTAAATAAGTAATAATAATCTTTATTTATTTCCTCACAAAAATTTCATATATAAAGCACAAAATATAGCAAATATAACATTTATTTTGAAACATTCATCTTTTAGTCCATATCAACTCCGGGGAAATAAATACAGATAATACAACTTTCTCTACAGATGTGATACTTTTTGACATTCTACACTTTTTGTCTTCAGTCACCGTGACCACGCACGCTGTAAAGCACGCGAAACGTCGGGAATAATATAAAATTATGCAAAATAATTCTAAATAATTTAAAACACATAGCTTCAATTCGGTAAAAAACTTTTCTTTAAACATTTATTTATTCATTTCATTAAATAAGTGACTTTTTTAAGACTTATTTAATAAAACTTTTTATCATTATTCAAATAAAGTTTTGATAGATCTCTATAAAAGTTAATGTTAAATTCGCTTCAAGTAATCCTAAAATATTACCACACCAATACGATATGCGACGATAAAATTATACGGTGGTCAGTCCTAATGGACTTTGAGAATGCTTTAATGTTTTCGCAACATAGTGCCACGGTGCGTGGATTAAGCTAAATATAGGACAAATTTAGTTCAACGTTATAAATGTACGATGTATATGTAGTATGTCTATGAGTATATACTATAGTGGGGCATCATAATGAACCTTTGTAGTAAAGGTGGCGGTTCCCCGCTGTTTAATAATAATAAAAGTCCATCTAATTTCGAATGAATTAATTGCAATATATTCGTTTATATATGTTAACCTTTATATCCAATTATTATTTTAAAAAATCCAGTTATCCTTTATCCTACCTTCACTACCGTCAATTGAAACCCCTTCACGGTTAAAGGCCTCCAGCTTTTTCCAACTATCTCTGTTTATGGCTTTCTTTCTCCATTGGCTTCCTCCTACCGGTTTTTTTTCTATCCACCTTTTTTGGAGCATCTTCTCCTTCTTCACTTTGGTCCTTTCCCTGATGTTTAAGCCGGGTTAATTCTATCGTAGCCTATATATTAATTAGTATTGCGATTAATGGAACTATTTAAAACAAATATTTATTTTTATTCAAACATAATTTGCGTGGTCGTTTGATGTCGTGCGCGAGGCAATCTGCTTCCGTTCTGGGATGCGAAATATGCTAAGCTATACAGACGGTTAAGAATATTTTTATACCGGTTCGTAGAATTAGATATTTGTAATATATAAGTACATCCTAATATATTTATATCAGCTAATTTTAAAGTTATTGTTTCCGTATATTGCAGCATCATACGACGACGCCCTAAATTGTGAATGCGGAAATTTAGTTCAGAATTATGTGAAAAAAGTATTTTTATTACAATGGCGAGATGTAAATCACTCTTAATTGGGTTTCCAGTTGACCAATCAGGAAGAAATGTGACTTTTTTTGTGATTCTCAAGATAATATACTCGCAATAGGAGTACTAGGATACTACTAGTATTAGGGAGAGTATAGAGCATGATGCACATACATTCTAGGTTTGTTACATATTATTTTTTATGTGGAAGTAGTTTTTTCCAGGCAGAAAGACTGGTTTTGATTTTAATAAACAAAGCGCCATTGAGCCACGGAATATCAAGGTATGCACACGTTATTATTAGGGCGTAAGTATATTTTTGTTAGCTGATCCCGAGAGCAGTGACGCATCGCATTTGCAAATGCACTATATTTGATTTCACATTGAACGACCTGGTAACTACACTTAAGTATAAAAAAAATTGTTTATCCGAACTCCAAAGCTTTAGATCTAAAAGTCACCTAAAAGGTAAAGAATGAAATGAAATCAGCGAATTTTTTTGAAGCTTACGATAACAAGACTTACTATATTTATTTATTTTTCTAATACATGAGACGTCTTAGAACATATCTAACTATCCTAACTTAAGATAAATAAGTAATAATATTATATGTCTGTTTTTTCTATCCTTGAAGCAAAGAAAAAAAAATCATAGAACTTCTCAAACATATTTTCAAATAGATGAAAATAGTGGGTATATTATTGTTATTTAAACTATAACTCTTACTCAATACTACATGTTATTTCCTTCTAATATTTACCCATTGTTATCGATCTCAATTAAGCATTACAAAGAACTGATTATTGAACAAAACGGAAGCCGTAATATTACGTAGTTCATAATGACCTACGGATAATATTACCCTTGAATGTCTTTAACACCTAGACCGATTTGTTGGACGTGGTAATAATGACTCTTTATGGTATTGATAACTTAGCACTCGTAAGATAACAACGCGAAAATATTCTACAGTAATTTCTGCTTGAAATATGTTATATACAAGACGGGAAAACAATTGCGTTGAGAGATAAATTGTGTAAAAAATGACAGTAGGTTTACGTTTGGATAGATCATATTTCTCTGTCTTATATAATGGCATAGTTTAATGTAGCATTTGTTTTTTTTTTTTCAGGAGAAAATTGTCTGGCAAGATGACTGTAGTTGTCAATCCAGCGAGGACGGAGGAGGAAGATATCGGGTCACCTATCCCCCCTAACTCTCACCCATTGGATTTACCCTTGGCTTCAACACCTGATGATCCTATGATCAGTCCTCAATATGTCGATTATATCAGTCCCACTTCTGATATAATAGAAAATGAGAGCATAGAAATTTCTCCTGAATCTCCGCCTAACTTGTACGATGATGAAACTCAGAGTGACATTGTATTTGTAGCTGGTATAAATGACGACACATATCGCTTCCCTGGTCATCGGCGAGTCCTAGCTGCAACCAGTCCTGTCTTCGCAGCTCTACTATCAGCTAAAACCGACGTTATAGTGGTCGATTATATTGACCACAGAGGATTTGAGAATCTACTCAGATACTATTATTGTGAGCCCACACAACTAACAACTGTACACACAGCTAGATCAACACTCGACGCTGCTTACAAATTTTTATGTCCTCAACTTACTGAACGATGTGCACGTAAGTTAGACGAAATGTTGGACGCAGAAGTTGCACTGGATATTATACGAGACTTACGATTCTTGTGTGCTAGATTGCCAGGTGCCGCTTCTGCACCACCCTTGCCTGCCTTGTCGGATGATAGAGCAGCTCGATCGCTCGCCCAATGCGCGAGTTGGTGTGACATGTTAGCGCATAACACTCTCCTTGTATTGGACGATAATGCTGATGATGCACTTCAACATGAGAAGCTTGAAGATCTCACATATGAGGACCTCGCGCTAGTTGTTAAACGAGACACTCTGAGAGTATCGAATGAACTGGTTCTGATCGAAGCTTTATCACGCTGGAGTACATCTATATGCAAAAAATACAAACGAGAGTTGACACCTGCCAATAAACGAGCTGCATTAGGAGAGCTGTCATATTGCCCACGATACCTGCTACTTCAAGGCGATGAATTGGAACGCGCTTTCGGATTTGAGTTGTTAGAGCCAATGGAAAGAGCTCTGGTATTGGCACGAGCGAGGAAATTATCAGCACCAATTCCTGTCGGAGCACATCAAGAGAATTTACTTCGCCGTTGGGCTCGACCGCGTCCAAAGGATCCGGCGGCAGCCCCTGTGAAGCTAAGCCCTCGTTCTGAACCAGATCCTGAAGAGCAACAACCCACAAAGCTCTGTGGTCGACGCCCGAAACGTCTTAAACACCCAAAATACCAAATAGAAGATCCAAACCTTTACAATACTTATAAAAAACGACGAGGATGTTGCGCAAAATTTACTGATGGATTACTCCGAGCATTTATTTGTTTATTTGATTGAAAATTTACAATATTTTTTTTTGGGAATTTACAATTCAATGTGTAGCTATTGAAACGAATAGAGGTAAAGAATGTGGAAATAACCAAATCTATGTAGTAAACTAAACTAATAAAATTAATTATTGGTAGGATATAGTAACTTCTAGTGCAAAATTATTTTTGTACTTTGTAAAAATACTTGACATTTCTAACCTCCAACGTAGAGAAACTACCAGATAAGAATAAAATATTTTTGGCTCTTATCACACAATAAAACCTCAGGTTTAAAATTATATGTTATACATTATGCCTCTGTATGCTTAAAAAGCGTAAAATCTTTATAGAAAAAATATAAACGAATTATTTGAGAAAAAATTGTATTTCCCGTTTGCATGCGTTATATTATCGTAAATTAAGGCATAACTGTATGCTATATTGATTGAGTTAGTCAATTTTAAAACCACAAGAAATACCAATTGTAGAACAATTTGGGTGATTTCGTTTAATCAACTTTTAAAAAGATAATTTTATTATTATTATTACGATAATGCACAAAGCTTTGAGCGAATGCCTGTTTAAAATGTTAACAAATTATAAAATGTTATTGCATTTAACAACGACTATAGTTAAACATTTTGTTGCTAGTACATTCTTATTATTTTTCATTGGTGTTAATTCTGATGTGTTTAAATGAATATATTATGTAATATTTTTCATAAAAATTCGACGATAAATATTCGTTATTAGTCATAATAATTATACGAATGTATTTGTTTAGTAAATTTCCTAAATAACAAAAGCACTGTTCCACAACTCGCTTAACTTAAGCCTGGACCCGTACTCTGTAACTTCCAATAATGACAGAAATACCGAAACCGAAGTTTTCTTAATAGACGTAGCGCTGATCTCAAAAACATTATTGGTATATATACATATTTATGAAAATATTATGTATGTATACAAAATAGTGATAAGTTTACTAGAGTAGAACATACGCACAATGTTAATACTTGGAACAAACGCAGGCTGCAATTTCCTCGCACTAGACTATCTAAACTTAGTAATTCTTTTTTTGGGAAAAGAGATACACTGAAATTCCAGAGGCTCTTTTATCTCTGCCTTTTAATAAATTTAAGAAATGTATTAAATAAAAGCTGTGTAAAAAGGCTTACTACAAAGTAACGATTATATAGTTGATAAAAAGGTCTGGGACTAGGTGCTAGACAGGCTACTTCTAATTAATTTGCAATATTTGTTTTAAAGTGTTGTTTGATGATTTGCTTTTTTAAAAGAGTACCGAGGGTTTTTTTACGCCTGATTTTTCTCTCGGCCTGCATCCTCTGTCTTCTTTGCCGATGAGTAGGGATGTTTACTTATTCAAATTTAATGACGTGGAATAAGTGATACTTGTATCTTATGTACCATAATAATCATATTTTATTTTATCGGAATCGATGTCGATTCTCTAGCGGAAGTTACAGAGCAAGGGCCCTCTTATAAACACATAGATTCTACGTAGTAGCACAACTGTTATTTGTATATAGAAGTCGGGTATAATACATCAGAATTCACATACTTTTACAAATGACAAACGCAATTTTTGTGTTTAAACCATTTTGCTTGAAAACTATAAATAGCTATACTATATTGTGATGAATTAGAATTTATTTCTTCCCATTAATTGTTTGCTAGTCGTATTATAAGTACATTGTTATTGTTTATTAGATTAATTATACTGATTTAGTTTTGTATGGTTCGATTTCTTTCGGGTAGCTTTTCGTATACATAGTACCATAGGTAATTTTGATTTTTGTAAATAGATTATACAACTGATTTTCCTATGACAATTGTCAAAATTCTTTCATTTCTACTAAGTATATAACAGCTGCTCTTTATTAGGTGTAATTAATAAATTTTCTTGTATCTTTATTGTAATTACTGCCAAATCTAGGTGTTAAATGTATTATTATTTCAGCCCATTCATAAAAGCTGAATCAGTCTTATTCTTTTGAAAAAAAGTACATTTGCTATGTTAAATGTGTTTCGGCTGGACGTCCCCCTTAAACGAATACGCGAAATAGTACACCGACCGAGAACAAGCAACAGGGAGTTCCCTGTTCCGTTTAATAGACGCGAATCGCACATGGTTTGATGGATCTTAAGGAGTCCAACCTTATGACGAGTTTTTTTTTAATTTCAGATTTTTTTAGGGACTGGGTATCCTTTGTATCCAGATCCGCCCTGATCGCACCCAATTGCGTTTTAATTATTTTAATATACGTAGAACTTGGATGTTGTAGCAGCTTAATATTCTTTTCTTGACCCTAATTAACACAGAAGCTCAGGACTTTTTATTATAATGTAAGGGTTGTCTTAGCCTAAACACAATTTGACTAATGAGTACTTTGGTTAATAAGACTGTTTCTGTTTTTTTATGAACAAGGAAGTAAATTAATACGCAATGCGTAGAGCATTTATATGTTACCAGTGTATCTACAATTAAATTGTACTTATAGATAAGTTTATTAGAAATTATTTGCATTAAATGTAATCATATGTAGATGGAATGTGTTCAGCTAAGAGCTGATTGATTTTAAATAAAGATTTGATGTTATTTATTCATTTTTATGACGATAAAATATAAAACAGGAATCATCAATAGTTTTGATATGAATTAACTCTCATAAATGAATTGTGCGATTGGAAACTTGAAGCTTCACTCACGACCAGCATACTTTCTAGCTTTTCAACTCTTTCAACCATATTACAAAGCACATCTTCAGCTGTTTGTAAGTCTTTACGTAGCATCGTGATAGTGTCTTTCAAATCTAGCATAGTATTTATCTTTGAATTGACTTTATCAAATTTCTCATCTATATTAATACGGGCTGTCTGTGTATCGTGCACTTCTTTATTTATTCGCGAAGTTATTGCATTTTTAAGTTCCTTGAATTTTCTGTCGAACACATTAGTCTCTTTGTTTTCTTTGGAAGGTTTTTCTCCTGTGTTCGTTGATAATGTTCGATATTTGTAACCAGTAGTTCGGGTTGTGTAACAACTCTTGTGGAAAATATCCGACATTATTCGTGGCTTATTTAATTTTTGAATTTATTCAGTGGTTTTTTCATTAAATGCAATTACGCATTTAATAATTTTATAACAGTTTTCATCGCCTTTTATGTCATTGCTAGTAGAGTAAAGAGAATAATAATGTGGTAGAAGCAGATTAATCAATGACCATAAAGAAATATAGACACAATAACAAAAATAACACAGATCAAGAACATTTCCAATATATTGTATATTACCTATCATACTCTATGGAGTTACTTCAAAAAACTACCGAATCGTAGCTGACAAAGGAGGCCTTCCTGATTTCTGGAGAAAAAATATCAGAGTGACTGTAGAGGTTAAAGTAGAGCAGCTAATTACTTTTTTTCAAGGACCTGAAAATAGAACAGATTCTAAGTTAATATTTAAATAAATCGTGTACACGTATCATAAATGTAATAATATCTTGTTATATCTTTACTAAAAACCAAAAATAGTACTTAAACAGCACTAAAAACACAGAATTAATTATAATCAACGTTCTGTAATTGTACACAAGTTACAGAACGTTGCTTAGGCATAGAGTTTAAACTTTTGCCATAAACAAAAAAAAAACCAAACATTACAATTTTATGTAGTTCTACACATACCCGGTAGATAGCACTAGAAATAAAAGTATGACGCAATATCTTCGTAATATAGTCGTAATCTCAAGTTTTTAATTTATTAACAGTATATATATCTTTGCTAAATAACAAACAATTAAATTATAGTAGTATACCAATTATTATTTATTTTTAGCGCCACCTATTAACTTAGCACATTGTACATAATAAAAACTAACTGCCCTAAAGTCGAACCAAACAGTCGCAATTCGTTGTAGTCCCACACATCTTCGGTAGATGTCACTAAAATACACAGATTTATGTATCTTAAACGGTGATGTTTACAATTTCACTATGACTTCCAAAAAGGAATATAGATGGCAGGAGTCACTGAAAACAAAGGTTTCATTTAAGATAATATAGTTTTGAAATAAATTACGCACTTTTTACAACACTTTTTGGTTGTACCCTAGCGCGTAATACCGTAGTGGCATAAGGTTGATTTGCGTTGTTTATATTTAAATTAGTCACACGAATTTGTTGCTTTTCGTATTTTTATAATATTAACAATTTATTCATTGGTACCCTAATAATAAAACATTGAGCTTTTAGGTGTGTATTAAATAGTTAAACCTCTCAATGACGCATGGATGGAAGAAATGTGTTTGATCGTTCATTTGTTTCATAGTAAATGTTAAGGGTATGAATTATTATTATAGGAGTTGTACATTATGAAAGTTTACCACTAAGCTTAATGATAATTGGCAAGCTGTATATAAAGTACATGTAGTATTTCCGTTCACGATTTCTGATAGAAGTTCATGATATCCGCGCTACGTAAATAAAAGAATAAGACCAACATCGGATGACGTCAGCAGTCTTTCTCTCAATTTTTAAAGGACGGCAACGCACTTGTGAGGCCTCTGGCAAGGTGTCTATAGGCGGCAGTATCAACTAACATCAGCTGAACCTCCACCTTTTTGCCCCCTGTTATAACATTAAGTTAGAACACTAAGAACATTAAGTCAACAGGATATTACTCATTAGTCATAATTATATATTCACACTCTCTTCAGTGAACTTAATAGTTATTAAAAAAACATAGGTTCCTTTAAATTCGAACGTACAAAGAGATTCAATTTCAAGACGATTATTGAGTCAATCATGTAATCGCTACAAGAATATAAGCGGTCTTCAAAAAAATTGATATACTTCAAAGACGTTTTTAAATAATTAGTGTCTACTTTTTTTTTCAAATAATGATTTGTCCACGTGTTTAAGAAAGCGGGCGGCGTCGGGAACAACAGAATTCACAAAGATCCCACTTCACAACACAATAGACATTCATAAACAATAATTCAAAATCGGGTATAGACACGGGACGATTTTTTTTAAATCTATTGTGTTCGGGACAATGCGTCTAGCAGGTTACCGCGTAAATTTATTTTTGATGAAGTGCAAAAGTTAATTTTTTTGGTCACATCTTACGAGTACATGTGGGCCCAATATGTGCATTGTAATATTCGTTGGTGTGTGAATCTTTTCGCTTTTTTTACGTTCTGTTCCCACAATGTGTTCTTAAGATTTATTGTTAGATTGACATATTGAATATAAAATTTTAAATAACAGTAATCTAAATAAATTTTATATAAACAATGAACTAATTATCATTACAATATTTTTTTGTTAAGACGTCAAAGATTGTATCCTATTTGGTTGTTCAAATAAAAATACACTTCTTTTTTAAATTAACGAATATCAAAATTATAAATAAAATCAAAGTACTACAGTTCCGAATCAATTCGATTTAGTTCTGTAATTTCCACCCTTATCACTTCGACGACCATCGTTCCACAACTAAGCGATTGTCAGGCAGTTTTTGCCGCGCACCACTTGGCGCACACCACGCACTGCTTAGCTAAGCTAGTTGACTTACAGTCCTTCAAGGAGCGTACAGCGTAGGGTAATTCTTAAAAGACGAGCAACGCTCTTGCAAGTCTTCTGGCAGTGTAAGTGTCCATGGGCTATCACCTAACATAAGGTGTGCCTCCTGCCCGTTTGTCCCCTGATAATACTGAATTAAAAGTAGCTATACGCAAGGTTCGTATAAAAAAATCTATAAATGGTACATCAAATTTGTCTCTTAGGATTGAGAGTTAATCGTTTCACTACTAGACTAGCGCTCGAACTTAAAGCGAATTTTAAGTGTCTGTGTTAATTATTTATTAAATACTATTCAGTCAATGGATACCTAATATTCCTTTAAACCATGACTAAATTTCAGATCTCCCGCTACGTGCCATTGTTAATATTTTAACAACCTCTCGAATGCGCAGGTAGAATCCTTATAATAGATACTTGAAAATCAATTGTGTCGCCATTGAAAGTTAAGCGCCACCTAGACAATATTTTTTCGTAATTTCGTAGTAACGACGAACAGGTTTGGCAGGTAGAATTCTTCGGAGCAAAAAGGTAATCCCCAAATTCTGTGAATTATTGTCAAGTGTTTAATCTGTTATAGTGGTTATCAGCTTCACTAAGTTTTTTTATTCAACATTGAAATCTATATACATTACTGCATCGAAAAATAAAAATGGATGACATAGAGTGTTTACTAAATAATAATAAATAAATAACGCCTTTATGACCGTTAATTACGACCATATAACAATTAATTGGTAAGTAAAGCAATTGTTAACTTTAGTTCATTCTGCTTTGTCCTGGACTCCATCTCCTACCTTCGGCCTAATTTGTTACTAGACGTACTTGTGCCATATTTTTATTACTTTGAAAAGTATTTCACTTACTATGAAATTTAAGTTTTGCGATATCTATAAAGTTTTCCAAAAAAGCTTCGAACCTTTTGAAGTTATTTTTTAACAAATATGAAGAACCAAATAATTTGATTTAAAATTATGACTACATTTTGTGATTTTAAATACATACAAAATTATTATAAAACTTCACATACTTATGCATCGAAAATAAAAAGTTAAAATTTTGTTAATTATTAAGAAAACTATTTTTTTGAAATAAACTTTTGTATTTACATACAAATTCTATTAATATTGAAAATTACAGAAATTTTGATAATCATATTAATAAATAGATAACGATCAAGGAACCGCTTGGACAATAGTGGCGCATGAGCAGCTGAAAACTTCGTTAAATTTTTATGACAAACCTTTTTTATCACCCTTCCGAATATAATGTAATACACACATATATACGACACATAGTCGAAGATTCTTATCTTGCTTAAGTGAATCAAATAGTTATCTCTGGTATTAAAAGATAATGTCTAAAATTTTATTAAAAACCTCATAACACATTCTTACATAATATATAAAAGTTTATCTCAATGGATGTCAAGACATAGTAGATTCATAAAATGTAAATAAAGCCTGGAAAATCTTTATGCTGAGTTGTGATACCACTAACATTCCTAAACCTTTTCGTGCCTATCTCTTCTCATTTATTCGTAATGTGACCACAAAAAGTACCAAAAATCCAAGATAGTAATTCGACACTACCTCACCGTAGTATAAAAAATGTAAATAATGTCGATGGCTCGCCACAGGAGTTAACTTTTTGTTATGTCTGTTCCGTGTTGATTGGTTTTATTGGCTCTGGCAACACTCAGGGGCCGCGTACACCCATAAAACGTCATTCCTTTTGTATAATACCTCGATAACAACTAAGATTAAAAGGAGTATTCTGAAACACGTTTAGTACAGACTAATAAAATTAGAGGGTAACATATAAAGGTCTTAAATCTTAATCAAGGCTGCAATGTGATGAGAACACTCACTCTGAAAAAAAGTTTTTTTTATGTAATTGGAGGCAAACGGGCTGGAGGCTCACCTGATGTTTAGTGATACCACCGCACATGGACACTCACATTGCCAGAAGGCTTTCCGGCTTTTTAGGAAATCATACATAGGTCACAAATTTTACATAATTGGTTTGGGAGATCCTTGAATAACTCTAAGACCTAGATAAAGCGTGGCTAACTCTACTAGCAGATAATAATTTACTTACGTATATCTGTTGTATTTATGATTCATTTTGTATGTGCTTATAATACGCAAATGAGCTTAAAAACAATCAACCTTATACGTCTCGGAATTTGTTGGATGGGCGTATCGAGCAGCGATTTTTTTGAAGCGTGAAGACACGGCATAAATGTGGATAATGTACGACATTAATTCCTGCCCTAAAAGCTCTAATTGGTCGTTTTTCCTCAGGACGACGGACGACGGAGGAGAGCAAAAAGTGTAGCCGGCGCGGAATGCGACTCGTTGAATAACCGTTTGTGCGCGCCATCTATGCAATAAACAAAGAGATTTGCGTAAAAATACGCTAGCTTTGTGATTTATTTATGCAAGCTTTTAAATTCAGAATGAGTTTATTTACTTCTTAGCTCGTTTATTTTTCGATTATCGCAGTTGTGCCAGCCGAGAGCCGCCAAGAATGTCGAAATCATTCAGGCCGGTAAGTGGGCAGAGGAATTTACCATTCATATCGTCAACTCCGGCGGAAAACAAAGTTTTGGCAGAGTATGTATTTTTATTTTAGTATACAATAAAGTCGTGCTTCTTATTTAATTTGGCAATGTGCATTTCAAGCTTTAATTGCAATATGTCGGATGTTAATTACATTAAAACACAAAATTGTCAACTGTAAAGATATTCAATTAAATATAAAAGAATAGCTTGCTAGTCCTATTTAAATAATAAGGTTTGAATGTGCATAAAAAATAAAGCAATTATTGGGAAGGTCTTGAAAAAAGTTACTCGTTTCGTTATCAATACAATAAATATCCTGTAAATAATTAAATATTAAGTTTGAAGGTTACATTTAAATTTATAATATAGTGTCTAATTAAAATAAAATATTTTACTGTAAATTAATCGTTGTAAGTAATGGAGAAGTATATTTATTAGTATCAATTATCTGATATTATTGAAATGATTAAGCAGTGTGTGTATATCATATTATATATTATATTATTTGTATCGTGTTCATACAGCAGGTAAAGTCATGTCAGAAAAAGTGGCATGTCCTCTAAGACACCCAACATTTTTTTTAATTTACCCCAAAATCAACGACATCTGTCAAACATAGGCTAGGCTGATCATCTTGCCCCTCAGTGTTGACTGTCGGAAGAGAATAAAACAGATGTAGAAACGTGTTACGTGAACCACCGTACTTTGGTTTTATTTATATAATATATATATCTAACTGACCTCTCGAACTTCGTTTCGTTACCTATATAATACCTACATACCAACATATGGAACACTTTTCATATATATACCATTTATGCCCTAAGTACTAAATAAAACTAAATTATCTCTCTTCATAAAAACCTTCCTCAGACTTTAACGAATACTTAAATTAAAAATAAATTGCTCGAATTAGACCTGTCTTCGAGTTATGCGCTTAGCACCATACTTTGCTATTAATTTTCATTTAAATAGATAACATTTTAAGACAGTCATAAGACAAATTGTGTCCTTACACCACACACTGTATATTGTATACAGTAATCGTTGTAGTATTGTAGTACGCAACTACGCATTACATGCAACGCGCAGACGCACCCAGCGTGATTCTGGGTCATTATCCTGCCACAAAGCACAGCACACATACAACACCACAGACACACAATACAGATACAATCAAGCGATCAAGCTATTTTATTCTTTTACAATCCCGCCATTATACCCGCGCCTGTGTGGCATTTAGAAAAATTGGCAACTATCTTGCTTATGAAGTATTGATATTGTTTATGGTTGTAAAAATATGTATATATGGAAAATGTTCCAAAATTAAATAACTTTGACCTATTTATGTCCAGTTACAGCATCGTTTCTTTGGGACAGCTAAACCACGTCCAACAATGTAATGTAGGTATATAAACATAGTTTAATTGCCTTACAGATTATTAATATCATTATTATATCGAATATAAAATTAAATTATTTATCAATGTAACCTTATTATGTTCAATGAAAGTTATTAACTAACAACTCAACCTTAACGAAGGTCTCTATGGACGTCATAAACAGACAACATTCAGACTTCAATGTGTCCAATAATATTTATGCTTTCACGTTTCAACCGATTAAGTAATTAATTAATTTTGGTGTATCAACCATATGTTTTAAAAAAAACCTTTATATATATGTTTTCTATAGTTATAGAGGTATATAATCGTAAAGCGTAAAATTGACTCGATTTTTCTCAATTCAATCGCTCGTGCGATGAAGAAAATCTTGAGGAAACCGACATAGAACTAATAGATCCAAAATATGACTCCAAGTGGCGTGTCGTTTTAAATTGTAGATTTTTTTCCTTTGTTCTTTCTTCACATTACAAAATGATTTGTGTCTGTGGTCCTCCTGTTATGATAGAGTAACAGAAATTAAACAATAGAATGCTATATTGCAATAATATTTATATTTGTTATAAAAGATTTTTGATTCTAATTAAACAAATATACAGTATTTAAAATTTTCTTAACCTATATAGTAATAATAATGATCTCCCAAACTAAATATTATAACATATATATGCCAAACTGACCTTGATAACTGTATACCTACATATCGTTTATAACAACCATTTTATTGCAACTGAATTGCGGATTTAAATTAACAGAACCCAAGGCCGAGGTTAATAACCTTGTGTTTCTGCAAAAAACGCCAAACTTGAACACTAGGTGACGTTTTTCAACCGTAGATTAAGACAATATAGAAATTCTATAAATTGTTTTGGGAACCTTACGTTATAAACGTTTTGGTATGATGTTAAAATTATTGGTTAGAATCAAATCCAACATAATATCAGCCGTCATTCCAACACGTGGTTAATTAATTTAAAACAAGATGTACCATTTATTGGGTATATTTTTGTTCGACCGTGATACCATGTACTAGACATACTAAATTCTCCAAGCTTATACGGATGCTAACTTTAACTACAGACTCTTCAAATGCCGTGATGTGTTCCGATATTTCTACGAAAATGTTGAAAACTAAATCTAATTGAGAAGATATCAAAAGGCTTGTTCTAATTCTTCTGAATAAAATCTTTAAATCCAAGATCGTTTTGTTGTTTTTAAATGAACTAATTTCGATTAACAAATAATAAACCACGGTATGCAATTCAATTAAGTCAAGGAAAATGTATATTTAGAACATTAAACCCAACTAACATTCGTCAATTAAACGAATAGTATCTAAAAATAGATTTCGCTAATCACCTCGCTTCTGTACTACGTTGACACTGCGTGGGCGCAAGCACTCAACCGCCCCGACATAATTGGCTAATTGTACAAACTTGAACACCTACGCCCTCCAGAGTTCTACTTGTATTGGGACACAAATAATAATGAAGACATCGTTCTACCACCGTCTTTACGACAAATTAAATGTATAAGAAATTCTCGAGTTAAGGTTGTATTTAGAAGAGATATAAGATAAGGTTTACTGCATTTAAATAGCTTTTTTCAAAGAAAATATGTGAAACTAGCTGCCTGTTTAGGTGTTTCTGAACCAATTTGACTAAGTCAATTCTGCAATAAAAGAGCATAAAAATACTTAAAAGCCCGATAACGCCTTATGGAATGGTGAGGGTCCATGGGTAGTATCACTTTTTCGCTTATCATAGCTTTTTCTGTTCAATTTTATGAAATACAGCATGTTAAAAATATATACATAGGTATTTTGCTTAAAAGCTACCCTGGGTAAGTGACACAGAAGATTTTAAAGAATCTGTAGTAGGAATCAATATGTGTTATTGGTTCGAAACATGTGTTTCTATCTGTGAAATTAATTTTACATTAGTTTGAAAATGTACATCAGTTAATTTTAAAATTAAATTAGTTAAGCAGTCATCTTCAAACAATACTGGTCATATTTGCAAGGTGCGGCGTTCATGTGTTTTTTGCATTAAAGAATTAATAAATTACAGCAGAACAACAAAACATCTATCTTGGTTCATGTTCACTGACCCGTAGTTTTATTGGTAGGCACCAGTCATGTGGTCTGGTTACTACACAGATAATATTACTACGCGGGTTAGATGCTATTTTAAGACAATTGATGCCCCACTTCCAACTATTCTTATCCGCATCTCGACTTGTTATGGAGATACTGAAATTGTGTTAATTGAGCGAAATTGATAATGTTAAATAATGATGCTTCGGTTTACTTTGATAGTTTTTATTATGTCGTAAATATGTGGCACTGTATTTGGTATAAAGTTACCATGTAGTGAAACATAAAACTACTAAACTGGTACCCAAGGTACAGCACAAGGTACAGAAAATGAGGGAGGCAACTTAGAAGGAGAGAAGAAGATTAAAGAAACAGCAGTCGGTACATGGCAGAGAGTGGCACAGTCCAGAGTAATGGCAGGATTTAGAGGAAGCCTTTGCGAAAAAATGGCACACGGATACGCTAGAAGAGGATTGATTGAATTGAAGGGAATGTGTATCTGAATTAGAGGCTTTTATTATTATTAACATTGTTTAAGCATACATTCGTATGTCAGCACCTAAGCTCTGATTTTCTTTTTACGAAAATAAAGGAATTTTGTGGCACAGAAAATATTCTTATGAGTCAATATTTGAAGGATGTCATGCACAGGAACACCTTTATACAATGTCGTTGCGGGTCTCGTGTGCTGCCTTGAATAAATCAAACTTAAGAGAGAGAGAGAGACAGGTCAAGAGAAACTGTTGCTAATAATATTGGCTTTGCCCTACGCGAGACACAAATAAAACTTATTTTAGGATTATAAACGCAATTTTATTTAATTACACTGTTAAACAGCTCATTCCAAATGCTTATCAGCAATTGTCGTGAGCGAAAGTGTTTATATTAATGCTAAATAATTCATATGTCAAATGGAAGAGGTGCCCACGACACAGGAAACTAGGATTTCCTAGTAGAATGACCTAGTGCACTTTCTCTTTTTACTAGCTTAGGTCCTTCTCTATCTTCCTTTAAATCTCTACTGTACGTCCTGTCATCGCACATCGTCTCACTAACATTCGTACTAACTGATCATATCGTGATTCATGAGCACTTTTTCTCTTTTATGTGTCTTTTTTGGGAGTGGAGGGGTGGCCGGTGGAGCCCGGCGGAGGGAGAGTGACCTTTCGATCGCGTGATTGGTAAATCAGTTGACGTTTGTGTCCCGCGCTGTGTACGATGCGCAAACTTTCCCCCACTCCCTTGTTCAATCCTCAAGAAGTGTGCCGGTACCTGTACATGATAATTGCATTGCTTTGTTCCATTAGTTTTGTCTAATATATGCAATTTTGCACTTATTGCACTCACTTTTTCTATTATTTTTCTCACAAACCGCCTGGGAACGATACGGCCGCCAATTGCTCTACTTTGCATTTTATTATATATGTCTGTATAATTGCAACGAAGTGTTGGTAAATATATAAATAATAAAAACTATAGGTACATACGTTTTTAGTGTTTTACTAAAATAGAGGAAATAATTGTAATTTGGTTCGATTGTAACGAAACTATTTTGCGAAATAGAATCTAAAATATTTTAAAACATATGTCATATACAAGTCGATAGTATTAAAATAAATTTGAAATCATATCAATTTATTAAATTCTATAAGCTAAGACAGAAATTAGAAAAAAACCTTACACTATCCAAAAGACAGTACCTACCGATGTTAGATGAACACAACTAGGTATTATGTTACCACAAATATATTTTAAGTGCTAATAACCTCATGTATCTAAAATATTCGACAGGCGCCACGTGTAATAAAAAACAAGTTATGTCGAAAGTTGCTTCAATAAAGGTTAGAACGGTTTACAGTTAACTTTAAAATTACATACGTGATTAGTTACGTTGAGATTGGAACGCTAATGTTTACGTTTCGAGTTGGGATGAACGCGTAGGAAACTGAAATATGATTTGAGGTATATAAGATAATTATAAAATAAGTTTACAACAATTTATAAAAGAAATATATATATATATATATATATATATATATAGACTTAGAAAAGCTTGAAATTATTACATAATGTTTTATTTAAGTCAGGTATAAAGAGGAATTGAAATTTATTAAACTAATTGATTTATTTATCATCGTAGATCTTCTCGTTTCATCATTGGACGTCGAGGCAGAATACGAAATTCCACTCATATGACCTCGAACTCCGCTGTTCCACAACTGACGTTTTTAACGCAGTTTTTGTCGCGCACCACCACTATGTGGAAAAGCTATCCACTGAAGTATTTCCGAACCAATTCCACGTAAGGGTCCTTACAGAAAAGAGCGTACCAATTCCTAAAAGGCCGTCAACGCATTCGACAGCCCTCTTTCATTGAAAGTGGCCATGGGCGGCATCACATCAGGGGAATCTCTCGCCAATGTTCTATAAAAAATAATCTTTTGACAAACAAAATCAACGCATCGATTTGTATTTTTTGTATATCAATTTCATTCAAAAACCTGTCTGTGTAAAATACCTTATTAGTTATTATATGTCCCAAAAGGGATCTTAAGAAGGGTTAAAATAGATCTGGATATGAATTTTAAGAAACACAGATTATTATTATTAATAATATATATGTATGTAATTCTCAAATATTTTCTTTATTGTTAACCTTGTAGGACTTTTATTTAGTATAACATATTGTATTTAAAAAGTTCTTAAGTAAATAAAACTTAAGAACTTCATTAGTTCTACAGTATATAAGAACTAAATCCACAATGCATTTAACGAAGACGCTAATATATGTTCTTGAAATAGTTAATAATATTTATCAACAACGAGGTGTTAGTAAAAACCTGTGAAGTGAAATCTGGGCAAGTTTCAGCTCAACATTAGATGTTTGCTTTCGAAGGAAACTGTTTTGCGCAAGCGCTTGCTAAAAGATGACGTCGGATTCATTGGAATTGCACTTAACTTAGGGCTGTCAAATTTCGTAATATATTCTTCTTACTCTCGTAAGTCGTCGTCGTACTAAACCTCACCACCCGATAGCACCACTTTATAGCAGAACACAGAAGAACATTCTAGATAGCTACTTTAAAAATTTCAGCCGAATCGGTTGACGCGCTGTTGTTAATAATTGTCTTTTAGTATAAGTAGTTAGTCCATAAAGGAAAAGCCATTGAATTTTAAATATTTCCACACGGAGCTAAGGTATGATTCCGGTCTTATCGATGAACCCTGTTTGACAAAAAACTGTTGGAATTTGACTCATGGAAGCTAGCTTTTAGTTTCGCCTCAACATTGAATTTTTGTACAACCAACAAAAGAAGTTCTAACCAACTAGAAGTATTCCCGCGTGAAGTAAAAGTTAAGCTAAGTTTTTTTAATTCAATCTGGCGTTTGTGTTTTGGATGAGCTAAACAATAATGTCACACAAAAGGATAAAGACGCAAGGAAGAAGTGGCTTTTTGATACCTTCGTTCCTTGCATCTCGTAGCTACACACTCGTACATGGACAAAAGTTCGTTATTTTAAATTGTTACAATACAAAAGTTTTTAATTGTTATAACTAAAATATAGTACGTGATAATATTAATTTAATAAATGTTTGACGTCCAATATAACCTAAAGTTCAGAAGTCTTGCCAAGTTACGCACACCTATAAAAACCTACTTACTAAATGACCGATTTAGCAGATTTGAACGTTTCGATTTTTTTCGAAAGGGCCGCACAATGCTTACAACTTGTTTATGAAGATAACAACTTACTAGATCATTAAAGTGGAAATAACATTGACCACAAGTAAACGGTATTAATTTATTGCTAAGTGTTCGTGGTATTATGGAATTATGAATCAAGTATTCTTTGGTTGCGGTTACAAATTGCGTTGTTTATAACAATTCTTTAACAGGTTAAGACAGCCCTATCATTGTCATTGTTTGTGTAAACTTGCTTGTCAATGTATTAGTGTCAATTTGTTTTTAATATGTAAACATTTATTGGTTCCTGGTGGGGCAAGGGCCATTGTTTTGATAATTTAACGGGTTTTGCTATTACAGATCTGGTTTTTCTGAACTGATTTTTGTCCCGAATCAAACCTCTCTCAACTCCTAGTTTTCCAAAAATCCCAAAAAAATAGTTTTGCTTTTATCAGGACTTTTTCAAAAACGGGTAGGCAGAGACGGTATCCACTTACCACGGTCCTCACATCCCTCTCTCGGTACATCAACTTTCATGACATTCACCATGCATGCTCGTCGGTTATGGGAACTTTTAACTTGTTCCTTCTCACTCTTTCTGGATTTGGTCAACCTGGCCAAGGTTAAAAGTCCTCTTTTAACCCATACTGCTCTCCTTCCTTACCTTCTAAAGGCATTGATGAAATTATTGCCAATATGCCATGGTACTCACACATGAAATGCGAAACTTAAAAATCATCTTTAATTTTTTGCATAAACATATGTAAAATATCTTTAGTTTGTATAAAGCTCCTAAAATCACGAGAAAGAATTTCAGTATCGTCCAGTTATAAACATTCACACGCGGATCGTGCGTTTCAAAGTTGCGTGATTCTCGAAGTCAAGTATCAAGTTCGGCCCATCCCATGGGAAAATTACAATATGACACTTACCAATTATGACATGACAGTTTTTTGCTAATTATATTAGTAATAGCAGAATTTTTATTCAATTTTTTAATAACGCAGTTCTTTCAGATTATTTTTTTTAGGTTTTTAATTAAATGTAAAACCCAGCAAAATGTTTTGTATCAAAATATAAAATGTATCCACAATTATTATTTTTAAACGAATTTGTAGTTCCTAAAACAATTGTTTATTACATGGTTATTATATTTCCCAAGTAACGAATATCGCTTCTACAGATAATGAAATTTCAGGTAATATTAGAATATTGATAGTTACAACAAAAACCTTTGCTATCGAGTAAAATAAAATCAAGTTGTAAGTGAACTGGACAAAAGTGTTTCATTCACCTTATTGGCTATTGCTAAATCATTATATAACAGAAAATTAATCGAGCCAATCGTTATAACGTGCCAAGTGCCAAGAGGCGATAAAAAGAGTAGTGCGGATGCCTTGCTTTTATTACGTCTACAGCGAAGCGTTTTCTTTTTAATTTCAATGAAAAATCATACGCACCGGCTCTAAAAAGTGGCATTCCACGCGTACGTTAAAAACGTGAGTTCCCAGAAAATGGCGGCCGGAATGCAGCTGCGCGACCACCTTCATTAGGGACCCGTGGACATTCTGTCGTGATTTTTATTATATATTATTGTAAACAATGTGCATTGTATACAATGTTCATGGGATACATAGTTTATGGAAACGTTAGTGCATCTATGTCAGGTTGTGATAACATTTTACTACGAAATCTTATTGATATTTATTGCTTTATTGTACAGTTTGGAAGACCATTATGAATGTATTATAATAATGATTATTTAATATGATATTTCAAATGATAATGTAAGCAGATACTCATATATGTTTCTGTTTTTAATTGACATTAGTTCGTAGCCATAAACGAACAATTTATTGTTAGCGATGCGTAAGTTCTAAGAAAGTAAATTAATGCAGACCCTAAAACGGCCACACACCCGAGTTATGTAACGAAATATAATCGGTCATAACTTCATATAAGGCAGTTAGGAATAATTCATGTGCGCACAGCTTTACATTGAATGCTTTCCAATAGCACAAACAATTGTATGCCTTTTTCAAATATTTCTTTTTCTCAATTCGCTTCCTTTCTTGGCTCACAGCCACATGTTTTATTGATGCCAGTTCATTGATATTGGTAGCTCGTTCAGCGGGTGAGTGGCCACTTATGTGTGCCTTATAAGGCCCCAGCCTTGGCCATATGGGGAACTCGTCACCGTGAATGCATTCATGCGCGCGCATATCAGATCGGCAAAACAAAGTTATGCCTGAATCTGTAATATTGTGTAAGCTTTGTTGTGTGTTAATGTTAATATATTTAAGTGAAAAGTTATTTTTGTGAGATACGCCAAGAGATGTGCTTATAACAAGTTGCTTTAAAAATGTTCAATAATCGGATCTTATACAGTCTTAGATATACGATGTGAGTATTGGTTTCTTAACGAACGTTGCTAGTGTGGGGCAATTATGATACTTTGTGCTTTGTACATGGCAAACGAAAAATATAATTTAATTTTTCAGTACTCTAGGAAAAAATATGTTATAAAATTCATTTTATCATCAGCTACTCCAATATATAGTTGAAAACTATATTATAACTAAATATTTCGTGCAAACTAAATTATCAATATATGCAATAAATTTTTATCAAGTCAAATCACGAAAGATATATAATACTTTTGACTGTATAACTTAAAAAAGCTACAATCTTTTAGACCCTGACCTCAGATCTTCTGCATGACCATTTGTATTTTCTAATACGCAAATAGGTGATCAGCCTACTGTTACTGGCAGACGACATTTTAGATCTAAGGCATGCCACTATCCTTGCGATGTTTTCCTTCACCGTACGCGAGTGTTAAACCCGCACATACATCTAACATAGAAACACGATTAAGCTATACCAACACTGTCAACGTGATAACATTACGTAAAATGTATCATTATCATATGATAAATGTAATTTAATATCTTTACAGGACAAGCAATTAACTTATTAAGAAATCTTGAAGGTAGTATTAAAATTTGAAACACTCGATATATTAATAAGTCATACAGAGCAAAAATGTACTTATCATTGTCTGATCTATGACCACATATATATATAGTCATAGCTTAAGAGCCAATTTCTTCCCAGTTTAGTCATGTTTCGTTCAATATTTAGTACTTTCGAAGTCATCAAAGTAGTTACATAATAGTCGTGCAAGAGTAGTGCACCTGACCTCATTCCTCTCGTGTCTAGTTGGGAGCCGCTCAGCTGAGAGGGGGTTACACCCTTCACTCCCCATTCAGGGATGTACATTTATACATTTTCATAACCATACGTATAAGCTCTAATAAGCCTGAGCTTTGTTTATTTGTATGTTATCTTATACTACAAGGTGTATGTTTAAATGTAAATGGGTAAAGCTTGATCCTTAATTCGAGAGTGCAAGTTATTCTCGTATGCGTATCTGATAATATTTTATACTTAGCGCTGAGTTTCGATATTTCATTTGTTTCATTAAAATGTCGATAGCTATTCTAATTTATGTTAATTAACCAAGACGGTGTAACAATTAATATTTAAATTTTATATCAATTTCTTATTTTATTAAATCTTAAAATACGAACTAAAGAAAAGTTTTTGAGAGAACGAAGTTCATTTATTGTAATAATTCTTAAGTAACATTGTAAAGCAAAATCGAGATTACCTTGCGAGTATATTATAAAAATAGAATTCTCGAAAAGCGACTTCATTAAATTACAAGGCAATAAGAAATAAAACACATATTGTTTATTTGACATTGATGATTATTTTTAGAATACCTCTCACACGCAAATAATGTTTACATAATAATTTCTCTTAAGAGAACGGAAATTAAGGTTACCAATTAAAACTGTACATGTAAATTACATTAACGTCTGCTGACGTAGTTTCGTAAGATTTATGGGTTGCACTAACACTAACTTTTTTTAAAAGAACATGGCCAGGAGACTCACCTGATGTTAAGTGGTACAGCTGTACATGGACACTCTCAATGCAAGAGGGCCCACGAGCTGGTTTAACAATATTTACGCTCCTTTCTTTGTAGGACCGAATTTTTTTCAGACAGCTGGTTCCACATAGTGGTGGTGCCTGGCAGAACTGTCTTAAAAACGCTCAGTTCTGGAACTGCGGAGGTCGATGTACATGTGAAATTTCGTATTCTGCCTCGACGTCCGATGATCAAATGCACGTACTAAGCCGAACAACCGCCCCCCAACTCTCATCTCATCCACGCAACTTGACTTAACAATATAATAAAGATCTCCTGAACTATATACCTATTAAGACATTGTAGCATAATTTACATAATACAACAATAATTCGTAAACATTCGACCATTACAGGGCACAGCCCTAATGACGCACGTGTAGCGGCCAAGGCTGCGTGAAAGCTCTATGTTACGCACACAACTATAGACATTCTGTGCTAGAGCGGCGAGCACTATGGCATACACTCTATTATCTATAGCGTAGAGTAGTCTGTGTTTACACCGGAGTAGTGTGAGTGATTTGTTGATAAGACTTGTTTAGTGAATAAATTCTGAGAATCACGCTAATGTCTAACATTTCTTTTTTTAAATGGTTGTATAATGAGGTATCAGGATTCCACGTTCATGATACGCTCTCCAATTCCTTGTTGGATAGTTATTATTTGTATTTAAAATTAAAGTAGTTTCATTATCGCTGGTACCTGATGTAATTAATAAGTTGTGCTAATTAAAGTTTATTGAATTGATAAATGTGACATTTACTATGTACTTTTCGCTTGGAAACATGTATGAACTCGAAATATCAATTATTTTTTAAATGTATCAAGGTAAACTAGTTTTTGTCGACAGCATATTGATAACTCGCTTAGTATAGTTTAAATAGATTAAAAGGCTTAAATTAAAAACGTTAGTTACCTTGAAATACTATCAGGATATACAATTTCTTTTTGATTGTAAAACAGTTATTCCCATTTTATTATATTGCAAAAAAGCTCATCTAGTGTTTAAGTGACACCGCCGCCCAAAGACACTAATATTGCCAGAGGGCTTGCGAGTGCGTTACTGGCTTATTAATAACCACTATGTGGTACATAGTGGTGATACGGGTGGAATATTCTAGACACTACCTATCATAAATCATTATTAAAAAAATATTTTTAAGTATTATTTGTTTTTTCAGACTAGTTTCCACATCCATAACCAACGTTATTTGGGCTATTTCTGGTTGATATAACAAAACATCGACTCATAACTATTACGAATGCTTTAGCAGGGTTTAGTTGATTTAATTAATAGCATAAGGAACCTCAGGGTAGCTTGTACTTGCAGATTAGGCCAACTCCAGTTCAACATCCGTGGTCTGTACGGGTTGGAACGCACCCTTATTTGAAACTGGGTTAAGAGGGCGAATCCCACAGAGATTTCGACCCATTTCAAATGTATGCAAACTAGAACTTAGCGAAAAGTAAAACATTACACAGTAATATTTGTCTATAAAAGCTTTTAGTGCAAATTTGCTTTATTAAAATTTTTGGTTATTTAAAAAATGTTGAACAGAACAATACCAAGCAGTAAGTATTTTATGTTTATGATAAAAAGTTAATATTAGATTATATAATAATAAATAGTTGTAAGTACAATTCCAGTTCAGGCATATCTATCGCTTGTAATTCAGCTTTGGACATGACCTTGATAGATGATCGACCTTTAAATTATTGCTGCAACTACCCTACGAGGCGTGACCTTTTTTTGTTGTGGAATTCATACCTAAGACAGATCCGAGGATTATATAAAGAAATTTATAATTTACACTACCATTTTTATTCCGTATGTGGTCCTCTTGCAAGTGGGGTGTAGCGACATAACTGCATCAGCAGAAAGAAACCATGAACAGAGATATTTGGAAGAAGCTGGTGGAGGGCTTTACCCGTGAAGAAGTTTCAGTACTTAGCTAGGATAAAGGATATGAAGAAGAAGAAAAAATTCTACTTTCGACAGTTTTGGTTCTGCGTTTGAGCTGACTTTGCCGCAATGGATTTTTATGACACTGCTTAAGAAAGCATATAAAAGAGGCTATCACTAGACCCAAAGCATGTTTGTTGTTGACGTTCAAGCGCAACAAAAAATTATAAAATAATATGTAATGTGAGACCCAAGGTTATATATTTGCTGTGGTAGAATTAACAGCATGAATTTATTTGAACGACGAAAAAAGTCGGAGGAATGTTGAACACCTATTTGGTTGAAATGTTTTCTGCACCTTCCAGACTGCAACTACAGAAGGTACTATAAATTAAATGCATTGATAACAAATTGTTCAATAGCTATTCCATTGATTTTGTTAAAAAAATATTGAATCTTAAATTTTGAACAGAAAGCAAACTGAGCACAAATTTGCTAAAAGCGAATGGGAAATGGACTTTATTCATCTGTTAAACAATCAACAGTCAGCACTTTCAGGCGATTGCTGATCTATTTAGGAGAAAACTAGTCGTAAGCATTTCTCATACATTTCTCAGAAAAGTATGAAAAAATCATCAAAGTTTGTTCATTAAAATATACGTATCCTTAACATTGAGAGTGACCATAGGCGGCTGTATCACTTAATCAAGTAAGCCTTTATAGTAAAGTGGCAAAAAAATATAGTAATGTTATTAAAACGAAACGGGTACAAATAAGGTGTTACAGCACAGTTGATGAATTCTTCTCGAACACCGCACTGGCGTCGTAATCCAGCGAGATATTGCTTGAGAGTTAGAACTAAAATAAAATAAACAACAGTTAGCCTAGCTTCAGCAGGCGACCATCATCCCTGAGGTCGTTTTCGCCACAGCTGCCATATGTAGATATAGTATATATATTACAGTGTTGGCCTAGTATCTGACTGAGCTCGTTTATCGCTCAAAAAAACATCGTAAGGAAACGAACAGAGACCCAAAAAGGCGATGTTTCAGAAGGCTGAAAAACAAATGATCACGAAACATAACACACACATGTGAGTGTATTAAACATATTATATTTATATTTACTTAGTAAACATCTAATCAATAGTACAAACACGTGTTTAATATAATTCAAAAATAAACTTTTATGTAACAATATTTACTTTGGTCCAATCAAAAATCCAGATTGCACAGGACAACAATGGCCTGGCACAATTAATCACATTGAGGTCTATGACATGCGTTTGCGCATCGCACACAAAGACTTCGTGATATTTGTATCGCAATGTCTACCTTATTTCAAAGGCGGTGAGTATAAACTTCTCACAACCATTTTCAGATGAATACAACAAAATCTAGAAACACTTAACATTAACACGGATAAAAGATATTATGACTCGCAAACTTTGCAGGATAATAATAATACCAATACATATACTTTTCTGAGAAAATACACCGTTCACATGTATAAATTTGCACGAATTAATTATACAATAATATCAGATTGAAGTGACTGACTGAACGGTTCTGAAAAGTTCTTAACTTTACGAAATTTTCCTTGAGTAATGGGATAATGCCAGTCTATACAGTTTCAACGAGGTCTTAATACCTTTTTAAGCCGGTAATGTTTGTTGTTTGGAGTACATACAGTACTAACGTAACGTAATACGTTGTGATACGTTAATACCTGCAGCTGAGTTTTGTCATTGCACGTCAAGGCAGAATACAAAATAACATTTATATCACCTCAACGTCCGTCGTTGTACAACTGAGAGGTTTTGCCGTACACCTCTACTATGTGGAACCAGCTGCCCATTGAAGTATTTTCGAACCAATTCGACTTAGGGTCCTTCAAGAAGATAGCAAGCCTGTTGGCAATGCGAGTGTCCTCAAGGCGGTATGACTTAACATCAGATGAGCCCGTTTGCTTATAAAAATGGGAATATCTGTTTTACAAAAAAAAAAAAAAGTGGTTATACTGATTAGATTTTCAAGGTAACGAAACATTTTTAATTTAAGACTAAATGTATTTTAACTATACTAAGCGAGTAATAAATATATCTGTATTTTGTATTTAAAAAAAAACACCTTCCAGATTACACACGATAAAAGATAATCTTCAAAGTTGAGATTGAGTACTATAAATTGTCTTAGGTGTCTAGTCAAGAACTTCGAATGCGCAACCCAACATGTCTATTTTAGTCAATAGACAATAGAGGTGGACACGGACCAACACGCCTCTATCACCAATGTTTTCGCCACAGATAGCTACTTATATACCATGTAGAGAAGTGTAATTAAATTAAATTCAAATTCAGAACACATTTAATGTACGATTTTATCACGCGGCCAAAAATGATCTATCAAAGGGAGTTCAAAGCGGACGACAGACGGCGCGCGCTTTTAGTTTTATTTCAATGATTAATTAGATTAATTCGTCGTAGCGAAATCCTTGTCTGGTGTAATTAAAATAACTCGTGAGCCGACAGAGCGCCTCCTCGAATTCCTATGATGAACATACTTAGTTCTTACACAGGAAATAATTGCAGCTTTGCATACGTTTAAAATAGCTTAGGGTAAAAAGTAGATATCATTGTACTCATATGGCATGGGTTGACATCGGAGTTTAATCACGTTTCATTTAATTAAAGGTTAGAAGCCCGATGAAGGGCCAATTCCTCGTTTTTCAAATGAAGATTCCAGATATGAACCTATCAAAACAGTCAAAAACTCCAGTTTTGCCGACGACTGGCATCTTTTTACTAATTTAAAGCATAAAGTTAGTGTGTATGTACTATTTGGCTTTATGTCATAGCATGGACTTTGATCAGCAACAACTTGACGACTGTTTTTGTATATGTGTTTCGCGATCATTTATTTTTTCTAATAGGGAAGTACGTGATCAGCTTTCTGTGACTGACACACGCGGTTGACTTTGGCATGCCGGTTTCCTTACGATGTTTACCGTCACCGTTAAATGTGCACATATACAATGTATTGGTGTAGAGCCGGGATCTGAACCTAGGAGCCTCGGGGATGAGAGTCGCACAGTGAAGCTACTAGACCAACAATTCTCTACAATTTGTATTTTAGAATAACAATTTAAATCTGGAATAATGGCTAATTAATGTTTCATATTAATACTATGCCAGTGGAATTAGATATAAAGTTCAGTAGTGCATAGCCGGGGATTGAACCTACGACCGCAGGGAGGAGAGTAGCAAGCTGAAGTCACTAGCCCTACAATAGACTACGTACTACTACTAGCACTCGATAACGGAGTCGCATTTGTTTGCATAAAAGCTTATTCATAAGAGATGACTAAGTTTATTAGGAGATAAACCGTAAAATACCAAGGGAATATCAAGAACATACATTTTCCTTGTAAAATGAAATAATGCCCGCTTGGTAGCTTAGCGGATCTAACTCTCTAAGAAAACTCTTTCATACCATTGTCTTAAATATAACATACTATCATTAAACTAAATATATTATATATATTACGTGCTATGGAATTGAATCTATTGAACCCTATTCCATATTTTTGACAATGAATCATTTTAATTTGGAGATTTCGAGTTTAAAAATGAAATCGATACAAGTTGTAATTCTTAGTGTTCAAAGTTTAAATATGTGCAAAAACGTTCTTGTTTCACTCCTTATAGGGAATAAAAAAATTACAATTAAAAAAAATATTTAATTATAACTTTGTAATGTGTATTTGGTAACCTTTTACGTATTTCTTTTTTGTTTTTTCAATTACAATTTATATGTTTTTTAACTATTTGCAAAAACTTCATAACATTACATTAAGTATAATAATTTGTTCTTGCTCATATATATAAGTTCTAATTATCTTTTTGCTAATTAGAACCCGTATGTTGCTTTGAACTCCGGCTTCATTCCGGAGTTATATTAGTACGATGCTTTATCGTTCTGAGAAAAACAAAATCTACACACGCTCACAGCGTACTAACTAGACGGAAAATATGCGTAAACATTATTCATGTTATTACATATATGTTTGTTACAGCTAAAAATATTTTTAAACCGGCTATTTTAGTTAACGAACATGTATATGTCTAGTATTCATCGCTATATTTGTGTAAACTGTTTCTTATTTGTAATCGTTTTTATGAATTTATTTACAGTAAGATAGAAAATTTTAAGAAACTATAAATTAGTAAATGTTTGAATACATAGTAATTTTAAAGATTCCTTCGATTGCTTGACACTGTCAATGAATAATTGGTTTAAAAAGAACGACGTCCAAAATCAATAGTCAAAAAAACAAAAGAACAAAAATAAGACGTGGATACGCTTAAAAAAAGTAAATTGGAATTGGGCTGGTCACACTGCACCTGTTTGTGATGGTATAAGGCCTAGTGGGCAGAGAGAGGGCAGGGCAAAGATTAGAGAAAAGTTTAAGAATTGGAAGGAGGCCCGTAGGAGTATACGAATACTGTTTTTTTTTCATACAACCTTCCTCAGAGTTCACGAATAGATAAAAAAAAATACTTAAACTAGTCCAGCTCTCTTCGAGTATTGCGCTTATTTTATATTTTGCGATTTATTTTTACATAAGATAATACATACACATAATGTAACATAAATTGTAGAACTCGAAGAAAGGCTCTTTTTTTAAATTGTATATTGCAAAAGTTGCCCTTGAAGCACAAGTATGGTACTATACAATTTAAATATAAGGCTGAGTAAATATATTAAGGCCTAACTGTACATATTTATTGATAAAAATGTTATATATATTTGTAAGTGTAATTATTTTTTTCAATTTTTTGTTAAATTTATGTTACCCGCAATTGTCCCTGTATTTTAGAATAGATTGTAACTTATACTATAGACAATGCATTGTATATGATGAGATGTTTAATAAATAAATACACTATTTTAACGTTAGCACTGATCTGTGTATCTCTTTTCGTCGCAGCTTTAATACAATTTGAAAGGGTAAGGAAAATACAAAGAGAAGTTACTTTGTCTAATGTATCACTGTAAGTTGTGTAAACTGTGAGATACAAGGTATGTTTACTATGAAATCCAGTGTTTGTGTCTGGGAATATGTTTTCGGTTTATCTTATACATTGTTGTGTGGGTATTTCATGAGGTAAATGCGGTTTTATACCCATTTTCAACATACACTTCCTAGAGCACATGAATTGATTTAAATTTGTTTAAAATCCGTATTGTCTAATTAAAGTAACCTATCATAACACGCTTTGTCTCTTTCTGTCATTTTAGTTAAAGCGTTGAAATTTATTTTGTATTAGGTAGTTATTAATTAAGTGTTATAGTACCTAATTATTCAAGCATATTCTTGCGGATTATCTAAGAAGCTGTTTGAAATGAATTGTTTTTAGAAGTAAGTCGTTGTTATAAATTTGAAGGCTCGCATTGTAGGATTCGTTACCTTTCTAATCTTCTCTTTCACATAGGAAGAGTCTCTTACCTGTTCTGCTTCAGGAGCTTATCTCAGAGTTATAGTATAGTTAGTCTATCTTGTTATTATCACAACATTCTATGTCTCTGCTGGGGGCAGTAATTCTCGTCAACTGTTTAACATTTTTCTTCGCTAAATCTACATTCTTAACTTTTGTTTTAAACTTTCCCCTTCCCATATAAAACGTGTATCTTTAATTTATTGAATCACATACTTTGACTAATCGCATGAAATAAATTATTATGTATTCCCATAGCACGCGTCGGAGATTTGCGTACAACGTTCGTACACCGTCAGTCTGGTCAAACAAAAATAGATTAAATGGCAGACAAGAATAGACACTGGTAACGTATTTGTTGGGTTATTTGTAAGTATAACGTGCCATGGATGAATAATTATCCGCTAGTCGTAGTGTTAGGCGTATTGCAGACCTGTCTTCACGACATTTGCATTGGAGTGTCTCCAATAGATTTACATAGATTGCATAGTAGATCGTAGTACATATTCACTCATTTTATTTCTGGGCTTATTTTACGTATCATGTGTATTTACGAATTGTTAAGATATTGAAACTGTTAAAAATAAATAGATCAATGGCGCTACAACCTTTTTAGGTCTGGGCCTCAGATTTCTGCATCTGTTTCATGATCATTTGATAATCGAATAGGCAAGTAGGTGATCAGCCTTCTGTGCCTGACGCACGCCGTCGACTTTTTGCGTCTAAGGCAAGCCGGTTTCCTCACGGTGTTTTCCTTCACCTTTCGAGCTAATGTTAAATGCGCACATAGAAAGAAAATCCATTGATGCACAGTCGGGGATCGAACCTACAACCTCAGTGATGAGAGTTGCACGCTGAAGCCACTAGGCCAACACTGTTCGAAACTGTTACTTTAGTTAATTCCTTATATCTTAAAATATGAAAGATGTATAAGAAAATGGTTGTGACTTTATTGTTCAGAAAAATAACTTGCCTGTCCTATGACTGGTTTTTTACAGTCACGACCCAACTTACTCGCTTGTTCATAGGGTCACTTAGAAACGAGGCATAGCCCGAATTATGACTGCCGTATAAAAAAGAGTCTTCCGCTTTCCATGAGTAGCCCATGGTGGTAACGTTCAAATTATCGGCTTTTAGATTAGCATTTTTTCCTGCTCCGTATATCGTATCGGTTCGGAAATTGCTGGTTGTCAATGGCCCAGGTAGTAGAATCGATTCATAGATCATATAATATAATCTTTAAACAGAATAACAAAACTAATTATCAGTGCAACGGAGACCTTGCTTTACGCCGCTGTTACTCTGTGGCCCATAAATATATATTTTGTATTTCCGGGATTAAGCCGCCTGCATGCAGAATGCACCAAATGAACTCGATTCATATAAATATGTACTTCCGGAAGATCACGTTTCTTTGCTATGGAAAGTAATTTTATAACTTGTTATCACTTGAGTAAATTGTAATAAATATTATGTACATGACGAGTGACATTTGGACATAATTATATTATTGCTTATCAGGATAAAAGATAAGAGGAACGTGTTGATTGAATATATCAAGTTAAGCTTGGTAAGAATTTATTCAAAGTATATTACGAAAATATTGCACTTCATTAGATAATATGATAGTGCAGTCTTGGCTTCAGTGTCCGAACACTGGCTTCTACACTGAAGCCAGTGTTCTGCTCGCTCATACCATGAAGATACCGGGCATTCCTTAGAACTAGAATGGTGTGTATCAGGCATAGAAGCTGAACACCCTATTAGAAAATCAAATGATTACGATATACAGAAATCTGAGGCCCAGACCTTGAAGTTCGACGGAGGCGGCTCTGAGAAATTACTTTTACCCTAGAAACCGGTAGAAATCAGTAGGTGAATATGGAGCAAATTCTATCAATTTGAAGCAAGGTTCTTGATTGGCAGCCATCGCAACTATGGATTTAAGCGAGTTTTCTCGGTAAAACAAAACAACTTTAGCGAGTTTTCGGGGCCGTTGCTTGCGTATTCTGGAATATATTCCATTTGAATCTATTCGAAGTATATGGTCTATCAATTTCCACGTGCGTCGATTAGCAAATTAGGGTTGTTTATAATAATAGATAATATTGAATTCAGTAATCCACTACCGATGCATAGTTAAACGTTTGATGTGTATCTGCGTATAAGATTTATCGAGAGCTGTAACTTGTAATTCTTTTTTTGATTCATTTAGAAAAAACACAACATAACGTGATGCGTAACTAATTGGTTTGATATTACAGTAGGTATAACCTATAAATAGCTTGTGTATATAAGTTTTGTTTTCAAATATCGAATATTTTTTTACTCATAATATACCGATTGAGAGCACTAAATGTGTCTATAGAACTAATCATTAATATGAAGAAGCAATAATTGTAGCGTGGGTTGGCAGACGTCTGAGGAGGAGGTGCGAGAGGGGAAGGGACAGAGTCAACAAACTGCACTTGCATCTACCATAACGTGATTTTTTTTATTAAAAGGATCAAAAGTTTTTGCTTCCTTCTAGTTTCTTATCAATGATTTAATCATACGGATAACATTACATTTATCAAGCCATAGATATGCCAGTAGAGCCAGCACTTATAACCTTAATTCAAATAATTGTTGAATGTTCTTGGCAGTAGCGGTCTTTAGCGGATATAAATTTTGGTGCAAATATTAACTAATTTCTAAAATATGTTAGGCCGAATAAATTTTATATCTAAATAATAAAATGCGCTTTTAAAGTAATTCGTTAACGCATTACATTGCTGTATACTTGTTACGACTTGGTCCAACTTTTGTCATTCATGGTGTTGCTCCAATTTACATGTGTCGTTTTGCTCTAGTGGGCTCAGACCACGCATTAAATAAAGGGATCAAGTCAAGCGCAAAATTTTTGCACTATTTACACTTTTCACTATTCAAATAATAATATAGCCTTTTATTTAAATACTTTTACATTTCTATATGCCTTCTTTGGCTCAGGCCATCTCCAAATTGGGGCCGTTCATAAACACTATAAAGGGGGGTAGGGATCTTTGTGTTACTTATTTGGTGATTACTTCAACAGTAATTATTTCATTTTTTACACATATTTCTCACATATTGTCTATGCGTGAAAACAAAATGCAATTTCGAGGATACCTGCATAAAATTAATACGTTTATGTACTATTATGTTTGAGAGCTAAGGAAACTTTTGCTGTCAAGAGGAATACATGCCATTTAACCCCATTCCAGCGCTGTGCCACTCACTGCCACGTTGCCTTGTTTTGGTCTACCCACCATCTTAATTATCATCCTCTATTTCGTTTATTGTATCTTGGGCACCTGTTTATTACTTTCTTGCTTTGTTTATGTGCCCAACTAAATATAAAGTGTTTTAGTTCACACTAGGAATGCTAAATCAATACATACATTGATGAAAGTTTGTTTATTACAAAACACGCTGAAATATATAATATGTACACTTAGTCTTATCAGAGATTTCATGATATAAAAGCGACAAACAGATAAACTGTTCCTTATCAAAATCAATTAATAATAATGATTTAAGAATTAATTTTGGCGGTGTCATTGAAATAATTAAATATGTCAACATGTGTGGTATAAAAATGTACAGTTAAGCAATGACCGCGACTATACTTGTTAACCAAAATATAATTTTAATTAGTTTGTTGTTGTTGCTTTCAAGTTTGCAATGGAAATTATTTTAATTGTTAATATTTGCTGCGTTTCATAATATGTGGTATATGATACATGAACTAACTTAAGAGAAAAAAGAATATTCCGTCACACGACATTTCTTTTGGGTTTCAGACATTTCCTTACGATGTTTTTTCTAATCATACACGTCGGGATATATTTTATTTACAAACGCTGGTACACTGATACATAAAGAAAAACAAAAAACATGATTTAAGGTGACAAACAATATAGGCAAACACGAAGAGAACAAGAACATTGATTCATAAACAATAAAAACTAAACTAAAATTGATTTCAAAGTGTAAGGGAACTAACCTCAACTCAACTCACCCGTGAGTTTTGGCCAAAACTGAGATAAATGGGGTATTTAGAAGTAAAATAAATAAAACAGTGGCGCTACAACCTTTTTTAGTCCTGGGCCTCAGGTTTCTGTACCCGATTCGCGATCATTTGTTAATCTAATAGCCTGCTTGACATTCGCCGTCAACTTTTTGGGTCTCAAGTGATTCGTCTCGATGGTTTTCTCGACCGTTTGAGTGATTTTAAGTGCGCATATAGAAAGAAAGTCCATTGGTGCAAAGCCGGGCATCAAAGCTACGACCTTAGTGATGAGAGTCGCGTTGTAGGCTAATGCTCATGGGGTATCTAGAGGGTTCACAAAGTTTAAATTTAGTTATAAGGTTGAGGCTAACAACCTTATTCAGAAATGTCTTAAACGTGATATATCAATTATAAAATTGTGACACAGCAGCATTAATTAAAGGTGCTTTACCACTAGAATAACACTGTATTGTGTTTTACAACAGATTTTGTAAACATTTACGTAAGATCAAAAAAGCAAGTTTCTCGTGTGCGTTACAAATCGATCGTTAGCCCTTGCGAAGAGTTCAACGCGTTCAGACTGTGCAGCCTCCAAGGTTGAATGATTTATCATTTTAGATCAATATTATAATAGTGGTATTATGAGCGGAGTAAAATATAAATGTAATTTACAAAATTGTCATAACTGTTTTAGCAAATGACAACATGGACAAAATTCATTTATATATCGTTCGCATTTAACAATCAGGATTGCCTTCAAGATACCCACCCCAGGCATCCCATCATTCTCTTTGTCCCTCGTTTCCGAAGAACGCGTTTTGGCCAAGCTCCCGACTCAGCATTCTGATATACGCGCTAGGTCTTGATATCAATACTTGCTCTCCTCACACTTAGAAATCGATGATCGTTTTGTACTTATGAAATTTAATTGTTTCATCCATCAGTCTTCCAAGCGATGACAAGCTTTTATAAATAAAAAAAGTTATGCAAATTACACGCAATATGTATTAATAAATGCTACATGTTTGTATGTAAATAACGAAAATTTCAGTACGTAAAATATAAGTGAGTGTTTTGTGTACCAACAAATTTTCTGAAAGCCAAATTGGTTATTAAAATAGTCAAATATTCAGACTTAGCGGTAGGTCGCGCGATCAAGTCTATATATAGGATATTATTGGATACACCCAAACACTCAGCAAAATCCTATTCATTAGTATTACTAGCATTAGGGAAACTCTAGATGCTGGAAAAATACCGGCTTGTTCTTTCATATCTCATAAAACAATCTTTTATTATCACAGAATTACAGTTATCTTTCAATCCAAATGCGTTGCCTTCCTCTAAGCCAAAGACGTCTAGTATTGCTTGTTAACTGTTCTCGTGGTAGTCTGCATCCCTCGAACTCTGGATATTCTTTTGTGTCAGTCGCCCTAAGCTTCCGCGCGATGCCCTTTTTCTTTTCTTTCTCTTACTTTATAAATGCCTGAAGATATAAAACAAAGTTAAGAAATATTGCAGTGCACATTAGTTTTAAATAGAATTTTTTAGTAGTATTGATATCTATACTAATATTAGAAAGATGAAAAATTAATTTGTATGTTTGTATAATCAAAACCTGCTGGACCGATATGAAAAAATGTATAATTTTTCGACAACACTATTTCTTAGTAACAGGCTGTGTTTATGTCTAAATTAAAAAAAAAACATCCGGGTGATACCAGCCGATAGAATGAGATAATATTTTTAACAGTAAACTTCCTAATCTAAAAGTTTTTACTGCGATTGGAGTGCTCAAAAAGTCTTTCAAATTATAAATTGCTTCCAAGTGCAGTAAAAATTTCAAAGGCTCAAAACGATTTATCTCAAATGTGTATTTGTCCTGAAGTACCGCCTTAAAGATTATCTCAGATACCGTTTGTTGAACAATAGATGTAGATTACATTGAAGGCCTGCTACTGTAGGTATTGCGAAACAAAACCTTTTTGAGAACAACAAAAGACTATTTCACTACAGTGAATTCGTGACTACTAAATTAGCATTTTGGTACGGGAACGTGTGACTATAATAATAAAGTATTTTTATATTTCTATAACCTTATTTGCATTCCAAATTATGTTAGTAATTACTTTATGCTAAATGTATAATAATATAATAAACAAAAATAAAGTCAGTTTTATTTGCAATCGTGACAATAAAAATAATAATATACAGCTTAGATTGTTAGTAATACATTTTATACATTTTTTTATTGATATATCTTATATCTTAGCTACCTTCAGTACCGTCGATCGGAATCACGGGTCACGGAATCTTTATTTCTCCATTCGCTTCCTGCTACCGCTTCTATGTCTTCTATCCACCTTTTTTAAAGCTAAATGTTAGTAGAGAAGAAATGCATGGAGAAAGCTAAGAACATAAATGGAAAGTCCAGGAAGAGACAGAGGAACACAAAGAAACGAAAATAACAATGACTAGACTAAAATAATAACGAAACCAACACCCATTTGATATATATAAGTACGAAATAGAAGCGACCTAATAATTATTATTTTAAAATGTTCGTAGTAATATGTTAATCGTCTGTTGATGGGGAAGGCCTGCTGCAACCCCTTCCAGATGTCTATCTGTGCCAATAGTCTGCCAGTCTTCCTGCCCACCATAAACCGATCTTCTTTTTTGCCTGCCCACTCTTCTTTTAACGGGTGGTCCCTTTCATTGTGTTGTATTTAATATTGTCTAGGTATCGTGTTACATAAGCAACTATTGCTATTTTAGTTTCAAATTCCTATGTTTGCGTATGTAATTTACAAGATGAATGCTTAGAGGCGACGGGAGCTTTGGTTTTATATTATGTAGAGATATATGTAGTATTGGCAGGAACTATTGTGGAAGGTTTCATGCCCGGCTGTGCACTATACCCACACATAAACTTTATATTCTGTCTATTTCTTTCAAACGGATCAATCTAAAACCATTTGTAGCGCCACTGGGATTATTTGAAGCAAGTTTATCACTCCTTAGAAACCGCTCTTCCTTCGTTCTCGTTTTAATCTCTGTAAAAGCTTTTTCTGTAAGCCTTTGCCCCTTAGAAGTCACATAGATACTGTTACATAGATGATAAATAAATGTATATTATTAAACCTGAAATAAAACGATATTATTACTGAGAGATAAGAACCTCTTTCTACTCTATTGATAAAAAATAAATACTAAGGCTAAATTGCATACCTTAATTAACAAAAATTACAAGCAGATAACAATGTACTTCTACAATTACTAAAATTAAGAACTAAAAACTTACGAATCATGAATCACAATAAATGCTAGGTTCCACATGTTACATGTGTATTTTTTTGTTAAATTTACAGGAATATGCTGTCTTAAGGATCACGATTGAACTGACTGGATATGGTTAATGGTTGAAGGCAGCGGCGCGAGTGACTTGTACGGTGAACAGAAATTACTAGTACCAACGAAAGTTAGAAATTTCTAGCAACTTTGGTAGCGCTGGCGTGAAAACCCGATAAGCCAGCAGATCAAGCGACGCAAGTGTAAATGGCTAGGCCATACACTCCGCAGATATTCCAACTATGCCCAAGCAGACGCATATTTGGAACACACAAGGAAAGCGGAAGCATGGCCGTACCAAGTAAACGTTGCGTAGAGTTGCAAATGAGGCAAGGAGACTCGGAAAGACTTGGAGCGAGGTGAAATAAGAGACTCCAGACCAAACGCGATGGAGACTCATCTAGGGGTTATAGGACATAAGTCAACGAAAGTGCTATTCACAATCCAGTCAAATTGGTATTTAAACTTTGTAAATAAGTTTCATATTAAAGGATAATTCCAAATAATACAGTCGTGTTTTGTTGAATCCCGTTCACGCTTTATAACAACTCTTCTATAATTATATTTTACGTTTAGCATCATTAGCAGAAACAAATATTACCTTCTTATACTAAAAAATGGCATAAGCAACGACATGTGATAGTAGAACAGCTTAATATTGTATATCCAAAAATAATGTTAGGAAAAATCTCACAGAGGAAATTTCACACTGGACGAACTATTTTGCATCGGGGCTCGTGTATAGGCAAACCTTCCATCTTTTTTTTTTTTTTTTTTTATAAAATAGGGGGCAAACGGGCAGGAGGCTCACCTGATGTTAAGTGATACCGCCGCCCATGGACACTCTCAATGCCAGATGGCTCGCGAGTGCGTTGCCGGCCTTTTAAGAATTTGAATCTTATCCCACTAAAGCGAACGCGTTCGGACTTTAACCTATAAAACGTATATTTTGATTTGAAAACTGCGTCGTCCATGTCCAACAACACAAGTAGAGGTATTATATCCGCTTTAACTTTCTCAGCCAAGTTGCATCACTTGAGGCGCCGCGCCATCCATGATTCGGTGGCAACGTTCTATACGTAGGAATTCATTTAGCTCGATAAGTGTCCGGTTTCAGTCTGGCACGACGAGCGTTCGTTGCATGTTGCAGGGTGACCGTGATTTATGGTTTTGATGAGCTGGTATATAAACGACGGTATTTTTATGTTTTGTTTGTATGGTTATGTTTTTATATCAAACCTTCGAGAACTTTTAAACAAATAACCACTTTTTCAAATAATTTACAACTCGGATTAAAATATAACCGTAAAGACGTCATTAGTAATTCTAACGGCAAATGTTGTTACTAATTACTAACTACGTTGCTAATTTATGCTCTACATAGTTTTGAATTAATGTAGTCTGTATAAGTACGGATAGATTTTTTTTATCTTTATCTTAAACAGTCTTTCGTGATTCTAAGTCTAAAACTATTCTAAAATAAATCGTAACATGGTAACCCTACTTGTATTTATTCATGTATCGGGCAGGTTCTACGGTGCGGGGCGAGGGCAGTGCTTACTACGTGATTAATCCCCTCCCCCCGCGCCGCCCGCGTGGGTTTCGAGGCACGCCGTACTCACCGGGTTTCCTCGTCCCCGCGCCGCTCACGGCCACTAACTACGCACGGTCCTCGTAGTTGAGCGAAACTTGAAGCGCTTGAATCGCTGCCTATGACAAGTTCCGCTGCAATAAAAGTTTTATTCGGTATTATACGAATTACGATTCTTGGTATGAGTAACAATTGGGCAAATGGTTTAGAAATTATTCCATTTCATATAGACGTATGTCTTCTGTGAATTCTTGAAAAATTGACAGTTCTTGTAATCTAGATTATATATTTATTATAATCTATATACATAAAAAAGCAAAACACTATAAAAGTACAAAAATGTTTAGTTAAAAAGAGATTGTACCGTTTTATTTACTTTTATTTTAAGAACTTATATCAACAAAGGTGACTCGTGATTTACATAGGTTCGAAAATAAAATAAATAAACTACAATCATAAGCTTTTAAATTAATTCGCTAAGTGCATTATTATATCATAAAACATGTCTGGCACAAAAAGCACTTAATGCTTTTTATTTCGTTTTCAGCGCAATTCTATTGAGGGAGTCGCTGTTAGCGTAGTTCTGCCACCAGTCGCGCTGCGACCAGCACCGACGTTGCACTACGTCCGCGTTTCGTTAAATTGTTAATATCATTCATGCTAATCTCTACCCGTTGATTTTCCTGCTGTGTGACCGCAGTACCGCGATATCGCGAGTGTCGAATGCTAGTGGACGTTCGTGTATTTTTCCATTGGAATTCAACGCCCACGAAACCAGTTCTGTGTATCACGGCGCCTTTGGATGAGATTTGAGCCGTGACCCGCGGCCTGCGATGCTGCGCCCGTGACCGTCTTACGGACAGTACCACGAAACGTAAGGACTTTTATATCGTAAGGATTATAACAGCTGGCGTTATGCGCTTTCCCATTTGCATGGTGATACGAGTGATATTTTCGTCTGTCGTTTGTGTGCGTTGTGGGCGTGTGTGCGTGTCCGTATTCTACGCCGAGACGTCTGCTCCCTGAGCCTCGTTTCATAAACCCGTAATTGAAGATTTACATTCACCGAATTAGTATAGCGAAATACTAAAATACGATTGCGACAAACTTTGAATTCGCAAGCTTTCATTTGGTGCTCAAATTTACTACTATAGAGTATTTAATAAAGTTAATTCATTAGCTGTGAGCTGTTAATGAATTGTATTATTAAATCAGGCCTTGATCTATTTTATATAGCTTGTTTCTGAGCCGGCTCGCTGCAGCTCAACGCTCTACATTTTGACACTACGTGTCTCGAACACGGCTTTTCGGTTTTTACAAAATGAATTGAAACGTAAAGTTTTTCGTCATATTGCGATTACACTGCAAAATCGACTGCAAACTCCTACATATAATACTAAACTATGCATGCTTCTATTATCATAATTGACGTCATAATATTTACAATTTTTAATCAGAAAGATTATTTTCGACCGCGCCAATCGATTTGTTTACTTCTCACTCTTTCTTCAACCTTCGGAATGTCCTTTTGGAAATCAACAAAGGAAACCTTTATTCTGCTTGACCTTCCATTGACAAAAACAATTGAATTATTTGCATTCATATGGGCTTGCGAATTGTATTCTAAATTAGTATTCACAACTGAAATACGTCAAATGATTCAGGTACTGGCTGATATTCAACTTGTAACCACATTCTTATTATCTTTTAAGTTTGTACTGACGTAAAAGTTTAGTTATGTCTTATCTATGAAGAAATTTGAGAAAGGTTTTATTATAACCATTACTTAGACTTTTCAAATACTTGAATACATTTATACTATCGCCGAGTATCGTTACGAACTCAACCTGAGGATTTCTCATATTCCCAGTGAAATACTTTTTTTTCAATTACAGAAAACTACATACCCATAAATTATGAAACATAAGTACACAAATAAATAAAAAGATAAAAAAAGAAACTACACAGTATCTATTCGTGCCATTTTTTACCATAAAGCAAAAATACATTTATTTTATTGGAAGGCTCACGCATCTGTTTACCAGGAACGTGTGATTATAGTGATTTTAAAATTAGAACAACAAGGAAAAGTACGGAACACTGTCTGATAAACTTTGAACTTCTTTACACGAGATCCACAATTTACTAAGTTTACAAAGATGTACATGTTTGTGCATGTCTAATATGTTATCTTAATAAATAGGACAATGAACGCAAAAATAATTCACATCCTTTACTTCGAAATTCATCTTGGCAATTAATTTTCAGAATAAAATTAACTGTACGCTGTTTTTGCGAATATAAATTTGTGATTATAACTGCATTTTTGAGATGCTAGGGAATTTTAAAGTTCATTAACATTATCTTATCTTTTGTTATATTTGTCTATTGCTAGAATCGTAATAATATTATTCTATTAAATATTTAATTTTTTTCACTTTACCACAGCGATATATTCAGAGGCGATTAAAGTATTTTTTAATTTTTAATTTGAAATTTATGAATTAAATTATAGACTAAAAACCATATATGATAAATAAAGTTTCTAGAAACATCATTTTGATCCATTAATAAACCAAATGTGATCTATATAGGTCCCCAAATTAGGCAGCCTAGCGTGACGTAAACCTTATGTAACCAGTCTGCCTCACGACCTTCAGAGTATTGCAGAAAAATTATATAATTAAATGTTTATTTAACCTTGACATATAACACATATGGGAGTTACTACTATGAAACCTATTACTATTAGATAACCAATACAATAATTCGATTAGTATATTTTAATACAAAAACAAAAAACAATCGTTTCGTTGATCCCAAACCAAAAAGCAAAATCCCACTTTCAGTTGTCATCTATAAATTTAAGGGTTAATCAGACAAGTACTTAGGTTGTTTTTAAGTTTTATAACTATCCTAATGAATCTTTTTGTAAGCGGTATCACTTAACGTCCTGCCTGTTCTAGATAAATATAGTACATGGGAAGGTGTTTTGGTATATTTCTATCCAAAGCGGGCTGAGTCAACAGACCAGCAAGTAAGTAGATGATCAGCCTCGACGTCGCACGTCGTCGACTTTTTGGGTCTAAGGTATGCCGGTTTCCTCACGATGTTTTCCTTCAGCGTTCGAGCTTATGTTACATAGAAAGAAAATCCATTGGTGCACAGCCGGGGATCGAACCTACGACCTCAGGGATGAGACTCGCACGCTGAAGCCACTAGGCCAAAACTCTTCACCAGAATGATTACGTAATGTAATTAAAGCTAAATTATACATCAAATTTAATACGATATATACTAATATATTTATTGCATTTGGTATGACAAATATATAAAATAAGTTATTTCAATTTAAAAAAAAAATATTATTTGGTTGCAATGTCTTAAATAGTTAACACTGGCGTCTCGACATCTCTACGGTCAGATCATTCAAAATAGATAGTGATTTATATGTAAGGTTTCTACATAGAGAGACAGAAACCTTTTTGTGATATATAGGATTTTGAAATACGGAAAACGTGTTCACCCAAAGTGTCTTTAACTACGCCCGAGCGTATTTACATACGTCCATTCGATAGTCAAATACAAAAAGGACTTAAACATAGCAACAGTAGCGCTTCTTGCTTACTAACATTGATTTATTGCTACATTTCTATATACAACTTATTAGCGGGGTCAGATTGTAATAATTAATTGACAGATGTGTGATAAGCGTCGGTTTCAAAACAAAGAGTTATATTTACGGTTTGCAATCGCTAACAAAATTGTGCAACGATTTTATGATGGCACTAAGTGTGTACCATTAGATAGAAATATCTAACCCTGAAAGAGTAATTCCAAAAAATATATATTTTAAGAAATGCATTCCATATGATATACACTCGACCGTATTAATACTAATGAACCGAAAGGGTGTTAACTCTGAGACATTGCCGCAACTTAATAGGTATGGGATCACCTACTCACCTTAAAGTGGTGAAACCATCACCGACCCAAGAGTCTGTTCAATTATCGACCCATATTACGCCTCACACCTCGTTCCTTTCGCGCGAATGAATCTGTCATTTTAGGTGGGAACAGTGCCACATATTAAAACATAGACAACTATAACGAATATTTTATTAAATGATGAATGGAAAAAGCCCATAGATTGTATGGACTGTTTATAAAATTATTTTTGTATATTAAGGTATGAAATATATATACAAATTAAAAGGGCAACTTTTTAATTTTATGATTATTTAGAAACAACGTTTTACATTATTTGCTTTGACACATTATTAGATTTTTTTTAAGTAAATATAAATCTGGATCTCTATGCGTATTCTAAGAAGTGAACTATGGAGAGTGTTCTGAAGAGTTGTTTTGGTTGAACCCTCCTGCATAGTTTTATTACCTGTTTAAAAAAAGAGCAATCTCTCTCTCAAAGGCAGGCAACACACCCACTATTATGGGCTGGCGCGACTGCCCTTTTTGAGCGTCCCGTAGGCTCAGTTCCCCCATGCTATAAGAAATCCAGTCCTAACCGAGTTCCAATTCGAATTGTTTTATTAACGAAAAACCAATCGAAGTAGTAATTAACGGGTTTTTTTCAAATTTAAATCGAGAACGTATAGTTGAGACTACATGTGCTTTCCAGTAAGCAAAAGGCCAGCTTGTTTCTTGTGTATTTATTTTATTAATTCATACATTATAAAGAATGATTCCCCAGTTAAATGTGGCGTATATTACGGTAATTGATGAACTCTGCATTGAAAATATGTTCTCACGGCCAAAAGAACGGTTTTATATTGCCATAATGTGTCAACAATGAAAGTACTGTTTCGAATTTCTTGTATATTGAAATCCACAATCGTAACGTGTACGTTATCGCCAACGAAATTGATGTTCACATTTTAAATATATAATTATTTTCTATTGATTATATTCTTAATTACCTCATTTACAAATGGAAATTAGTATTTTTCATGAATATTAAATGGAAAAGATATCGTAATAATAATTCAGGTGTGTTGTTTTTGTTTGGTGATTTTAGAACATTTTTACACGAGACAATGTTTCGCTAAAATCTTGACATAACCCTTTCACTTCATTTTTTATTTTTTTATAAAATAGGGGGCAAACGGGCAGGAGGCTCACCTGATGTTAAGTGATACCGCCGCCCATGGACACTCTCAATGCCAGAGGGCTCGCGAGTGCGTTGCCGGCCTTTTAAGAATTTGTACGCTCTTTTCTTGAAGGACCCTAAGTCGAATTGGTTATTATAATTATAATAATTATATTATATTTATTTGCTTTCATTATAATTATGCTCGGTAAAAGGTGCTCTTGATCCGCCCTTTCTTACTTTATTAATGTTGCCATGGCTATTATTAAACCTGCCGTATATAGGATGTCGATTAGTGGTAGAATTTCTAGTACCTGCGGGCCTTAGCTCGATTAATATCTATTTATCAAGTACAGTAAAACCCGATTTAGACAATTTACCAATTCTTATTGACGTAATATAGTGATTTAGCGGATTGTACTTTAGACAGTGTTGCCAATTTAAAATTCCTTATTCCTATCTAGTAAATTTCATCATATTATGTTTTTATAAAAGAATCAAATGTAAAATAAGGCTTACGATGTATTTGGAGTTGGCCAGTGCATTTAGCGGCTCGCATCCCTGAGGCCGTAGGTTCAACCCCTATCTATGCACTAATGCAATTTCTGTCTGCACTCAGCATTTAACATTCCTTCGAAGAGGAAACCGTCCAGACCCAAACTTCGACAGCGTGTGTCAGGCACAGGAGGCTGATCACCTACTTATTAAATTGACAAAGCAGTGCCACCGGTTTTATGTTTACATTTGACTGTTTCGTATAGCACAGTTTACTAATGTATATAAACTGTGTATCATGTTAACCGTACATTTTTATAATCTGTTGTAATTTTAAATTTTTGTTCGTCATGTAAATAGGATCTATAGCATACGTTCCTTATCAGGCGTTTCTATGAAACAAACAATAGTATCACAAAATGATTTGTATTTAAATAATTCATTGTTATGCAAACAATGAATCTGTTAGGTTTTGTTTACTAATATGGCCCTTTAACTGTTACCCTGTGCTGTTTAGTGACAAATAAACAATGTGCAAACAATGTTCTGCACTGTTTAATTGTTTTACATATAACACTCTAATAGTATACCGATTTTTTTTTTAAATATGGCAATTCTATTTTATTATTGTAAACTGTTTCACATGAACACCTACACCATACACCATGAATTGCTAAGAAGATAATTATCTCTAGTTTTTCGTGCCGAAGTTTCGTTGATTTTCATTGAAAACCATAGACAAATGTGAATGTGAATAAAAGTATGTATTTCAATTTCTAACAACACTATTCGGTAAATATAAATAGTATTTATAATAATAATAATAATAAAATATGTTTATTCATTTTAAGTTCAATGATTAGTTACAACCGGTTACATTCACTAGTCTAATCAATGAGTCGGTGCTGCGCTGGCACAGATTACATCATAACTTTCGCTGCACTGCCGTGTATTTGCGAAATAGCCTTATGCAATAATTTTATATGCAAATTCATCACACAATGCATCTTGGCCCCTATTGTCCGAAAATGATACATTTTAAGTCATTATTGCTATCTTGACAGTTTTGGAATGCAATGACGATGTGAAAAAGCTGTGGTTGTCATTGTCATCATTCATTGGTAATTTTATTTTGAATTTAGAATTTTAAAGATTTTGGTTAAACAAGTTCCGTATTCGACTATATTTACATTGGGCAGAGGCTGGGAAAAGTTTAAATTGTATAAAGTAAGTCAAAACTTCAACTGGCCTTGAATATAATATAATAATATTCAATATTAATCAATAAAAACCAATTTTGACATAGTCATTATTTAAAAAAAGGTAATTTCGGTTTTCTAGGGGCGACCGCCTCTGGTGACGCCCTAGAGTAGTTTCAGCAATCTTCTTAGCCGTATATTGTATAAGTCACATTTCGTTTCCAAACATACAAAAATATTTTTTACCATCGGTACCTTGTTTATATATTTTTGTACATTTTCATTAGTAGGTTCTTTATCACTAATAAATACTTATCAAATATTCACGATGGAACCTAAAGATAAAGACTACGTAATACTTTTATCACTCAACTATACACCATTCATAGTGTTTTCTTTATTTAACAGATATCTCACAGATAAACACACGTAGGTAACAAGTGTATTGATTGTAATATTGTTAGCCTTCACCCCACAAACGGCTGATATAAAGTTATCAATCAATAGACTATTGTCGTCAACGTTTTTTATCATAATATATAAAAAATGTTTTGCATGAATACTCATAATCTTTTTATATGTCTAAAAATATACAATGTTGTAAACAAATTTATAAATAACCTGTTTTGTTTGGAATTAATTTCGCTCTACCTATTCAGATTCCATTTAAAATATTCAATTTTCCTTGATTCTACAGTCTTTACAAGCAAAAAACTCCCACAGATAAGTCGATATTCGTTCTTTTTTTAAATATTCTGTAGTATGTGGCAGTGGCTCTGTAGTCTGTGGCCTTGCGGGCTTGTTCACGTGTACTCGACGTCACTCACGCATAGCGTTCAAGTTCAATGCTGCCTATTAATTTCACCGTGGCTTACCACCGACGATATCGTGATAAAATTCAGGGTCGCTAAGACCCCACTATTGTATGCGGATAATGGTTTATCACGGCTTACAAAGTATACAAATAATGTTAACTTATAGAAGTAAGCGTTCGTTTATCGTAACGATTTCTTATCGAATAGTTTTACATAACAGTTATTGAAAACTATTAATTGAATACAATTTTGTTGTATAAGAATGATAGTGCAAGGTCACATCGATAAAACCAAGTTTGAAAAACAATCTATTAATATTGATTATTTATCCAAATTAAAACTCAAGAATTAATTAGTAGGATAAAGTATTATTTTTCGTAAAATAATAATTTAAAAAAATCCTTGAACAATAATCTTTATTTCTATTATAATTTCAGACAAGGAAAATGCTACGATCATTAAAAATTATGGATGGTAATTTTAATTGGAACCATAGAGCAAATGTCACTTTTTAAAATTCTCATCTGTTTTCCGCATATTATTTTTTATTATTATTCACCTATAGGCCAAGTATGGTCTGTAGGTCATGCTGCCTTATCTTATAAGATATAAAATCATGTAATGACTACATGTTTCAACTTAGCGCTTTTTAGACTTTTCCAAATTGCATTATCAAATTCTTGTTGCATAGATCGTAGGCATCTATAATAGATATTCTGTATTATATATCTAATGTATTTATATGTTAATAAGGTAAAATAATGGTCATTCCGGCATTCCAAGAAATATTCGTTATGATACCGGCACGCGATTGCTGTAATTCCCTGAAAATGTGTTAGTACAAAGACGAGATGTCTTCGACGCATTGTCTTGCTCCACATACACGCGTCATTCATTTCTCAGAGATTGTATTGAATTTTACACATGGCAACACATACGACATAGACTAATGTCTAGACTAGGAACAACAATCTTTGTTCGCGTGTGTCAAAAGGGACGCATGAATTCATAGATAAGTAATTTACCAAAACATTGTTACGGAAAAGTCCACCCATATATGTTACAAATAAATATGCATTTTTTTAAATGAAGTAATGTAATATCATTAAAATACCTACATATTTATTAAAGTCTCAGCAAAAAATATTGCATTCGAAATGGCCAGCTTTAGCTTTTATACATTATACAAAAATACGTACATCCCTTAATGTTCACCCCTATATGATCAACCCCTATTTTTATTTTAATATATATTTTTTCATTATAGTTCTTAATGAACTAAAAAAATATTTCCTAAAAATAATAAACATGGCAGAACAATGTTTACATGGCAACAAAACAATAAAACGAAAACGTTTGCCATGCAAGAAATTGGTCAGATTGTATCTCTCGAAATGTAATGTACTACTTTTGCAAAAACATATTATTCTATTAATGAATATTTGCGTTAAACATTATAACATTAATTTGATAACGTAATAATGTATTTTATCAATGTGATGATGTAGTGATAAAATAATATAAAAATTGACTATAACGATATGACTCATATTGTAATTGTAACTTCTATTCTACCTTTTAGGACAAATTTCTGCAATTATCTGTGGCAGAATATGCTAACTTTAAATTGTAACAGGTTTGTACCATATTCTTGCAAATTATTATAAAGGGCAAATCAGGACTACTCTGTAATAATCAGCTATTCTAACTGCTGTATATTGACTCTTACAAAATGTCGAATCTTCTAATTATACCCTACAAATTCCTTTAAAGTATTGATTCCGCTACAATGCATTTATACAACCAGACAAAGTTTAATAATAATCATTTGCAACGATTGTTTACGAAAACCAATATTGTTTTGTTTAAATTAAAATAAAAAAATTCGGTGATAATTGTGTTTTTACCAAATTTGTTTTCAACTGCTGTAGTAGATCGAGGTCGCGAGACGTTGCAAGATAAACAGGGCATAGTTTATCTCCATTTCTATATTAATTATGTATAACAAATTAAAATGTTTAAATTCAAATTGTTCAAGGATAGCGACTAAAATTGTCTAGATATAAGTGTTGTGCAATAGTGTAGAATTTGTTTTTATAAACTAATTAATTTATTAATTGGTACTTTTAAAAACATAATTATGTTTTGCTATTAGTATTCGTAAGGACGAAATCATACTCTTCTTTTTTATGTAACAGAAGTTGAACGACATTGAGGCTCACCTGATATTCAATGCCAGAAGGCTAGCAAGTGCGTAGCCGGCCTTTTAAGAATTGGTACGCTCTTATCTTCTCGTTTTGGTTCGGAAATACTTTAGTGGCAGCTGGTTTCACATAAAGAAAGTGATGAGGTTTAAATAAATTAATATACTCACGTTGCCTTCCCTTTACATTCTAGAGAATATCATGTTTGTTTGTAAAAAATTGCATCAATTCACTGTCAAAAGTGTTATTCATTCTATAAATACCAGGAATAAGCATAAAATAGTAGTCCCAAAATACAGATTAACATAATCGAATAAATCGTTTCTTGGGAATTGTGTCAGATTCTACAACAGGCTACCGAAGTGTGTAACTGATCTTACGACTAAAAAGTTCAAAAACGTCATCAAAGGAATCCTAATTAAAAAAGCGTATTATAAAATCCAAGACTATGTTGACGATAAAGATGCATGCATGTGCGGCTTCCCTGGCAACTTGCGCTGTGCAAGTGTGTGTATCTCATTTTACACTAATAGTAAAAACTCAATTTTCTTTTGCATTGTATAGAATCTCTGTATACCTTGCATTATATAAACTTCTCAACCGATTATTACTATTGTAACCGAGTCTTTGTAAGCTAAACCATTGTTGAAAAGAGTGTCCATGGAGTTTCTTGCCGGTTCTTCTCCATGAGACCCACTTTTTGGAACCGTGCAACTAGACGTTTCATAAGAGCCTGCAAAGGGCTATTTGAAATTAAAGCTTTTGATTTTGATGATTTTGATTTTGACATAGCGGTGGTGCGCGGCAAAAACTGTTATGGTATTTGTATTCTGCCTTGACGAAAATCTTCACATAAACGCCGGCAACGCACCCACTAAAATTCGAGTCCATAGCTGCGATGACTGCTCTTTTTGGGTGTCTTCTTTTTATACCATTTTTATTAAGCTGAGCATTATTATCAAGCTACTAAGAACATTTTTTTCATCTCTCGAACACAGAGCTATCTATTTAATTATAGACAATATTTTACATAACAAATATTTTAGTATGTAATAATATACGTTTCGGTAACTTGATATTTACAAACGGACAGTAACTGTTTACACAGAATTATCTTATCCGCGTGACATAAAGTTCGGTAACCAAGCGGGAAGTTTCTCGTTATAATTTAAAAAATGTATTTTTAAAAATCGAACTCAGTCACGTGTTTTTTATCTGTACTTTTCATAATAAACAATGTCTGATAAATGAATATTAAGTTGTTATGACTTTTATGTTTTGAAACAGGTAACTTTAGGGATGGCGTTGGCGTGTATTGATTTGTTTTAACATTTATTAAACATTGTCATACTTCTTATATAACATTAATGGACTTTACGTAAAACAAATTCTAGATATCGTTTTAAATAAGTGTTTGCCAGGCAGGTTAACTCCATATACCCGTTTGAAAAACCCATAATTACGTAAAGAATATAAGCATTATAAACTACAATTCAAAGTTATCTGAAGAATGTTTTTCCCACCTTAAGTTAACATCAGACTGATTAATGTCTAATTATTTTACAGAATCATCATATCGTGTGTTCAAATACTGAGCAGATATTATTTTTTAGAACAACATTGGGATATATATTTACTTCATTGGATTTCCAGGCGGTTGAGTCAAATATAGACATATATTAACATACAATAGTGGTAATAGTAGATGGTTTAGACACGCGGTTACTTAGATCGGCGATTAATATTCTGGATAGACGGTTAGCCCGTGTAACACTCACGCATAGAATCTATAACGAGAAACAATAACTGTTCACACGAGGCCAGCTCTGTTTGCAAATACAAAATAGGGCGTAGTGCTTGGTATGATCCGCTATAAATAAAACTATATAAACCTACAAAATCAAATAATATAACCAGACGATACCAATACACAATAAGAAAAACTGCCACATACTACGTTACTATTAGGCAGAATTAATATTTCATTATTTTGACAATATGGTTTCTAATGAAAATAAATAATTTAAATGCATGCTCCGGTAAGTGAATATCAAGAAATAGTTGAGAAAGAATGATATATAAATAATGTAAATAAATTCTTCTTAGTGATTGATATTTTGTCAAAAGTAGTAAAAAGGGAATAGTTGGGCAAAAAATCCCGATTTAGAATAAAAACAATTAAAAATATAATAAAATTTAAGGGTACTGGAATTTAAGGAACTGAGCTAATTAGTAAGAATGTAACCTGCAATCTAAATAGGTGTTTTAAGTGGAATCTATAATATTATAGAAATAGAATTCATTATTCATTCAAAATTGATTATAAAATCTACGAACCCTATGCTACCTTCTAGTGATACCTGTATTCGTCGTGTTACTTAACACTGTTTGTTTGACATAAAAACTTATTGAAATAACCAAAACCAGCCGTACGTTACGTTATCCAATTACGTAATGCGAGAGTTCATCAACACCATGCAATTGTAATTTCAATTATTTTAATCAGGTATGAATAAAGGAAGACAATACTGGCGAGTGTTTAGAACACTTGGCACTGTCACTCGATAGGCGAGCGATTGATCGATCACTTGCTGTTTTATTTTGTCTGCATTTAAAATTGGCAAAACAACATTGTGTTTTCTAACGTAATAAAAGTGTAATATTTTTCCAATTTCAAAGCGGAAATGATGTTATATCGTTGTACAGATAAATTATTAAGTTATGTATGTAATGTGGACGTTTCCGTATATAGATGCTCATTTGTTCGGTTGTCCTGGCTCAGAAGCTCAGTAGTTTCCTTTACTGCTCCGAGGATTTCTATTCGTTGGGAAGCTACGGCCTCGCATTCCGGGACTACATGGGTGACTGATTCCTCAGCGCAAGGGACTGTTTGTCGCGCCAAGGACAAAGAGATGTTTATAAAGGAGATAGTGGCCCGTAATCATCCTTCCATTATTTTGAGATTAATTATGTTGAGTCATTGAAGCCGCTTTGTTAGTATCGAGTTAACTGCTGGCGATGTCGTTTTGCAAACATCTCTGAAGTGCTGTATATGTTTGTTTGTTTAGCACTTGCGAGAAAGGCAAGAGAAGGAGCGAGTACAGGCCAGCCGGCATCATTCCGGAATCTCTTCTTGCAAGCTCATTGGCGATTGCCGGGAGTTCCAAATTTGTATCAAATTTTGTCAATTAACTCATATATATATATATATATTATCCATTTATATCGGTATTCGTTAAATTGTCTTATTCATTTTTTTAAATTTAATTTGTAACTTCTTTTTATTATTACTTTGTAGGTTAAGAAAATTTTAAATAATGTATAACTGATTGTTAAGTATAGTTAAGTTATATCGTACTAGTTATAAAAGTGTATTATTGAATTAAAATGACGTCTTTCGCCTGTGGCTGCCAATTACCTGATTGTTTCATTGATTGAATATGTATTCTGTGGCGTTCAGCTTAAGTATTTTATTATGCCACTTCACTAGAAATACAGTGTCCATTTTGAATATATTTGTTCAATCTAATTAATTATATAACACATGTATCCTAGTTTATACCTATCTAAGCTACTAATAACATATATAACAAACATATAACTGACTACATGGAGTTATTATAGTATTTTAATCAATAAATTACATCCTACTCACACGTGGATTTCGTGTATTTGGCAATATTTTTGTAACCAACCAACTATTAATACTAAATCTCTTCAAGAATCAATGTATCTTCTGATGTAAGAAGAAACAATCTGGTTTTTTATATAATAAAATAGATTTTGAATTTAATGCGTTTAAACACACAGACACTAGGGATTTATTACATATTTTTGGTAGTTATTACAACTGCAAATAAATCTATATACCAGAAAATCAGCAGAGTAACAACACGTGCTATTTTAATCCAATTCAAATATTTGGAAGGCACGAATGTTTCAGGTTTTTAATTTCAATCGGTTGAGACCTAAATTCGTCTAATGCATACTAATGGAGTCTGCTAATTTTTAGACAATTAGGTCATGTATATAAATGCAGGTAAAAGGTGATTTTGAGCATTCGCCCTGATTTCATAGCAACATTCTAAAATACAATTTTAGACATTCTTTTTGTGGCACGGATGTGGGCGAGTTTCTAAATTTCCTTTCTTTGAAACCATTTCACTTAGGTGGTAAGCTAACTCCAAAAGCAAATAACAAAATACAGTATAACTTTATAAATAAGTTTTAGCCGCCATGGTTTCGTGGTTAACGTTTTTGGATGTTTTATCTTCTATTCTCGCTAACAGTACTAGGTCTATGGACAATTTTTCCAGTCTCTGAGATTTCCAAAATTGTGCTGTGATAGGCACAATAAAAAAACATAGTTATCACTATATGTATTTTATCACTAAAGTAATTCAAATGCAAATTCAAAATCATTTTTTCATTTACGTACACTTTTGAGCGTCAATAAAAAAATACAAATGAAATGCTTCTAATTTAACATTTACTGCCAGTCGCCAAGTTTTTTGTTTTACAAAATGTTTGTAAGGCAACCTTTACACATGACATCTTGAAGTAAATAATAGTTAATTATATAAATAAATAAAACATATTTTTGCGGCTCTCCAATCATTCATTATACTATTTAATAGTATCAATAGAACAGAAGCAAAAATTTCTACTCATATCGTAGGTATCCTTATAAAATTTAAAATTTTAATTAGTCTTTTATTTTATATAAGTCAACAAGAATTAACATTGCATATTTCATTCCTCGCGTCAAAAGAACGTTTACAGTCGTTCATTAACCACTTATTATTATTAAAGTAATTAATTACTTTACCATGTTGGTGATATGTACACGTACGTCATTATTAAAGTTTAGCAACTAAACTGCAGTGTAATGTGAACTCTAAAACGTTAAACATAAAAACTAATTTAGTCTAAAAGTATTAGCCAAATCACTGTCCTGCTTTTATCACAGTGCAAGCAGTATTTCAAACATATAAGTGAGTAGACTCTAGGGTTACCGGTAAGAATTAATGAGTCTATTAAAACTGCTTGCTTTAGAGGAGACTTAGGCTATAAGATCAAAAACCGTGACTCTCGTAGGTATGTCAAAATCCGGGATATTCTGACATATACCCATATGTATTGTCTGGTATTACGTTAGAATAAATCATTTTATAGCGTTCTTTAATATTGTTGCTATATATTGACATATAAACAAGATTAAAGTATGTATTACTATCATATATATTAAGTACAATGTTAAGTCTACAATTGCTCAATTCAAACATTTATTTACATTTGTCATAATATCTCTAATAGTAACGTAATAGCCAAAATCGAAGAACAAAATGTCTGGCCCAAAATTAAAAATGTATAATAATAATCATATTAAATAATATGAATAACGGCTTAAGTTTAGTGTTTGTAAGTGAATCGTCTAAATGCGTGGGCCAGCCGCCATTTTGCATCAACATAAAGAAATTGTATTTACACGTGTTAACTTAAAATTAGACCAATATCGATTAACTAAATTCGTTAAAGTATTAGCTAATAGTACTTCGGTCATTGAACTTTTATTAGTTAATGATAGCACATCTTGACGAAGGTCTATTCAGTATAGGTATGGGTTCCAGTGATGCTAACTTCCTAGGGTTATTAATATGTATGGAATTGGACGAATACCTTAGTCGCCTAGTTGATTTGAATGAAATGAAACATCATAAATTACCGCCTTTTCAAGACATAACAGACCGCATTGTTTCGTACATAAGTATTTTAAGATTTTTCCTTCGATGTTTTAACGTTGCTAAACGCCTTGCGCCTACGCATTGCATTTCGCGCCAGTTCGCGACACGGTCCACTCGGCATAATGACGAGTATGCTAATATGTCCGTGCGCCGTGTAGGCGGGGTTGTTTGCCTCCACTATTGCGTGTTCAACTCAATAAAACTGTTAACTCCAAATTACTTCCAACATTTGCGAATTCGCTACTATTGTGAAACTTGTGTTAATTAATGAACTTACATATATTGCATGACAATTGAGACGTTAACCGAGTTTTAAAATGGCCTGACAACGAAGCTACTTTGTAAAATTGCGTAATTATCGCGTGACTAGACGCCCGGCTCGGCGTTCATTCAACGCTAACACAGCTTACATTTACTTCCAACCTTTCCTCAACGTATTGTATTGTCTATGATTAGCAACTTGTGTGCAACTTAAACATTAACATAACCCACACTACGGTTATGTCTGAGCCTAACTCATCATGAAACATATGCACTTAATTTGATTTCATTTTAATGTAGCGAAGAATAGGGTCAGTATAAAGGCTTAGCGATCCTAACTGTCGACCGATGAGTCACCTCTAATTTCTTCATAATAATCGTATTACAAAATTGTATGAGTGGTGAAATATTAATAAGGTTAAGGTCGTAACGATAATCAATGACTTGAAGCGACTTTGATGCTTCCCGACCATGGAATAAGTATAAATATCCTATGTATGTGTTCGTAAATCCTTTTTGAGTTGGTAGTATTAACTTGGTATAAACCTACACGGCTGCATAAGGTTGGCTGGAGTTAGTTTTAAGAAAAACTTACTTCTTTGTAACAAATTAATTCAAAAAAGATTGCACCGTTCCGATTCAGCATTACCCTTGTGACATTTATTTCCAAAAATAAGTTAAAGACATTTTACAACAAGACGGGATTTTATCGACATAACGATTATATAAAGCTGCAAATAATGTCATTCGGTATTACAGATAGTGTCATATCATTTATAAACAGTGCTCGACACTGTCTACAAACCAATTTTCTTTACATGCCAATTACTAGTTGGCGGTTTTCCATCTACTACTGCATACCTACGAAGTAGCTATTTTCTATCCTTGTTCCATTTTTGAATTCGATAGTGGAATTCTCATTGACATTTAAATATATACCTATATTGACAGATCTCTTTAATAGTCAAAGCCCACTTGTATTGTTTATGTCTGTTCAACGATAATAAAATTTTGAAATAGTTTATTTTAGGGTTTATAACCGATTAACAGCTTGTTTATAATAGGGAAGCAGCCAGACACACCTGTTTCGTAATCGGTTATAACATTTACATTGGGATTTCAAGGAAATAGATTCTTTTATATGCATTGTTTCTTTTAAATCTGTATTAGTAAAATATAGTCATTCTTGCTTTCCTTCTATGACAATAATACTCTAAAAATGTTACAGTTTTCGATTGATAAACTATGATTATCTATTATGAAAATATATATTGTAAAGTAAATTAAAGAAAAAATATTTTATTATATTGATTTATCTTCTAGTCTTATGCTCCAATGTTCCTAATCCCAGTTTACAAATGTATTTGATAATATCAAGATATTATATGGAAGTAGAGTCCAATTTAAGTAAAAGCCATCGGAATCTGGTAAACAGATCGTAGGAAGTAAATCACTGGGGGGGAAGAAAGTGGTCTGGAAGGTGAGTGGAGGCGTTGAGTTCCCTCCTAAGCCCCAGAGAACCCCTGCTACGTACATAGTACAGCTGTGTGGATAAATTAGCTGCGATTTCAAAACAAGCCAAAGTCACCAATATAATGAACTTGAACAGTATATATAAATAAGTATACTCATAGTTAAGGTACTCTCGCCTTTAAACTAATTCTGGTATAGTAAAAAGCAATTTATATTAAATGTTATAGATTTCAATGAGGCAATGAAGTTAGTATCAACTGTGTATGATTTCATATTTGTGCCCGGGAATCTCAGTTGCTAGCAGTCTGCACTGGGTGGGACATGGTATGAGGTGTAGGTGGCAAGGGGTGGTTGGCAAGATGCGCCGTGAATGGTGACTGCAAGGTCACGGACAACGGAAGTAGGTTACGGGCGGCATCCTATCGACCGCGCAGGCTCTCTAGCAATGTTATTATTTACTGGTTCACCGTCGCAAATCGCTGACAACGCATAGTATTTTATGGATACAACTTTCGCAATGTGTTCAATGTATTTAAGCGTTATTTGTATTAGTATGTCTCAATATATGAAACTGGATTTATTATCTTAGTTCCTTATCTCGAAGTTTTGAGTGTTTAATAGTCGTCAGCACAATATCTATGCAAAAAGATTTATTTAAATATATACTTTTAGAAATGAAGTAAAATTAAAGTTTTGATTTAATTTAAAGTATTATACAACCATTATTAATTTCTGTCAGTAATCGAATTCGTACGGCAGTACTTAGATAAATTTTAGGACACACATTGTTCTAAGTTCTGAGTTGGTAAACTCTCGAATTACGATACATATTTACTAGTTTGATCCCTCTATCCCATTCTCTAACACATTGAGGCGAACAGGTGTTACATCTTACACACATGTATAGTTACACAAACTCACAGGAAAATGTTACACAACTAAAAAACTTTCTAAGCCCTTAATTGAATCTTTGACTATTCAGACATGAACGGTTGATTTGTTAGCGTTTAAAAATATATTAATGGCAACCCAACCATTCATTGCGAAGTTTTCCCGTGGGGCGGCGAACCCACTGTATACCTAATAATACGTACGCCTACGACGCGGCCAACGCCAAATACTAATTTAGAACGATCTATAGAGCATGTCTGAGATGAAAATGCTGGCTCGATTAATTTTCGTCTCTGTCGTATCGTAAACAAAGCAAATAGATGTAAGATTTATTGTCGACTAACATATGATAATGCTCATAGCGTATTAAGCGGATTTTTTTAGATTCATTTCCTGTAAAGAATTATTGGTTAATAATAATAACGGTAACTTTTATTTTGTTTGTTGTGACGTAAAGCTTATAAAACTGATGAATGGAGCCGAAAAGTTTCTACCATATACCATGTCCCATTGGGGGTGACAAAACAATATGGTATCAAAAATTAACACACACAAACTACACGTATACCTACTCTTAGCTACAGTCTAAACACACACACCCATTCACGTACTCATACTTAATGTCTTATATGAATTGTGTTTGATTAGTACCTGCCATTACGTTTACTTTTAAAAAAAATTACGGGGCACCCTAGTGTGGGGACACATTGTCACAAGCATATTTCTGTCATGAATAGAGTTTATTATTACATATATAGAATAATATACATACATATTATATGCAGAATAATACAATCTTAAGCATAATATATTACATTTGAAAACCACTGCGGTTTATATTAATGTAATAATTGTCAGGAGCGGAACTGATGCGTATGAAAATAATTCATACCATATTTTCATTCATAGACATGTTTTTAAAGGAATATTTCAGCTTATACGTTTGGACGTTTACGTATTTATTTAATGTTTAAATTTGTTGGAAATGTACCCGAAGATAATGTACAATTGGTGAAATAATTTACCTGTAGAAAGAGACTTTTTAGTACTATATATATATATTTCTTTAACTATAAAATTTTTAGGCAATAGTTCCTTAGTGAGAAGACAGAATTACAAATGCCTTAGTCACTCCCATCGTGCTGTGAGTCAGCCAAAGAATTTGTACATTTCCTTGAGACACTTTGTAAAATATATGTAGAAACACATGCTCAGTGAAGGCGTATTCAATGCGTGATAATCTAACTGATTTGACACACCTTGATTGACAATATTGTGGAGCAGAAGTCATTTTAATTTTCTATCACTCGAGAAGTTTCTAAACATAGTTAAGCGTTTTTGTAATAATTTAACTAAAAAAACCTTAAATAAACTATTTGTTATTAATCAATGAGTATTTCTTAAAGTAGGATTTTTCTAGAACAATATCGAAAAAATTACTATATTTTAGAACTATATATGTACCTATATCAAAGGAATAATGTTGTTTAATTGTGCGATGTTATTACATACCCTACTAATGTAACCGATATTGTATGCCTACCTAACACCTATCATTGGCATAGGTCCCGTTATTAATATTGAACATCCTTTATATTTTATTAATAAAATTAATATTATAGATTCTTTGAAGGTTAAAGCGTAATTTCAAACAAGGTCAAACGATACGAACTTTTACGAAATCTTTAACGGTTTCTAAAATTATAGAATATTGCTATAATCTGAGTGATTGAGTCACGATTTCGAAGGTTTAGGGTTCACCGAATAATTAACTACTACCAAGTAGCTACTTTTTTACATCAAAACCTGAATGTGGGAATCGTATGTTTGATCAAAAATTATTTGGAAACGAAAGTCATGTCTGAATATTTATTAATCCGTTTCAGTTGACAGGTGTTTGTAGTTGGTTTCTTTTATACAAATCCGAACTACATAAACAGTATAATAAATATAATTACTTCTAATATACACGGTATACTTATACATTAATGTCTCAAGCGAGTGTTAAATTTAATTAAAGAATTGATTAATATCAATTAATTCTACTTAACCATTAAACGTACTACTGACCGTAAATTATAGTACTCGTATTAATTGTATACGTGTTAGTTAATGTAATTACGATAAAATACATTCTGTATTAAAACGTACGTACATACGTAACGTATATAATAAAATGGTAAGCATTTGAAAAGACGAGTATAGGAAATGTTTCTGACATAATTGTTGCCATGTGTGCCACAATTACTGAGCCTCGAAGAATATGATACCAGCTCATCTTGCTAACGTAGTTGTATTCGCTGTATTATATTCACTATGGTCGTAATATATTAAATATTTAGCTTTACTCATTAGAAAACAGTCTAATTGCATTTTAACTAAAGCATCTCTTTTCATCGTAGCGTAAACAAAATTTTATAAAAAGAGCGGAAGATGTAGTTAGTTGTATCAGGGCCTTTAGGCCTTTAGTAAAACATAAATTTAGAAAAACACTTTTTGAACGGATTGAAGCTATGTATTATCATTAAAAACTTATCATTATTTACATAATTTTAATTTTTTTCCGATGTTTCGCGTGCTTTTCAGCATAGTTTCAATCTGATCAAAAAGTGTTTTTCTTAATGTTTAAAAGCTATGTTAACAAAAGAAAATTCTATAAAACATACATTTGTTATTTGGTAACTAAGTCATGACTAAACAAGGCTTTTCACAAATATCTCATAGCATTATCCGGTCTGGGATATCATATTTATAATATAATAATTAATATATAATCATATATTATAATTATAATTATTTATTAAATTAAAAGTTAGAATATCTTAAGATAGAAAACTGTACTGTTTTGGTAGACTTAACTATTATAAGATACTATTTAACTTTGTAATTTAAATAGTCTGTCTGACGTTAGCACACAAACATCCCTTGACAAAGACGCGTGCTAACAGAAGCACTGTTTACGCAGGTGCATCTGAAGTCTTTGTTCCTCAAATTATCGCTCACTGCACAAACATGTACCGGAATGCTGATTAACATCTTTGCTCCTTACCCTCTTGCTTTACATTACCTAAATACACAGTTTCACATTATGTGTAGATTCATGCAGATATGCCTATATGGCACAGGACATTTCCACGTCTGTATTATTGATTAATTTTAAGGCAAGCAATCAATTGCAAACTTGGCGTATGGAAATTATATCCCATGCAGAAATAAAGTTGGTACCTTTATAAAGTAATTTTAAACAGGCTTTCTTCATCATAATTCTATCACACTATATATAAACATATCATTATTATTTTAGTTATTTATAGGCGTGATAGTTCACATCAAAATAGAGTTTTTACGGGCCAGATATTAGATACAACTGAGACAAATTGTTCTGTTTGTATTATTTCAACTTGTGGATTTTTAATGTTTTGGTAACTTACAACACACTTAGCCAAATGAATAAGGTAAAGTTATTTTCCTCAATGGGTTGTCATAGACTAAACCCGAACCGTGCATTGCACTTTACGGCTGCTTCATCACGGTTATTATAAAATCTATTTATAATGTTGACGCATTCTTATCTGATCAGCGGTCACGCAACGCACATGTACGCTTACTACGTATGTGGGAACAACAGCTCATTACCAGCTTTGTACTCGTGGTTATAAACCCGATAGCGTTCTAAAGAAGCCATTGTTTTTTATCGCATTCTCATTTTACTATCTGGCATCCTTTAATTACCATGCAATGTGAGGTTATGTTTAATGGTGTGTGTTAAAATATGTGCGATAGATCTCGAACATAAAATTAACAAAAAATGCTATAACAATCATTAATGGAGTATCATCATCATCTTATTGTGTCAAGGCATACTGGTATCTAACAAGGATGTTTTTTATTTCCAGCGCATCCAATGATCTCTGCGAGCCTCCCCGGCGAGGCGCTGATGCAGCTGGGGCAGCTTCAGCTGAGCCACCTGTACCCCCCGCCCAACATGACGCCGGAGTTCCTCGCCCCTCCGCCCCGACCCTACCCGCGGTATGCACCACGCCGACGGGAAAACATGCCGGCGCCCCCAGCACCCGCGCCGTTTCCTCCCTCCTACTCCCCTTTTTTGCCCCATCCGGCATCGTACGCCTCGTACCTGTACAGAGCGAGAGCCCCCCAGCCCCCTCCTGCGTACCCGCTGCGCCCGAGACCGACCTCTGGTTTTGTTCCCCCGGCTCCTGCGCCCCATTCGCCGCACTCACCACCAGTGTCAGCGCCGGCGCCTCAACCACCACTTAGAGAGGTATATTCCCACTATTTTAAATCATATTATAAGCCTAATAACTTACATATTTATTTAATGCAGAACGAAAAATACCAGGTATACCCAGTACAATGCCAACTTTCAAATTATTTCCGTTTTAACATAGGCACACCTTAATTACTTTTCATCATCAATAATTTGGCTATTTCAGGAGCCCCCAATGTCACCAGAGCGTGGTGCACCAGCTCCCTACTTTTGTCGAGGTGCTTTAATCCGATTGGAGGATGGCTCACTTCGGAGAGTCGAGGAGATGAGGACAGAAGACTTCGTTATGAGCGCTGAGAGGAGTGGAGATCTCTCCTTAACGCAGTGCACATTGCTCAGACTAGACGAGCGAGGAGACAGGCTAGCACTCACACTGGCGTATGATAGAAATCGTTCACAAGTAAGGATACCTCAATTCATTAAATGCTGTACGAAAAACACTAAACATATATTCTGACGTGGTAACCTGTTATGAATACAGAAGTTGTACTAATCGATGCTTTGTTTAAAAATAATATTTAACATTCAGAACGAAATCTTAACGATTTAATGTTAGCGCTCAACCTTTGGGGGGTTAAAATAGATGGCCTTCAACACCAATGATACTTAATTCATAATACGAAAACTACATTTAAAAGTGGTAGTTAAAATTAATAAACACTATATAAGAGTATAAATAATATTATATTCTAGTCATTTAATATAGAATTTTCAATTACAGGTGGAGTTAGAATCGACGGTAGAACATCCATTCTTTGTGTACGGACGCGGTTGGGCGTCCTGCAAGCCAGAGCGTACACTGGCGCGATATGGACTTCGGGTACAGAGGCTACAAGTCGGAGATGTGTGTGTTTCCCTCGTGGCCCGCAAGCCAACCCAAACAGTCAGCAGCATACCGCCTGCTCCGCCCCAAACGTACCCAGAAAACCTCAGCGTTAAAGAAGACGCACGTAAAAGACGGTGGTCAGCATCCGATGTCGTTGATGACGGCCCTCCCATGAAGAAACGCTGAAAGCCAACCGTGCAGTAAAGAGATCTTTAGACATCTTCGAGCTACCCGATTCATTTAGTATACACACAGGTGTCTTCTAAATGTGAATCGAGCCTCGAAACATTCGTGACAGATACTATCGCCACGTAACTGACGTGAGTAGGTAGATCGCCCAGAGATTTAAGTGCGCCACTTCAGTGCGCAGTTCAGCGATCGGCAATCCACAATTGTACGCTTATTCTATTCGAGAACTAGGTGCTTATACAGTCAGGTGCTTCTTTATGCGTCTGCACTATATTGTAAATATAATTTAGACACGTTTTGTTGCTATATATTACGGAATTTTCACACTCATTTGTGGAATAAAACATATCAAGCGCGATTACTTTCCGTTATAATCTTTTATAAACGTTTTAAAAACTGTATTGTTTGAAAATTTCGAGGATATATTATAAAGCCAAAGTCCATATTCCGTTTGTTTTGGGTGCCCTTTTTTAACCGCTAGTTAAGATATAAGGGGTATGATACGATGTATATCGCTTTAATTAGCGGTAAATTTGTTAAGCACAAATCGTAAAATACCAGATCTTAATGTAAGGTAGATATTGTGATAATTAATGAGATTTGTCGCCAGTCTGCTGATAATTGCGCTTTCGGTAGTTTCTCTCCATGTTAAAGGTACAATGGATGTTAGGCGTTAGATACACATAAATGTTGTGTGTTAAATGTACTGATTAAGTTCGTGGGTTTCCATCGATGTGATCACTTTGCTTCCCGCAGTCGTCTCTACTTCCTTGATGGTTGTGACTGCACAATCCCGAGTGGATTATTTCATAGTTCTGGGCATTTTGATACTTTCTCTTTCACGTAGTTAGGTTTTACTATAACTTCTGAACTGAACACTTCTGACAAATAATTCGACTTCACTATAAGTAAATGTTGTTAAATCTATATATTGTATAGAGATATATATCTAATGGTCATGGTTATTAGATGCCATCTCTATTGGTTTTTCGTCCATGTGTGATACACATAACTTTTCTATGAGAAGATGTATACATAATAAACACACAGTCTGTGATATTTTGTAGTTATTGGTGAGTAGGTATGAAGTATTGCTTGAATAAACAAAATATATGTTTTAGAATATTAAGCTCGTTATTGGTAAGAAATGTATAGTTAGTCTCGGCAATTGAGCGTTTAACAAATTTGTGTCTGTGATTCAACACATATATCGTTATCTCGTGTAACGCATGGCCATATCAAAATAATGTATTTACTAAGATATTATAAGACGATTCAAAATTTATTTGCATAATTTCATGTACATGAACAGTTATGTCATGTGGCACTGAAAATTAGTTTTTGTGGACCTCGCTATTTCAATGTTTAACTATAATCCGATAGCACAATGTTTAACTAGCTATTCCATGACTATAAACGAAGTTTATGAAAATTTATTTGAAATAAATCCGTAAATTTTCCTCTTGTATATAACACTTAATCGATTCAGAATTATTCATGCTTATCTACCACGGCCATATTAGGTAGTTGAAATATTGACCTCATTCACAATACACAATTCTGACAAACATCTAACCACTATGACGAATTTTCGGAAGATAATATGAAACGCGAATCGTTCATCGTTGATTGGCAATAACAGTTTGTATATTGCAACACTGTCTTTTGTGCTGTTGATACATTATTGAAGATATAATAACATTTTGATGCAAAACCCGATTCTCAAGGTATGTAAACGAATGGTAAAATTAGGAGTGTTTCATTGTACCGCACGCCGTGTGCTTGTTATTGTATCTATTATAAAAGTTATAGCAAGACATCATAACAAGGATGTTGTTGAAAGTTAATAATTTGTTGTATAATGTATGTAATTCTAGTTTTATCGTCTTATTTGTAATGAAAGATCTCATTTAATTAATCGGTATTTTCTAACAAGGCGCTTTCATTATCATGACTAAGCCTACCTCACAAACTTGACTAGTGCCTCGCCGCGTCTCCGCCCGAGCCAGTCGTATTCAAGTCTAAGCAAGATCTCAATTTGATGAAATAAACATTTTAAAAGACTGGGACGCTTTACTGAATGTTGTGGGATTGTAGTTTCTTCGAAGATATTACTTAAATTATGAGATAGGAGCATTTATTTGACGGAATTCCGTTTTTCACGGGATGGACAATCGTTTAGTACAAAATTTGTTACAAAAAGTATTATTTTTTTTTCACGATCCAAATTCAAAAGTATTAATTAAGATATGACTTCACCGATTTGTTGCCCCATGCAAAAAGTTTATAGCTAAGATTCAAAGACAATTTTCAAATTTACCATCTGTCAAAATAGAATGACCAATTGTCAGATCGAAGAGTTTTCACTTGTGTTTGAATCTAAGCCGATCTTTTGTAGTTTGAGGCACAAGATTGTACGAAGATGACTTTAGCTGTACGTCGTTCTGCATGCACATTGTCAATGCTAATGCTAAAAGGCTTAATGGACCCAGTTTCTTATTAAAATCGATGGATTCATCTCTTAGAAATTACATTACGGTGCTAAGTGCAAGTTCTAGCACAATCATGAACGGTTTCGACTCAAAGAGTCATAAGTTAAGCTCATTTAGGTTGGTTGTAAATAGTTATTGGCACAATCGATGTTCTTCCGCATCCCTTGGGGTATTTTCTACGTATATTTGCTAATCTTTGACTTTACTAATCCATTCCCTTGTTTCTAGCAATCATTATACCTATATTCTTTTATTGGTATTTTAATATAAACCAATTTAATTTTTCTCTCATGTCTATGTCTCTTCGCAGTCAAGTTGTCAAAACTTATGAAATTAATGTTAAATTTGTAATTATTAGCTCGAATGAATGAAGAATGACTGACTCATAAATGTTATAGATATAACAATAGTATGCATTAAATATAAGTGGCCAAATATTGAAAGGTCAATCAAAATTTTTCGTAATGGCTCCGTTAATAAGACGGAGATATTTAAATTAACAATTTGATTGATTTTTAAATATTCTGGTATAATGTTGCCAATGTTAAGTACGGCCAGTAATGGTTTTACGCCCAAGCTTTATATTTAAAATGCCATACGTAATTTCTACGCTTCGTACATTTTCCTATTGAAAACAAAGGCAATCGAATGCTGCCTATAATATACGGTTAGTAGGAAATACAACTGGTATTATGAATATAATCAGGGCTTTAGTAAACAATAGCCAAACAAGGATATTTTGACACAAATCATTGTGCCATCCTCATTTCGGTAAACAAATGACCAATGGGGAAAATCCCTTAATTCGATATAAAATAGATTATAATATTGTAATTATAACAGATTATAAGCGTAATGTCGTAAACCAGTCGAAACATTGAAGGTGTTGAACGCCCAATTTTTATATTGACATTTCGTCTCATTTACGAAATCACGTTTCCTATAACCAATTGCGAATGGAATGTGTCATTTTAATAGATTATAAATTGTTATATATGACAAATATATGTATATTTTATTGTAATAATTAATATTTCAGATTAATGTAAATTGAAGTGTTTTAGACCGAGATATTATGTTAAATAAGTTAACTGTTTGTAAAAAGGAGAAATATTATGTATAATTGAATATTTGCTATTACTTTGTTTTATTTAGTTTGCCCTTTTAATAATGGAACAGTTAAAGCCGCTAAACAGCCAGAAATTTATGTATATCACTCGATTGCTTCAAACGTGTTTGGCTTAGTTCTGAACAGACAATACTAACTCGTCAGTAAACGTTTTGCATATTTAAGACGCAACCAGAAAGTAGGTCCAATTTCGTGCTGGAAATCTTATGAAAAATTAACTGTATCAGTTGAATATGCTTAAAGCTTATGAATCTTCATAGCCCTTATCGCTTATAAGCGTTCTCGGGCAAATTATATTTTAAAGATTAATAATAATTAAAAGATAAATGTTGTTTAGTGTCAAGATAATCTTTAAATCTTGTTTTTATTTTTTTATCGTATAAACAGATAATCCCTACATATCAAACCAAAAATAATGTTATCTTTCTAGATACGTATATATTCAGTATTTACAGTATCGTAGCCATGCGTATGCCAGTAGAATTTGATCATATAGAAAAAGGATTGAGACCTATGTATAATTGCATTCGCAAATTGAAGATTTCGCTACAAACTTTTTGACTTAAAAGCAATATTGTTTTTCCCAACTTAATTCATTTAATTATAATAGTTGTCCTAATGAATTTATGATGATTTTGGGAAATTCAACCCCTTAAATGTTTTAGGTGTGTATGTAAGAAGTGGGAGGAGCGAACAAAGCTAAATTGATATCACAAAAAAATAATTACTAATAAACCCTACTATGTATTGCTCCAGTTGAGATACATACTGTAGATACGTTGAGTTAGATAAAACGTTTGAAAAATCTTCAAGGTCAATAATAAAGCAAAAGTATAATTGGCGTAGAACAGATTTCATACAAATATTTTCCTCTTGTAGATTGGCGTGTCGATGAATTGTTTTTTTTTTCTATATTTGCGAATAGCGCCATCTAGGAGTACCAATTGCAACTACGAGGTATATCACTACTTTAAGGGAAAGATGTCTGATTCAGGATCATGATGGTGGTGATGATGATGATGATGATTATGGTGATGGTCACGATGATGATGGTGGTACAGTGCCAAATCCAAAGTAATTTTGATAAACAGGAGTCATAGTTAGTAGTAGTAGTAACTGCCTTAAATTGAGGCTAAAATAAAAATACAAGTAATTAACTTAAAATTCTCTTTAATTGGAAGCTACAATAAGCACATTTGCTATCGATTTAATAATATAATATTATGGAATATATAACCATTAGCTATTTATTCCTTTATTAATCATTAAATTAAGTGTAATTCATATATCGGCTTTCAAGTCGAGTTTTACTTTCTCTCCGGGTTTGAACGCCGGCATTCCCAGGTACGGACATGTTGCACAACGGAAAGCGTCGCCGAGGTAACACTGAAATTTTTTTTAATATATAAAAGATACTCTACACTAATTTATCGTGTGCTGGGAAGATGAGAGACAAATGGAAGAATATAGAGGTCGTGTACTAATATTAAATACAATAATAACTTAATATTATTGAAACCCTAATAAGGAAACGAATATAGTTTATTTTAATTTGATTTATTTATTTATATTGATAAAGAATGTCTAGTTACACATGCAAGTTGTTTCTCATGTCATTTATCAAGGATGGCTTTAGATAAATGATGCATGAATAAATTTAATATTTGGCAGCTTTCATTGCGCAAAAATCATCAGAAAGAATCGTGCCTGATTCTATAAAATCGCGTGAAACAGTACGTTTATAAAAAAATGTGATTAAGAGACATCGTTTTTGTTTTTGTTAACTTTCACTAAGACAATCTTGCAAGTTATACTAGACAAAACATAATGATAAATGTATTTTATTTATTTATTTACACTTCGTTACACTACAGTATAAAAAAATTGAACATAATTAAATCAAAAGGAGGGTAACTGGCGGCCTTATCGCTTACGAGCGATCTTTTCCAGGCAACCACTGAGTAAAGAAAAAATAAAAATGAATTAAATTACATAAGATAGGCAAGAAGTGCAACAATACATATTACATATAGTTATAAAGAAGAAACTAAACTGATACTGGATACACGAACAACTAAAATGTAAAAAGTACACATAAATCACGATAATCTAATTTAAGATCAGTCTCACGTCAGTTAGTAGTTAGTAAGAAAGTTAGGGTTACGATGTGTTTGTACGGAAGAAATTTAAAGGAAGATAGAGACGGAGCTAAGCGAATAGGGACGGGAAGTGAATTCCATAGCCTAGCTGCAGTATGTGCCATGTAGTTGAGATACTTAAGCAAACTGTGTTTTCCGTGTCTTTTAACGAATCTTTTTTAATTTTATTATTACTAAGCTATTATAAATAACTTAGAGGTACGAAAACACCAAAGTGCACCAGTACAAATTCCTTTCATACTGTACCTATTTAAAGTTGCAAGGTTAAATCGGCCTACCTAAATAAGACGGGTAAATCAAGATTTTACAAACCATATTTATAACATTCAACCGTTATGACTACGAGTACATTGATGATAGAACAAATGTTGTACAGCATTATAGGACGTATCAATATCTACAAAAATAATGGTTTACGTGTGGGCAATTGTATGATGGCCTATCCCGATTCGGAACTACAAAACATGAAAATATTGTTGTTTTTAGGGAAGTTCTAAGACACTTTCTACAAATAAATCTCTCTAATATTATCGAAGAAAGTTTTGCATTTTGATTTATTGTTTTTATTTTTAACAATTTATAATAATCAAGCATAAAAATTCCTTTATTGATAAAAAAAATATTTCGTTACCCACTTGAAATCATGGATTTACTAATGTCAATCTAGGTAAATGATGTTACGAAATCAAAAATGTATTATATATATATTCGTTGTAAAGTCTCAATATTGATTAGATTACAAAGAAATAATTAAAAACTAAGTAAAATAAAACTTTTATGACAACGAAAATATCTATATATAGTCCGACTTAGTAGACTTTCCACTACCACGAGATCTGTATCTACGTGGGTGAAAACGCGGGGAATTGCTAGTTATATATAAATTAGTCAATGGTTAAACGATATAATGATATCACTGGTTGTGCACCTTACATAAATTGTTTTTTCAATTCAGTTCAAAATACTCATTTTACAATTTTTTTAAAGGCAATACAGTGACAACAACTGGCAAAAGCTTTGATCTTTTATCGGCAAATTTTTTTTTTATAAGACATTTGAAAACAACTGTAACCACCATTCACTATGCCCTAATAAATCCTAATAACAAAAACAATAACCTCTATCAGCAATACATATGGGGCAACGAACTACTTTTTCGAAAAAGCGTTACATTATAGTAAGAACAAATCGCAGACACGTAGGAAGGACCAATGTTGAACTTTTGCATTATATTTTGGATAACCTTGACACTTACACTACCACACGACGACTTGGGTGTATCCTTCACTTCGCCCTTCAACTCTTCAGCAAGGCCACAGGAACAATCTGCGCAAGCTTTACGCTTTCCCGTGGTTGCACATACTGAAATCATAAGTATTCTTTATTGCTGCATGTATATAGTTGTGCTCTATTTGTTATAGTCTACTATACTACTATATATCTGTTTTAGATATTTTTCATAGCTAATTAAAGATAGGACTGAAAAACATCTCTCATGTTAATAATGGTGGAATAGAAAAAAAAAATTTTTTTAGGAATAGCATTCTTGAGACCAGTCATCCTGAAGTCCAAAAGTAAAATAATTAATACTTTAATCTTGGACGCCAAAGTAGTCGGCGTTGTCAGGCACAGGCTGACGACAACTTTTATGCAAAAACTTTTAAGAATAACCAAAACACTGGTGTACGAGGGCAATCAATATTTGCATAACTCGTAAAGGAAATCAGCAAAATACATACACAAAAAAACTATTGCCAGAGTTACCTCAATGCTGTTTAACAGGAAAAAATGTGTAAAGATAAAATTCAGAGACTAGTCATAGCTACCGCTAACAGACATATTGAATTTTGATATACGGAAGTTACGTCGCGGTAAAGATACCGCCAAACATCTTAAACAAATGTCCTTGCCTGCACAGAAGTGATTTTTAGGTATCAGGGGGGGGGGGGGAGTGCAAAATGCGCAACTTTTCTCCGCTCCCTTGTTTAAGGCTTAAGAAGTTTGCCGGTATCTGTAGTAGTATCGACTCCCGAATCTAGGTATTTGAAAAAATCTCTTGCAATTTTCCGTGCCTCTCACGTAAATAATATATTTTTATTAACCGAAGATCCATTCTGACTGAATAAAACCATTGTGTCGTATACCCTTCCCTAAGGGATGTGTGAGATATATATGGCATAAAGATTCAGAGCTAATATTTTTTTATTCACTTGTTTTGCAATTCGTGGTGTAATAATAGTCAAGCATCTAGAGGTCCTACATTTGATTTCTGGTGTAAAATAATTATTTCGTACTGATAATAAGTATATGTTAACTCTTTTTATGTACAATATATAATTTAATAGAACCTAACCTATAGCATATCAGTTCGAATTAGAAACTAAGAATCTCAATCATACAGTATTAAATCATAATTATTACAGGAACTTATTTGGAACAATTATTTTAAAATAAAACTCATAATATCAACCGCAAGGTGAATAACATTGGAACACAAAACCTCCGACACTCAGTCATTGACAAAATAATGAAGTCTATCGTCTCGGAACACGTAACCTCGCAGCGGTGGGAACACAAAACCTCAACTTGGTTGATTTAATATTGCATTCGTCGTAGATTCAAGGCAATTTACAGAAAAAAATTAAAATATGTTTTTTAACATCAATTAACGTCCAATTATTCTGATATCAATGAAATTCAGTTATATTTATATTAGCAGATGAATTAGTTTTCTTCAGATTAATTTAGTTAAATATTTTTGCATTATAGTCATAATTTTAATTTTTTTTAGAACCGACTATAAAAAAAGAGTACCTGACAAAGATGCCTGTTCAGGGCGTTTAAGATCATCTTCATCTAGTAAGTTCTCAGCATCAATTGTTTCATCATCATTGTCTTTCGACCATGCATCTTCGACAGTGTCGTCTAATTTCCACACCATTGGTTTACTATTTAACTTCAGTGAAGCTTTTGAGCCAACCTAGAAAGTGTGTCCACAGATACTGTTTTTGTATAAGGAAGATATGTCTAATAAAATTCATGAAGAAGCAAAAAAAGGCACCAAACAGTCCCTTTCTAGTCTTCTTGGAATGGTGCTTTTGACTATTAAAAATTTACTCATTTCTTTCCATTATTAAACTTTAGTGATTTTTAATCATTTTTCAGCTTCATTAATGCTGTCCACATTAAATATTATCTATTTAGTATAAACCTAATTTAAAAAAAATAAACAAAAAAGGGAATTAAAAAATAAATTTTTAAAATTATCTGCAATAACAGATAAGAAATTCGCTCCTTGATATATCAATATCATTTATTTAATAATTCCATTACAATGCATATTTCAACTTTATTTATCATTTTCATACCTCAAAGTTGGGTTTTTCAGCCACAACAATATTGTCTGTATTGGAAACATTAACAAAGCCATTTAACTTCAATGCTGAGCTTATATCATTTTTATCTTTCAAGATTAATTTACCACTGGGCTTTAAGAGTTTTATCAATATTGCAAACAAATTGTCCTTATGTTCTATGGTATGTGGTGGTAACCAGTTTGATAAAATCACATTGAATGAAGATTGTGGCCTCGAACCTAAAATAAAAAAAACATAGGTATAAAACATACATTATTCTGGTAAGTATAAAATTATAAAATCAACCATGTAACCATTGAACACTTACCTTCTGTTATCATAGAAGAGTTTTCCAGTATTGGTGGGATGTTTGTAATATTTAGGATTTCATTGACGATATCATTAATTTCGTTTTCTCCAGAGTTATTCCAGAGTAACAAAACTCTGTCACCAGTTTTAATATTTTCCATTTTTAAGGTTATATGAAACAAGCAAATACAGACTTAGCTTACAGACTGATAATCCTTCACATAAAATACTTATTTATGAACCACTAGGTCACGAATGAAAGGATAAAATTCAGAAATGTATTATTATTAAACTCAAAAGTGTATTAATTCTTTGAATAAGTATAATTTACTCGTCGTTCACTAAATTGAATGAAAATGAACTTATCGGTTAAACAGTACAGTATAGGAATAAAATACTTTATACTACGGAAAAGCAAGTATTGATGAAAAAAATATAATCGATTATTTGATTTTGATATTTTAAATTTCAATTGAATTTTCCACAGCTTACACTGAATTCAACAATTGACACAGACTATGACTTAAATCTATGAAGAACCGCTAATGGACCAAGTGCTTTCGACTTTTATGCTTACGGGCTTATAAGTTACCGGCAATGGCAAATCTATTTATTTAAAAAATAGAGGAAATAGTAGTATTTTCTAACGAATGGAAGAGATTCAAATTACTAGAACAATATCTAACAAATCTGGTTTATATATATCCGGACAGACATTAATCTAGCAAGTGAATTTATTGTGGCCACAGAGTAGAAAATATTAATCAGTTTGTCAGATAGCAATTGATATTTGACACTAGGTTTCAAAATGTTATCTTAATAAATACGATATTATTTAGATATTGTTTCCTAAATGAATTTATGAATAAAACTACTTCAATGCTTTAAATTTTAAACTTTTATCTACTATGTTGAATGAAGCATTCCTTTCGGGAATTTGGTCCTCAGCGGGTAACGTGTTAGGAAAATTAGCCGGAACACAATCGGTAGTGGTTAGTTATTGCAATACTATTCTACGAAATTAGATTTATTAAAAAATCTAAATAAAACTTAAAATTGTTAACACATATATTCTTAGTTCTATAGTCTATTATGACTGATCTCTGTAGTCATTATTTTAGTCGAATTAAAATATGTACCTATTATATTTTTAAATTAAGTTATATCATATAACAGAATATTTATTTTTTAGGGTGATAGCTATGTGCTATGGGCTACAATATTACTTACAATGGTGCTGGTTAACACATGGAGCCTTAGACATTACATGAGGTCTCTTGATGCAGCTTTTACCACTGTTGTACCTACAGTTATATCCTCTGCATCTAGTTATGTTTTATCAGTAAGTTTTAAACATCAATGATACAATATTAGCATAATTAACTATATTTATCTAAATTATCTCTGTGCCCACAACGCTGAAACCATACTTGGGTATAATTTACGAATATTTCATCAATTATTATTTCAGTTGTTGATAAAAACCCTACACATTTTATGAAGACATTTTAACTGTTAAATTATAAAAAACTGGTTTTAATAAAAACTCCTATAAAGATATTCAATATCCCAATTAAGAGACAAAATCAGTCTTAAAATCAATCTCACTTTTTATACTTTTGAATGCAAATTAGTAAATCTAATAAACTATAATTTCAGGGCTTGATTGGCATATTTCTGTTTAATGAAGCAACTTCACTAAAATGGTGGATGGGTGCAATACTTATTATTATTGGACTTGTTTTGATTACTTATCCCAGAAAATAAGTTATATACTATAAGTTAAATACTATTAATTAGTCCCAATGAAATCTTTGATCTATTTAACATGTGTATTTTTTTGTTTGTCTATAAAATATAAGAATTCTGTGATGATAGACTAAGGAATATATTTATATCTCAATAAATAAAATATTTTAGTTATCTTTTATAAAATAATTTAACTCAAGACTAGGCTTTTATTCCAATCAGCAACAGTCTCCTTGGATATAATTCAATATTAAAAAAAAAAACCCCTAACTGTATAGTAGACCTATTTTAACTGGCATATTTTTATTAGGATAAAATGTGTTAATGACACCCTTATAACTTTGTGCTAAGGAATATTTTACATAACACAAATATATAAAGTTACATTTTTATCATTATGTTTTGTATCTTACATCTTACGCACGATGGACCTATTGAGCGTCTAAGTGCGGAAACTGAGTCCACACATACATACATGCATACATGTTACATCTAAAAAGAGTCTAGTTGCATGTATCTCAAAATGTAATTGATTAAAAATCTTTTGCTGTGGACCTCAATTTTCAATTTTCAGGTATTCAAATCGCGGAAGTCAAGCATTGTCGAGCGCATACTATATAGCATGGTTACTAGTATGATATAAACATTATTAAATGTTATAAATGAATTTAAAAAAATATATAATTAATAGGTATTGTAGTTATCATAAACAACTACTGTAATATGTACTGTACATACAACACCGGATTGAAACAACTTTAATATTCATTATTACACATACAAGGTTTATTTATTACGCCTATGATAGTTTCTCAATAATATAATTGATTATAAAAATAATTTTCACCTAAAGAAAAAAAAAGTTCAGTAAAGAACTTCAACAATATACAATATTCCGTGGGTCTAAAGTAAATGATACTGTTTCGGCAAAGGTGTTTTCTGTTGATAATGAAAATGGACAGTCATTATTTTTTATGCTAAATCATAGTGATATGAACGAATATTATCGATATAAAATAAACTTGAATAAATAAATATGTAGGTATTTAATTTTTATTTTGCTAAAAAGCAATTAAGTTTTACATATGTTTCTCTGTAATTATAATGCGATACATATTATGGACTATAGAATTAATTTATCTAATTGTTTGTCCTGTTTCAAAATATCAATCCTCTGTGCTCATCAACCTGACAATTGTTCACCGGCTTCCCAATGCGTTAAATAAGGTGACACGTACACGGTCACAATATTATGTGATATAAAAAATATGTAATAATTGTCACTATTATTTATATCGAACGAGCACAACCCTCAAGTATAGGTACTCTGTGCTATAGTTATTAGACGCAGTGACGCTCGTCAGTGGCGCGCCGCCCGCAAACATGATCGCATGTATTTTACTTTCCTAACAAAACGTGACTTTAATTACAACGAAACGAAAAATACGATCAATACACATTCAGTGAAAACAAACCTGTTCTTGCATCGATATAATTACTACTTGTGGTAGCTTAAATATAGGAATCAATCAATCCGTCAATAAAATCACACCACCGGTGTCAACAATGTAGCCATAGTGATATAAATGTTGACTAGTTGACAGTTTAAAATAAAAATATGTAATATTTTTCAATGTTATAACTGTAGGACTAGGAGATATTGCCGACAATAAGTTTAATTTATATGGTTGGTTAAGAAAAATCCAAAATGGGAAATGGAATGAATAAGGTAAGTACTAACGTTATTTTGCGGAGTGGACTATTATTACGTAACGATATCGTAGCTTATCTACGAATTGTAGCACGTTTTTGTAGACCTCTCCGCTACAGGATACGCGACGGCCACTGTTATAACTACTACGAATTAAAAAATACCAAAATAAGATTTTGGTCATTTTATCAATTTACACTTTAATATTACTTTGTGAAATTAAATGACAAAAAAGTAATTAATAAGAAAACATAACCTATGTTGAATTTGAACTGTGACAAAACATATTATTATAGGTTTCGTTAAGTTTTCAAAATGCGAACAAAATTGATTTTATTTCGTATATAAAACACAATTAATTCACGTGTAAAATATTTTCCTATTTGTTTATAACTTTGTTTGTTTGTTTGCTACGTTCTTATTAATTTGGCATCGCAGCTTTATTATACCTATGTATTCCGTTCGTTAAAATTATGAAATTTCAATCCTGAAACTGACTTAGACCGAAAATATAAACAACATAATATGCATAATCCTCTTTTTAAAATTAGCTCATATAAAAAAAATACTGAAAAAAAACCTACTTCTTGAACATGGCAATGTGAAAAGACGAAGCTCATACAAACAGTGTTTTGGTAGCCAGTAAATATTCAGTTTTTGTTTATCTTAAATAACTAATAGCCGCCTCGGGTAGGTTAAACAACATGACTCGGATTAGGTACCTTTTTTTGCTGAACACGCTCTGATTACTGCATACCTATATATGCATATTACCCTACCTTTAAGAGCCCTAATTATAATAATGTCTGAATAATTTAATTTAATCACGCATGTAATACATGTATCAAAGTACAACACATGATACAGTTATAAAGTATCATATTTTTCGTGTATCTACTTTACCCGATGACTGACTGAATACTAGCTGTGCGCAAAATATCGGGACTGTATCATAAAATTCGTTTATAAATGAAGAATTAAAATAATTTCAATTTTATGTATACATGCTGATTTATTTTATTTTTAAATATTGAAATAAAGATAGAGCGTCTTATATGCGTAATAATTAATTGTGTCTCTAAAAAAGCCACTTTCTTTAGATAATTGGAAGACGCGTAGATTTGAATATTTTTGGTTTTTGGAATTTTATCACATTGGAGAATTGTTATATGCGCAATAAAAGGGCTGTGATTCCTTTATCGCCCTGTTGAACTTTAAACCACACAAATATAATTTTAAAATAAGGTTTGCCTATTTAATGTTATTTTTATAATTCAAGAAAACGTCGTTACTTATGCCTGGGTAAATATTTTAAAGAAAACTTTGCGTGGCAGTTCAACCGACACTAAGTGGCTACCTTGCGTATACAGTTACCAGCTTTGCGTTTGGGAATAAAAGCTATATGTGAGTACTGAATAACTTAGCTAAAAATATATAGACCACTGAGGGTATGTGATTTCCAAATGAGATATTCTTAAAACAGTAGCGACACCTACAATCAGAGGTGATCATACCCTGAATAGCCCTAACAAAGTTATTCCGATATGAGAATATGTATGAACCTCTCGGCCTTAGGCCCCATTAGGGCCTTCAGGCTTGTCAGTCATAGGTCGATCCTCCCTTTAAGTCGGAAGAAGAGCAGCACTTTCCTATCTTGTCATATTTGGGTATCTTCTTTATTTTAAAATAAAATATTGAAAACTTTGTTCGCCATATTGTAATTCAGGAAAATATTTTTACATAATGTTACCAGCTTCCCTTATCGGAACCTTTTTGCGAAAAAAGCAATGTATGTTATAGGAATCGATTTCCTATTACCAAAACTTCATAATGAATCAGCGATGTAACATTAGTTACTATACGACACATACATACGTATATATCTGAATCTGTTTTGATGTGAATTTAATTATCATAATGTTATAATAATAACAGTTAGTTAATATTTATCTATCTTTATAAGAAAACTATTTAAATCGAAATACCTGCAGTTAACTAAGTAAATAATGTCCTAATAAACACAACAAAGCCTTTGGCAATCACGGAGTTCGGCCCAAATTGTCCTGAATAGAATAACGATTTGCCGTAAAAAGGAATTGCGAATAGTTCGTAAAGACTGGGCAAAAGTGTGGCCCAAAGGGACGTTTGTTGTTCATTAAAGTGATAATCTGCCCTTGGGTAAATACCTACCATTTAGTAAATTAGGCTTGTCTTCTGTTATTGTTAGAAAATCTTTCTTATTAAATAAACAGCCTTGTGTCTCAGAAGCCTTGCTGTGCACAATTAATTAATTAAGCAAGTATATCGATGGAGTGTATTTAGAGAAGGCTGATCATATTAGCATATACAGAGTTATTATCAAGGCAACAGTAATCTGAGACCAAGACCAAAGATGGTGACGCGCATATGAGTTTTTTAAATGAATACTTACGACACAAAATGTCATACCCCTCAAATAGTGATTGTAATATCCTTATTAAACTTCTGTCACGTAACTAAGTGAAGCTTCCGCTGTGGAGAAACCATCATCTGAACTTTAAGCATTCGTTGGTGGACGGGCAGGCTGCCCTAGAATAGGGAGTGCAACTCTGCGCCAAAAATATTTACTTAAGGACCTTCAAGAAGAGAGCGTACTAATTCTTAAAAGGCCAGCAATACACTCGCGACCCGTCTGTCTTTGAGAGTATTCATGTGTGTCCACCCACATGTATCACTTAACAACAGGTGAGCCTGCTGCCGGTTAGAACCCTTTTGTGTTCAAAAGAACGAATCAGAACTTCATTTCTTCAATGAATATATGGTAATAACGTTTATGTATCAAAGAAAACACAATAGTTAATATGTTTTTCTTGGTACATACATTAAAAGAAGAAGAAATTTCTTCTGTGCAAACATTACCTGTCCACATCGTATCTCTAACTTTCATACTAACTACTAACTGACGTGAGAGTGACCTTGAATTAGATTATCGTGATTCATGTGCACTTTTTACATTTTAGTTTTTCATGTATCCAGTATCAGTTTAGATTATTCTTTATAACTATATGTAATATGTATTGGTATCACTTCTTGCCTATTTTATGTAATTTAATAAAAAAAAATTCTTTACTCACAGTGGTTGCCTGGAAAAGATCACTCTATAGCGATAAAGCCGCCAATTGCCCTCCTTTTCATTTAATTGTGTTTAATTTTTATATTGTAATGTAAAGAAGTGTTAATACATAAAATAAAAGCAAAGTTTCAAAGATGAATTTTGGCGCGAAATCGTTCGATTCTTTTCTCTGGACGACTTAAGAGACTGTCAATCGCAAATATACCCAAACTGTCTCATAACATATAGTTACATTTCTGCATCTGGTTTATTTGTTACAGTAAATGCCTTTCGTCAATTAAATTAAATGTCAGATTTGGTATTCTCTTAAAATATTTCGCGAGTTTGCCCGATAGCGATGCCAATCGAATAAAACGAACAAATTATCCTAAGCCTCGGAACGCCACTATTAATTAAAGAAATCAAAACGAAACAAAAAGTATCTATATAATAAATTATTATTAAAACCGAAATATATGAAATTTATTTTCTTTAACTCATTTACGCTTCTAAGAAGAAGAAAAAAACGAATACTTTAGTACCATTAAGCTTAAATTATCTACAATATCTAATCGGAGCATTAAAACAGATATAAGATTCCATAACGTGTCGTATCATTCATCTCCGACTCTGTCAGCATGTTTAAGTACTCTTACACATTTCAGTACTTTGAACTGCCCTTCATTCGAGATTACGAAAGGTCAATGTAAAAGCTCACGTTCTTCAACCTGTAGGCTGTGGTTTCATACAATCTGTAACTTCTTGGGAATTTAAGGCTGTATAGGCCTTTGGTTGGCAGTCGTGTTGGTATATATTTTGATACTACACACTATAATGTTGTTTGTGGTCTAAAGATTTTAACCCCAACCATGGCGTAAATAATATTTCATATATTCATCTGCAAGACGGTCGGAAATATACGACAATTCTAATTATTTATCTAAGACTTTGCTATATTTATTTATCAGGAGTTTACAAATTTCACGCTTCATGCTCTGTATCCATAATTTAAATTATTTCTCATCTTCCTTCAAACACGTTACCCCTGGCTGGCTACGCGCTCGGCCTTCTGTGTTAATTTGAAATATTAACTGATTCGCAAAAGTGAACACGGTAAAACGATGACACGTTTCGCTTGATTATGATTGGTTGATTCGCGTAGGAATATTCAGACGAAATAAACTATGTACGATAACTGAGTACCAATTTTTGTATAATAAAGTGGTTCGATATTTAATGTACCAGATTTGAAACAGTAATGGCACGAACAATTGATAAGCTATTGGTTGTTAGGTCACGCAAAGAATGCATAATTTATTTTACCCGTATTACATACAACACATTTTACTTTTCCACGCCAACTCATAAAATATGTATGCATTGGACAAGTTAACTGTTTGTAACCTAGAAAATGTCGTATATCTCAATAAACATACATATCTATTTCGTGTCTATGGTCTAGCCATATTCATAATATCATAGCAAAATGTGTATTATCTATTAGCTAGGTACTTATGTATGTAATTAATTAAGCTAAGGTTAGATTTCTTTATTTTTTTTAATATTGTTTAATTCTAGTGTTACTTGTAATTTAATTTTTTGTTAATTTAGTCATTCACTATCTGCACTTTACTTTGAGTATTTCTTTCTTTTCTCTTACAAACTGCCTTTAGACGTCAATTGTTAGATTTCATAGCCTATTGTCTATTTATTTATTTTACCTGTTTTTGTATGTATGTTTAAGGTAACAACGCATTAATACAATCATAAGTGAGAGCTCAAGGGACTGCGATCCCATTTTCTCTTAAAGAGGTTTCTCAGTTACGAGTTTCTAGGTTACTGAGTTACAGAAGGGGAAGATGGAACATTTACAATTCACCACTTAAAGATAATATTAGGTCCTTACATATGAAATTGGCGTTTTGTCGTACTGGCCACTTTGACCTCAAATACCTCCTCTTTGGTTAGGAATTTAAAATTCAAATTTGTACAGCTATTTACTCATATATTTGTGCTTCGATGGCCTGCATTCATTTGTTTTTCTTCTGTTTTTTTTCTGTTTGCGTCACTCATTTTATAAAATGGAAAACTTAAAGTATCGCATTATTTACGAGTACGAGTTCCGCCGTGGCACTAGTGCTGCGGAAACGACTCGAAGGGTGAATGATGTGTATGGCGGTCATGTTGCAAAAGAAAACACAGTTCGTTTTTGGTTCCAATGTTTTCGTTCTGGAAATTTCGACCTGCAGAACAAGCCTGAGTTTTCGTTTAGATATTATAAGTAGCAAGTCGCAACTGGTGTTTATGAACAGAGTATAATACGCTTGACAAACAAGTCGGCTTGCACATTTGGCTTTTTGAGTGGAATGACTTCCACCAACTCGAATAATAACAAAACAATAACAGACGCAATTTGTTTTGAATTGAATAAGAGTCCCTCGAAATTTAAGAATGAGTTATTAATAGCAAAACCTATTTATGTCGCTGTCGCTTATAGAGGTATAAGCAAGTATCAATCTCACTTATAGAGGTTCACACATGAAAAATGACGGGAGCTGGTTTATTTATTATTAATAGAGTTTTCTCGCTTATCCAATTTTCACATACTCAGGTTTGAGTGATTCATTCGGTTCATCATTCATTCATTCATTCGGAGTCATTCGGTTTTATCAATATAGCGTTTAAATAAAACAACAAACATCACTATGAGAGACATTCTGTAGTACATAATTAATAATTAATTAATTAATACGGTGTGTATTAAAATCTACATTGTACGTGCGAAGCTGGGACTTGAGCTTTAAATATACCGACATTAAAAATAACTCTTAAAATATTCTCGTGAACAAAACACAATGTGAGGTGTATTGTTTTGTTTGCTACAAATTAGTCTCTGCTCTTGGTTATGCTAAGTACAAGTCAGGAAAAATTGTGAAGTCTTTCGCAATTAATGAGTCTGAAATACTATTGCCAAAAGTTTGTATTTACTCGGCAAATGTATATGTTTTCATTTGGCCTTTTAATAGTGCCTTTATTTAACACATATAAACTTATACTTCCAGAATGGTCCTAATTTTAGTTTAGTACACTTTAAACAAACGGGGATCGGGGATCTACAGCGAGGCAGATTATTATAAAGGGGGATACCTTGTAACCAGTTAAGTAGGTACCTCTACCAAATATAGCAGCTGGTCCCATATATATGGCCTCTCGTCAAGGATAAAGATTAGTCCCCTTCCCGACAAAAAAGGCTTGTAGGAGGCCCCGACACATACGAACATATCCGGATGATCCAATTACCATAGCAAACAACAAATTAAAGCGATTAATAATAAAAATAGCCAAAAAGAGATTAGGGTAAAAACCGCCTTCACCGGGGAAGACAAGGACCTTTACTACGTTCTTCGCTCACTCCAGTGTGCTTCCGTCCTGCCCTTCAGGCGATTGATCACCCCATGACGGCCCAAGCGGAGATTCGAGTCTCACTGGAGACGCCCATGCGCTAGCCAAAACGCCATTTCAGGCCACTATATGAAAAGGTATAAATTATTTAACATTCTTTTCTTATTTTATCTAAACTTCGCAACTCAATTGGTCTCTATGACGCTCGAGCAAATCCCCATTTAACATTTAACACTGGACAACCGTTTTTCAAAGTCAGTTTTTAACAAAAATTTAAAAACGCTGAGGCGTATGTTTAACTTCTAAGTAACAAATCTTTTAAATTGACCAGACTTCTATTAGATATATCAATTTCTAAATAAGTAGGGTTCGTTCTGTTATATTTGCGATTCGATTGTGTAAAAATATTTTTTGTGTGTGTCCGATACCCCAGAACGTGTAAATAGCGAAGTATCGATTTGGATATTATGCGTGTTATTCCTGTAGTTAACCGTAAAGTATGTCTTATATTCATAGATACTAAAACCAACTATGTATATCAAAAAGTCCACATGTCAATGAACCAGAATGCGAAATTCCACCTAAATATCAAATCGACGTCCCACAATTGAGCGTCTTTAGGTAGTATCTGCCGCGCGCCACCACTATGCCAACACACAGCTACCCACTGAAGTATTTCCGTACCACGAATCATTGACATTGTTCTTAAAAAAAAAGAGCGTACCAATTCCCAAAAAGCCTGCAATGCACGCAAGGCCTCTTTCATTGAGAGTGTACATGAGCTGTATCACTTAACATTGGGTTGTTCTGTGTCTGGGTCTTCTGTCCGTCTATAAAATCATAATAATAATTGATAATCGCTGCAGTAAAAATGCATCGAAATAAGCCAGAAATATCTGAGAAACAATGAAGACAGCTTGCGGGCAAACCCACTTTTATCATCCACCGGCATTGTATTCTGAATTTGTATTCTTGTATTTCCGCATTTGTAATGAAGTCGTTTGAACTCTTATAACTCCTATTGTTGAATAAAAAATATTTTCACTAAATAATGAAGCTTTCTTAAAATTGCAATTTTTACAAACTTTAACGGGAGTGGTTCTGGTGATAAAACAGTGACACACAACTTGAATATTTCTAGAATTTACGATGTCTTCAACAAATCTTCACGTACAAAATCGTCAAATGATAAAACTTTCATGCATCTGTTACTCCGGGGACCCATTAGAACTCCGGAGTCCTATCTTCACGTACAACATACTCAAACATGCATGGTCCTGCTACTCCGGGAAACTACTAGTAGTAATGACAACGGTGGTAATGGTAGCAGTTTTTGCAAATATTTACGACAGAAATACAACCGAGCCAGCTAAATTGAGAACCTAGCCACGTGCGCATATCTTTCGAAATCTTCGTCATTATATTTTTGTAACTGTAATGTAAATTTTATTTGAATATAGGTATTTAAAGTTTACCATAAAGTTAATGCTAATCTTTCTTTGCTAGAAATATCATATCTAAACCTTGTAGTTTTAGATACAAATCTACAACAATAACAAGACACAAATCTTTTTTAGTATTATAAGGCTTTATAAGGTTATTAAACTCTTCAAAACTATGTGGTGTCATCCAATAAAACGGTCTTCATGACTGTAGGTCTTTATATAATCGATTTTCTCCCAACTTCTTTCTACTCTTATTGACATTTTGTTATGATTGTTATTTTTCGCCTGGTCCGTGCTGGACGTTTCGCTAATAGCTTCGCATAAGAGAATGACCGTTGGACAGCGATAGTTGAAAGACATAGTAAATGTAGTAGACGCTTCATATCGCCATATTATATTATACAGTGTATATGTGTTTGTGGGGATAAAACAAAAGACGATTCACCTTATTCAACATTCTTACCCTATTTATTTATTTTGCGTGTATAAAATTTTTCTGATTATTACTGATTAAATCATTTTACATGTGAGAAAGAACTGTCGACGAAGTGAGCTATTATTATTAATATACCGCCGCTTTAGGTGTAGATAATGCGAAATGCTCTTTTTTGTAGGTAGAACTTATGCTTCATTTTGATAATTGTGCTTATAATACGTATGCAGTAAGGTAAATCTAAATAAAATAGAATTTGATCCACGAAGTGAGTTAGTAATAATTACTTATACCGTACCGTTCAAGGGCACCGTAGAATCTTTCGTGTATAATCATAAATGTACAAACCATGAAACATTTGAATAATATGTCAATTTCAAATTTACTCAAAATAAAGATTTCAACCCCTTATTCTATTTTGTAAAATCAGTTTATTAAGAATTTTGCGTTCATAAACTTAGTGACCTTTTGTATGTGAAATTTCAATACATGACATACGGGATTCATACATCTAACACTAAGACTTAGACTTTTAAGACGGCATCATATAATATCGAACATATCCGTTAAAAATATTTTGTATTAATCACGTGAACTAAAGACAAAACATATATAAAGTCAACGAACGAGATGAAAGTGTAAAATTTCCTAAATTGTATTGACAGTCAGAAATGTTTGTTACAGGTGCTGCCAGGGCTTTACGTGGGTAATTATCGAGACTCAAAGGATCCCGTACAATTAGATAAATATAAAATAACGCACATACTGTCCATCCACGACGCCGCACGAAGGATACATTCGGTGAGTTATACCTATAAACCTTTATTTTTAGCTAGTGGTCCAACTTTCCATTTATCGCTTCATTATGATTCATGACGCACCGAATTGCAATGGCACTGAAGTTTACGCTTGTTGGTTCTGATGTTTTATCTTTAAAACGTCGTATCGAAGTTGATCTGTGTCCGTACTCTGAGCAATAGCGATTCCCATGACAAACCAATAATGGTCACGCCTTCCCCAGTGCAGCTGGTTTTTTACCCTAATCTGATTTTGATTTTGCTTTGCTGCTCGGCGAGGCTTTCAAGTTGTCATTGGCTACAGTTATCGAATCTTCTGGATCCGTTAGAAAAGTTAGTTAGTTCGGGGTCCTTTTTGTCGGGAAGGGCTTAATCTTCGGGCTTGTTAGGGAGCTCCAGGTCATGGTGGAGATCGACGTTCCTCACGCAGAAGAGCGCTGGTCGCGATTCTCATGAATCACGACTGGAGCTCCTTTATCCGGTGGATACGGGAGGAAGCGCAATGAGCGAAGAGTACGCCAGCTTAGGTCATGCATGACCCATACAGTGTGACCTTTTGTCTAAGGGAAATCTAACTCTTTTTAATTAGGAGGAAGTAGAGGTGGGAGAAGACAAATGAAGCTTACTTGCGAAAGGTGGCTATGAGTTTATGGAAGTACATGCCGCTATCGAAACTCCTATATATTTGACGGACTTGAAGAACCTTGTTCGATATGGCGTCGAGACCTGGCAGTTTTCGAGGCAGTGAACTCTGGATTAGAGTTTTGCCCTCGGCGTCTAACGTCGGAGGCAACATATTAGATGGGACAATTCAATATCGAGTGTTTAGGACACAAAATGCATAATATCTATACTTAACTCGACACGTATTCGCGTCGTCTATTTCTAATTATAAAAGCATTGAAACCAACATTTCATTGTTCATTTCATTATTGGGAGTTACAGAGTAAGGGGAAATGGTGCGATTAGAAGGATTGTTTTAGTGCGCACGATACTAGCAAGCTTCTTCTTGTGCCTCTCCACTACTGGAGGTTGGAAGTCAGCTCGTCGTACTTCTTCTTATTCTTCGCCAAGCGCATCAGCTGTTCTACGCTGGCCACTCCGTCCCTTCTCTGATATTGCGGAGCCACGACTTCCTCCTTCTGCCAGCGCGTCTTTTCCCCTCGACCTACTTACTACCTTAGTTTAATTATGTATTTTGGTCTTTTATGACGTATCGTTGATACCGAATAGCTCGAATCGAGAGATCGTTCCAAAGCGGTAAGGCCGCCTTTTATTTATTCATTATATAGCGTTCAAATGTTTGTAACTAATAACTAAAGGTAAATCTAAGTTTCAAGTGATAAATAAATAGTTAAAACAATTATAACAGATAAGGCTATACTTCGCTGGAATTCTTCAGCCATTTAGCACATACGTGAATTTCGCCTAACAGACAAACAGATTGCCTAAATTCCGCTTCATGATTACTTCAGCACCAAACTGATTATTTTTGTCCAAAAGTTGAAAGTTAAATAATACGACGACGCTATTTTATCTGTTGACTTAATTCGAAACTATTATTATGCCAGCTTTCCACCCTTAATTTAAAAAAAAACTAAACCATAAAAAAAACATTAGGCAGCGGCTTCTGCGAGTCTCATCTCTAAGGCGTAGGTATGAACGACGGCTGTGCCCGAATGCGCTTTCTATATTTGCATTTAATACTCGCTTGGTAAAAAGGATGCACCGCTAAGAGATTTTTACGATAAACTATTGTGCTTTGTGAGCAGCGTACGAGATGTAAGGTGTTAGGTGACCCATTATTATACGACATGTACAACTTAAAAGTGTTTGTCGAGGTAGGTAAATAATTTAATAAATTCGTGTTTAAATTAGTTAGTAGTTTAAGAAGTTTATTTTAGGTGTATGTTTTTCTGATTGTTGATGTTTCTTTATTTATTTCGTAATCCGCACATAACAAATACTAAACTATAATACTAATAAATAATTAAACTACTTTATTTGACTCAAAAACATTACATTTAGTTCTTACATTCTAAAGGTTGTAAGCATGCAATAGGCAACGAAACGTTGTTATTCAACATTCATTTTGGTTAACCTTATTCATAATATTTCTTCTATGAGCCCTAGCGTTTAAGATACAGATATTAAACGCTAGTTCCTTCCAGTGTCATTAAAAATTGGTTAAGTTGTTTGTCATTAGATGTTTATTTATTTTTATTGTTTATTAAATTAAATGAAGGTGGAACCTATTGCATTAGGTTAGACCGTAGTAATTTTGAACTTTGATAAAGATTTTTAAGTCTTGGGGCTGAAAAATTTGAATACGAGATATGAATTTATTGTCGTTATTTAGGTAAGTATGGAAAATAATATTTAAAGTTAAGATTTTCTATTTAAATTAAATTTTGAAAAATATAATATACTGAAGTTAGAAATTATAAATAACGTAGTTTTATTATTTTATATTATTCTATTTCATTATATTTTTTAATTTTTAGCCATTCTACTAGTTTACATTCATAGATTTTAAGATATAGATACATATTTGCAAAAGGAATCAATTAACACTATTCAATATATCTAACTAAGTCCATACCTAATACGGATGTGTTGTGTGATGGTGTGAATGTGAGCGTGTGTATGTGAGCGTGTGTATGTGAGGTGTGTGAGGGTACTCTTTTATTTTGAAGGAACTCACCTGTAATATAGCCGTATTACAGGTTAAAGATTTTAGATTGTGAACCTGGAAGTGGTTCCTCCTTAGGTGTCATCTGAGGTTATTTAATGGTACATCACATTATATTATTAGTATCCTTATGACTGACAATTGTGTGGTTTTCTTCATGTTAAGGTTATATCGAGGCGAGGTATGTACTCAGGGCTTATTATTTTAAGATAAATTGTGAAAGATGATCATGTACCAGTATATGATCACTCCATGTATTTGTAAATCTATATTAACACTGTTTATACACTGTATACGTGATAATGATAATATTGTTACGAGCTAGGGGATCGGATAGAAAATGCTGTAGATTTCTTCAAGGGTTTATTTCTTGAAAAATCAATGAGGAATTTATGAGCACAAATTAATTGCAGAGATGCACTTATAACACACAAAAACACAGTCACTAATTACTCCACTTATGCACACTTTACACAGTACTTTGTCACTTGTATTCACTTTATTCGCACTTTATCGCTTCGGTGTTTCTCTTGTTATCGCATTCCAAACTAAAGGCGACGAGTCGCGTTTCGGCTCGCTTATATATCCCTGGGAATAATTCTAAACAATATTCGAGAACTTTCTAGGCTGGCTTGCTACTGAGTAGCGATTGCACAATTCTAGAACGTTCGCACTCTTTGTCTCTTTCGCACGTTGCTACAATTAACTAATATGTGATTGAGCCTCTCCTGAAACGGTCAGAAATCATATTTCAGCCTGCTGAAAAGTTCTCTAACTAGTGGAAAAATCTAGAAACATTGTAGTCGACCCGTCTTCGTAACAATATAAATAAAAAAAAATCTGCGTTCACTGCACAAGATGTTATGCGACAGAATTGCCATGTAAAGTTTTAAATAAATACATCAACCAATAGCGGGTATTTTTTCTCTCTCTCGATCTTTCTCACTTGCTTGCTCCCTATTCTCGCTCCATGGCTATTTTCTTCATGCTAAGTTCACCCTTTCTCACTCTCTCTCGATCGCTCTCTCGATTTTCTTCGACAAAAACGCTGCACATCATCCGTGAAAAATGTACCTTCATGCTCCACTTCAAAAAGCTTTGAAATTTACCACTGCTTCGTGGTTAAGCGATTATTTTAATGAATTTTGACGTTGAATGCTCACTCATAGCATAATTAAGGCTTTGAGGTATTCAAATATTTTCTGGTTTCAGTACACATAAGATTAATTCCGTAAAAGGCCTTGCGAAGATTCGAAGCCGCAAGAGATAAGTTTCGCTTATTATGTACACTAATCTCCATAGTTCGCGCTCCTACTATTATTGTTCTTAGTTACCTCGCAACTAGAGATGTCTGTCACTTAATTTACGTCTCAAATCACACGACACAGGGAATCCTGTGTGGGGGCTAGTGCACTATCTTTATACCTATATATACATTTTATTGTGTATATAAGTTTTTTCTTTTTTCCTTCTTTCAGATCTTCTTTATAATTTCTTTCAAATATTTAGTTAAACTAAGTTATTATTGATAAACTTTAGACCAAAACTTGATTACCTTCTTTCTAAACAACCTAGTAAACGATGATTTTAGGAATATTTTATAATTAAAAACTATTTTTATAGAATATGCATATTAAAATGGGTTTCGAGCTTCAATTTATGAATTCTTTCTGAGAGGCTAGTGGTCACAGATTTAGGGTAGAGACTTAGCGCTATGTATGACTTTCGTATGTCAAATACTTTAAACTATATATTTAATAAAAATAATAATAAATCGTTTATTTTCAATGAAAGTGGTACACTCAGATTCATCAATTATAAAAATGTGAACTTCCATATAAAATTGGGATTGCAAATGTCATAATAATAATAATAACAGTTAAGTTATTTATAATTATTGCCAAAACTTATGGTCTAAATAATCTCGCATATGTGTTTGATTTAAGTAAGGTGACGTTGTTAATTATGATTGCATTTAAGTAGAAATTAAATTAATTAATTAAATGAAATTAATAAATTTCCTTAAAATCATCAAATATTATGAGGGTATCTCAAACATAAACATAAGACTGGCAACAAATCTCCTAAACGTTAAATTAGCACAGCGAACAAAACATTTTAAAACCATTTTACATTGTGCTGCGAATTGACAACTGAATTTAACGTGAAACCCATTTCAGGTAACCCCGTTTCACAATATTCGATAGTTTCTCTTTACGTAAAATGTATTTACTGGGTCGATTCTATGCCCGACATCGCCTTACCTCAAGCTCTACCCATATTTTTTTCTGCCCCAATCAACACTTAATACGGCGAGGGTAAACATTTTGAATGAATCGTAATGTAGCTAAAAGTCGACGAAGTCCAATGATAATACTTTTGAAAATTATTTTTCGCAAGGTCAACAATGACCGATCTACTTATATAATTTGGATCAACTACTCTATTTAATAGATAATTTTATTCGTAAATAAGGTTAGTTTTAAATTACTTATTAGTCTTAAGTAAGACTAAATCGTAATGTATAATAAATAAATAAACTTTATACATGACAGAAATAACAAAATACAAAAAGTATAGAGATTTTCTATGTTATATATAGTGCTACGTAAAGGTCACAAAGACAAAGAATGTTTAAAAACGTATTCACATTTTTCACATAGATTTTCCTTTCTTTAAAGATTCTACAGTTTTAGCCTCAGGCTTGTATGGTTTTTGTACAAAGCACGTTTTCTAAATCTGGTGTATGAAAGCTAAAAAATAAATTATTTTCGACAAACTTTTTTTACAAATCTATGTCTGTTTTTCGCTAAGTAATACGTAGTATGAATAATACAGCCGGTAAATTTAGCAGCTTTATGACAAATTTCATCAACTATTAAGTGCTATCTGCGTAAAAGCCCTCATCAGATACGAGAACTGCTTCGGTGCCTCTGGGGCCCATTGACCGCATGGCCCAAGCCTCGAAGTCTACGTACATCTGGATCGCAGATTGAAGAAAGACCTGCTGCGTTAAATTCATATTACATGAAACTTTAAATTTAGAACGATATGCTGTCTAACGAGCAATTTTACCAGCACTATCTTTGAAATCTGCTTGCGTAGCGTTGTTGGTAACGCATATAACGCGAAGGTCTGGCCTCGTCATTCGAATCGAAAGACGTCATCATTATTACTCAAACACAAACCAGAAGCCAAACCTCCTAAGATGTAGCAGAACTTCATATACAAATAATTATCTTTTGTCAGAAATTATATATAAATCTAGCGAAATTTGACATTAATTCGTACGAGCTACGCTTTCGCTACGTTATCAAGTTATGTAATGACGTTCCTCGAACAACCGCTGTATTAATAACATCTCCCTCGAGATCCCTTCATTTATTCACATTCAGCTGACGAAGGCATTATAACTTAATAACGCTCAGCTGAGCTGGATTGCGCACGTGAAACTTGCATTTTAAATCCATGTAATTCATGCATTCATGAGTTTCTTGTATAAAAATTTAGCTTCTATATGAGGAACTTCAATTTCGGTAACAAACGAGGTTTAGTATATGAATGTTTGTAATACTTTATAGGTGCTAAATAAATTTGGTTTCTATATAGGTCAGAACAATGAATAATATCAATGCAGTATTACAAAAATGCCTACACAAAAAATCAAAATCAAAATATGTTTATTAAGTTTAGATGCGTATACGAGCATGCTTATGAATGTTAATTTTTTTTTATCAAATTCGTGAAAGAGCAAGACTACGCCATCCGTTCGCAAAACGGGCAAGAAACTCACCATGTTTTAATATCCCTCTACAATAATGTCATAAATCATAACGCCATTAAAGTTACATAAGTAAAAAACTGTTATGTGATTTACCACATTACTTCATAGATAACAAAACAAACTATAACAATATAATAATATAACTGAGTAGTGACCTTTACGCATTAATGTTTTTTTTTAATAGGGGTTTTGAATCTGTTTAAAGGCAGTTCTATTTTTTTTCTAGGATTCATGTTATTGCAGCGTTTTTCCTTATTTCTTGTATTCCTATTGTGAATTTCAATACTATTTTCTATATATACTTAAAATAAATATATAAAGACGATTATTTGCTCTATTAGATCTATCTTCTTTTAGTCATATTATCGACGTTTCATGTTTGTGTTTTTTTTTAATTTATTTAAGCTTTGTTACATGAAAATAGAACAGATAAGATTAATTATAAGGGACATGGATGCATGGACAGTTTTATCGCTAGCGTTCTCTTCTCTTGTTTGGTTTGTTTACTCGAAAGTCGAACATAAAAGCCGTAATAATAAGGTTAAAGATTGCTCTTTTAATATATTTTTACATTTTAATTACATCATAAACTTTGAAAGATTTTACAAAACTTTTTATAAACTGCCTAAAAATAAAAAAGACATACATAGTAGAATTAGGAGAAAGAACCGCCTGCCCCACCTTGGGGTTATAGAAGTTAAGAAGTAGTAGAATCAATAAAAAATAAATTTCCCAATAGCACTATGTAAGTTGAAATAATTAGAACAAACAAAATAAAGTATACAATTCACATTGTATCGCTCAGAATAATTGATGTAAAAAATGTAAATTATAATTGGTCGGCCATTTTAAAAAGTACTTTTCACCAACGAATATTCATAAACGAGGTAGTTGTAAAGTTAAAAATTCCGTTCCATTTTTGCCATTGCCATTTACAATATTGGTAGGTTTTAATGTAGAACGTTTACACGGGAAATTTTTTAATGGATATTTTTCGTGAAAGGAAATTTTATACGTTAATTGCAGGTGAATGACCAGTGACCTTTGTTGTAAGCTGGTGTTCCAATTCGTCAAACATCGATTTAGCTTAATGCTTAGTGGTGCGAACATTAAAATCTAAGCGAGCTTCAATACGTGTGTAAGATTGAACGTAACCTCGCGCCCCGCATTCCTGTTTCTGAAGAACGGAATTAGTAATAAATTTCAATCAACTTTTATCCATCGCTTTTGACATCCATTTTCATCAAAGAAAGCCGGATCCATTAGTTAATTTGAACTCGAATGCGCAGTCATTGCATACTTTTTCATTTGAAATATGACGTCTAAACTAGTTTTTGTGCCTTTACAAGCCGTTTTCCTATTACTTAGATGAATATAGTTCTTTCAACAATTCGAAATGAAAAACTGGAATAGAAAATTTGAATACGTAATGCAAAGAGTTCTTACATTTTAGATTTCAGTTTCTAGTTCTAAATGTGACATTGAAAATAGTATATGCATATGTTTTGCACATTTTGATATTTCATAATGTAGTCATATTACAGTAATAACTGTGTTTCATGTCATTTCATCTATGTTAAGGAACGAGGTTTTTTTTTTTACTTGGCGAAATGCATTGCGCATACACTACCGCCACTACTACTACACTAACCCCAAGGCACCACCAGCAATCGGCTTAGGCGGGATACGGTAACAGCAGAGCCGTATCCGCTTCCCGACATACGATGCGGTGAATGCGTTTTGTTGGTTTGTGAAAATACTTGACACAGTATCCTTCACAGACTGATCCATACGGTTTTAGTTTCGGTTACGTAACGTGGGAACATACAGGGCAGAATCTAATATTTGACCACTCCTCCTCCACTTTAAAACAAAATCATTAAAAAAATAATGTACACGTTTTCAGGTGTACAGTTATAAACGCAATTTTCGCGTGAAGTGTATAATGATTTTGTATCGGGAACTAAGGTCAAAAATGCGTAAAGCGTCATTATATTTGAACAGTACCTTTGTGGATATCGATAATAAGGACAATACATGATGAGCTTTACGGTCTCACCTTATACCTACAATGTGTTCTAGTGCTAGAACAACATTGCTAGAGCATTCATACTCAGCTCTAAGCCTATTAATGAGTAAACGCCTTTACAAAAACAACTTGATTTTCTAAGTCTTTGGTCGTGTCCAGTACAAGTTCACAAGTTAAATACTGTTAGGAATTATAATAGAATTGTAATAGAATTATAACTATTGCGCCAATAAACACTAAAGTTATTTAATTTTGATCTGATAACTAATTCTCGGAACCAAACTAGAGCTGAGAGCAGATGCTCTACAAGGAAGGAGATCCTTCTCCAAAGGACAGCTACATTCACTGTTTATACCTAAGATGAACTACGAATAAATATCGTTGATTATTTAAATTATTATTTATACATATTAATTAATTTATATTAACAACTATATCCGTAAAAATAAACAAATTTTAGTAATTACGATACGATAGCAATACGATAATGTCGAAAAAAGTACACTAACAATAGAAACAATTTACTCTTTTCCCTAACGCGCCAAAAGAAGTATAAGTTTAAAAATGTAAAATTATAATACTATATGTAATATTGTAGACATAAGATACAGAATAAAGATACTTTGAATTCACTTTGCGAACATAATTGTAAATATGTCGATAGTGTCAGAGACAGCAGTCAGTAGTCAACGTCTTTCTTAACGGTGATCTGTGCAACAGACTGATTCCCTTGGTATAGTAAACAACCTTGGCCTTCGCCGTCGCATGTCCCCTAGGTACCCACAAAACATTAAGTAGATGTAGTAGACAGTAAGTAGATTGTAGGCCAAATGTAGGTCCCGCCATGTTTCTAATTTATTTTAACTAACCTACCCTAACATAAACAATGTGTTTAAAAATTGCATGCAAAATAAAGAAAAAAACATTTTGAGCAAATTGTGGCCCGTCATTTGCACTCTTGACGAAATCACCGCCATTTATCATTCTGTATAAGCCGCTCTGTGGAAACATGAAATAAACATTTTAATATATTTAATAAATGTTTATAAGTAATGTTAAAAATTTAAATGTATTATTTATCTAACAGTTCTGTAAAGATTGTAAGTATTAACATACGTTTTTTTCAAGTTTTTAACTCGTGTTAATAGCTTACTTTTATTCATATATTAATAAAAGTTACAAAATAAATAATTTGACGCTTTATTATCTTAGTCTTTCTAGTCAATTAATTTTTTTTTTTAAATGTAAAAAATATCTTCTTGTCTTTATTGCCGACCACTTATTGTTTGGCCATGTACATCGGCTTTAAATAATTCATCAAAAATTAATTAAAATTGCCCGAATTCACTTCACGCGTATTAATTAATAACTTAATTTACGCAAAATAAATTGATAAAGTAATGACTAGGTCTGACAAAGTTTTATATTCGACTTTTTTCTAAAGAATTAGTACAGATACGGGCAAACTTCTTGAGCATTAAACAAGGGAGTGGGGGAAAGTTTGCACAGCGAGGGACACAAACGTCAACTGATTTACCAATCACGCGATCCGCCTGCGCAACACAGTGATATCTAAAAATCGCTTTTGCGCAGGGAAGGACATTTGTTCAAGATGTTTGCCGGTATCTGTATGCAATCAGAAATGTTTTTGCTATGCTCCATAAGAGGTGACGGGACTACAATAAGATCATTTGGGTTTATTATGTATAATGATATGTCTTCTTTTGTTTCAGGATAAGCACTATTTATGTATAATGGCATCTGATTCACCAGATCAGAATTTAACACAGTACTTTAGTTTGTGCAACGACTTCATACATGCGGCGAGGCTTCGTGATGGGAATGTCCTAATACATTGGTGAGTTTTTTATTTTTGTATATAACAGGGTCAAACTGATAGGAGGCTTACCTGATTGATACCGCCGCCCATGGACATTCTCAATGCCAGAAGGCTCGCAAGTGCGATGCCAGCCTTATAAGAATTGGTACGCTCTTGTAGGATATCAGAGCGAATTGGTTCGGAAATACTTCAATGGGCAGTTTGCTCCACATAGTGTGTGGCAAAAACTGCCTTGAAAAAATGCTCAGTTGTGGAACGACAGACGTCGAGGAGACACGGTGATAATTTCGTATTCTGCCTCGACGTCCCATGGTGATAATCAACTGGTAATACGAACAACTCCTCTGAACATCTTTTGATGGAAAAGGCGGTAGCAGATGCCGAGGGACCTCGCATCTTTACGCAACGCCAAAGAATCACGCCGCTCGGAAAGTGGCTGGTCGTCGACATTTGTACTAGACACAATATCAAAATTTATTTCACATTCATTTAACAGTGCGGGCTCGAATACAGTATTATAATAATAATTAGTAAAAGTTATTAATTACTTTTTAAAACAACTATTTCATTTTAATTTTAAATTAATCTCGGCCTGTGAAGCTCTTTAATTACAAATATTTAAATCGTTAGTAAAACCTCAGCCATTTACTTAAAAATAAATTAAACGCAAGTAAGTAATTTAGCGGTTAAATGCTATTTAAAATCAAAAAAAGTCACAAACTTGTCTGAAAACGGTTAGTTAAACATGTTTATTTCAAATTATTAATAAACTATTACACTATATCTTAAGATTTAATGGAAATAAGTAGTTTTATATGTGGAAAAAACTTTATTTAGTTTGAAAAACAATACATCGGATAGTAATGTTCACAGAGTAGGGCGAAGACAAACGAAAAACAGACTTGACATAAAAGACAACAATAGAGCAAAAGGCGCGAAATTTAATTATTACAACACTATAACTATTATATTCATGAAAGGTTTTTTCGAATTCAGTCAAAAAATCTATGATATTTGGAATATATGATAAAGTTTTGCTAGTCACGTAGCTACTGACTGACTCACGCTGATCTGCTTTTAATTAGCAATTGGCAGTACAAATATGTAACGGGTTATCGGGTTTTAACGACCCGTTCAGACGCAATACGCGCTAATAAGTCGTAGCTCATGTTTATTGACTCTACAGATTAATTTACATTATTTTTGCCTTCATTCTGTTATGGAAAATTAGGGGTTTCCCCTAAATTTAAGATGTCCACGGGTAATAATTGAGGGTACTTTTTTCAAGAACCTTTTCTTAAACGCAGGTTTCTATATAATTTATATGAATCCCGGAAACCAATAATAAACCCTATAAACTAATAACCCTGGATCGAAAAATTGCTCAAAGGTTACAAAAGTACAGAAAGCTTTAAAAATAGTGTATGAATGGATAACGAGGAAAAAGAAAAAAAATATATGGCAAGATAGGTTAAAATATAATATGTAATAATTATTCATTTTTGTACACAAAGTGAACATAGTTAAATAAAAAGAAGAGCAACTGGCGGTTGCTTCTAACGATCTCTTCTAGGCAACCACTGTGAGTAGAGAAAAAAAATGTAATGAATTGTATAAGATAGGCAAGAAGTGCAAAATTACATATTGCATTGTTGTTGAGACAAAACTAAAGAGGAACGAAATAAAAATAAAGACATTACTATTATGTCATTAATATATGTAAATTTGTTGATATATTACAATAATATTGAATGTATATTAAATTAATATTTGATTACCTCGTCGATATTTAGGTGTATCTAAAGTTGGTACTAGAAAGAGAATTGTGTAGGAGTTGGCATCACTGCCTTCGTCGCATAAATATTTATTCTAAACCCGTAGTTAACATAAAACTAAAAAGACTTTACGTGATAACGACTCATCTGCAAGTTATATTACATAAATTATTCTGGCATTCAGCCATAACAGGAATAATTTATGTACGTGCAACTGTGCAATGTGAATTTTATTGAATAGTTTTAACGTTCGAAGAAATATTTGATTACAAGGTCAATGACGAATAGAAAGATAGACATGAAATTTATCATTTAGTGTTAACAAATACAGTTAACTTTGACTGTCTCTTGTACAAACAAATAGAAATACAATTTAATCAATATCAAAATTAATGAGTATTTGTATATAAATGAAATAACGCTTAGGAAATAAGAATTATATTACTCCGTTTAACTGCCACGCCGCACCGGTTCTGTTTTCGCACGCTCTATCTTCTTACGCGGTTCACTTGTTTTAATTCCTTTTAACAAATCAAATGTTATAGAAGAAATCTTATATCAATCAAGGCAACAATAAAAATCAACGGGCAACTGACTCGATACTCGTAACATTTCCTGATAATCCTAACATTCTGGGACATACATTTTTAGTTTAGCTGGTATGTCACGTAGCGTGACAGTGGCTGTTGCATATATAATGTCGGTGACGCCGCTGACGTGGCGGGAAGCGCTGAAGGTGGTCAGAGCTGGTCGCGCCGTCGCTAATCCTAACCTGGGCTTCCAGAGGCAGTTGCAAGACTTTGAAACTTATAAACTAGTTGAAGTAAGTTACTTGTGGAGATGCCTTGTGTACAATATTGTGTTAATTCGAATAGTTATAGCAAGTATAAGTCAAGTTTCCAAAGTAACAATTCCCCTATTAACATCGTGTTACCTTAATGAGTAAATATTTTTTCAATATGAATTTTATAAGTTCGTCTGCTCCAGATAATCTGCCAATTAGAATTTAAACAGACACCTAAATGAGGTTTCTCCATATCTCGTTGAGGCGTTAACAGACCTCAAACATCTGTGCATACCTCGGCCAATGCTTTTATTAGAAGCTCAATGTATCAGCAATCAGTTTCGATTTAATGATCAATACATTCAATTGATTTCACCTCAAACGAGATCTCTCAAACACATTCGGGTGAATTCATTAATTAAACTAATTAATTATTGGTTGCATAATGATTGCATGTGCCGATTAATTAATGATAAATCATTATGATTTGAATTTCATTTGAAGCTTAAAATTTTGTGCGCGTTTCGTGGCCTTGAAGGAACAATTTATTACTTTAACCTCATTGTAAGAAATCAATTCGTTATTAGGCCATGTTGGAGCCCAACTATCATACTTGCGGTTTTAGTCAAGAATAAAAAAAATGGTATTTTCAGGAAAGACGAAGATTAAAAGAACGATACCCGTCCTTAGCACTTGCTGATCGGGATCTCGCAGAATGTCGTGTGATGCTCGACTCCTATCAAACAATGCTCAATCAGAGGACAATTTGTGAGGGCAAGTGCGCAATGGGCAGACAGTGCCCAACAGGTCGGTAAGATCCTTTTTTATTCATTAGATACCTAATTCATAAAAAATAATCATAGTCTTTGGTTTACATAGCTTTTGCACATTGAAAGAAAACCGTTTCGAAACGTCGGAATAATTTAAATTTAAAATTATGTAAAAAAAATTATAAGCTTATAATAATACAAATAGCTTTAATCCGGTTAAAAAATTGTTTTCTTTCAAAAAATAATCAGTCTAATTGTATGTTTTTTTATAAAGTCTGTCTCTGAATGTTGTAATACACAAATAACTTTAAAGTATAATCAACTAAAAATATTTTACGTCGGTAATATCAAAGGTTTTTTTAATGCTTTCGAACAGCACATAAGTTAAAATGAGGACACTCAAATACTTAAGAAAATATACACGTATGAAAATGACATTCCTGCAACTCCTGAAGGACTCTTTGAATCAAAGAAGTCGCAGGAATGCGCCAAGCATATGCAAATATGAATACATAAATAGAAATTGGGTAGGAATCTAACAAGGCAAATGAAAACAATATTAAGAGTAAATAATTAACAATGCAAGGTTGCTGAAACGATTCGGCGAAAGATAATTATACTAAATCGTAATAAGGCCGTTTCGTATTTTCAAATAATTATATTGTTAAACTCGGATATACAAAAATCTGACGATGTCGTAAATTTAATTGTAATTGACAAATAATGTTAACTGTGAGAGATTGATTTGTGATTTAATAGTTTAATTATAAAAGAGTTTTACAACTTTAGATATATGTTTGTATTTATTATTTGTATCTTAAAACTGTTAATATACGGAAGTATAAGGTGTATTAGAGTCATTCTATTTCACTATTCTGGTTTATATGAATCTTTACAACTTAAAAAAAACACAGAAACATTTATAAATAATTATTTAAAACATATTATAAAATTCCCTAAAGAACTTTCTCCCAAACCTAGTAGTGGCTGACTGGAATAAGCTCTTTTAAAAACAGGTTGGAAAATTTATCCAAATCTGTAAATAAATACCCGCAATATTTATTAATAGTTCTAAATACACACAGTGTTGGCCTAGTGGCATCAGCGTTCGACTCTCATCCCTGAGGTCGTAGGTTCGATCCCTGGATGTGCACCAATGGACTTTCTTTTTATATGCGCATATAACATTAGTTCGAACGGTGAAGGAATACATCGTGAGGAAACCGGCTTTCCTTAGACCCATAAAGGCGACGACGTTTGTCTTGCCTATTAGATTAACAAATGATCACGAAACAGATACAGAAATCTGAGGCCCAGACCTGAAAAGGTTGTAGCGCCATTGCTTTCTTTTATTTTATTAAAAACACACAAATCTATAATTAATTGTAATTAATATCAAAGAGAGAGAGAGAGAGTCAAAGAGTCACTCGGGTTGCGTTAATTGAGCGGGTCCCCTTTTATCTTGATGAAAACCTTTGTACCGAACTTTCAATTTGAATATCAAAGGACAATTAAAGTGGATGAATTGTTTCGTAGATTTTTTCGTTCTGACAGCTTGAGTTTTCGCTTACAATAGTCAAATCAGATTAGCGTTCGTCTCGTAGCGTGTTTTTGCGTTTGTCTGGTATATTTCTTACGCTACTCGTTCTTCTAATCTATTAATCACAAACTGCACTTTAGCGGAAATCCGCTAAAATATTACGGTTAAATAACCGTAATATTTTTAATATAGCTAATATAATTAAAAATATGTGCGAGTCGCCTCGGTTTTTTTGTGGTTTGGAGTATTTTTTCGGTGGTCTTTATGTTTACTAGGCAAACATCTCAGGCGTAAACCCTTTTTGTTTAAATGATTCTTTAAGATATGACTAGACTAAACAGTCCTTATTTGCTGTACATTTATGTAACTCATATTGTCAAAGTTACTTTGATGAAATGCTATGAAATTGAATGTTTAAATTTAGGAAAACGTGTAATTATATATAGTCTTATTTACTATTCGTAAGTGATTTTTATTTGGTGTATAGGTGTATGTAGAACAGGATCCAAGAGGCAGCCGAGGCCACGTCGTCCGTCCACTTCTTCTGGGGAATCACCAGGGCTAAAGCGTTCTCCTTCAACACTATCAACGGCTTCTACTGCCTCGGGATATCGTCCCCGGTCTTCACCGGCTGGTCTTTATAGTTACACAGGCAGTAAGTGTTATATTGTTTATCTTGTTACCTTAGGTTTTAAATGTGATAAAGATATTTGCATAAAAGAAACTTGTGGTTTCAACACGCGCATTTTGTTATTTTTGGCATCTCGTGGGAACTATGTTGTTTGAACTCACAATTCAACGTCACAGCGCCTTCACGACCCACCCGCTCAGCGTCTGGACTCAGCATCACACGTATCACGGATCCCGTGGGAGGAGGCACTGCCATGGCAGTTGGTGGCACGGAGTATTCTAGACGCAGAGCTGCCTCTGCACCAGCGACACCAGCTTTATCACCAGCTTCATCACCTCCTGGATCACCGCACAGAACATCGCACAGGTAAGAATCGAGCTGGGATTGCCACAGACAATGCCGATTCGGGTATAAATTTCGGTGATGAATTCTGATATATGAAATTAATTGAAAGTGCCGTGGACAATCATTTAAATTCTGGATTTTTCTGACGTATAATACATCATTGTGGTGAAGAAAGTTATGTTTCTTATGACATGCCGAAGTCGTCATTCAGCTCAATCAATAAATATTTTTCATATCAAAGAGTAATTTGTTAGTTTTTTGTTTACTTAACCGTTTTTTTTCTACTTATAATAGACCTGGATGTGCATGGACCATACCGAATTTGCATTGGGATCCAGAATCTATGTGATCATCATTCAAAAACCACCATTCATCAGGTTATTTTTTTCATAAATATTCAACATCTTTACGAACAACATTTAGCATGCCCAAACTAAACTCATTAGTAAAAATAGATACAAGCCAGTTTTTTTGGTTGTTTATCATTATTATAGAAATATGTTTGATATATGTGAATGTGAAGGAAACAATGTAACCTTACGTGATGGGACAGACCTGTATTTACGACTGTGCCGAACTACTTTTTGACTTCAAAGACACAATATGTATTTTCGACACGACAGTATAAGTTATTATAGTACTTCTTCTGCTTCAGGCACACACTTCATTTCTGAAGGACGTGTTTGTGCGTGTGTGTATGCCGCCGAACAACTTCCTCCACTCTCCCCCATTCTCGGCAAACCTCTGCGCCTGGATGATGAACGGGCCTTTACTTAATCGGTCCAGCGAGTAGACTCTTCCAGTCACGATGAGTTTGTCTAAACATTCTGTTCCTCTGCGTGTTACGTGTTCAAAAAATTCAGGATGCGTTGTTAACAAAGTGTCAACGGACGATTTTTAACCTGTAACCGGCGTAGTATGGACACGTTTGTTTCTTTTTTATTATAATACATAACGTTCTTAAAGTAAAAGAAAGTACTTAAAGAAAAAAAACTTCATCTACGTACAAAAAGATTACTGTTTAATGAACTTTATTTCTCATTACAAAAATGATATTTTTTATAACAGTTATTTGTTATTTCTTAGAAACTCAATATCTCTAAGTCTCCGAGAAACTCAATCTATACGAACGAGATACACGTCGCCAACAGACAGCCGTCCTAATTTCAGTCTACTTGGCTCATTCTGATGTGTATATATTGTATTAATGCCTCTTAAATTGGTTAAACGCGCTAATATTACGAATCTTGGAAGGTAATTTATTAAATAATTGCACACCCTACATACTTAATAGACTTCTTCAAATAATTTGAATTTTTTGTTTGATTTGTTTAAACATATAGGTACATAGTTGTTTGCTATTATTTTGGATTTTTGTTAGTTTTTATTATCTAAATAGTGCTTTTATTAATTTATTTTGTAGTGTTTGTATTGTTACGAAGACGGGTCGACGATTTCAGCAAGCTGAAACTGGATTTCTGTCCGTTTCAGGAGAGGGTCAATCCCATAGAAGAAAATTGTAATTCACTTAATATTACCTTCGTTTTCAGGAAGCTAAAACATTTTTTCAGACCATTTCCCATCAAGTGTAGTCAAATAGTACAGTTTTCAGAAAATCCCTTGTTGTCGGGGCTGCTTATACCCCTTTGATGAAGGAATATTCTAGAGTGAACAGTCTAGGTGTGAGACGGGATGGAATGATACACGAAAGAGAGGAAAGATCGGAACGTTTTCGAAGCTAAAGATAACATTCTAGAACGAGGTACGACAAAGACGAAGCGATGTGCGGCAGAGATAAAGAGAATTGTACCTACGGTCTAGAATTGTGCTATAAAGATAGACCAACTACTCGGTACCACTTCCGCCTAGAAAGTTCTCGAATATCGTTCAAAATTATTGCCAATGATATCTAAGCGAGCCGAAACGCGACCGATCAATTAAGTTTCAAGTGCAATTCCGATAAATAAAGGGCGAATAGTGAAGACAATTAATAAAATACTGTGTCAAGTACGCGTAATTGAAGTAACTAGTTTCCGTATTTTGTGTGTGGTGTATTAGTTAAATCAAATTCCTCGTTGATTTATTTAAAAATAAACCCTTGAAGAGATCTACGGCGTTTTCTATCCGGTCCCCTAACTCGTAACAGTATGTTAGAAATTTTATATTACTGACACAGATCTTCCGTATTATCGTCTGTACGTTTTTAGCCCATTATCCACTTATCAATTTAAAGCGTGGAATTGTCCACTTAAGAGGATTTAGAACATAGGAGAAAAGTACATAAGGTTAAATAGATTAACATAATCTCATGGGCAGTAATCTATATAGAATGTTTAGATCAGCCGGATCATATTTGTGTTACATACACATGAATGAAATGCGGCGGTATCATTATACACTTTAACCGATCTTCCCGCCAATCCCTGAAATATGCTCCTGGTTAAGGTCCTTAAGCCTTAAACGTCCTTAAGTCCTAATTACATAAATATAATATCGACACCATCGGAAGACAAAGTTTAAAGTTTTGGATCGCAATACGTATTAAATCAATTCGACTTATACAATAATGTTTACAGCTATAAACATTTCTCTTAAAAACAACATTAGAATAAAGAAAATCTTTTATATAATCCGAAGGTAACAGAGATAAATTCATATCTCGCTCAACTGATTGAAGTTCCCCTTGGTTGTTATTCGTTTTATTTAGGTCAATATTTTCTGCTTTGATGAGCATTGCACGTTTTCTTCTGGCATGTATTGCAGAATGTATGGAAGACATTTTATTTAGACCGGCAACGCTAAAATATATATCAAGTGACAGAATTGTTAGATCTAGTCATTTCTGTTTTAAGTCTCTTCGCATTACCGTTCAGCTCCCAGCGAAAACTTGAACATAACAGCTATTTTTCATATCATTAAATTTGTCTCAGTAGACAACCCTACAAACCGGCAAAGAACACAAAGAGTCTAGGCGAAGAGAAAAAGCCGGTGTAAGAAAATCTCAGTACTCTTTTAAAATATTAAATCATCATACAAAATGACTATGGTTTGCCATAGATAAAAGAAACCAGATGGAGTGAGATACGGTCCGCTCATCATTTGTATTATATTACAAAACTGTATTTGTTCACAACCATATTTGAGAGAATTAAGCGACCCGTCACACAACGCCAGTCACATTTGAGTGGGCATGACTTCATGGTCAAAGAAGCTACCCATTTGGCTATAGTAAAGTATGTATTCTTTCGATTACTAAGTTTGTCGTTTGATATGTCAGTGTCTTTTTTAAATTCACGAGCTGCAACTAAAATAAGATCATTCAGTGATGGATCACGATGAATGGACCAAGGAAAGGCTTGATATATATGGGGACTGCACCATCAGTTCCAATGCTTAAGAAGTGGTTTACCAGTTATGGTCGTACCAGCAAGGGACGCCAATTGTTCATCGGTCATCAAAAAGAGGTTGTTTTAGAAATCGTAACATTCGACAATCGAAGAATGAAAGTGCATGAGGTGACGGAAGATGTAGGCATCTTAATTGAGTGGATCCATCGCATTTCACGTGATTGTTTGGATATGAAAAGGTAGTCGCGATTGCTCACACTCGACCAAAGTGAGTCAAAAGAGTGCTAAGCTATGTTCAAGCACATATATAAGATAGTGGGTTTCTCTTGGTGAACGTACAACTTCCAAAGAAGGCCACTTTTTTGTGGGATGCACGCAGTTTCAATATTATTTATTTGTTGTTTGTTTCATATATAGATTATCTCGTATAGTGCTATACTATCACCGACGAATATTATTCAAACCTTTAAGACTTCAATATTGATTTCAAGGAAAGATGACACTTGGTAAAGAAAAAGATGTCGTATCTTAAAACCAATGCATGAGTGTATCTGTATAGTCATCATGGTAAAAAATGCACAAACTGCTACAAACTTTTACCTCATCCACGGTAATTTCTTGATTTAGCCCCCTAGCTCTTGATTTGGCACTATTTCCTGTAGCCAAATTTAAAAAAAAAAACTGGGTCGAATGAATCCACCCTCGTTGTTGACTGTATTCCGAAAACTACGCGGCATTAGTTAAGTTTAAGATCACAAATTCTAATAGGCTATTTGACCAGATATTAAAAACATAATTTTTATTGATGTCAATAGAACATATGACGTACATGGCTGTAAATACGTCAAGATTTTATGTTAATTATCTAAAAAACTGTCTTCGACGAAACTAGACCAAGACAGTGTTAGGATTAAACAGGTGAAGACATTATATACAGGTATACGTCTTCGTCGTCAATTCGACTAATCTGTGAACGTTTTGTGTCACGTGACTGACGTATAGATCAACATATAGGTTATTTTACTCCATTAAGCATTTACACAGATCGACTTTCTAAATAACACTTTAATCTACATACTGTAGAATAGCCTATTAACCAGGTTTATACCCCTAAACCCGGTATAAACCCGAATGTATATAATACATATCAATATTTTCATATTTTATTTATTAATTTGTTTCAGATCTCGGGCGCTTCAAAGGTGTTCGTAGCATCGCACCATTCGAGTTACAATCCGGCCATTATCCTATTAAACTAGCACAAACGTCGATAGCTTTGATATACCATAAAACATGTGGACAAAGCCACCCGTGGCTTAATAAAGATACGGCGACGAAGATTTAAAAGATTGTTATCTGTTGTTGTTGAATCCAGTATTGCGGATGTTGTTATGGACTGTGGTCTAAAGTTGATAATGAAATAATATGACAAACACACTATTGCTACTTGCGCTGCCGGATTTATTCTCTCTGCTTTATAACTTGCCTAGGATGTTACCGGGTTGGTCATTAAGTTGAGATGTCGATTGGAAATTTGATTTGACATAGTTTTAAAGATGAGTCCACTTAATATCAGCCTCATGCTCGATGCCAGTGGCCGTAAGAACTATTATGATACTTCCGCTGCTGCATCGTTATTTGAGCAATGAATGGCTTGTGCAGATCGAAAATAAGAGGTGGCTAACGCAACAGCGCCCACTTTTGTCCAGGGCCTTGAGACAAAATCACTTTTTGTCAGGCGGGAATGAATAAATTTGTATGGTAATGATATTAGCTCACGCTCTGTCACGTGACCATTTCAATATAAATTCGTTTAGTGTTAGTGGGTCACGTCTGACGAAAAGTGATTTTATCTCAAGCCCCCTGTATGGAGTTTAGCCAAGACCTACCGCACCGTAAACTATTATAAGTTATCTACTAATTTCTTAGTAGATAAGTTTAAATAGTTTACGATACAGAAATAAATTCACATGAACAAACATCAATTGTTAAATTATGAGCGCAACTTGCGCAGAAAACTGGTCCTAAACTTCAGAGCGCAGGAAAGTCTGATTGCTCATCTCTACATACTTAATATATATCATACTTCAACTACTGTTCGCGCAACAGTAGAAAATCCTGCAAAATATTTCTAAATATATGCTTTATTTAATAGCATTAGATTTGCAAAACTATACTGTATGTTAAGCTAGTAAGAAAGGCTAGTGATCCTTAAATAGGTGAATGCTGAAATTTGTTCCTATCACTTTCGCGATATGACGCTCAGTTAAGCACTCAATCTTAGAGTTAATCATAATTATCTAACTTTTGAAAATACACGTTAGTTTCTGAATTCAAATTAACGATGTGTCCATTAGTAACGCTTTATTAATATACGAATAAAGGTCTTTAGGTCAAACCAAATATATATTGCCATAGCTGCAAAACACGAGCCTCAAATACCGCGGCCATTATGCGTCTCAAATAACAATCTAGTATTCTGTTTCGTCATTAATATCTTTAATCTTCTCTATCTTGTAGGTTCCTCTAATGTAAATAATATTCAATGCAATTTCCAATTCTTAGTGTTTTAAACGAAATGTTATCCTAATAGGTAATTATTTTTGTACTATCATGTCTTTGCTCAAAAATAGTTTGACTTTTCTAATTAGTACATGTTTCGCTTTGTTTAAATTTCTATTTGATTGCTGTAAGTTGTTCATAAATATTTTTAACATTGCTCATAAATTATACCGAACCAAAAACGTTTTAAAGTCTGTACGGGAAGAAAATCGTCGTATGCAAACAGTTATTGTTAAAAAATGCTATGCCTGCCTATAATGCATTTTTTAAATTTTTCATAATGCATTTGCGACCAAAAACTCCACGAAGTGTCTATTTTCGCTCAGACTAGGGCTGAGATTCAGATTTCGTACAAACTATGACTAACTAGATTCCCGTACGTCAGCATCCAATTCGTTTTTAGCATACGATAGTCACACTGAATCTCACAGTTCTAATTTACGCAAATGTCACATTTGAAATAAAAATATAATTATAGTTTTTTTATGTATTTGAAATTCGTTGGTAGTATTATCATCTATAAAAACATTTAAGTTATTGTATATTGAACAATTTTCAAAATCGGTGTTTCAGTTGTAAGCAGGAACAGACTGACCACATGTTGTGACGAAAATAAGTTGTGAAGTTTTGCATATCTCTTCTCTTTTTAGCGTAGCTTAGCTTAGCTTAAGAATGGTGATTTAGATGCCTTTTTTACGCGCACATGGTTCAAAACCGCGGTTTAATTCGATGTTATTCGTTAAATATAATAAGATTGTAACCTTGTTCACACAGCCAACAATCCTTGATTTTATTTCTCAGTGTATTCATAATCGCTCGTAACGGTTAAGTTTGAACGACTCAATTGGGCTTAATAAATATAAATAATATTACTGGCCGGCCCGAAGGTCCCAATGGATCGTTAGCGCGATTCAGGGTATGTGTCATCATATTATTTGTACAAGATTCGCTACAATTTTTTAAGACGGCCCTACATTGAAATCCAAAAAGTATAAATATTTTTTTTATATATGAGTGGAATATACTCAATCATTTTTATAAAAATTCGGTCATAGGTTACAATCTTATACTGATACGTCACATAGTATTTGTATAGTAGTTTTTTTTTACTCATGTACCTTTTCTCTATCTCTCGTAAACTTAGTTTCATAGATTGCACTACATTGCAAATTGTGAACATTTTCTTTAGTAGGACACACGTTTTTGTCCTTGTATACATTTTAAATATGCTCTTACCTTTCTTCATGTGGAATTTGCGGAGGAACAAAAACAGTTGTGACGTCAGACTACGGACATATAAGTAGTTTGTTTGTATTCTTTGCAGTACAGACAGGAAAAACAATAGACATCTATTGATATTGTTATAAAAAGGTTTAGGTTTTAATTTTTTTATTTCGCCTTGGTATCACTGTAAGAATTTAAAAATTCCATAAAGCGACCCTAATAACATTACAAAATAATTCATACCGTATGGGCGTAAACTGTTATCCTGACTGGAATATGTTATTTTTTATAATCTTTGGTAATAAATCTATTTTCAAAGTTTAATATGTTATATTTAAACGAGTACTGAAAGTTAATTCGATATAACATACTTACTGGGAAGGTTTATATATAAGTTAGCGATTGTGCTTCGTGAAAAATATCAAATAAAATTTGCCTTAGCTTATGCCGTTTAAATTTCTTCGCATTTTCCACATAATGAAACCTCTACGTATCATAACGACATAGAACATGTGATGAAACAATATTTTGTAAAAATATAAGAGCACTATTTTTGTCCAGTTTTTGAGAAAATATTATGTTTGAAACATTGTTAATAATTCATAAGGCATATATTTTATTATTTGAAGTCACTCATAAAGCAATATCACGAGTACCTAATAATAATTCTAAAATAATTGTATATATTTTTAATATAAAAATTTAAATATATTGCGTTTTATTTACCTTGAAACGCCACTGAGAACGCTGGAAATAAACATTGAAGGGTGGAACTATCGACACTCCCTTCAAAGAGAATGTTATTAATTCTTAGTGTATTTTGAAGTGTAATCACGTAAAAAGACGTTCCTTCTCGACCTCAGGTAAGCTCTGTCACCCAATTTTAGAACTAGAATACAAAAGAGGATTGGCAGCGACAATTTGTATCCTAGTTTATTAGGAGCGTTCGTTGTCTACTGTTCGTCTACTGTTTTACAAGAATATTTTATGTTATCATTTTCGATATCTCCTGCGAGGGAATTAAACTAAAGCGAAGTAATTTAAATATCCTTTATTTAGATTCTTATAAAGACACTGAAACATTAATAACTAACATTGTCTGAAATAAAAGTTAGTGTTTCTTTTACAAAAATAATTTCATATTTTGAACAGAGAGCGGTTATTCTTCTACATTAAATACCATTTTATTTTTACCGTCAGTTAATATTTAATTGACTCTATGGCTAAAAATTCATAGACAAGTTGAAGCGCGCGACTGTCAAAACTGTTTGAACATTTGACAGTTGGATTGATCACACGCGCTTAATTTATCTGTGAATCTTAGGCTACATGTTAAAATGTGATTAAAATAATTACAGAAAGCCATTTCACTCTCTAGGACCATTAAATAACAAATCTATTTGTATTTATTTACATTTAAATACATAAGGTACTATATCCACAAGATAATTAATTACACACTTCAATCATCATAATTAGACATACAAAGCGGCAGAATGTTTTAGTTTTTTGTTACGAAAACGAAATTATTGAATTTTATGCTATAAACAAAAAAAATATTTTTCGTTCATTTTATACGTGATTTCGACATGATATTTTAAACCTTATTTATTAAAAGATAAGGTTAAATTGTAAAACTAAGTCTTTGGTAAGTATATTATTTCTATTATAGGATTAAAAATTTAAGGTAGACCTAATATCGTGGTCATTGACACATTTTAATCTTAATATTACATTTAAGTTGCATCTACAGATAACATACAACCCGCGCAATCCGACAAATCATTGAAGTTCATTTTGAAAAATAGGTTCAGAAATGGAAAGTATTAAAATTGGACGGCGAAGCAATGCAGTGTTGTTTCAAAGCTAATACAAAATTTAACTATCTAGGAGGGTGCATAGTCTTTAAAGAAACAAAACTGTACACGTAGTTAAAATGGCATTGGCCTATTTCCTCTGTACAATAACTGGTATCTCTGGTTTCATAATATCTATTTGATTCATTTTTTTTCTTCATATTTTATGTAGTTTTAGGGGAGAGCAAAACTAGTCTATAAATATTTTGTACAATCTTAATTGAAATATTAGTAAATACATCTACGTTATATCAATAATTTCGCGCCAAAGTCGTCTTGTACCGATCCATCTTATATCATAAATATTTATTAAATTATATTACGTACTACAATTATTAGGTGTTTTATCAAAAAAACAACATTCAATACAACTAACAACAATCGAGAATAAATATTTCATTCTTATCCTTTAGTGGAATAATTATTTAAAAATACTCCTAAACATAAAAATTGGATACAAAAGATTAATAGTAATTATAATTATCATTTGGGTTGGTCAAAAAGTCTAAACCCTCAGTATAACGTTTGGCTAGTTTATAACGATTCGGTAATTCGATTTCACTGCATGTTCAGCGATCTATTAGTTTGAACACGGTACTCGCCAACATGGATTTTAGACAAGCTCGTACAAACAGCATGTTTAACGAGTTGTTTTGTTAAATTTCTAAAATATACTCTAGCAGTTGTTTAACGGCTTGCAATTTTCTGAAAGATTTTTACTAAACATGAATCTGTCAACAATTCAAAGAGGGTGAATAGTGTATGGTATAGATTAACCACGCGCCAAAATCCATACACAAAAAGCATTATGTATGGGCGTGGTCGGGAATTAAATTATTTTTAATTAATTTATTTAAATGGTTACGTTATAAAGCGCAATTAGTGTCTTGAACATTTAATACGCCACATGGGCACAGATAATTTGTCGAGCAAATACTTGGCGGGGACAGAAAAGCCTAACTTTTGACGACTTCACTGGAATTCATCATCAGAGCTGAGTAAGGTAGTTTTTTCGTGATAATTAGCAGCCTGACTGATGGTGGCCACTCTCTGTGGCGGTGGACGAGGAGCTAATGTGGCGCCTTCTTCACCTCGTTTGCCTGTTCCTGTTCCACGCATCACTATAATATTGGTTACAACTGGTTAAATCGTTAACGAGTGATTTTTACTATTTTCTATTAAGAGCGGATATAGCTTTGTTTATTGCGACAAATTTATTCGAAGCACTGGTACTTTGGAAATCTAAGCTGAGCAGCAATACTAAAGGGAAAACTGCGCATATTACATTAAAACAAAATCTGTGTCAAAAACTTATTACGGAAATTTAATATAAACGTAGATTACTAAAATCTTTTTTGAACACCTTTTTTTACAGTTAATAGCAATAGCAATGTTAACCACAGCTCTTAATGATACTAGTTGTTTAATGCAGTGACGTAACAAGCAAAATAATTCCGACATAGGCATGCAGCAAACAACGAAAAATCTAATAAAAATAAAACTTACCACGCAACGACGAAAATTTAAATAAAATAATGTTACAGATAGAATCGTTTATTAGGGAAATGTCAGAAACAAGTCATTACACTATTTGACAGACTTAACCTAACCTAAAATGTCAATTTCGTTACAAGCGTTTAGATGAAAAAGCTGAATACAAAACTTAATATAATATTTATACAAGGCTAAATACAAAGCCAGAAAAAGCTGAACACAGAACATGACATGGGGTAGTCCACACGCAGGTCCTAAACTTGAATTTATAATTCACAAACGTACTTCATCTTTGACATAAATGCAAAGATGTTTGAATCAAAAACGTATGTTTTTCTTGTCTTTGGCAAAATTCGCGATTTGATAAATGCCCAACAAATTTTAAAACCTGTAATCCGTTTTCGTCTAGCTTTAACTACGGGATTAAATCCTTTAACAAAATATGAAACAATAATCACAGAAATAAAAAAAATATTACGCACTAACTATTATATGGGGTGGGTACCGAAGGAAGGCAAGACTTCATGCGTGTATAATCAATTTTTATTTTTTAATCTGTGGTTTTGTTGCATCAATGTTGCCATGCAAAATATTAAAAAGATTTTTTTTATTGCCCACCTACGGTCCTTAATCTAAGACAAGTATAAAAAAGGTACGAATTTTAATATGGAAATGATTAGTCCGAATCGTTTATTATGAAAGCGTAATTTACAATAAATACATGCGGCCATTTATATATTCGGACTACTCGATACCATTTTAACTCTAAAGCTAAATTAAATCTTATTTAAGTTTCTCATGACCGAGCACCGAAAAATAGAATTTCACTGAATTTTAATAGTTTTAATTATTTTTTCGGAATAAACTTAATATTTAATTGAGCAGTTAATGATTTGATGTAATTGCGATTAGTTTCCATGCTCGGCGGAAATTATGTTACTGGCAACACTGTTGCTGAAGCTAAAGATTTTTTTTTAAAATTTTTATTATTTTTCATTGAGTCACAAGTAACATAACAGGGTTAAACAAACAATAACTGTGTCTTTGATAGAGGCTTCAATTGAATCCAACTATTAACTAATATTTTTAGCATAGATAAAATGTTTAGAAGAATTATAACAGACAATATTCTGTATAAAAATATTTTCTATTTAATATTGTTACGAATTACGATTTGTTATAGAAATTAGTTTGAAGTCTGTATCAAAGGCACTTTACAACGAGCAATGCACTTCATGCAGAGCTTAAAGTTTCTCATAAGGCAGGTGGGAAGTGACATCTGAAAGCAAATAAACCAAAACAAATGAAGACATTCAATTTTTTTACGGGTTTTTTACTTAAAATTAGAATTTATTTACATCTGTGAACGTATTCAATCGTCACATAATGCATGTTGTAACATCAATGCGACCTAACTGCACTTTTGTAAATAATATTGTACATATTGTTAGAAACTATTATTTTATATAGCTTATTTTGATATGATTTCATAACATACGTACATAAATAACCTACTCTAAATTTTTTCGCTAAGTGAAAGTATTTTTTTTAAAAATAAAGTACCTTTTTCTTTACCTTTATTTTTACCTTTACTTTGAACCGAAATCATGTTTCCTAGTGTCTATGACTTTATGGTAACGCACAGTGCGTATAACGTAAATTTAAAAACATTATTAGCCTTCGAAGATGAAATTTAGGAAAAAATTGTTTTAGCTTAGCTTTTCCTATGAATTTTCTTGTAGCAATTACGACTGGGGTTATTGATATTGAACCCGGGCAAAATCTACCTGTTAGAACCCTTTTGAAACATAAAGCAGTCTAGAATCTTTTCTCAGATTTAACTAAAGCAAAATAACAAATACTTTAAGCAAAAGTGAGGTACTGATATAGTTTTTATTAAATTTCAAGTTTATAACAGCAAATTTAGCCAGTTTCAAAAATTACTTAAGAATGTTCTAGCTTTAACTACCGCACTAAACCATTTACAGCTGGCTTTTGATGTTGGTAATGATACTATTAAACTTAGTTGTCAAAGTCTACAACAAACGTATATTAGGACTTAAATATTAACTATTATAAATATAGCATTCAATATCGATCAACATTAAGACACTGGCAAATGAAAATAATAAGCGTACAAAAAATAACTGTGTGAAAGAGACACTTGTAGTTTTGTATTTTCAACTTACAACGACAGAGAACGATACCGCTCTAAAGCGTGGTTATCATAACGTTCGAAATGTGTGACAGAGACAAGTATAGTTTTGTAAGTGCCTTTATCACAAAGTTGGTAATATGTGACAGAGACAGATATACATCAGCTGTGATCAGTATATTCGGTCTAAGTCGCATAAGGACATGCTATCTCACTCACCCGAGCTATATTGCGTGTACTGTTGATATTGAGGGTGGAAGTTGTGGAATGCGTCCGTCATTATGTCCTTTGGATTCATTGTCTCCTGAAAATTAAAATTAAAATTTCGATACTAATATTTTTTTTAATCAGTTTATTATGTTAATATGGATATGTGAAGGAAGGTTATATATTGTTTATAAAATATATATTTTACACTAATCGCTTTCAAAAACGGTGATAGTTTGTGTGTCAGTAAACGTCTAACGCACACTAAACACTGAGTAGAGAGTACCGCTGCCGTATGCGTGAGAGAAAGGGAAGCTAGACAGACTTACGCCGTAACGCGTTACGTAACGAATTGGTTTACCCTCCAAAAAAAGTTATCACTTCAAATAAATTCTTTTACTGTATATTTTATGTTTACAATTTGTAAAGACTTTTGCAAATCTTTATAAGGGGTTTGTTTATTTTCAATAAAAAACGCTTTGTACAAAAACAGGAACTTTGATTGACAATAACTGCGCCCTTATGCCTTAACTTCCAATTTCGACTGGAATTGCGACCTTACAGACTATGGGCTCTAATCTGACGTGACGATGAGACGTGTTTGATTTAACCGTTTCTTATATACAGTAAAACCTGCTTTAGACGATTTCTCAGGGACCCTATCAAAAACGCGTCTTAAGCGAGAAAGCGTGTTATACGGGATATGGAAAATAATATGTACTACATATTATTATGTTCTAATTTGGGTATATAAGGTATTAAATTATATTTATTTATTTACACTTCGTTACACTACAAAATAAAAATAAAAATTAACATAATTAAATCAAAAGGAGGGCAACTGGCGGCCTTATCGCTTACGAGCGATCTCTTCCAGGCAACTACTTATACATTTATAAATTACATTAAATATGTAGTGTTATTATAATTACATTATTTAATATAATCACTTATTTTAGTTTGACAGAAAGATATTAATTCATTAGCAATTTAAAAAAACATAATTCAACTTTTGCAGCTTCGCTATGATTCAAAGAAGCTACATAGTATTAAACGGGATGACGAATGGTATTAAGCTTTAAGAAATGTATGAAAATAAGTCTAATAATATATAATAATAATAAGTTGCAGAAACTGGCGTAAAGTGGCGTATTATGCGAGAAATCGTATTAAGCGTGATCGTCTTTAACGGGTTTAACTGTAGCTGTAATTTTGGGTATTTATTGGCCTACGCAATGTTTTTAGGTTTTTCATATAGTTAGTTTTTTACGTTTGTTAAATTAATACTGTAGTCTATAGGCATTATTGGAGCAGTGTTGGCCTAGTGGCTTCAGCGTACGACCCTCACCCCTGAAGTCGTAGGTTCGATCCCCGGTTGTGCACCAATTGACTATTTTCTACGTGAGGAAACCGGCTTGCTTTAGACCCAAAAAGACGACGGCGTGTGTCAGGCACAGAAGGCTGATCACCTACTTGCCTATTCAATTAACAAATGATCATGAAACAGATACAGAAATCTGAAGCAGACCTATAAGCGCAGTAAGCAGTTGTAGCGCCATTGATTTTATAGGCACTATTACAATGTACCGAAGTAACGAATGAAATAAAAATGTACCTTAAGGCTGCTAGAGATGGACTGCATAGTGACAGATCTGTGTGGGTCGCGACGTGCGTGCGCGTATACGCCCGCGGGGAACGCGTACCGCAATGCAACTCCAGCCGCCAACATCTCGATGCAAATGAGGAAGTTCTGGTATCCAGCAGATACCGTACCGGCTGTTGTGGGGATGCCATTTTCGTCTATTATCGGTGATATCACTTCCGCTTTTTCGAGAATAGCGAGGGCCACACCTGAAAAATATCGTAAAAAAAAATATAGATTGTACTTGTAATTTTTGTGTCGAAAAACGAAATAATTCTGTGAGAAATTGTATTATTAATTGTAAAATTAAATTATTAGCCCAAAATCATCAAACGATCTTTAGTATTGTCTTTTGTTAACATAGCTTTTACACATTGAAAGCAAACATCTTTTTTACCGGATTGAAGCTATGTATTATTATAAACTTATAATTATTTTACATTATTTAAATTTTTTTCCGAAGTTTCGCGTGCTTTACAGCGTGCGTGGTCACGGTGACTGGTGACTTATTATAAGTTTATATACTTCGCTTCAATCCGGTAAAAACAAGTGTTCTCTATCAAACGTTCTAGCTTAAACGACAGCGTTAATATATTTTTTTTTTATATTATCAAGCTTTAGTTAAAATCAAAACAGGTCACTCCGAAAAACATATCTTTAAGATCGTTAAAAATAAAGCAATAATATTAATTATACAAAATAAAATATTAAAACTCACCTTGCCAGAAGGACAAGAAGATGACAGACTTAACCGTAAAGAACTTGAGCACTGGATCAAAAGGCTTCAGCATCTCTCGAGTGGCACCGAGGAAGAGGAACAGGCTGTACAGCGCCAGACTGACCGAGAAGTTGTAGATGATGGTGATGTAGATATAACCACCGCTTGGGGACCAATCACCATCGTGGTAGTGGCCAGCCGACTGAGAAAAAAATATAATTCTAATCTATATTTGACCAGATAAGTTGTCATCGTATTTTTTATACAACAGCGAGCAAACTAAGGTGGCAGGTGGTTCATCTGATGTTAAAACCGCCCTTCATGGCTCTCACACTCACGGAGGCTTTGCGTTAATAAATTGGAAGTTAAGTCGTTCGTTCGAGAATACTTCAATGGGAATATTCAAACAGTGGTGGTGCGCAGCAAAATCTGCCTTCAAAAACCCTCTGCTATGGGACGGACCTCGAGGTGATACGGGTGGAAATTCGTATTCAGCTTCGATAATTATGAAACTTTGTTCGTTGGCAAGGCACTACTCTCGCGTGTCACTCCATAATAGTAGAGCTAAGAGAAACTATGGACAATAAAAAAAGCAACAAGGACAAATTTCAGCAATGGATAATAGAAGAACACTATGAGGAAAATAGTATTGTTTTATTGTTCGCCGTGAGACTAAGTTCGCGTGAAAACGGACCAATCCAAAGGCACTATTGTTTTGATAAGGATTAGAGAATCTAAAACATAAAGTAAAAATTATGAAAAAACGTGGTTAATAATGTTTTCATTTATACAAACAAACTTGAAATTTTTATTATTTAATTATTTCCCGTTAAAAAAATATACATATTTTTATCACTCGGCAATAGTATACCGATTGTTAATTAAAACATCATAATTTGTGAAATGAATAAAAGAAGATACAAATTTGCTTTAACCTAGGTTAGGTTAATTAACATATCCTAGTGCAATTCACTGACACCCTGGACAATATCATTTATATTTATAAATTGTCTGTTGTTTATAAATTTTTTAAAGTGTCCAAAGCCACGCGCCTCCTACATATTATTTAAAACTATATACAAGTCGTAAAAAGCGATTGAAACAAAATATATGGAGTCGTTTTAAGGTCGAGTCGTGATACGATAAATTTACCATATTTTCTATACAGTTACTTATTACAAATACAAAAGAATACTTTTCAATACATAATTTTAAAAAATAGAACCTTTTTATAACAAATACTTGTGTATTCAGCCAGTGTGCAAGTAAGTCTCACATGCAAAAAGTATCAAGACGTAAATAAAGTAAAAGAAGCGTGAATGAAGCTTCCCTGAGTAACTTAGATATTGAGTAGCCTATAAGGCAAAGGGCAGACAAATCTACTTTAATGCTCATTAGTCAATTAGCATTTTGTCTAACAAAACTATTGTGTACCGGAAATCAAATCCGAAACCGCCAACAAAAATGCATTAAATGTATGTTAAGACGGCCAAACTCCAGTAATGAAGAGTCACCATAAATTACGTAATTTGAATCATAAATACAGTTAGAATTATATTTAGGACATATAATGTCATTGCATTGAATTATAAAGCTACTAAAAGTAGGTCAGTCCTTTGTGTACCTCGAAACGCTTGTGAAAAAGTTTTTAAACTCGATTAGAAAAATTCTGTAATATGTTGGAAAAGAATTAATGATAACTTGCTCATTATTTGGTTATTTTAATTATTTATATCATCACGCCTTTACCCCGAAGTGGTAGGTAGAGATAGCTTTATCACTTACATGACATTCAACATCGTCTTACTCTCAGTCACTCTCGTTGGTTATGAGTACTTTTGAATTGTCTCTTCTCTAGTACCTTCTGGATTCGGTCTAGTTATGTACAAGGCCTGCCCAACCCGACTTCACCTTCCACAGTTGCCTAGTATATCCTACTATATATTAATATGATGATCTACGCGGGAATAATAATTTATTTTTCACTAGGTTTCAATTTCCTATAATTTGTGTACCTGACACGACAAGATGGCGTTAAAATCTCTAATATAAATGGTATAATGTTTCTTTTGTGGTCTTATTTAATCTAAATTATATGTAAAACATAAATTTGTGAATCATTACCACCATCTATTTTATTAACAGATAAGCGTTATTGTTTTATCGTGTTTTCAAACAATAACACTGAATGTATGAACAATATGTAGAAGCCTTATATGGAACTAGCCGTCTATCATGGCTACGCATGCTGGCTATAAGCTTTTAAAATATTAGTATAGAAAAATCGAAGGTTCTTGCCCGACCAAGCCAAGGCTGTAAGTCGATTATGAGAAAAATCATATAGAATCCCGTATTTTCTAACTCTAATTCTAACTCGTGACGAGGACCCGATGAATATACATAACATTTTTGAAATGGCAATTTTCACTAATATTAGGTCCATACATATGAAATTGGCGTATTTCGTACTGGCCACTTTAATCACGATGTTCCAACCTGTTTTTAAAAGAGCTTATCCCAGTCAGCCACTACTAGGTTTGGGAGAAAGTTCTTTAGGGAATTTTATAATATATTTTAAATATTAGGTCCTTACATATGAAATTGGCGTTTTGTCGTACTGGCCACTTTGACCTCAAATACCTCCTCTTTGGTAAGGAATTCCAAATTCAAATTTGTACAGCTATTTACTCATGTATTTGTGCTTCGAGGACCGTCATTCATTTGTTATTTTCTTCTGTTTGCGTCACTCATTTTACAAAATGGAAAACTTAAAGTATCGCATTATTTACGAGTACGAGTTCCGCCGTGGCACTAGTGCTGCGGAAACGACTCGAAGGGTGAATGATGTGTATGGCGGTCATGTTGCAAAAGAAAACACAGTTCGTTTTTGGTTCCAACGCTTTCGTTCTGGAAATTTCAACCCGCAGAACAAGCCCCGTGGACGGCCTGAGACCCAAGTTGATAATGAAGTATTGAAGGTTATTGTGGAAGCGGATCGATCGCAAACCACGTCCAAGTAAGCTGCAGGCTGCGGTGCAGATTCACTTGGAGCAAATTGGGAAGATTCAAAAAGCTTGAAAGGTGGATACCTTACGAATTGACGGAAGCAAACCGGCAAACACGCGTCGACTGTTGCGTTACATTACTGAAACGGCACAATAATGAAGGTGTTTTCAACCGAATTATTACCTGTGATGAAAAATGGATTCTTTACGATAATTGGAAGCGCTCAGCGCAATGGTTGGATCCTGGCCAGCCAGCCAAATCCTGCCCCAAGCGAAAATTAACCCCAAAAAGTTACTTGTAAGCGTTTGGTGGACTAGTGCCGGTATTGTTCATTGCAGTTTTCTCAAATCTGGCCAGACTATTACGGCTGATGTCTATTGTCAGCAATTGCAAACCATGATGGAAAAACTAGCGGCTAAACAACCTAGGCTGGTCAATCGCTCCACGCCACTGCTACTTTACGACAACGCTAGACCACACACTGCACAACAGACGGCTACCATATTAGAAGAGCTTCAATTGGAATGTCTAAGACATCCTCCGTACTATCCGGACCTTGCTCCAACAGAGATTTTTCGAATTTTGGACAACTTCTTGCAAGGGAAAAAAGGCCTTCACAGATTTTATTGATTCCCGTCCGACTGGTTTTTTTTTAGTAAAGGGATCAATGAACTACCTATGAGATGGCAAAAATGCATAGAAAACAATGGTTCATACTTTGATTAATTAAATATATTATATTTAAAAATATTAGACTTTTTGTTCCTCACATACAAAACGCCAATTTCATATGTAAGGACCTAATATTATACCGAAATATACCACTAATAGATTTTGGACGAGATAGCTGATCTCACGAAATGAAATTCTAAACGTAGAGATAAAAAAGTTCAAAGTTAAAATCTATGCATTTCATTCTAATATTTTCTCTTATCATGAAAGATGGCTGCAATAAAGATAAGCTAATTACAAGTTCCTATCACAAAACGCCGATCAAAGAATTCCTTTATATTAATAATTGATTTCGGCAATATTATAGAGTTGATTACAAAATTGAAAACAGTCGACTGTTGGATGTCGAAATAGATTTTGTTTTTAATGTATTATATATATTTAATGTACTAATTATAAATTTGTTAATTCTTTGTTTGAAAGGACATTCACAATTGTATCCTATATGTCCTGTCTGTCTTTTAGTAATGGAGATGAACAAACGAAAGAACATATAATCTACTACATGTAAAGATACACTACTACTACTACATGTACAGGTCCTTCAAGAAAAGAGCGTACAAATTCTTAAAAGGCCGGCAACGCACTCGCGAGCCCTCTGGCATTGAGAGTGTCCATGGGCGGCGGTATCACTTACCATCAGGTGAGCCTCCTGCCCCCCCTATTTTATTTAAAAAAAAAAGTTTAATGCAAGTGATTAACCTTCAATTCTTCCCGATAGCCATAGGTTTTGGCCAGGAAATTCTGGTTTATTATCACAAAGTCACGGAAACGGGATGATAAAAAGTTTAAATACCTGTAAGAATATTATAACGAAGGCGCAGACTGGCTTGATCAAACAGAACTGAAGCGTCGCCTGTTTGCAGAATCGCAGGAATCCGATGGTGTACGTGGCTCCGCTGAGGCAACAGGTGCCGTTGACACATGACGCTCGTACGGGCCTGCCACGTAACTCTGACATAATGTTCCCCTCACCACCAAGGTACTCGTAGCATAGCGAGAGGAAGCTGTAGATCACGAACGCTGGAAAATTATTATTTATTGATACATATAGCAGACAGTTGTATGTAACACTGCCACGGCTTCGCGCGGGAAACCATGACTCGTAAAACTTGAAAAATTCTAAACCTTCCTCATGAATCATTCCATATATTGGTGAAAATATATGGAAATGGTGGTAATTCGTTGACATTTTTGTAGGTCATCATAAATAATATATAGGTAGCGTAAGAGACGTTTTCGTTCGGTTCGGTCTCTTAATTTATTTTGAAAATCCAACCACAAAGTCTTTTTTTAATTAGGCATATATATAACTCGGGTTAACTCTAGCCTTCACAACGTTTCTATGGATAAAAGAATTTTGACAATCGGTTGAGTAGATTCAAAGACAACCCCTGCAACCTCAAACATACAAGATTGTATAACTTGTTTGTAGTTTGCATACTGGATTACTTAAAATATAAAATTTCATGACGGTAGATAATCTATATTTGTTCGACGTGTGCACAATGAAATAAACGCCATATTATTATTGTACACATCATAATATGGCGGGGGTATGATGGAGCCATCACGTCAAAGTGTGGACAACGTGGGAGGCAGGAGACAGGCGGTCGTAATTCTCCCCCTTCCTTTAGAATGTGTATATGAAATTGTATTGTTAGAGTACATTATTGGGAACCTAACACCTAACAACTCCAAATGGGAAAGAATCCTAACAACATTTGACCAAGCCAATACTTCATTTGGCATTTCGAGAGACTAAGGAAAATTTAAGTATTTCTAGAGCGAAATTTTATGCGATTATCAATATCAATAGGCGATTAATAAGAGCGTCAAGAGAGTTCCTTGCCAGTACTTCTCATCCGCTCCAAGGACTTGATTTGAGAACTGATAGTGAATGTAAACAAGGAATATTTGTTACTTATATAGAGCGATGGGCCGATGGGATCGACAGGGTAGCTGGTAGAAATTGGATAGCGATAGCACAAAATAAATAAGGGTGGAAAAAATTGGAGGAGGCCTTCTCACGGACAGGGGGCGCATTTTAGTTAAAATATACATTTTAACATTAAAGGGTTACTATTATTATTATATATATGTGTTATAATACTTATATTCGTTTTGGACGATACTTTGATAAATTATAATTAATTGAAATAATGACTATGTACGTCTGGGTTTTCTGGAAGAAGTGTTAATGTGAAGTTTTTATAGAACAGGCAAACGGACAGGAGGCTCACCTGATGTTAAGTGATACTCAAACGTCACAAAACAACGTCTCACAAACAAAGTACTCAAAACCGAGTCAGAGCACCCCACTACCCACGTGGTCTTGTCTGCCTTATAAAAAATCGCAGGCGCAGAGGAAGAGCAGCCCCCACCCGCTGTAACAAAGCAAAGGCATTATGCAAGCCTCCGCACGCCTTAGGGCTTGAATAAAATGCCTTTGCTTTGGTACGCAAGGGCGGAGCGGCTGCATATCCCGCAGCGCCGGAGCTGTCCAAAAAACCTATTATTAATATTGTTCGGTTAGGTTAGTATTGTTACGAAGACGGTTTATAGATTTTTCCACTACTTAGAGAACTTTTCTGCAGGCTGAAATATGATTTCTGACCGTTTCAGGAGAGGGTTTCAGGGAGGGGACCACATATAAAACAATTGTAATTTGCATAATGTTACCCTAGTTTTCAGGAAGCTGAAACATTTTTTCAGTCAGTTTCAGAATATGTCTAGTGGAGTGGTGCAGTTTTCAGGAAACCCGTTTTCAGGCCTAGGGATATTACCCTTTGATGGAGGAATATTCTAGACCGAACTTTCTAGGCGTGGGACAAGGACGAAGTGATACGAGAGAGAGAGAGAGAAGATCGGAACCTTCTCGTGCCTGACTGGGCACTCTAGAACGCCGTACGACAAGGACGGAGCAATGTGCGAAAGAGACAAAGAGTACGGACGTTTTAGAATTGGGCAATCGCTACTCAGTAATAATGCCGCCTAGAGGGTACTCGAATATTGTTTAGAATTATTCCCAGGGAAATATAAGCGAGCCGAAACGCGACCAGTTAAGTTTAGTTTTGAATGGGATATCAAGAGATAAACACCGAAGCGATAAAGTGTGCCTAAAGTGAAGTGATAAAGTACTGTCTGAAGTGTGCATAATTTGGTAATTAGTGACTGTTTTTGTGTGTTATAAGTGCATTACTACGAATAATTTGTGTTCATAAATTCCGATCCCCTAGCTCGTGACAGTATAATATATATATTTTTTTTAATAACTGCTACCTAAAGTATGGGATCTATTTGATGTATCCCATTGTAAATATCAATAACTATACACCACATACACATATATATGTTATACGTACATGGTATATAAACATTTTATTCTATGCCTTTGTCTTGATTTTTGTATTTATTGAAATTGTAGTGTGGTGTACCCTTCGGAGACTGCGGTCCCTTAATGGTTTCTGGTGTTTTAGTACGCTTAGTTTATTTATAATGTTTAAACAATAATAAAAGTTTAAAAAAAACGTGCCGGTATTGAAAAATTAATTTCACATTCCTCGGCTGTTTGTTATGCATTGAATTAACACATACCCATTAGTTGATTACAGTATACACGATATCGCCATTTTGACCCATATGTAAGCTATGTACCGTTTCAAGGCGTGCCAAGTAAACAGTACATGGAATTATCGTTTCTATGTATCTATTTACTAAGCAAAATGCATTACGTAATGTGCGACGAAGTGAAATCTAAGACGAGCGTTTTCTTTTCATATATTTATTAATTTATAATGTAATCACAGTCAAAACCGTTTACGAAATCGTTTAGAACAACATACCGGTTATATTGACCAACATGAACGATCCCGGCTGAATTCTATGTATTAGGTACTTAATAACAACGTCAACTGTAACGACTATCGGTAATTTACGACCAAATATGAGTAGGTAGTCTCTTCGATGTCGTTAAACAGATTTTGACTGTAATGACTTGCTTTAGTTCAAACTGTTCTAAATATATTACGATTTCATTTTTTAAACTAAAACCGCGAGCTACTACAAAAACTGAATAGCACGTTATAATAATGAACTCTTTAACTAATTAAATTAAATTTTGAATATCAAACACGACGAAAAACGTAAAAAATTACAATCGTGGCCAAGTTTCCTTATTTTTATGTATTAATTAATTTTTATTTAATTCCAATATTTGTCTGTCTTAACATGCGATGAGGAGCATGATGACGAAAAAAAAAATTAAAAGTGTGAGGGTAAGAAAATAGAGTTTCATACCAGTCCTTCTCGTCCGTACTACGCTCTTTGAGACTACTGACTTTCATATAAGTATAAATTATATTATGAATAGATTTTAATGAGTCAAATCATAACTAGTTTACCTCAGAGCATCTCAGTGATTCAATGATAAAGATAAGGTCATCATTCGCTAGATACTCTAGTGAAAGTATGCATACTGCGTAGTAAATGTTGTAATGTGAAAATTTAAAGGTATATAAATATACTAGCTGCCCCCGCGAACTTCGTTTCTCCTTAATGTGGTTTTAGTTAGCCTTAATACCGTGACACGAAAGAATAATTTCACTGTATTATCGTCACTATATGTTGAATTTGATTTACACTTCGGTCTAAGCAACACGTGGTTGGCTATGCTAACACCAAAAATCTAAAAAGTAGAAATAATTGATTTTCACTGTATTTCGTTTACTACAAAATAAATTTATTGATACTTTAGCCTCAATAACACATGGTAATCATGATATTGAATTGTAGCTTATATGACACGTTTGTCTGTTTACCATAGCAGTGCCATCTATTGATTACTTACTCAATCCAGTCGAAAAGTATCGACATCTGTTACAATCTTTTGGAGTTAACAGATAATTGTGACTGTCAATTAATTATAGACAAATAATTTTGCAATAAAATAAAATTGCGACTATAATTAAAGATCTAAGCTATCCTATCTCCTAAGTTGGACCAGACTTGCTCACGGTGTGCCAATTTAATTTAAAATCGGTTAAGTAGTTTAGGAGTCCATCGCGGACAAACATAGTGACAGGAGATTTATATATATTAAGATTAAGATAACCTTTACAAATAAACCGACCTAAGAGAAATTTCGTTCTAATATCAATGTCAGTTCATTAAATGAAATTTAATTGTACAGCGTACACACTTAACACTTACAATCGTGTAGATTATCACACGTGAACATGAATGAGCATTTTTTTATATGAATTCTTTAAAACCTATGAAACAAATGAAAGTGGCCGGCAAGTAAAAAAAAAGATTATTAACTTTTTTTAATTAAATAAAGATACAAATGTTAATAACGAGTGTGACCTCCTCTTGCCAAAATCTAAATTATATATCGGTAGTTTTACGTCGTGTTAGCATCATGGGCATGCAAGGTCGTGCCTTCAAACTCTGACGGAGCACGATTAGATTCTTTAATAGGCTAAACTTAATAACTAAAACATGAAGAAAAACACTTTTTAAAGCTATGTATTATTATTAAAAACTTATAATTATTTACATAATTCTAACGTGCTTTACAGCGTGCGTGGTCACGGTGACGGTGGTTTAAAATTTAGAATTATGTAAATAATTATAAGTTTTTAATAATAATACACAGCTTTAACCCGTTCAAAAAGTGTTTTTCTTAATGTGTAAAAGCTATTTTAATAGAAGACAAAACTAAAACATAACCAAACAGCCATTTATAGCCAAAAATCGTAAGCATATGTCGAGTACAGCTAACCTACTTGCATTAAAGAAAAAAAACAGAAATTAGACAAATCGAATTCGCTGTTATCGCTTGTAATTTTTTATTCATAAAATTTACGTTTTTATCTTTAAAAGTTGCTATTACGTGAAGTTTAAATAATCAGTGTCTTGCTTGGGCGAATCAATTAATAAGAAATTATCGAACGAAGCATAACATAATTTCGTAATTACAGTAAAATAATTGTATAGTGCAAAAAATATTACATTCATCATGAATTGAGGAAGACCTTTCCAAGCGAAATAGCTTCCGTTAGAAATGTAAACATACAGTCTTTCTTTCTACTTCTTTGCACATCGTACAGCCCGTGACCGTCGTTAATCCTGCATTAACGCAGTGATGCTAACTTGGGGATTTTCTCCCTTAATATGGGGGGAATCATTTTAATAAATATATTAGCTTCATACCTATATTTAACTTAGTTTAAATAATTCATTTATTTGCAAGAAAATGGTACATTTATATCGATCACACAAATATAGGCATGCAAATATCACATTAATTTTCATTATATAAGAACATCTATCATAATAATAAGTCAAGCTATTTCTGTGGTAATAGATCAGACAATGATATGTACATTTTGGTTCAGTATGACTTATCATATTGACCTATGTCCACAGATTTATAATTAATTGTTGTCAAACTAATCCAAATACTTGCCAACGCTAAAAAAGGCACCTTAACTTTAAAAATGTAATAATCTTCCCCTTGAAAGAATTACACGGCCGTGATCTATAACTTCTAGCAAGGTGAAAACGCTCGATTCTATACAGTTTGTTTAAACCCTCCAACTCAACTAACAAAATAAGCCAAATATTAACTCCAAGGCTATAACTGAAATATAAAAAAGCCTTAATATTTGATATTACTTGAATATAGTGTTTTTGACGTAATTTTGAAATTACCCCTCATCCCGAGTTAAGGAGAAAACCTTTAGGTGTAATCGATAGTTAGGTGTGTTTTAGTCGGTTCTAGAGGGAACATTTTGTAAGTACTGTCGTCACTGCCTTAAAGCTAAATTGTATTCAATTAACTTGTTAGTTGTCATAAGGATACGGCTAACAGCACAATAAAGATTAACCATTTAAACAGAACGAGTTCTAGATTCCACTTGGTATTTGTAACATTATAACATTACATATAGGCATTATTTCAATATAATGTTTCATTTTTAGATTAGTTCTTTTAAAATTCACCATGCAATCAATGGTTAACTTTTATGTAATGTTGCGTAACTGATTCTAATGTGATTGTAATTATTTCATTTAAATATATCAATCTGGGACTTGTCCAGCAGAAAAATACAGGAAAATTACGTACATAGTATTAATTATATATCTATGTATAGAGGAAGCAACATGATTTATATTTAACTTTATTTATCAGCCTACATGAAGGACTTTCCCAACGGGTATTACTTATGAATTCTAATATATAATTTCATTATTAATTCCGGGATTGATAACACCTCATATGAATGTCAACTACATTGACATTAAGGACAGAATTTAAACGGTTTTAAAACAATTGATCTGTTGATCTGACATGTACGGCCGTTAAAATGGGCAAAAACGAAAATCTATTTTTCCCACTACATTACTTTAACATAAGCAAAATATAGATATATGCCTATGCACACTTTCTGTCTATATACGCACTATCACTCGCTGGTAGGGTATAGGAAAACAATGTGAGAAAACCGGCATGCCAAAAAGTCGACGGAGTGTGTCACAGAAGGCTAACCTTGTCTATAAGGAACTTGAATGATGACGAACACGAGAACTCTGCGGCTGAGACTTTAGGGTTGTAGCGCCATTGGTATTGAAAAAAACGTAGAATTACCCATTTACCGTGAAAGGAGATCAAAAACACTCGATATCTATATATATCAAAATGAATGCCTATTTTGCCCTTGATCACGCGTGAACGGCTGGACTGATTTCGCTAATTCTTTTTTGTTGTGTTAGTTATTGACAGGGGGTTCTTAGGTGAATAAAAAAAAAACCGCAGAAAATTAGAAATTTAACTTTTGTTACGATAGCAATTTTCTTTTTTAATTTCATTCAAACTTTTTTGATGTAAACATGGCGTTTTTGACATTGACAGAATGCGTGCTGCAAATATCGTCGAAGAGGATGTAAGAAAACTGAATATAGTTTGAAACAAATGTTTCGAACGGAGTTATAATATTGATAAAATACATATAAAATATACAGTAGCTAATTGTTTGTAGCATTAATGTCGGAATACCAACAAAACTATTTATATACGCGCCAGAAAAACAAACAAATAATGTTTTATATCATAAAGCTTTTCTAGTTAATTATACCAATACGAATTCAATATTCATAGGTAAGACAGGACAACGTCTGCCTGGTCCGCTAGTATGTTATAAATATGGTTTTAAACCGCTAGGTTTATGCAATATTTCCGTACCTACATTAATAACCGCGGTTGCGTAAAATGAGGTTAGGCACATAGTATAAATTCAGCTAAAAGCACGTAGCCGATACCTATATTGAGGTATACTCATATCTTTATTAAAAAGCAAATAGATTTCAATAGATAACTAATTTTAACGAAACTTCAGATAAGATTATTATTTCATAATTTTACACGAATTAAAATTATTGTCTTATCTTAGCGTTCTGCTGTAATTTTTCTATAGAATTTCATTTTGTTTCTGTTAAACAGTTTTGAAGTTCATTTAACGTTATATTTATTTGACGTTTTTCTGTTTTTATTATAATGATATTTCCTAATACATACATACAAAAATCGCCACACATCAGTAAAGGATGGCCCAAAAAGCTCTTGCAAAAATCCGCTGCTTGGGTTGTATATTAAAAAAAAGACTAAACTATACTGCGAAAAACAGCATTTCATAATCAATTCAATTTCGATTACTTTCTATATACGATACATTGTTGGAATCTAATAATGAGTATAACGATTTTATTTCCAAGCACGTGTTCTCGATTTCGTAATATTTCTTAAGAGTCATATCGAGGCGAAACTTCTTTACTTCTTAATAATATTTGAAGGACACAGGAAAGATATTTGAAGTCGATTTCATTTCTGTGATTGCTTTTATTTAATAACTACAACGAGCCCTGACAATTAAAATTATATTTTATGTTGTGTGCAAATTTTTATGTTACTTTATAGTCAATAGGCCAATGAATGCTAGTAATTAATAGAAGACATATAAATCCTAAGCCACATTGATAATCAAATGGCTATTGTGACTCGATTCAGTAGTGAATTTATAAAACCGTCCTAAATATATAATACTCGATTATATTATTATTAGTGTAAAGGCTGTTTCATATAGAGAATTTCTTCATTTATTTATAACTTATATTTAAATAATTATACTAAGACATGTTTTTTAAAATATAGAATACTAATTAAATGTAAAACAAATATTCATATATACATAGATCGTTAGCACATCATATTTTACTATGTAAAATTGTTTCACATACATACAAGAGATCAAAAAAAAATACTTTTTTGCATCAGAATAGCCCTTACCTTACAAGAGGACAAATATAATTAATATAGACATAGACATTGCATCATTCTACACAACTGTATAACGGGGCTTATGATATATTTAAAATTTCAAATGTTTCGTAGTTTATTTTAGAATAGATCGAATGTCTAAATACCTTTTTCATTAAATTAGAACAAGATATACCAATCACTGGTGTGCATGTTTAACCAACACGATTGATTAAAATAACTCCATATAAATAGCGACCTAGTTCACAAATTTTATTGCTCATATTTCACTACGCTGCATTCTCGTTTCACGATATTCCTTGAGATTTCAATAGGTAGGAACTCTTAATAACAAAAATAGTAGGTAGTATATTGATCAGATGACATATGCTCGGCTCGCATTAAAAATAATTATTTGTTTGTCTTTTATAAAATTGAATTTCTGTCCGAGGGTGTGAACTCTCGCTTGTAAGACGCTTGAAAGCATTGTGAGGAAACCTGCATACCTAAGACCCAAAAAGTCGACAGCGTAGCACTGAAGGCTGATCACCTAATAATAATAATAAAGCCCATTTATTTGCAACAGCCTTAAATAACATTTTTATCTTATAACTATTCATATAAAACTATGTTATTGGAACCCCATGTAAGGTAAAGGCCTTCTCTAGTGGAACTTCTATGTTTCTTATTTTTTAGCTATTTTTATATAATACAAACGAGCCTGCGGAACGCCCAAAATGGGCAGTCATCGCAGCCCATGGACACCTATTTATATTATTAGTGGGTGTGTTGCCGGCCTTTGAGGGTGGAGTACGCTCGAATTTTGAAAGAAGAAATTCTTGTTTGTTAGAGTAAAATCCCATCAGGTCAATTTACGGTTATTTAAGTTTAAAGCATGTTTATAGTGCTTCTTTTATGTTTTTTCTTGATGAAAAAGCCTACCGCGTACAAGCCAGGCGTTCCTCCTTTATAATAGAGTATAGACTAATCATGTTCTTCAATATTGCATCCCTTGGTATAGCGGAAGTCAGGAACTTTCGCTATGTTTTTGTTTTGTTATGTTTCTTTCTCTTTTTTGTAGTTTGTTTCTTATCTCTGATCCTAATGATCTGACATTAAATATACCAATTTTTAGAGTTAAATTTTTTGTTTTTATTTTATATAGAGGGTTATTAACCTCACTAGCCTATTAGAAAAATAAAATAATCACGAGACAAATACAGTCTGAGGCCCAAACCTAAAAGGTTGTAGCGGTTATTATGTGTTCACTTGGCTTATATGGTAATCATAGTGAGGAAATACTGCCTAAGATCCAAAAAGCCGACAGTGTAGCACAGAAGGCTGATGACAGTGTATCATTTAACAACAAGTGAAGCTCCTATTGTTTGCCTCCTAATACATAAAATAAAAAGATCACGAAAAAGATACAGAAGCCTGAGGCGCAGACCTAAAAAGGTTGTAGCGCCACCGGTTATAACGCGTACACGACTAAAGCGACAAACAAGGTCGTTGATACGATTATCTATTGGCCTACATAGTGATAGTAGAAAATAAATTACCTTCATAACAATCCCTGACCGTGAAGAAGTAGACATAATACGAGTCGCCCATAAAGAATAGCAAGGAGATCCAGCTGTAGATGCCGTATATTGGTACAATGAACAGAATCCTCACAATCCATCGCTGCTCCGATGGGTTAGTGTACCAGCGCAGGTGTTGATAAATCTGCAATGGATTTATAATAATTAATAACGTAGTATTAGTAGGAGTAGTATCATATCATAGGAGCAGTGTTGGCCTAGTGGCTTCAGCGTGCGACTCGCACCCCTGAGGTCGTACGACGATCCCCGGCTGTGCACCAATGGACTGTCTTTCTATGGGCGCATTTAACATTAGCTCGAACGGTGAAGAAAAACGTGAGGAAACCGGCTTGCCTTAGACCCAAAAAGTCGACGTGTCGTGTGTGTCAGACCTGGCGTGTGTCAGGCACAGAAGGCTGATCACCTACTTGCATATTCGATTAACAAATGATCATGAAACATATACAGAAATCTGAGGCCCAGACCTAAAAAGGTTGTACCGCCATTGATTTTTTTTTTTGGATCATATAATAACAACATCATTATCTTATCTCTATAACCTTAATTAACGTTTATATTGAATACATAAGGCTTTATTACACATTAAAAAAACTGATTTTAACTATAACAAAGAACGCTTCACTGTCATAGGCATCACAAATCACGCTGCAAATGTTATTGATCTATATTATTATTATACATTCCTAAAATTCCATTTCTCAGTACTATTGAATATTGACATAACAAATGTTAGTCGTTGAGATATTTTTAGTTGGTACAACCAATCATATTCACATAGTTAAACATATTGCACATACGAGGAATTACCTACTTCATCTTTCTATAAAATACTAGCCTATCCCGGGAGGAGACTTATTTAAAAAAAAAATGAAAAAAGGACCTTTCTTGATAATGTGGCATAGTGCAATATTTTTTTGAAATCGGTCCAGTAGTCTTTGCGTTTATTCTTTATAAGACGTATGTCCTCTTTATTTATTTTTTTGTTTTGTTACATGACGGATGGCTTATCTGATTTTAAGTGATACCGCCACCCATGGACACTCGCAATGCCAGAAGGCTCGCAAGCGCGCTTTTTAAAATAGATATGAAATATTGTATTATTAGGGCGTATTACCGAAAAACTTGTAATGTCAAATATTCTTCGAACTCAGCATTATTTGTATTATATAAGTAGAAGTAACTAATAAAAAAGATTGGAGTAAAACAAAGGGGTAAAGTACAAAACAGTGTAATACGAAGCCTTACTTAAAAATAACCCACTCAAAAAAATCAAAGTGGAAATTGACCAGTCACACTACTTGCGTTTGTGATGGCAGATGGATGGTAAATCATGACGGTCCTTGAAATAATGTAGTAGGGCAGAAATAAGGGAAAAGGACACCCGGCAAAGATCATGGAACATAAACAAGATAGCGGGGAAAGATTGGAGTATAATAACGAATATGAGAACGAACGAAGAATTCTGAGCATAACATTAACATAATTCAACTCAAATAATAGCATTCGAATAAAGGCAAGGAATAATTAATTAGTAGTAGTAGTTTAATATTAGATTCCAACTAGAGAATGTACGCAGAACAATGAAGGAAAAAAGGATGGCTATAGTGTAACGGTTACATAATTATCCCGTCTTCTAGGGACCAAGAGAAAACCTATTCCGCAGGCGTGACTATCGCAGTAATATGTACCTAACCTACGCCTGGGATAAGACTCTGAAAGTTTCCCTATATCGTCAACTTTTCGGTAGTTTTGTAGCAATCAAATGAAGAATTTATGCTTTTTAGTTCCAAAACACGAAAAATAGTTAAAACAGAACTGATTCTGTAACAAAATGTGTGCGTGTACTATTGTAAATACGTAAGAAATGAAGATTATTACACAATTTCATTGTAATAGATTTATTACTATCATTGTTATTATATATTTTTGTAATAAATAACTTCGAACCTCTTAGAATAAACCGTGGTAGGGACAGGAAAAAGATCTCACGTAACGGAAAAAATGTGACGCGTAACCCAAAAATGTGACGGTATTTTTTTCTAAAAACTATAATCCCCACGGATTCTCTCTTATAGCCTGCTGCAAAGAGAATTCCCCATATTAAATGATCAACTTAATTGGATTAGTCAAGTACAGAGAAGGTCTGGAAAATATCAGGTTATTAGCCACGGTTCAGTGAACTAAGACACCCCCTTACGCGTTCGCTCAATAAGATGAATTCATACTATTTACATTTTAACATTGATATATTTTTATTAAGAACCAGCTATCCGCACCTATTCCTCATGAATCAATTAATTTCGTGAGTTTATAGGAAATTTTTATCAACAAGCATTACAACTAGAACCCAATCATATATTTTATCGTAAAGGCGTTTGTCAGAAACGTTATCGTTCGACCGTTTTTCACTGACATACTGTGCAAATTCGACTACCACAAAGCCTTTATATATTTCGGTTTGATATACTAACACTCCCAAAAAAAGTGACTTTCTATTGGTAACAAAATTCAGAATGTGTTTAATCAATGCAGATAAACCCCCCTAAAACCTCACAAACTTTACTTCTTAGCATAGATACACTTACACGAGACAAAAACGTTTTCATTTTCATAATATTCATATAACATCATATTTTATAGCATTTCTTACGAACAGTCAGCATTCTTATATTGTTTTAACTAATAACAACACAGAGGCAGCTAAATTAGTAAGGTCTGTGTGTATTTGTAAAAAAAAACAAACCATTATAATATTTAGTACGGATTAAAAACACCATAATACATATTTATACAGTTGTTATGTTAGCAATTTATTATTTAAGGACGAAACTTGCGACTATTACGTCAAGCCATAGCAAATATTTGTATGGAATTATATGAAATAAAATTTAAAATCAAATAAACAGAACGAAACAGATTTAATTACAAGATTTTATGATACAGTCACAGCCGTAGGTGGACGCCCAAAAGTATCTATTTACGCAACTTCGATAAACCACAACAAACAAACAATTTCATATTTACTTTGGCATAAAATATTATACAGTGAGTGAGATCATATTTTTGTGTGGCATGTACGTTTAGAAATACAATTAAAAAACTAATTCCGTGATCTATTACACTCACAAACATATTATAGACATAACCATTTCTTATATGTAACAAGGGGGCAAAAACGGGCAGGAGGGTGGCTCAGAAGTGCGATGCCGGCCTATTAAGAATTGGTACGCTCTTTTGTTGAAGGACCCATAGTCTAATTAATTCGGAAATACTTCAGTGAACCAACTCCTTTTTTATTAATATCCAGGGACATCCATTTACAGACAACCTGGCGTTGAAGAGACGCGAGGAGAGTGGAAGTAGGTCTGGGAAATGCAATGAACAACTACCCACTAACATAATAGATTTCATTACAAGGTCAAAAAATAACGATTTCAAATTACATAACTTAGTTATTGTTGACTACTCCGTGTAAATCCTCTATAGTATATAACACAAGTCAGGCTAATGATGGACCTATCCAATGAGGTCGTGCCTTCAACCCCTATGCACCAATGCACCAATAGTCTTTAATATTTACTATGTATCTAACGGTGAAGTATTTTTCCATACATTAGACATAGACAAATTCGTTCATGGTATTGCTTTAACGCAGTAAAGTTTTTACTAAAACAATGCAATTTGATTGAGATTAAAATTATAAGTACTCAATGTATAAGTATTAGTTTATAGGCAATGTTAAAAATAGGTAATGTCGTTATTATTTAACTTCAAGTGCTGTATCGACAAGGCTAAAGATTACAGACTCATAAAATTATAATTTGCAATCATGGCAAGTGTTGCAAAGTGGCTTACATATTTGATATTAAAGAAAATCAAGTATGGAAAGTTAACCAATGCGACAGGCGATGAATAAACTTACGGATAAAAATTAATTATATAACTCACTAAATAGCTGTCCGGTTTTTCTACTTATGTGATTATGATGATTAACTGTTCCTTCCTACTTCCAAGTATTTCTCCCCGGTCAAATACTTCACCGTTAGATACTCTTTAACATTTACAATGTATCTAACGGTGAAGTATTTTTCCATACATTATACATAGACAAATTCGTGAATGGTTTTTCTTAAACGCGGTAAAGTTTATATACAAACATTTAGTGTTACTATTATATTATTAAGTATCCAATTTTACTATATAGACACCTACAAATTATACTCCAATTGTGATGACGTAACACACTGAAACGCGCTAACAAAGTTATTCCGGCCGTGGATATATACGACTTCTCGACCTTAGTCATTGGGGCCTTCGAGCGACCCAGTGGTTAAACTGGGAATCTCCGTTTACGTCAAAGGAAAACTACACCATCCTTCGTCTACAATACGTATGGTGCAGGTACGGTGTAAGAAAACAACATATCAGCATATAAAGAAAAAAGTCAAGGACATAAACAGATAATTGTAGCGTCCGCGTCTCTAATACATAAGTAACAATACATGTACAAGATTGCAGACAAAATTCAAAGGTCTATTTTAAGTACGTAGAATTAAGCCATCATAATATATCGAGTATTTACCATAATTTGATAAGAAAATCAACAGGCAGCGGACTTATTAAAAGATTGGCGATTTGCGTAAGACAGGAGGGATGACATTTTGAAAATTAAATTAATTAATTTCCAAACAAAACATGGACCGACGAAGCCAACCGCTGGAGAGAACCTACAGGAAAAAGAAACGTGGCATTACCACAAAAGGGATGGGCTGACATCAATAAAGTTCCTGGGAGAAATACTTGGATGTGGGAAAGAACAGTTCCTAGAGGCCTGGAGGACTTAACCCTAAAGCGGTCCATACTGCAGAAAACGAAGTGTAAGGACTCGTGTAAGTATGAATGTGTCGAGTAAGCGTTTTGATGTATGTAAAGAGAAGTATGAACTAGCGATCAGTTGTTACTGCGCACTGCGATCGCGTGTGGACGTGGATTAGTATTGGGGAAAATATAAACTACAGTATTGAGTACCCAAGTACTTATATTAATCTGCGTATCCACAAGTAATTCCCATCCACAGTTAGGATAACGTATTATAGAACACAGTTACGTTACAGAAGTAATAGAATTAACAATAACTGACATGGACCAAGTGTGTAATAACAGAACTAACACTCGTCTTATTTTTAATTGATATAGTGTGAACTATCGGACCTACTAGACGTTAGCATGATATATTAAGCGATTAGGATATTCAAACAAACTATAAAAATGCCGACTGCAGGGCCACCTGCCGGGTTGATTTGTAAATCTAAATACTGGGCCCAAACGCATACAAAAAAACATTCAAATCGGGCCAGCCGTTTAAGAGGAGTTCAGTGACAAACACATGTACAGTAGAATTATATATATACACGAGTATATATGTATGTATATGGAAGCTACACACGGTGTGCAAATTAGATTGAAATCGGTTAAGTAGTTTAGGGGTCCATAGCGGACAAAAAACGTGACGCGAAATTTATATATATATATTAGGATTAAAGTGGCTTTATTATTATTAATATAGACAACAACCATTTATCATAATCACATAAGTAGAAAAACCGGACAGCTATTTAGTGAGTTATATAATTAATTTTTATCCGTAAGTTTATTCATCGCCTGTCGCATTGGTTAACTTTCCATACTTGATTTTCTTTAATAGCAAATATGTAAGCCACTTTGCAACACTTGCCATGATTGCAAATTATAATTTTATGAGTCTGTAATCTTTAGCCTTGTCGATACAGCACCTGAAGTTAAATAATAACGACATTACCTAGTTTTAACATTGCCTATAAACTAATACTTATACATTGAGTACTTATATTTTTAATCTCAATCAAATTGCATTGTTTTAGTAAAATCACTGTCTCTTTTCATCTCAGCATATACACAATTTGTCAGAAAGCGATGAAAGACTAATTTAGTAGGAGTACAATTAGACTGATGAATGTTCTAAATATTTTGAAATTATATTCTAAATACAGCCACACTATTGATTAGTCAGTTAAAACTATATTCCTAGGACACGTAAAGGTACTTCGATACAAAGAATAATCGATAAGTTCATAATTTATTTTGTTATCAGTCTATATATTTAAGGTTCATAGGCAAAAACCAGTCTAGACTAGTATATATAATCTAGAGATGATCGCCCCTTTGAAGCGATGTCTAGACCATTGACATTTATTAAATACTATATATGTATTCTAATCTTGGACGCAACAGGTAATCTACCAAATTATACATAATATACCTGGTACTTTTATTGTTGTCGAGTTGGTTTGCAATACATGGATGTTAAGGTGAAAATATGTATGGTTTAATTTTAAAGCTTTTCACGAAAAATATTTTATAAGGCATGTTGCAGTATTTTTTTAAACAGTTGCTTCGACTGTGTGTAATGAAACTATACTAAAATGAAACTACTTTAATCAAATTTATGTAAAGGTATCCGATTTTCTGATCCATATTCTTATTCGTTCTCATGTCATAATCTCAGAGCGCTGTCAGATATGTCAAACTTCAAACAGAACAATACTTTGGTAGCCCTTGAATAGACATTTAGAACACGGTCCTATGTATATGTTGCTTAGTATTACTATCTATTTGTAATTCCTGTTAGTATATAGCAGTTAGGCGCTTCATGTTTTTTTAATTTACCCAAACTAGATATTTCATTAAATATAAAATTTTGTTTAACATATTCCAGTTTCAATAGACGACCTTCATAACTAAGTTCCAGTTCTAAAGTAGCTCTAACTTATGTGAGAACTCTTGAGTGCTTCGTTATTAATATTTATATTAATTCCGTATCACACTGTTATGACGATAATTCTATGAGAGTCTTTGGAGATATACTGGTTTTCGTGTTCGCTTAACTACACGTTTTAACGTGGACAATAATGAGTTGTTAGAGGATTTTTTCAGATTATCACAGCTGAGTTTCATCATCGGACGTCGAGGCAGAATACGAATTTTCACTTCGATCACCTCGAAGTCCATTGTTCCACAACTGAGCGTTTTTATGTTAATGCTGTGGACCACCACTTTCTGGTGGTCACCAACTACCTACTGAAGTATTTCCAAACCAATTCGACTTATGGTCCTTCAAAGAAAATGGCCCTCTGGCGTTGAGTGTCCTTAGGCGTTTGCTTCTATAAAATAAAATACAAGTAAATTTGTCTCAAGATTTGTTCTTTTTGTAGTTTGACATTTACCGTCTCAATACCTTTTAATTATCTGTAATGTATCAGACATTTATATAACTACTCTGTAACTCCCAATACCGATTGAATGTTAAGATTTATAGCGTGAAAACTTAGATAGACGAAAAAATTGCTTGGTTGAAAATTTACATCGATAATCGTAATTATTTTTTATTATTAGCGTATTAAGATTGTAACATTTTTCATTTCTAAAACGCCAAGGATTTTTACGAACGTATGGGTTTCACCATAAGTCATTAAATTCGATGATATCATTTACTTTTAAAAATATGATTCATATCGATAAACTAAAATAAGTCGAGTGAAATTAATAGACTTTTACAATTTGTTTATCTACATTGATGATAACATAATATCTAAAATAATTATTATAACAACAGCTCTCAATATTTAGTAGTTACGAGATATGACGCGGTGAGATGAATACGAAAAGGAATGCTTATATGGATTGACCATCGAATAAATAAGATCCTTCCGAGTACGATTTACAAGGCAACCGAGGATGGTGAGTTCAGATCGGGTAGGCCTTGTTGTACACACCTGGGCCAAATCCAGGAGGTACTAAAGAAGGTAATGTCATGAAAGTAGATGAAACGAGAGAGGTACGTCAGGACCGTAGCACGTGAAGATCCGTGTTTGCTTACCCCTTTGAAGAAAAGGCGTGGATGTATATACAGTCAAAACCGTTTCACGACGACATCGTTTAGCATATCAAAGGTCCCGGCTGAACTCTATTGTATTAGGTACTTAATAACAACGTCATCGGCTGTTACGCTTATCGGTTTTCATGACCAAATATGAGTTGAGACCCTTCGATGTCGTTACAACAAATTTTGACTGTATTTTATAATATACTGACAAATGTTTTTAAAGCAATCATAGTAATTTTATAAGTCCCATAAACATGACATATGGAATTTATTTCAGTATTTATCTATATGTGTAAGTAGGTGGGTAGGCCTTCAATGTCTGATACCCGATATAATCGCTAATGAAATGATATAATAGAAAGAAAAGCTAATAATATTATCCTATTACTTATAGAATTCATAAATAATTCCCAAAGTCCCTCATGTAGGCTGTCAAAGAAAATAATACCATAGAATATTGGTTATACTGCTCAGTTAAATATAAATATTGATGCCCTATTCATAGGTAATTCCTGGTACGTATAGTTCCGCTGGGACGCACAAGGTTCCCCCGTAAGTCCCGTATGTGGTACGCAACAGAACATAAAAGTTTATCCATTGAACGTGTTTAATTTGCTATAGCGAATTTGATAAGATCTAGACTAAAAATAAAATATCGCATTAGTTTGAATTAATGCCCTAAACTAAAATGAACAAAAACCCACTTGTTTACAATTTGAACTGTTAGTTTCATAAAAAATGTACGACCTCAGGGATGTGAGTCGCACATTCCTTTAGGTTTGAGGAATAAACTAATACCCATAATACTAAAATTGACGCGGACACGAATATGCATGATAACAGGATTATGAAGGTAATTTGTATTACTGTATCCTACTTTACGAATGAGAGCACCTAAACATTGTGCATATGTACACGTATCCACGCGCGATTACTAACAAATAAATACAAAGAAATTAATCCATATAATCCGATTAAAAGCAAAAGATATCGGTCAGCTAATGGCGAGAGGTCGTACAAGAGTTCCCTACGTGTTTAGTAGGGGAAAGACAGTAAGATTCTGAGTATAAAAGATATTATTCTTTACTTTCGTCTAATTATTTTCATAAGGCAATTAATTTCAAGAAAGTATAGCAAATATAGTTTCAGTGGTAACATGAGAAGCTTGATATAAATGGAGTGTGACAAGTTACGCGACATAAGTGCAGTACATACACAAGTTACTACTTCTATAATAATTTATTTAAAATACTTATTATCTTATGAAATTCTTAATCAATATGAAAGTGACAAATGGATACATAGAAAATGAAGAATACATAAGATTGACTCAATAACTGTTAAACCGATTAAACCTAGGCCTTCATAACAAAAGACAAATGAAATTGTGACCAACAATCGCTACCTATAATTAAATAAAAAACATGTTTATTGTTTTATTACTTCTTAATAGTTTATAACAACACATTGTCACGAAATGTTAGTATCAAAAATTCATTGCAAAAACAAAAAACCTTCTTGATAAAATATCTATAAATTGATCTACCATATACTCCTTTAATGTTTTAAATAAATATACTGCAATATTGTTTTTGTTGACATATTTTTCTTTCTTCCACCTTTCTCGTAGAATCTTTATTTATATAGCACAAATCTCAAGGGGGGCAATCGACCGAATTATTTAAGTATTCTGCTGAATATGCTATTATAATGTTATATTCATTATAATAAATAAATTAAATAATAACAACTCCCTTTGGCAAATTTTAAATTATCATAGAACATATATATACAAAGAAAGATAATCATGGATGATATTTGAAATATTCAAAAACTTATTATCAAATGAAAACACAAATTAATTGATAATGTTATGATAAAGCTATTTAGTAATTTGTTAATTAGTCATTATTTGTAAAATAAGTTATAAACTACTAATTTATTAATACACATTTAAGTAGGTAATGGAAATGCTTTATTCATTTTAAATGTTCTCAAACCTCATCATAAAATAAAATTATAACAGTGCTTAATTACTGCTTAACAAGTTTTCAAATAAATTAGAAATAATAAAACCTTATAACTGTTAATATGTTTGTCTTTACAAAGTAAGATTACAAATTTTACTAAATGCACTTACTTGTTGACATGTTATGAAGAGGGCTGCCCATACAAATATTCCAGAGACAACTTGCGCTGTGGTAGTCTGGAGAAAAATGGCCTTTGATATATTGTGTACGGGCTCAGACATAGGCTGAGCCGTGACATTGATGACTTCTTCAGCCATCCTGGAATAAAAAAATTATAAGATTAATTATATAATGTACTAAAATGCAAGCAAACAGAAGGTAACAACAGTAATGTTTATTCAAGGGATATCTAAATAATGTTTGAAATGCATCTACATAAAAGTTAAGTTACAGTTATTAGAAATAAATATAATTTATGTGTCCTAGAAAAATAGTATGTCTCAAAAAAATGTTTATGTGCTGTAGTTAAAAGTTTGATAACCATTTTAAAGAGGTTCAAATAATTAATTCTCTCTTTTCAATAATAAAAAAATATTACATGATCTCATTTAATAGTATTGTGTACAATCAATGTTTACTACAAGTTCAATGAATACTAAAATAAATAATTACACAGCTTCATTCAAACTGACAAATTAAAAAATTATGCACTTTTATAATTCTAACTAAAGTTTAGGCAAAGATACAATTCACAGAAATCATTCAATGGGCTATCATTCCACAACAAACAAGTAGATATTTTTAGATGACCATTTTAGTTACTAAGGTTTCACCTGCAAGTGACAAATCAGTGAAATTACATGACATCATAATTACAGGAAAAATATGATATTTGCCTTGTTTCAACTGCACTATTAAACTTAGTAGTATAGAGCAGATAAATTAAATTATTAAGCATATCAATTTAGCTACTTGATAATTAGGACAACTGAGATTTATTATCATAAATAATATATCAAAGCATATTGAAATAGCAATAATATTACGGAAATCCTAATTTCGAGGTCATTCTTTTGACATTTTCTTTTTTTATTGTATTACTTTTCTAGTGAAGGGCGAATTTTGCTTACGTTTAAGGTGAATGTTGGCCTTTCGTATCTTTGGAAGTGAAATGATTATCATACCTTATTATATGTCCCTGTTGTATTATTCTCTTTTAGTTCTTCGTACGTCAATCGTAGTCAACACTAAACATATTGTACCAGCTGCTTCATAAAATATCTCATTGATTTTCTTCACAAATATGTCACAACAAAAACAATTTACACTTCACAAACGAGACATTGGTTAAATTGCACTTCAATCAACAACAGTAACGAAATTGTTTGTAACAATAGTGTTTCAATGCATATATAATCACAAAAGAAGTAGATTAATCAGGCATCAACTATTATTCCTTATTTCCCAATCTTCGTGACGGAAGTTGGAAAACCTCGTTCTTTTTTAATAACAGGGTGGCCATTCACCAATTCTTAAACATCCTAAGCCACAGAATAAATCTGGATATTTTAATATCTGCTGAGTAGTGATAACGTTTTGGATGTAAATAAATCACGTAAAATAAGTTTAAATATTTTTACGTAGTACAGTTTTTAATCACATTTCAAAGATTGGTTTCGTTTATTAAAATAAGTCTGGTTTTTCACAGAGTATAAAAGAAACATAAGTTGTAGAGTTATTAACAGAAAGATATATTGTCAAGTGTCACTATTCAGGTAGAATTTAGCACTATCGAATTGCAAATGTCACCTAGCCATAGACAATCAACAAACTCAAAAATGTCCGTCGTTGCAGATGATACGTTTTTATTTTAATTTTCAATGTGTATTGTGTAACTAATGTGGCGAGCAATGTGAAGTATTTTCTCTATAATATTTATAAATATATAATAGGAATATCAAATACCAAACCAAAATGATTGTTCAAGAGCCGTTGCAGGTAAAATAGATAAATTAATATTTTATTGACTTCTGTGTTCTGGCTTCTCAGAATGTTTCAAAAAATATTTTTATTCACAGGTTATTGTATGGGATTGCCTCAATAATTATGAATACGACAATGCTATATTCTTGGCAGAAAGATTACACGCTGAATGTAAGTAAACTTAAACCCTGTTTAATATCAGATATTTTTAGTATTGATTTAAATTTAAAATTATTATTTTTGCCTCATTCTCGCTTCAGAGTGAACGTGACATGAAAATGCAATATACAAAGTATTTAAGAACACTCAATAAGAAATGTTTTACTTATTTCTAGTTAATTCAGAGGAGACTGCATTTTTACTTGGTACCTGTTACTATAGAGCTGGAAGAATTAATGAAACACATAATTTGCTTCAAAATATTTCATTATCACTTCCACAAGCTCGGTTCCTTTTAGCCAAATGTTCTGTAGATCTTAAATTGTAAGTACTTTACTTGATTAAAATTTATTGATTAATAAATTTTTTAAATGTTTTTTTTTTTAAACCGTCTTGATTTTATTTTAGTTATAAAGATGCTGAAAATGCACTTGGGACAAATATGGATGTTGTTGTTGCGGAATTTGGAGAACAGGCACCATATGCATTACAACTGCTTGCAAAAATCTACACTATCACAGAAAGGAAAAGTAAGGCTGCAGAGGCTTATCGAAAAGCTTTATCTTTGAACCCATTTATGTGGAAATCATTTGCTCAGCTGTGTAACATGGGTGAAAAAGTTGAACCAAGCCAAGTATTCCATTCAAGCTCTGAATTCTCATTTGGTATTTCAACACTTGTGAATCTAGTCAACAATTCAGAAAATATTTCAATTACTTCACCATTCATTCCTAACAACAATAGTATTAATAATACTGTTACACCTAATAATATGGTGACTCGAACTTCTATGCCCATGTCTACTAGTATAACTCCAGATTCACAGGTTTCTGTTAAAAGAATGCACAGTGTTTTCAGTGGAATTGCACCTATTCCATTTTCACCATCATTTGGTATGCTTCCTATGGATGAATCTCCAGCTATGTATACACCTACACTTACAGATTCTAATGAACAGAAAGCTATTCCAAAAATTGTCAATTCATTAAGGGCTCATGTTGGACAGTTGAAAGATGCTGTCTTCAGTCCCAGTGGTCCAAGATGCACCTTAGGACCTGCGCCTCGAAGGTCATCAAGACTCTTTTGCACAAATAACAGCAGTTACTCTGTAAAAGAAAATAATAAGTCACCCAGCCGTAAATTTGTTGCACCAAAAAGTCCTTCTAGAAAAAATAAACAGCGTTCAGTCAAGAATGTGAAATCAAATACAGAAACCAATGAACGAATTAAGAATGTTGAAGCAACTACTCCAACAATGACACCAAAGAATTCTAATGTGGTGGGACTGCTTAACTTGTTAAAAGACCTTGGTGAGGCTTACAAATCGTTGGCGTTTCTGGATTGTAAAATTGCTATAAAACAATTTAAAAATATATCAGCAAAACAAATTACATCACCGTGGGTGCAAACAATGATTGCCAGAGCTCATTATGAGTTAGCTCAGTATGAACCTGCTGTAAAAGTTTTTTCTGAAATAAGAAAGCAATATCCTTGTCGAACAGAGGGAATGGACATATACAGTACCTGCTTATGGCATTTACAAAGAGAGGCTCAATTATCTGCATTAGCTCAGGAACTAGTTGAGTTAGATAGAAATAATGCAATTTCTTGGTTGGCTGCTGGTAATTGCTTCTCATTACATAAAGAGAGGGAAACTGCTCTTAAATTTTTCAAAAGAGCTGTGCAAATAAATCCTGATGCTTCATATGCTCATGCCCTTTTAGGTCATGAGTACTCTGTAGCGGAAGAAACAGACAAGGCATTATCAAGTTTCAGAACGGCTGTTAGTATTGACCCTCGTAACTATGTTGCATGGTATGGTATTGCTACAGTTTATGCAAAGCAAGAGAGATGGAAATCATCTGAAATGCAAATTCGTCGAGCATTAACTATTCATCCTTATTCAGGTGTATTGCGCTGTCAGTTAGGGTTAGCACAAGCTGCATTAGGAAAAATGGATAGAGCCCTTGCTACCCTCGAAAGAGCTGTTGCTTTGGACACAGACAATCCACTGTGTAGATTTCATAGAGCTTCTGTGTTATTAAGGGCAGGAAGACCACAAGATGCCCTACCTGATCTTCATCACTTAAAAGACATGGTGCCTAAAGAGTCTTCGGTATATTACCTCCTTGGGAAAGTTCATGATAAGTTGGGCAACTCACATTTAGCTTTAATGCACTTTTGTTGGGCTACAAATTTAGACCCTAAAGGCATGAGTGGACATGTCAAAGAATCATTTGACCCATCAAAACCAGAAGAAAGTTCAGAAAGACCATAAGATACTGTATCATAAACATGAAACTTGAGTGTTCAAAAAAATTATCTTTTAAGTCCTTCACTAAACCATATATAAAAGAAAAGGAAGAGATTTTAAAACTTTTAGTATTTGCCTTATGAACTTGACACTGGTTTGGTGTAGAATGCTCATGTTAATCAGTATATTGAAGCTATATACCTATTCAATTTTGACTGAATGTACATAGAGATGTCACTTATCAATCTCCAGTCACCAAAAACCATAATAATTTAGTGGGATTGGTTTGTGCATAGCGGTAGTATATTTGTTTATATAGAATAAGATGTGGATATTTCTTTGTTTATCATAGTTAACTGTATAGCAAATAAAACAATAATATCTGGAACGATTGTGCTTGTAACACACAGGGCTTTGATCTCAATGTGGTGTTTTAAATTTAAATGTATTAAACAAACCTTTTAGCATTATGACTACTCATTTTGTTAAAATCATGCAATTGTGAAAGTAACCAATTGACACTAACCGCAGGCGGTTTTAGAAATCAATTCAAATCAACGTTATTTAAAAGAAAATTCTGTTCTGCTTGTAGATTCAATACCTATATGATATTTGTAAATATTAAGTAGATTTGTGTCAATGGATGTATGAATATAATTAGCACTATCGTTTAAACTCACAATTCAATTGCAAAATGTGATTAATGTCTAGACATCAATATAAACCTATAAAATCATATTAAAAGTACGAGTGTTTTATTCTTAAGTATAATTAAACAATTATAAAGATTCTTATACTTTTTATTACTTATAAAACTTTCTTAAACTTAATTTTAATATACATTTAAAAATGAGAAGTGGGTTAGAATGATACATTTTATAATTGTCAATTCTAAAGTGCAATAACTCTTGAGTTTAATTTTGTCTGGTAAGCAATATGAGTACCTACGTATTTTTTTTATCGAATGATTAAAGTGATACAAATGCTTTTGTAATAGTTAGGTACACGGCAAAAATATTATTAAATAGACAATCATATTAATATTTAACTTGCTTATTCACTTAATATTATATATCAAATTGTTTGTGTTGTAATAACATTAAGTTGTACAGCGTTGCGTCAGTTGTGGTCTCGCTTATACACTAGTGCCATTTCACTCACGCGAACTATTAGTATTATATGCGAGTAACTAACTGCGCCGCCGTTTTTAAACTGTCAAAATTTAGGATCAACATTTTTTCTAACAAAGTATATTTAACTAAAATTGAATACCTCCAAGTTCAGTTCAAAAGAAAACAAATATTTATTTACATTTTATTCATTCATTCACTCCATCACAATATATTTGTTGTGGCCCAAAAGTCAAATTAATTATTTAAACAAATGGCTAACTAAACTCAAATGTATATAATACACGTCGAATTTAACGAAAGTAGGCTATCTAATATATGGACATGCTATGAAATAACAAGTGTATGCCACGTGTTATCAATTTTATTTTGGGCCATAACAAATTAAATTATATTTAATATTCACATTTTAAACAAATTTGTGTAAAATACTATCTAGGGCTTTTCTTACGGTTGGGTCATTGAATAGTTGGGCTTTGTCTGGTTTGGGAGGTGTGATTTTAGGGGGCGGCGCTTCCTTCTTATCATTAAGGATGCTGAGGATTCTCTGTTGCAAGTCCACTTGTGTCTTATTAGTTGATGCAGCCGGTGCTAGGGGTTCACCTAACTCTATTTTTACTTGCTGTCCTCGCTTTTCCTAAAAACCAAAACTCTTATAAAATTTAACTACCACTTAAGTAAGTAAAAATATATTATTATGACAGCCAACTTATAAATAGACAAAAATACATAAGGTAGTAGTTACTAGTGCTACGCGGTAAGGGAGCGATCAAATATTACGTCAAGCCATTTTTGGAGATTCTTGAGCCCTCCATGAAACGCCGCCGTAACGTTTTCTGTATCTGTTATAGTATGCGGTGTAAAGTGGAAAATAATATTAACAATAACGCATAATTCAATCCCCGCCCCGCATCGTAACATTTTACAAGAGGAACAACCCCCCTCCCCCAAATTTTACGTTTACTAACGTTTCCCTACACATTTTAATATGGCAAATTGTTATTATAGCGTCGGGTCTTTCGGTGGACTAGAAAAATGGTAAATTGTCTGCTTAATCTCTAACACTGATCTCGTTCAGTAATGACGGTAGACAATTTTTTATAATGAAGGTAGGCAATAAAATCATATATACCTGTAAATATTCCAGGACTTTATCATACTGCATCACAGTTAGGTTTCTTCCATCAGCCAATTGTCCAAGTAAGGCATACACAGCTTCTCTTCCCGAGGGACCTCCTCGTTGTACCTCTTGGTAGTTCCTTGATATTAATTGTAACGCGTCTTCTAGGGGCATGTTTCTGTGCTCTACAAATATTTAATGGTCAATAGAAAGATAACTTAGTGCTTGCAAATTAGGGTAGACAGTAAATAGTTTTTTGATAGTGTAATCTTACTTTATTTTGTATAAAATTAAACTACTACTACTTAGTGTATTTTGTTTCAGTGTGTTCATAAATAAAAGTTTATGGTGTAATTATAATATCATTCATACCTTGAGGCAATCCATGTAAAATAGTAAGTGTCATTGACCTATGCTCTTGATTCTGTGGCATCACAAGTATTGCATAAAGGCAGCCTCGGGAGGCAATATTCCCCAATACTTTGCCAATTGGCACATCTTCCATTGGAAACAAAAGGTCCACTACTATTCCAAGCCTTTTTAATCTACCCTCAATGTATTCGGCATATTCTCTGTAAGTGTATGCAGGTTTATTGATGACGTAGCATGCATCTAAGTAATGTTTGTCTGTCTAATCCTAATACTGTATTGAAGTTTAATTTCGCTGCCCGCCGGCCCAATGTTTGTGATCGAAACATAATATGGGTATAACTTAAGATAACTAACACATGACAACTTGACGTTTGTTGACATGTTTACTAGTTCCTGCGACGCCATCTTACATAAAGAAGCGTTTTGGCGGGATCTTGAAAATATTTTCAAGTTTTGTTAATAAGAATAAGCGATTTTGCTGTCTATTGTAACGGACTTCAAATATAATATTTTATTATAATTTGTTTCGGTTTGCGCTGCTTAATTTATAATATATATATATACATAATTCTTAAATGCCAACAACAAATTTCTTGGCAACGATGTCAGAAGTCAGGTGACCGCGTCTTATATAACTATTACAAACATTTTCAATCTACCCTCAATGTATATATGTAAATATGCCTATTCACTGGAAATGTTTTTTTGTTGTTGATATCAACTTACGTGAGCATTTTCGATACGACAATAATCTCGCAATCGTTCCGTTCTGGTACTGGCAGTTTACGCGGATACTCCTGATACCGTTCGAAGCGTTCTCTTTCTTGCCATTCACCTGAAAATAACGGATATAAGATTTATTAAATACGTAGATTGTATTGTCCGTTGTTAACATAGGTTTTACACATTGAAAGAAACCACTTTTTTACCGAATTGAAGAAGTGGATCACAGCAATTATTTTAATTTAGAAAACTTTAACGATTGATAAAACAACTCGAACAACTTTTAACACTAATTACAACCTAACTTAAATTTTCAAATAATCATACTTTTTTGAAGGAATAGTTAATTTTTTTGAAGCCGGACCGCAAATTGAACTATGGACAAATAATTACTTTTGCTAATTATTTGAAATATAACTTGAATAATCTCCGCGCTATATGGGGGACGGAAATCGCACTATACGAAAATGCGTTATACTCGGGGGGATTACTGTATACTCATTTACCAAGATCAACAAAGAATATAATGAGCAAGTGACAAAATTCAAATGATTTCCATCGTTTCTTACTTATATCATTTCCCACAACCTAAATCATTTAAATTGAAATATCTTATACTTAAACCAAGGAACGAAATTGACAATTGACATTACCTCTTCCCGGAGATCTGTCACGGAAGGCCGGAGCACCGCGTCCTCTCCCACGACCCCTCGGCCCCCCACGTCCCCTGCCTCTCATGCCTGGGGGCTCGCGGTTGTCATTCCAACTCCTATTATAAATCTCTTCTTGCATATCTTCTTCTGATGAATCCATGCCCACAAACAACAATTAATTATATATATATGTAATGCAAGTAGTGCAGGCCTAGGGGCTTGATCGTACAAACCCTTGGGTTGGGTTCCTATCACAGTACCAATGGTGTGCGCTTGCTGATTTATTATCACAAAATAGATATAGTAGAAAAAAGATACAGGTCATATACCTTTTTCTCCAACATAGTTGCCTTGGTTATCATAGAGATCATCTTGATTATCTTCTACCACTATTGGAAGATTATCATTCAGAGCAACAGCTGGTGGTACATCTGGCTGTATCAGAACCACCTCATTCTGAAGTCTATAAAAAAATTTATGACTATCTATACTCTGAACACATTATTATTCATATTGCAAACAGTTTTGGCGCATCAACTATGCATTGGAACTTTATTATAAAACTACTTGATTTACAAAGCATCTATCTTTCTTCATTAAGCTGTATAAAAAATATGAAACGCTGAAAATCAATTGTGGCACATTTTTAAAAGAACATTGCCAAGGTTTGATGACAATTCAAACTGTCAATCACTATACAAAATTTACACTTAAACCCCTAATATATGAAGTAACATCAAATTATGATGTTAGAGTTAATATTTTCCTTAATTAAGTTCCATAAGTAAAATGAAACCTAAAGAAACCTGAAGGAAACCTTTTCAGCAAAGGATAATTCAATCATTGTGCAAGATTATATTCAACAGCCTTTAAAATTATAATATTTTTTTAATAAGTTTGTTGTTTTCAATTATAATGCAAACAAGAATAAAAAAAGGGCTTAGATAAACACTGGACTCACTAATTTAGGTAATTTTAAGGTGAATTTTTTTAGTAGCTAGTTTTTGCTTCTCAGTTCAACTCAAGAAAAGATTTCACAAAGCACTATACAGAAATGAATATGAAACATGCTTGAAGGGTTCTTTCAGGTGAGAATATAATTCAAAATCAGCTGCAAACCGCTTCAAGTTATCTTGCTTAATATCATGGTTTAACCATTTCTAGGAAAGAATGTGAGATTAAAAGCATTAAGATAGTTATTCCTATATATTTTCTTCTCATAACTTGAAATGCCAAAAAACCTATTGACAATATTTATCAATTTAAAACTAAATACAAACTTGTCGTTTTTCAAAACAGATTTGACATTCAGTTTCCGTCCTTTGAACATAGAGCCATCTGCTTTAGAAATTGCATCTTGGGCACTTGATTCATTTCGAAACTGTACAAAGCCGAATATCCTGTTAATAACGATTCCATCAATAGGTCCATATGGGATAAAGTGGTTGTACACTTCGTCAATTGATGAGTCGTCTTCCATAATACCGCCAACATAAATTCGAAGATGCGCGGTAGACCTGTCTTTCATCGCAGTGCGACCAAGGGTCAGCATGTCTGTAATTGGTGACCATTAATAATCAAATTATAAAGGTAGGATTATAAAAACATTAAAGTTAATAATAATTAATAACTAACCTGCCATTATTGATAATTTGACAATAATTAAATATATAATAATACCGTTCCCAAATTCAAGTGATTAAACAAAAAAACGTCTCCGTTTTATAACATATTAAGATATATAAAAGTACAAGTTATGATTGAACGTAGAAAATTTAAAAGAATATTGTTATTTGTTAATTCGTAAAAACATAGGTCACAGGATAAAAACAATGCTGTTGACATATAGAATGTGGAGGCCACAGTATATTTCAGAGGAGACTAAAATAGAGTACAAGACTAATAAGACACCACCACACATCAGCAATGCTATACTAGAATATAATAATTAAAGCGCAGACAACTAAAAGAAAAAATTTTGATGAATTGTGTTTATCATTTTTTTATTGCTTTACTAATATATGCGAAGCAGATAACATGTGTTGTATGTAACTTGTTTATCTTTTCTTCATTTATACAAAGATTTTAAGACTTTTAAGGTCTGGTCTTTTAAGGAGACTGGTTAGGTCTCATAGTCCTACAGACACACAAGCATATACATATACGAGTTTATTTGTGATTCGACGTATTCACGTCAGGAGTTGTAAGGGTTTACTATTTATTTCAATAATATTTTCCCCTAAAAGTTATACCTATATAATATGTTACAAAATCAAACATATTATATAATTAACCTTTTTTTGTCTCTCCCATAATCTTCGGCTTATTATATCATGTATTTAATAATGCCATTGCCATTTGGTATATATTAGTATACTAAATACTAGTATGGTCTGTAGTATTGGTATAGTATTTTTAGTCTGTAGGTAGTTTCAAGTGAAGAAGTCTGTTTACAAATTAATATTTAAGGTTAGGAAGTTTTGCCTGCCCATAAATCCATTTGGCTATTTTGCAAAAAGTAAGTTATACATTTACAACTTATTATTTTAAGTCATTTACTTAAAACCGTTCCATTATATCATTTGATAATTTTGTTTAGCTTTTATTATTTCCAAAATATTGTATATATAATTAAATTTCAAACAAATTTATTAAATTATAATATGGGATTATTATTATTACATATAACAAAGTAATTTTTATATAAATCAAAAGTTATATTTTTCAACACCTAATGAGCAGTGTATTAAATAATTTAAATTATAAGTTTGAAGCGCAATATTTAATCAAAAATAATTTTAGTTTCAAGGTCGAAATAAGATAAAAATGGCTAAAATGTTAGACTGCGCATTGTGCTGCGGTTAGTGATAATTTTTCTGATATCTAAATTTTTTTTAAGATCCTTCAAATTATATATTTCAATGCCCCTTCGAAGACTTATGTATAATGGAATGAAGGCGTATAAATTAGCACTGAAAAAAGCATTTACGGCCAAGAATTTATTCTACACAAATGTCATAATTTCTATATGCCTCTCTACCACTGGTGATTTCTTAGAACAAAATTTTGAATTGTATGTTAAGGAAATAGAGAAATATGATTACAGGCGTTCAGTCCAAATGGCTGTTTCTGGTATGACAACTGGTATAATTTGTCATAACTGGTACATTTTTCTAGATAAAGTTATAATAGGTCGCACATTTCAAATGGTTATTAAGAAGTTGCTTTTAGACCAGTTTATTTGCTCCCCAATTGTGATTATGTCATTCTTTGCTACTGTTGCTATTTTTGAAGACAATCCATTAGGAAGCTTCACAGATGAAGTAGGAGAAAAATTCTGGATTCTATATAAAGCAGAGTGGTATGTGTGGCCACCAGCACAGATAATAAATTTCTACTTTTTACCTACTAGATATAGAGTACTGTATGATAACACCATTTCATTGGGATATGATGTCTATACATCCCATATAAAACATTATAAATCAAAGAAACATTCTAAGGAAGATAGCAATGACAAGATAGATAGATGAATGCAATAATAAAATATATTTGATTGGCCTTATATATTGTAATGATAATAAATTTTTATAATATCTTTGAGTTTGCTTTTAGATAACTATATTTTTTATTTTTTTTCAGGCATTATATAATGCAAGCAATAGCTGTCACATGGAGAAAACTTTCTACAAATGCACGGTCTGCTAGCTCAATCACTAACTTAAAAAAAATAGGGAGAACAGCATTTAGTAATAAATACTTACTTTATACTAATGTGACAATATCTGTAAGCTTATCAGCTGTTGGTGATCTATTGGAACAGACATATGAATTGTACACAAAAGATATGGAAAAGTACGACTTTAAACGGACTATGCATATGGGCTTTTCTGGTGTAGCAGTGGGGGTACTTTGTCACCACTGGTATAAAGTGCTTGATAGGTTTATTATAGGAAAAACAACCGATATGGTAATAAAAAAACTACTTTTAGATCAATTAATTTTCTCACCAATAATGATTGTTACTTTTTTTGGTAGTTTAGCATTATTAGAAGACGATCCTATGGATAATTTTAAGGAGGAAGTGAGACAGAAGTTTGTTACTTTATATAAAGCTGAATGGATGGTATGGCCTCCTGCTCAAATCATAAATTTTTATTTTTTACCCACTAGATTTAGGGTTTTATATGACAATACAATATCTTTAGGATACGATGTTTATACCTCACAAGTGAAACACAATAAGAACAATTTGAGAAATGCAGACCGTATTTCAGTTTGATATAGGTTAATTGCAATAGATAGTCAATTATTTTATTACTGTACCATCAGATGATTATTGTTTATAATTATTTTAATGTAAATATTAATTAGTAAGAGATAAACTCGAGCTGTGATTGTACTAATAAATTATTTATTTTTACAAACATTGTTGTTACCAAGTTGTAAAAGTCGAAAATTATTACATATCAATAAATACAGTAATGACTTGTTATGCAGTAATTTAATTTGGTGTTAAAAATTGTTCCTCAATAGTAGAATCTCCTTTGCTTTTTCTTAAATTGTGTAAAACATTTCGTACAATAGAGTCCTCATAGATTTTGTCAGGCCATGATTCTGATCGTCTGTTTAATTTGGCCTCTTCTAACGTAGGCATTCGACTTGTTCTTGGAGTACCAAAATGTGATCTATAGGATCTCCGACTCTTCTGGAGACCTAGTAAAGACGTCAATAGTTTATCTAGTGTCGCAATATCATTTATATTAGAGTCTTTGTTAATATTTTTATGAGGCATTCCATTTGAAATTATACTTGATCTTATCGATGTAGGAGTTCTGGCTTGTAGACCAATTGTTCGGAAAACCTGTAAAAATATCAATTTTAATAATGTCAAATTAAAAGAGAAAGTTGGTACATCTGCAGTTTAGTACCAGGGTTCCCATCCGTACGATACTTACCTTGACTGTAGAATAATTCAATGTTAACGTTTAATGAAACTGGTTATTATCCTGGTAGATACTACTAGTCGATCATTTTGATCCATAATATGATAATTGTACAGCAGTAAAGAATTCTAGAGTCAAGTTGGCTCCCTGTGACTTTGCCATCATAATAAAAATTAACACTTCAATTAATAAATAGACTTATAAAATAAATCTAAATACCTCGTCTGCATTGTGACTTTGATAGCTCATACGTTTTACTTTACGGTAAGTTTCATCATCAAGCGCCTCTTGTACAGCAGCTTCTAACTTATCCCTCATTGCCTCGTCATCTTGATTAAGGTCCTCTAAGACTAATCTGAAATGAGGTTATGAAAAACAATAAGTGCGAAATTGGCGTTAGCACTTGAGTCGAGCCGCATTTTAAGCCTAAATATGAATAATAGCCATTTCCATTAATGATGTTAAGGCAAGTCTAGACACAATATAGACAATAAAAAAAAATTTGCGCTTTGCGGGATCTCTATACTACGGCGGTTACGAGTTGCAATCGGCGAGAGTTACTGCAAATTAAAACTTTATTTGATTAATAATTTTATGTTAAACAATAATTACTCACTCGGTTATATCATCGTCAGAAGCAATATTATTTCTGTTAGCTTCACGTGCTACTTTGATGTCTTGTTCCCAAAAACGTCGTAAATCTGGTGTCGACGTGTAGGGGGCGGCAACCTCTTTTATTTTTAAGAATATAATAGCAGTTATGAATATGCAAATAACATTTACAATGGTCAGACAGCAACTAACAATTCCTGAAACATTATTTTTCATTATTCCATGCATTTGACCCCTCGCTATAGAGTGTACCTGAGTATTTTTATTAATAAATAAGTGGGAAGTTACCTCTTACCATAACAAACCTCTGTCGCTCGGAAAACTGAATTTAGGTCATCCAGGATAAATGAGTTGACGGGGGCATTGACTGAGAACTCGAGGCTTAGAATTTTTGCTCATTTTTACATTATTATAATATTTGTAACTACTATTTACTAATATAAAATGTCCTTACCATTAACAGCAAATTCAATCGGCAAATAACTGTGGTATAGTGGTTCGTAAGTTGAATTTCCCGTATACGATTCCCCTTTTAAATGTGGTATTTTGACATCAGGGTATAAAAGCCAAATGCACGCTAGCGCCCAGAATAATCCCTAAAACACAAGTACTTTTTATTTGGGATAAAGAATTGAAAAAGTTTTTAAACATGCAATTTATATATGTTTGTTTTAGTTTTATGATCTTACTACAGATTGTTCTCTGAAACATAGTAAATATAATAAATCTCATAGCAATAACTTTTTAGAAGTACAGCGAAATCTCTATAACTCGAAATGCAAAAACAATGGAGTTAACGAGTTTTCGACTTAACTTCGAGATACACATGGTTTAAATTTCGACTTACAAAGGTGCCATTTGTAGAGTACAAATAAAAGAAAACACTAAGAATTTGAATAAAAATCCACTTAAGCTTTGTAGTATATCTTTTTTACATAATAAAACGAATTACATATTAATCAAGTAAACGGTATATGAAAAATAAATCCGTTAACTTTTGATTGAAAAAAGCTTTAGTATTAATGTATGCATTCATTGCACGTGTACAAGACAAAAAAAAAGATTAGAAACCCCGAACCCGAACATACATTTTAGATTTTATTAATTATATTTCGGGGAGTTCCAAGTAGATGTCATTATAATTTACTAAATACGACTTAGTCATCGTTTTTAAATTCGAGTTATAGAGTATAAATATGTATTATGTATCAATACTTCGTAGGGAAATAACATGCTGATGGAGTTACAAAGTCTAAATAATTCGAAATACCGCGTATTCATCGGATCAGCAGAAGGGATTGGCAATTTTTTTTGACTTACTGAGGATTTCGACTTAACGAGGTTCGAGTTATAGACATTCCACTGGGTTACGAATTATTTTCCAAACATAAACGGGTCGTGCGGCTCGGAGCTGATTTTAATAAAAATATTTCGATATTTATAAAATATACGTTATTTTTGTATATTATTATATATATACAGATGAGTTTTTGATGATGACATTTACGAGCTACAAAAGTCGTTCCGTTAGACAACATTTACGTACGTGAATAAAGTTGAATTGAAGGTCTTACTTAATTATGAAATAGGTTTATATAGGTGTCTGTCTGTTATCCTGTGACATCTTAAGTCATTATATTTGTGAAGGATTACGGCTTTCGTGAGCGATGCACAATTATTATTTAATAAGCTATATAGAAATTGTATTTTGAAACTGAAACCTCAATCATAAAGTTTATTACCAAATCTTACACTATAAAAACCAACTATGATATAGATCATATTAAATGTTAATTTGTAAGAAATGCTATTTTAAAAGGTATGTTGATATAATATTCGTTGGGAATAATGTTTGCTATTATGAATTAAATAAAAATCAGAAAAAATGCCGATTTGGATAGTGCAAAGCGTGTTAGATCATCTACCTCTATTCAAAGAAGATTAGTGTTCTGTGTAACACTTGCAGAAATGGAGACAATATATGTAGTCACGAAATTTTGTTATATTTTAGTTTTATAGATTTTGGAATATATAATCATAAATATACATACACAATTAACAACTGGTGGTAGAAGCGAAGCAGATATTGCAATACCAATGAGCGGACCCGCGCTTCCTTGAAGGAGTGCCAAAGCCACTCCTGTGCCAGAGGTCAATGCCCACAGCACTCCCATCCATAAGGATCGCACATTACCCCTAAAGTATTGTGTATATTGAAGATTATTTCTTGCAGGTACAAGGTTGAAACATTCTTTTTTATATGCAATATCAATTATTATGAAGTCTCGTACCTTGCTTTCATTTCCTCCGTCGGCCAGTCACCATATCCCCAAGGCATTGCAGTAGTTCCCAGAATAAGCCCGAATATGAAGCCAAAAAGTAAGGAAACCAACATCCCCATGATAAGACTCTCAAAACCACTTCTCACGAGGCTTCTATCGGCTATTATTGTGCCAAATGTTATCGACATCACGGGGCCCATAAGTGGTGACACTAACATGGCCGCTACTATGTTTGATGCGTTGTTTTCGACCAGACCAAGCGCGGCCAGGGAACTGTTACAGTATATACATAAATACATATAATAAATCGATAGTTTTATAGTGTTCAAAGTTGCGGTTTGTCAGTAAGAACTAGCAAAACGACTTCTACAATTCTGGCTAACTTATTTTTCGGGAACGTGTTGCGCATGATAATACATAAAATAAAACATATGTCAGTAATAAATTAAATGATCTGTGTTCACGTAAAACGTAAGAAGTAAAGTATATATTAATTATATATTTAATATAATTATAATTAGCAACTGATCTACAGAAGCGAATAAACTCCTCGTTATTGGGTACGGAACTTTCTGTTATTTGGTAGGTGCTTAAATTAAAATAGAAAGTTATTTTTACTTACTCAGCTGTGATGATTAACGTAAGATAATCGAAAGACAATTCGCCGCCCCCTCGTACGCCGTCAACAACTTGCTTCACTGTTAACTTTGATCGAATCGACTCGACAAATTGTCGCCAACGTCTCGCATCTTCATTTTTATTACTATGAACACAAATTTGAACAATTTAGATTCACGCTTAAATACTTATTATTATTTTTATTGTAATTATAAAGTCGGCTATGCATTACTTTTTGTCAGTTCAGCTATGAAAAATTAAACAATTACTCAGTAGTATATGCATGGATCTAATCTTTATAATTATTTGAATTTCTATTTAATGACTATCCAGTATGAAGAAAACTTAGTTGTAAAGAAAAGAAAGTAGAAACATTCTGCAAAAGAACTAATAATTGTTTGTCGGACATCTGGCATCAGGTAAATTTGGCCAAGAATTTGTTTTTCATATACAATAAATAACGTACTTACATTATCGTCTCTTCGTCGATTTTACATTCGAACGACGAATGTACAACATTGCAGGGGAGGACGCTGTAATTTTATACCAAAAACATTTCACATGTCTGAAGTTCAATATTCAATATTCAAGCGTCGACGTTACAGACAAAATAATCGAGATCTATATTATAAGTTTTGGGTTCACTCGGGTACCTGAACCTTGAATTACAGCCTACCTAATTACGGGATACCTGAATTCTAGGAGCCTGAATTACAATTCAGGCTCAAGATTCTCAGATTCTCTAGATTTCTTTTGTACTTGGTTAGATGTATAAGAAAAAATTACTTTCTCTTTAGACGATGTGGCATATACAAATTAAGTATATGTTACCTTACAATAGATTTGCAGTAAACTCCAATGCCAAACTGTGTGAGGCAGTGCAGCATAGTCTCACATTTGTCTCCAGTGGAAAGTGGAAACATTACTTCGAAATAATTGCCCGTTTTGTCGCTAATCCACACTACATGCTCCACTTCCAACTTTTTTAAAAGTTCTTGCAAAATCTGATAAAAGAAAAATATACATTTTCTAAGCATTTTTTCATAAATATAGTGTTAAATAATGAAACTTATATTAAGGTACAGGGATATAAACATGAGTTTATTGCATACCCATTAAATTTTACATTAGCCCACGTATGCTGTAAAGCACTCGAAACTTCAGTCTAATCCAGTGCCGGAATAAGCCAGCGCGGGGCCTGTAGGAAATTCTATCAAGGGGCCCTTGGTTTCCTTTAGGTTCTCAAGTTTAGGGTTCAAATTCGCGCGCCCGTAGCATTTGCTACTCTTGCTACGTGGCTTATCCGCCACTGGTCAAATCAAATTCGCCTTAAATTCCATTAGAAAAGTTTTATTTAAAGTGTAGTAAACTAGTTAATGAATTAGGTATAAGTGTTTCTAAGTATTATTTTGACAGTAAATATGTACTGTAATGTGTATATTACCGATAATTGCTTCTGTAATCTACTAAACCCCCCTTATTTTACTACTATCCTATGAAGAGTTTACGTGTGAGACTACTGACTACTGTTTTTTTTTATATTAAAGATATTACGTACATTTTCCATCGTTATGAGTTCATCATTTTCGCTTATCTTCTGTAATCTGTGATCATATCCATCGTAAGCCCGTTGAGTCAAATGTATTGGTATACTTTTAGCATTCTTATTCCGTAATTCAACTTCTAGCTTGCATTTTTCGGAATCGACACAAATTAAGTTCCTTGGCTTACCATACTTAAGTAAATACTCAAAATTACTAGAAGGAATACACACAACAAATATTACACCAGGCATTTCGAATAGTAAGCGGATACTCAATGTCTTGAATATAAATATGTCGAGTTAATTTAATTATTATGTTATTATCGTTCAAGTATTACTTTAGCGAAGTGCCCGTTAATTGGGTATGAGGAAGATGTAGTCTGAGCACCTGTGACCTAACCTTGTTATGTCTGTCAGAAGTAATAAAAGTTAGATCAAGGGTAAGAAATTAAACAGTCCATTAATTACTTTAATCACTATAATTCACTATTATTCATTTCACTGATTTTATATACTCATAATTTATTCAATTTCGCTACTACACTTTTTAGTTGGCTTTTAACTGCAATCGCGAGTAGTATTTATTTGATACCAAATTAAATAAAATACAAAATTACAAAAATCTTATCATTCTTAATTTTAATTATTAACAGTTATTTATTTTATTTTAATTTAATTATTAATAACTAATCTAATCTAAGCCTTTAATCTTATTCAAAGTATCGACGATATTTCTATAACAATATCGGACTCGGTATCATATCGGCAAAAAGGCGTATCGATGCATCCCTAGATGAATTGAATAACTATGGCACATACGCGCTTATGTTAAGATCCTTAAGAATTTAAATAATTTAATAAAAAATATACTTTAATAAAATAAATATTAAACAGCAGGCTTTAGCTTTCCAATTTCTCAATTTTACAAGCGATTACAAATACGAGTCGATTTCAATATTGAATATAAGTAACTTGTAACTTATTTGCTTATTGGAATGATCACTTACTAATGGTAGGAAAACAAAAATAAAACTTCAAATCCTTATCTATTTGCCTCCACGTATTTACCACTTTGACAGTGACAGTGACATTAGCATTACAGATATGAAATAGCGACGGTAGCTGAGCATTTCGTGTCACTGGATTTTACTATAAAATTTTATATTCTTCTTAATTGTGGTCAACCAATATATAGCTAAATTTAGCTAGGTCAAAACGTTTCTGATTGATTAAAGTCGATACGGGGTCTCTCAGATGCTTAGTATGACAGATTTACGGATGGATTACCTAGATCTTATAAAATTTTCATAGTCCTGTATTCTCTAGGGGTAGACAAATTTCTGTATTTATTAATACATTAGTAGGTAAGTCTTACTTTATAAATCGTATACGTTTTGGTAAGTGGTTATAAGATTAATATTATAATGAAATAATACAGTACAAGTGACCTACTAACTGTAATGGGAGTTCTAATTCTTTGGGTAAAACACGAGAAGACTAGTATCGTAATTGGATTTGTTTAGAGTGTAGGCCATCACGCTAGCTGTATCGGTGTTGTGACCCAATTCCTAAACTCAGTTTAATATTTTAGCTATTGTCTTGATTGCTTTAAAAAACCGATAACCATTACTTTGTCATCCATATTTAAAAATTTACATATATTTAAGTAGGTACGAAATAATATAAACTTTAGATTTGTGTAAAATAAAATATGACAATTATAAGTCTATTTTGACTTGCACACGTATTTTAAATGAGTATATATGTAAGTATTTGAGTAGTTAGTGGTTAGAATTGCGTTCTCAACACTGAGATCATGCATTCAATTGACGATTCATTCGCAGGTCGATGGTGTGTGTCAGGCGCAAATGGTTCACATACCTAAAAGACAAGTATCAATTAAACAAATGAAGAAATATTCATTAAAGAATGTACGACTTTATATAGTGTCCGGCAATAATATCTCTAAACAATGTTAAATATTTACTCTTTATAGAACCTCCCTGCATTATTCTTTTTATTTTTTAACAGTTATATTATTTATCAAGTAAAGTGCAGCTTTAACAAACAGCACCCTACTGTAACCTACTGAAATAATTGAGAGAAGATCTCTACTGCATTTCGTGTTATATTCATAAAATAACTGCAGTTGGTCGCTGTTGTTATATTGTTTCTTTTGTAATATACCTATGTAGTTAATATGTTTTTCTCTCTTATTATTTTGTGTTGCTTACTAAGATTTAAATGAGCAATTTAATAGATTTTTTGTCACGAAATATTATCAAATTTTAACAGTAAAATATATAATATAACAACGTGATCTTTTTCCGTAAGCCATCACACTAATATATAGTATTTACAATATCCTTAACCTACATAGTAATAATAATTAATTATTTATAAATTAACAATTTGAATAAGTTGAAACGGCTTGGTACCTGTGGCAGTGAGCCTTTAATACTGCCAGTTTTAGCCTTTAATATTAAAAATAAATGACATTTTTCTAACGTAAATTTAATATTAAACACTGTTTAGTCTATAGTATTCATAACTCTTTATTTACATAACAATTACGAAGAACAGGATAAATAAATATGTAAAAGAACACAGAGCTAAATGAGAAACGCCAAAATATTATACAATATAAATAAGATAAAAATAATAAATGAGTACAACACAATACTGGTAATGGTTTTTGGACTTTAATACGCAGAGCATCTCACAATCGAATGGTGAAGCAGGATTGAAAAGATGCATGTATACGAAGATGAGTGTCCAGTTATGAGAGGAGGATATTGAAACCAAGAAAATAGGAGTTATGTTTAAATATACAGTAGTTTTTCAAACGCACCGTTAAATAATGTAACGTTGGAGTACACGCACGTATCACCGATCAAATTTAATTATATATATTAAAACTAGAGTCAAAAACTTTTATGAGAACAAACTCGTTATAAAAACTGTTTAAAAGACACAAGTCCTGATGAACAAATTTGATTATGGGCATATGCATATACATATCACACATTTTTTTCTAATACTATTTGTATGTGCATTTATATGCAAACACTTTTCTAGCTCTATCTAGTTAGTTTAGTTTAGTTATGTGCGTGTTCTTTAAAGATCTTGAAAAAAAGTTGTGGAAAATTTCTTTGACACCCTGATATAACCTTTGTGCGTCATTAAATAGGTACATAAAGGGTAATATCTAAAATAAGAAATATTTCAATTACGTGACGTCTCAGGACTATTATTTCTTTAGTGAACTTTGACATTTTATGGTTATTAAGATTTGAATGAAATAAATAACGAATGTTTGCGTATTAAACGTGCGTATTATACAAAAGCAATAAATTTCTATTCATCAGAATTTCTACGTTTTTGGGTATCTTTTTATAATTTTTTCTTATGGGATATCTATTTGCCATAAACAGAAATACGAAGTCACCTGTAATGCCCTGAATGTATACAATTGCTTAAAAATAAAATGTTGTGATCGTAATATCGATTTTTCAGTTGCCAATTCTGAACCCATGAAAACTCATGAATGGGACGATGATTTGTATTACGAAGCCAAAAACATGATCCAACATCATAAAATCTATTCTTAGATGTAAAATAAACTTGCATTAGAATCTTCACGTGTAATGTATTCGGTTTGATGAGCGGTAACAAAAACAGCCGGCGCGCAGCCGTGTTCCGTTGCCCTAGCGTAGGGCGGGCGGCCGCCCAGTCGCGGCTCTCTCGGCCGCCGGCGCGAACACGCTTCCAACGCGCGATCGATACCCTTAAAACCTTAAACCCACAAATTAATACAAAAAAAATATTACAATAACAGTGATAACTAACCCATGTTCACCTAAAGTGAGTTTTTATTTGCGATGCTGAAACTAATATCGACGGCTACTGTATAACACCTGATCGGTATATTCCAATCTATTTATTATTAAGATTTCATATCGTGTAGAATGTACGCCGTTGTATGATGTATAAACGAGATATCCACCAAAGAGTTTTGTGTTACGTAAATGTTACGCGACAGACATTTCGAAATCGATAGATTATTAATTTTGCTTGCAGAGTCCAAATGCTGTAAATAAACGACAGATTTCAAATTTAGAATGACTGCGACCATAGATAAAAAAGTCAATTGAAAACAATGTAATATTTTACATAACCAGATTGTGTTTATTTAATAACATTTTAATGTTATTAAAACAATCATTTGTTATATAAGTATCCTTGTGACGTAATTTTCTTAAGAGGACGAAACTAATCAGAATCGCTAAGAGTACGAATACTAGTTAAATACAAAAATAACACAGTGTTTTTCTTAAACAATACTTTAACAATGATTTGAAACACAAACAGCTGATCCTGCGGTACTTTTAACCTTGATATTGTAGACTACAAGGTCTTTTTGGCCAGTACGTTTCGAGAGGTTCACATTGTGAATCCTATAAGACAGTTCTCTCAAACAATATCATTTAAACTCAGATATGAACTCAACATACACGTGCCTTAGCATCAGCTCATGAAAGTACATATTATTACCAAGTAAATTTAGATTTTGTAAGTACATACAATAGTAAACGTAGAATTCACTTTAATCATATTTTACGGGAATAGGTTATAACCTGTAATAATAGAAGCTGCTGCTTGCCTCGCTCAACGAATAAGTATCGCAATACAGCGAAGAAATGCTGCCAGTATTAAAGGTACACTGCCACAGGGACGATTTAACCATTTTTAATGATTACTAAAAGAATACCTAAATATTTTCCAAAACGTATGAAATAACGTTACTGGATTCTTCCAATCATAGGGATAACAGATATTTTATTATTATTATATCAAATATAATCTCTTAACAAGCATATCGAAAATTTAATAGGCATTACAATTGAGTAGACTGACACGCGCTTTATATATAACAATTCCGACTTTTAAGCTTAATAGTGAAAATAATTAATAATATTTTAACTAAATTATAGTCATTTTCTGTTAAATTATGTCCACGCGGTGATAAAATGAGACATGAGATCTTTAACTAAATAGTTTATTGAGATTGATTTAGTTTTTATCACGAATTTTATTTCCTAAACAGATTTTTGGTATTTGACCTTCTTGGAATTATTAAATTTATTAATAATATATTTCATATTAACATATATAATAATCGTACAGCTAACATAACATTAACAAAACACATTAACTAAGCTTAAAATTATAATAACTTATCTTATAAAAGGATTCCCATTAGCCAAGGTTCAGAAGTTATTGTCAGCGTTCTCCCTTTGAATAGCTCGGCTAATTCTTTGTCCGACGTAGCTGCCAGACCTTCGGTCTCTTCTTTTTTTTATATTATGGCAATAGTTTTGACTTCATGCCAGTTTTAAGTAAAACCTTCGGTCTCTTGTGACGTCGACTACATTACATTACACTATAAATTTTATGTTTACATTCTCCAGTACACATTGACTTCTACGTCAAGAGGGAAAACAAACGGTCTGCCTTTGGCATTTAGTGCTCACTATTTACGGAATGTCAACCTTCATGGTAGTTTTCCAATATTTTATGAGCTCAGTCGATATCGTTCAATTATGAAGTTTTGTTTCTTTTAACTAGAGCAACATCGTACGCTTCCGATAAAGAAAATTGATAAAATTTAAAATTATTCAATTATTGTCTATAAAGCACACAGAACGTCTTATTATTAACGAGTTATGTTATTGTTATGATTTTGCGTGTATATATAATACATACATTTAAAATAAGGTATATTAATGCAGAGCAGTGTTGGCCTAGTGGCTTCAGCGACTTTCACCAAGGTAGGTTTCATCCTCAGCTATGCTCCAATGGAATTTCATTCTATGTGCGCATTTAATATTCGCTCGAACGGTGTGTGTACGCTCAAAACCGCTACTGATACGCGTTGTATGTGTTGGAAGAGCCGTAACCTGCCAAAGCCCAGTAGGTACAAGGGACGTACGTTTGGGTAGGTTTTATTTATACTTTTAAAGTAACTGACCAGTACCAATTATTTTGCTAGGAATCCAACATAATTCATCGGGGTTAATGCCATTTGTTTAAGAAAAATGGTGTATTTTTTCTATGTACCAATGCTATCTTAAGAAAGTATAAAATAAATTCAGTGCAAAATTAAAACTAACAGCACTTATAAAAGCTACGAAATTTAGTTAATATTGTAATGTTGGGGTGGATTAAAGGCGAAACTGAAATTGGCTTATTTCTTGAAAGTAAGAAGAAGAAAAACTTAACTAAACCTAAATTATCGTATATTTTCAGGGTTCAAATCGCGTGTACTACATGGCCTACGGTAATGAGTAATATTACATTTTAACAAATGCATGACATCTGATAAAACAGTTGAAGTCTAACAATTGCGTAAAAACGATTTCAAATTAGTTCCAAACATGCCACAGCATTAATGATGTTATAAAATTTGTTTATAAAAACAACACGAAGGTATTGGAAAACATCAATTTCTGTATGTTAACAGATTAGTATAAACAAGTAGGCCGTGCTTTTTAGCCGTATTTTTTCTGAACAGTCGACTGAAATAAACTATTCGCCGGCAATACAATTATTTCCTATTATCATTATTAATTTATTCACTCTTTACGGCTAAATATAATAATTTAAAAAAGACATGCAACGGGCAATCTACTAAGCAATACAGGCAAATTATAATTGTAGGACTAGGGCAGACGAAGTCAGGCGGGTCACCTGCAAATCCAGGAGGCTTGCAAATGCATTCCCGGCCTGTAGTCCTACGCATTCTCTCAAAGACTTCTAAGTCGTAACGCTTCAGAAATACCTATATGCCATTCTGGAGTTGGTTCCATGAAAAATTAATTAATTTCGCAGAAGCCCTCGAAAAATCAATCACAACTTCATCTTTTCATTACTAAAGTATTTCTTTATGAATATTAAATTACTTCAACCAAATGATAAATGTATATTTTACCATGTCAAAGTCAAAATCAATTATTCATTTAGGTAACACGATGTACACTTATGAACGTCAATAAAGAAATACATATTAAATGTTTCTAGAGAGGAGGAAGAGAAGAACTGGCAATAAACTCTCCGCCACTCTTTTTAATCGCCAAGTTTTTTTGTTTTATACAATGTGTGTAAGGAGGTGCAACCATTACACCATGTTAATGACATCTTAAGTAATAAATAGCTAAAAAAAATTAAAAACAAAGATTTGTCCTCTACCAGCCGTAAGCACTTTCACACTTTCTCGTGGGAACAACATACAAATACCTGACTATTAATATTAAAAGACAATATCGAATTCTCCGTTCAATCTGCATTTCTATGAGTTTTATTAAACGCTTTGTCTAGTCTTGTATTCGACGTGGCTGATATTTTAATAATGAGATTATAATACAATACAATAAATAATATGGCGGAAAACCTAAGCCCCTTAATTTTTATAAGAATATTAACAAATTAAAGCTCGTGATTTCTTCTAGTTAATAAGGCATTAGACAGGCATATTATATCAGTTAGACTGCGTTTGTTTTTTATCTTTGTGCTAACTGATAAACAACAATTATCGCTTCAGGAACAAAAGTAAATTATATGCAATATACGCGTCGTGATTTAACTCAAAGATTTTATTTTATTTTAAATGTGACGATATTGTCTTCAAACTCTGTATTTGTTTGATGATTTTTCGTTATAGGTAAAGAGAGGATTATTCCTCTATGTCCGAATGCCGTCGAATGTTAGTGGTGAAACAAATATTAATTTCGCATATACTAGAAAACCTATTGGTGCTCAGCCAGGGCCAGATACAAGTAATTTACTATACGAGTATAGCCCGTTAGGTATGTAAATAAATATATATATATCGAGACAGTATAAACCCTAAATGATTTTCATATTTGAAAAGTTAAAAGAAATTGCCATCTTTCAAAGGCTTCGCCCTTGTAAGTTCTAAGTAACGACCTTCATAAACTGCTCATTCATCCCTCGACTTATGTTGAATAGCAATTGCCAAGCAGAATTGATGTCGCCACTGTATATGAATAGTAATATTTTAAGAACTAAAATTGTAATTGATATGGACTGTATATTTATTTAATACGATTCTGTGGTTATTATACGGTTATAAAGTCTGTGGTTTAAATCAATATCACAGACTAATAAAATATATAACTATAAAATAATAAACCTCTAGAAATGATATCTATAGAAGTGAACCTTTACCTACACATCAATGTACTGCGTTGCTGAAACGCAAAAGCTGCTCTATTCTCTAGCTATAGCTATAGCTCTATTTCTGGCGTGTCCGGTGCATTGCCTAATAAATGAGTTTATTCGTACTCCAATCTCAGTCGGTCATCACTAACTCAAGTCATAAGCGACATTAATCACTGTCAAATACGTCAAACTTTCAGAATGTTTTTCTAGATAGGAAATGTTCCATAGATATATAAACCTTCAATTGATGATTCAATTGAACGAACCAATGGATTATTTGGAATACCAAATTTGATTCAAATTTTGCTATAAATGACACCAAAAACTTTAATTTGGCAGTATTTCTTGCGATGTGGATATCAAATAAAAATTAAGACAAATTTATTATACGAAACACATAGTCCTAGTTGCGACGTTGTAAGAAGGTATAATAAACAAGAGTCATGTCACATTAGACAATTACAAAAGGACATTGACAATATGATAAATGACAATTGTCTATATAATTATATTGTATCATTATATAGAATTGTTAAATACCCCAAACGCACAACTCCATATTAGCCCTGGCCATTTGTGCATGGGCAATTCGAAAATCAAATTTTTATTTCATCTATAGTTTATCAGTAATTGTTATATTAGACGCTTTCAAATTCACATAAGTTGTTCTCAGGAAAACAGCTTTATTTTAAGCTTATTCTCCTCAGTATGAGATTCCTGGACTACGAGAGTAGTGCCTTTTAAAGAAATTTAAATGAAAAGAGAAGTGCACGAATGTAATCTTATTTTGGTTCGTTAAAATAAACGATGTAAATGAAATATCTGCACGCGTTGGCGTTCCCATTGCGAAACGGAAACCTTGAGCAATGACCGAGTTTGTATGGAACGGTTTTTAATTTTTGTATGGAAATAAAATGATAAAACTGCATTACAATTCTATCGAGACATTATATACTGTTCTAGCGGATCCAACAGACATTGTCCTGTACATGTCTTACATCCAAAAATTATATCAAATAATGTAAATCATTCTCGACTCCAATTGAACACACAAAAAATGTCATCAAAATCTGTCCAGCCGTTTAGGAGTTTAATTGCGAATACATGCACAGAAGAATATATACCAGCTGTTCATTTGCTGTATATATTAATAACTAAGATACTGACTGCAGCGCCATCTGCCGGGTTGATTGAAACCATCCTGGGCGCTACCCAAACGCATACAATTTTTTTTTATTCAAATCGGTCCAGCCGATTAGGAGCAGTTCAGCGACATATACACGAATATCACTGAACTGCCTGAAGATTATATACGGCATAATATAGTTGACGCAAGTAATGTTGTTATTGAGTAACCTAAAGTATTCGTATATGTCGTAATTATAAACGTAAATTAAAAGTACGTTGAAGTACAGTTGACGATTCAACGTTGTATCAATTTTAGTTGGCCTTTATATGAAATATGACGATTTCATTATATGATTAACTACCTATTTAATTCAAATTGAATCAACGAACCAGCCACGACATATAAATTGATAAAGACAGATTCTGTTAAACGTATACATTTGGTACAGCAGTACTATTTGGACGACGTATACTTCACCATTCCAAACATGCTTATATTATGCTAATGTTTCCATACATAATATTTATTTTATCATTTGTATTTTATGATCTATTTGCAGTAGTTTCTGCGTAAAGATACTGAATATATATTATTACCATATTGTATTTATTTAATAATAATGCTAACCTTAAACATCATGTATAAAGTTGATTTAAATATAAAGTATGAAAATTAGTTAACTTATATACCAATTATATAATAATACAATATCGTAAAATCATCATATCATTTTTAAATATTAGTCGCAATTAAAAGTTCCATCAGAAAATAGATATTTCATGGAAAATACCATTGAGAATGCATAGATATGACAAACAAAGCGACATTTTGTTATCAAGTATAGTAATCGTACTTGTTGGCTTTCGCTATCAAAGTTGCATTTATTGAAAGCTAATTGACTTTTGTATTAACTTAAGGAAAAAACCTTAAAGATAACAATTTTTTTATTAGTAGTGATATAAAATATTTTTCCGAGTCGGGAATCGATTATAGCGTTGATAGTTCCCAAATGGATCTCCTGAACATTTTTCCCGGAAGTGGTAATTTTTTAGGTTACGTACATAGTTACTTAAAATAAATAAATGAGTGGCCCTACAACGCATTTAGGTCTGGGCCCCATATTCCTGTATCTCTTTCATGATTGTTGGTCAATCTTATAGCTAAGTAGGTGATCACATGTGCCTGACACACGCCGTCGCCTTTATAGGTCTAAGGCAAGCCAGTTTTCTCACGATGCTTTCCTACACCGTTCGAACGAAAGTTAAATGCGCTCATAGAAAGAACCTCCAGTGGTGCACAGCCGGGGATCAAACCTCGATCTCAAGCATGAGAGTCGCACGCTGAAGCCAACTAGGCCAAAACTGCTTTTCCTAAAATTTACTACATATACAAATTAAACCAGATCTAGCCAGTATTTTTTAATTACTATTTTATTTATCATTTTTCTTACTAACACACAAATTAGTTTAGATTCTTAATCTGTCTCATTTCATCACAGCATTAATAGCATTTGACAGAAAGAGACGGCAATGTACTGTATTGTAATTTTATATTTGAATAATTTAACTTTTATAAATAACGGGGATTGTACTTTGTAATCAACAAAATAATATGCCTATATGTTTCAGGAGACAATCAATCACTGCATAGCTTAATTAAAATAAATTTAAACAATAGTATTATTCAACTAAGAGTAATTTACTATTTAAAGTATTATAAAAGCGTTGAAATGAGATTCATTTTCTTTTCCACCGTTGGTTGGTTTCACGAACGGCTTGGTTGGTTGAACAAGAGGCTTCGATTGTGCTGACTGACGTTACCGACATTCGGTCCAATTGATAAGCGACCTATTTTGCAAATGACTACATTGGATTTTGTTTAGTTTATAGAATAGGTATACAACATACACGCTTTTAGTGCCTACATTGAGTTATGAGGCACTAAAAGCGTGTATCGTGTCGCAAGTAGATTTTCTAACGCAATTATTATCAGGCTTTTTTATATATGAATTTTTATGATTGATTTTCGTTGCTACTCGCATTTGTTTATTACAAACATTTGGTTGTTTATTGGGTACGCCTACTGGTAACATACAAGCATAATTATGATATGATGGAAATGTATATAAAACCCTTTTAAATGTTAAAATGTTCCGTTATACCGTTTAAACCAATATGAAATTTTGAATGTTGAAAAAAACATACAGTCATTCTTGTGATATGACTTAGAGTCCTTTAAGAAACGAGCGTACCAATTTTTAAAAGGCTGGCTGCGCACTCGTACTTTGAGTGTCCTTTGGCGGAGGGTACCAGATGAGCCTACTGCCCGTTTGCCCAGTGGGCATATTCTATATAATTTTTTTTTTATAGAAATATACATAAAAGCTTTTAAATGTGTAAATGAACGGTTATTCCGTTTAATACAAGACATATCATGATTTTAATTAAATCGAAGATATTTTTACGATAAAAATATGTAAATAACAGTTAGTAAATTTCATATAAATTTGTTCCATATCACGTAATTCTGATTGAACAATTGAACTTTGAGATATTTGTAGCGTAGAGGCTCTACACTCTCAACATTGTTCACGCCTACGCCGTAGCAGTGGTTAAAGTCATCTAACACGACCTAAATACCTTTGAAACTGCTTGAGCGAATTTATGTAGTATCAAAATTAATAACATCTAAGTTTAGAATGATTTTTATCAATAGCTAATGGTATCTATACAGGGTTAGTATGGTTATAACAGATACAGAAATCTGAAGCCCAGACCTTAACTTTTTTAATGCTACAGATATTTTATATAATATGCTTATATAGTTTATACTAGGGACTGACGGACTGACACGCCCTTTTGCCAATACGATTAACGATACCAATGCTGGTTATAGAAAAAATATAAAATATGTATATCAAGTTTGGTTAAAGCTTTCAAATTTTATTATAAAATGTATTGTGTTATAAATAAATATACTGTGTTTTATTTCATTTGGTTTCTAAGAAAATACTAAGCAGTTAAAAGCCAACTAAAGTGTCTAGCGAAATGGAATGCGGGGACAAAGGCGGTGAGAGGGGTATAGATAGTCCGTGCCTCTTTTGCAACGAACTAGATGAAAAGTTGCGCGTTCACATCACTTGAAAAGTATCGTTCTATCGGCCGTAACCGATTTATCGGCAAACCCAAATTATCGCCGATATATTGGTAACCGGATCGGTATCGGTTGCATCTGTAATTTATACAATATGACAAAATATATGAAAATATGAATATACGGACATTTTATAGCAAATCAAAATGAAACGAACTTGTCACTGATAAAATTACTTGGCTTGACTTAATGTCTAATAATAATTGGGGCTTAGGACGATCACAGTGAGTCTCCGCCGCTCAATGTTTAATTTATATTCTAAGATAATTTAAAACTATAAAAGTAAAAATAGTGTAACTATATTGTTATAATTTTCTTACTGTAGTTTTTTTTGAAGTGATACTTCCTTTGGCGCGTTAGTGTAGAGTAAATTTTTACGATGGGATTACACCCTGAAGTTAGCTATAGTCAATATTATAAATTTCATGTGATATTTAAATAAACTTTAACTAGATAATGCGTTAATATAAAACTTTCAATGTATTAAATACCTTTTTTCTATTGTTAGTGTCGTTTTTTCTATAAACGAATTATAAAAAATTTACTTAACAACCGCTGCACAGTTAGTTTTTTAAGAATTCACTTTTAAGTTAGTTTATATAGGTATTTAGATCTCAAATTAGTATTTTCAATATAATTAATAAGATTTAGGCTTTGGCACGTCTTACAGTGACTCACCAACCTCATGTTACGTCATCGACATAGATCCATAAAGCTATTTGGTACTCGAGTACCTATTACATATCATTTAAATAACGTCCTAGGGCGTTGACATCCTTGAGACGAGGACATTACGACGCCAGCTCCGTACTTAGTCTAGGATTATATTAATACTCTATGGTCATTAATTATGTATAGAGATTAATTGTTGAATAGATATTTCATATCACTTGGTTTGAAGAGACGTATCAAGGCAGTTATAACTCCTAATTAGATCCCGCCTTTTTGGCTTAGTGTCCACGAGTCTTTTAGGTTCTATTCGTGCTCGAATTGTTATAAAGACAAAACCTGAATTCTATGTATTAGGTACCTAATAACAACGTCATCGGCTGTTACGACTATCGGTTTTAACGACCAAATATGAGTAGTCCCTTCGATGTCGTTATAACAGATCTTTACTGTAGTTTAATTTACCCTAAAACCATATAAAAAGGGTTCTAACAGTGTAGGCCCCTAGCCATCATTATCTATTGCCTTAAAAAATGATTACGAAACAGATACAGAAATCTGAGGCCCAGACCTTAAAATGTTTTATAAAACGGGGTAACTTCAAATAAGATTCCATTAGACCTAAATAAAATGTAAAACTGTTGAAACGTATTGCACTACAACATGTACGATTGTGTATATATAAAGTTATGTGTATATGTAAAACTATTAAAGTAGTCTTTGTGTATGTACTTGAGGAGTTTTATAAAGAATACTTTAGGAAAGTGCTTTGTGACTACCACAATATTGAAAATAATATAGAACCATAGTATTGTCTTTTGTTAACATAGCTTTTACACATTAAGAAATCTTTTTGAACGGATTCAAGCTATGTATAGGTTTACCTATACATAGCTTCAATCCGTTCAAAAAGTGTTTTTCTTAATATAGAACCATTTCTTACCGTAGGCCCATGATGCCTTGATCAAGAGATGATTTTAAATGCAATATATTCGCAATTGTAAACTTTTTCTACTTCTATACATACTATTATTTAATTTAAACCTTGTCTTGTCCACCTTAAACAAGAAAACCTATAAAAAATCAATAGAGCTAGAACCTTTTTAGGCCTGGGCCTCGGGTTTCTGTATTTGTTTCATGATCATTTGTTAATCTACTAGGCGAGTAGATCAGCGTTGTGTGCCTGACGCACGCTGTCAACTTTTGTTTTTTTGGGTCTAAGGCAAGCCGGTTTCCTCACGATGTTTTCCTTCACCGTTCGAGCTAATGTTAAATGCGCACACAGAAAAAAAACCATTGGTGCTCAGCCGGGGATGGAACCTACGACCTCAGGGATGAGAGTCGCACGCTGAAGCCACTAGGCCAACACTGCTCTAAAGAAAACCAATACAATTATTAATAAATCTGCAATGAAATAAAAAATCATATGCAAAGTCACGCAAAAGAATTAGGTACGCATTTACGTTATCAGCATCGCAAATTTAACATTATACGAGAGTCATTTCCTTCCCAGCGTTAAACGGATTCAAATGTGAAAATGTTAAAATAAAGTGTTGCGTATAGATGTGCGAAAGGTGATTTCTAGTAGATATGACGTCACTCAAGCATGGCGTCAACTTAAGCCGGAGGGCCTGCAGGCGAGCGTTTGGTCTTTTCACCGCTGCTGCTCTTTTGACTGTCGCAAACACAAATCCTATTGAAGTAAGTAGATTATTATTATTAAGCCTTTATTGCTGACACCCAGTAACACTTATTTAAGTTACATAAAAACAACTTAATTCCAATACATAAATAAAACTTAATCTAAAATATAATAAGTAAGTAGATAATAAATTATAACTAAAGTACAAACGAGGCTTTTATTGCATGTGATTTTATGAAAAACAGAATACGTTTATTTAAAACTAAATAACTGTAATGTTCTATATTTTAGCAAATATTTATTTATTTATACTTTGTTACCATAATATACATAAATATACGAACAAAAAATAAAAAGTAAGTAGGTTACAAAAGTTATTAAATAAAATATAAATATAAAATAAAAGGCTTTAATCTAATTCTCATGTAAGGTATAAATGAAATATTTATTATTTTTTATATATATATGCTTTCTAATATGCCTTATAATAAATTGCAGGGCATTTCTGACCACCGTAGAATGCTAGTTCTATTACATTACAATTGTTATTATAAAATACAAAACAAATAGAAATTTTATGTGAATTTGTAGTGCAAACGAATTTATGAGTTTATGAGTTACTACTGAAAAGTTGACTGCGGTAAAACGTGCAACTCACTGCGTACAACCATATATTCAACAATTGCAGGGCATTTCTGACCACCGTAGAATGCTAGTTCTATTACATTACAATTGTTATTATAAAATACAAAACAAATAGAAATTTTATGTGAATTTGTAGTGCAAACGAATTTATGAGTTTATGAGTTACTACTGAAAAGTTGACAGCGGTAAAACGTGCAACTCACTGCGTATAACCATATATTCAATGCTTAGTTCGTTTTAGTACTAAATTAGTTTTGTGCGTTACCGCCAGAGGCTCTGTAAGATTCTTCATACGACTTTGTGGGTAAAGAGGACAGTTGTGGTATTTGAGTTCGCTGCATTGCTACCTTTATTATTACGCTTCCTTTTATCTTGTTGGTAACACTTTCAGCTCATTATAATTCTACAATAATCGTTGATAGTTTATGTAAAATAACTAACAGTCAATAAGGTTTGAATTGATTTAATAAATGAGATGACGCGTAGGAAATAAGAATAAAATTCCTATATACGCTCGTTCCGCACAGACTATACAATAAAAATTCGCAAACATTGGTGTGCATTACTCATGGTTGCGATAAAGTTATACTCGTATGAAAATCGTTAATACGCCACTCAAGTATAGACATTTGATTGGCAGTTTATAAATATATAAAAGCAAAATATATTTTTATTGCACGTGTCCAACCACTTTAACGCTTTCGACCTTGCTCCATAGTATAATTGATTATACAAACGAGGATATGAACAAAACAAGTTATTAATTTCTGTGAAATTTCAGTACGTATATTTTATAAGGAAAGAAGAAGAAACTTTATTATAACAGGATATTTAGGACTGCATGTGTCGTGGGCAGCTAGTGTCTCTTCCTTTTGATATGTTAACGGTACTTAACAATAATTTCTACATAACACTTACATTTTATAATTAAACTATTATAACACAATAAGTAAGTAGTAGTAGTACATTTCCGTTTCAGCGTAGGACAGGTTGAAATTATGTGGTTTTAATTTTTGTGACTGTATAAAGATGCGAATCTTTAATTGTTTAAAAAAATGTTTTTAAGAAAGTGAATAAAGATAAAAGGGCCTGTGAATGAGAAAAAGCATTATATAAGTTAAGATTACACAGTTTAACGATTCCCGTTGGAAATCTAAGATAAAGTTAAACCGTACAGTCATACGTGTATAAATGAATATTGTACTTAATAATCATTTAGAACTTCAGTCAAACCATTGAACTATTTACCTTAGACAAGGTCTCCGTAACTTGAGATAATTCTCAAGAGTAAATTCCGCGACAAAGCAAGGTCAAGAACGGCAGCTGGCAAGAATTCAGCAAACTGCAACGGTATTTTATTTGAACAATGAGAGCAAGTAATATCGATTTTCTAGCTTCTAAACAAATCCTTGTTTGTACGCTTAGAAAATCTTAGTTTTGATTAGTAATTAGCCAATAAAATATGAAAAATAATTATAGTTTTATTATAAGTAATTATAAAAAAATGATTGAATTATTTACAATTGTTTTATTATATACCAATAGTTAACTATAAATACAATTTATTTTATAAATCATCCACATGCAATTTTGACAAATGTTTAATTTCGAAATCTGTGAGACGTCTTGTCCCTTAAAGTCTTCTACATAAATTTGCCAAGTCCTAGTCAAAGGTTAAGCAAATTAAGAGTTCAACTAATGTATATAAATATGTTTCAAATAAACTTCTTTCCATGGACTCCTTTTTTCGCTTTTGCCATATTTAAATATATTTATTTATGTAAATTGTAAAGTTGCTTTTAAATATCGTCGAATAAAACTTATAAGCCTGTTTTTATTGAATAATTTGCTTTGAAACGACAGAGTTCTTTGTCAATTCCAGCAATTCTACTTATTTAGATTTACTAAATAATAATTCATTGGCTTAGTCATGGATAGATACTTACTATGGCACTAACGTACGTTCAGAAAGTTCGATATCGATTGAATACGGACACAGGAATATGCCCAGTCCATGGCTTTCTGATGTATCAGGTCTTCAAACACCAATTAATTGGTTATATAATTTATTATTACTTCATTTTATTCATTATATACTTTGGAACTTAAACAAATGCATAAATATTTTATTTATGTGTTTAAGATTATTGATATTAATGTATTACCTACAGAGTACGACAAAATCGAGTCCGTCCATTGCAGTAGATGGGATCTCAACGTATCCGGGCCTTGGCTTTGGGCCCATGGGCCCTGTGGCCCCTTTACCTGGAGAGCCGCCGGGGACCCAATTGCGTCAGAAGCAAGAAATCACCACAGCTACCCCACCAACAGAAGAGCCGAAGAAAGAAAGAACCCTTGTAATAGCAGCGTTTGAATTTCATCGTGTAGAAACACCATTCTTGATTGGATTATGGATTTTCTTTGCGAGTATTGCCAAAATAGGTTAGTATTATTAATCCTACAACATTATTTACATGGACTACACTGTGAAATAATGTGTATATGTAATTGCCTGTATTGTGTAGAGAGTGGAACGTTGGAACAAAGAAATATTTTTCTTGAATAAACGTTTAATACTCAGTAAATTTGTAAGGTTTACGTAACGTCGAAGGTTAACTGGACAAAACAAATATTTATTTCATGATGTTTGTTGATATTTCAGACGTAAAATTAAAATTTTAAAGCGTCGGTTATACACATAAAATATTTTTCTCCTCCAAATTACCACATGTTTGATATAAAATTGCTTCTCAATGTTCTTTCTTCGAGTCAGAGTTTAGAATACTTTGATAGCTCAGTCGAGATTTTCTTCGTCTTTTCACAGAGGATTTCTTATGTTTACTCTTTATAAAACTTTTTCGTGAGCTCGCAGTGTACAAAATGCTTTGCGATTTTCTTCTTTTCTTATTTGAGTCTTTATTTGTAGTTATACAGTACTCCAAAATAGGGTCTTTCAAAGAGCAATTTGCTATAATGGGAGAGATTCTTGGCCTAAAACCTGTAATTATTTCGGAATGTGGTTTTCTATCCGTACCGTGAGACGGACAGTGGCTGTCGATTTCAAGAGAGCTGCTGGAAATTGAGGTCCGTTCAACGCCAGACACAGGGTTTGTGTACTTATCCTCATATCGAAGGGTATGATAATTAGAGAAATAGTTGCCCATTTGCCCTGTATCTTCTTCAAATGAAACATTTGATGTATTTGATTGTAACAAATTACTGCATGGAATATGTTTATTACGAAATTGACAACCAACATCTCTAATATATATGATAACATCTTCGCTCTCATTTTTCTTTGTTGTCTTAGTGTCGTCACACTTGCATTCAGCGCATTCATATTGACACGATTTATTAGTTTTAGGACACGTGCATGACATCGGGGAATGCTTATTGGTTGGCGATTGGTTTTGATTAGGTGAAAATGTTGGAGAAGTACGAGTCAGCTTTGGTGTCAAAAAAAAAGTAGGTCCATAATCGTTAGCATATTCACAGGGGTTGTGAGTTGCATGGAAGTGTTGCTGGATATTATTCCCCACTGATTCGTGCTCATAGACCGGTACGTACGCAGGAGTTGAGTACATGTGATGGCACTTTAGACTATCTTCTTCGTTAAGCGGTTTATTTATCAGCTCATCGTAGTCGATTGTCTTGGAAAAAGGGATACAGAGAGGTAAATTTACACAACGAGGCCGATGAAGACATGGTGGGATGTACTCACAGTTGTTACTCAGTACTCTCATTCTTTGGCAGGAAGGTACCACCGTGCACGGAGGGTGATGTCTACAAGCTTTTGTGATTTTAATTGTTCTATTATTTTTAATTTTGGATTCCATTTTAAAACATTTGGTACTATTTCCGAAAGGTTGTTCAGATGGCAGTATTTGGCATACCGGCACCAGTTCACATGGGGGGTCATGACTACATACGTCTCCATCAACTTTGCTCCTTTGGCTAAAACTACTTACGTATGACTGTTGACCAGGAGAGGTGTTTTCCTGAATATGAGAGAAAATCATGTGATCGTCTTCTTCCGTTATAATTGGTATTTCAATTCTTTCTTTACATTTCGGACATATAATTTGTCTCGATTTCTTATAACACTTTTGCTTGGGGCTATGATTGCACCGCATTTCATGACATGTATGCTTGGACATGTTTTTATGGTAAATAGATTGGGGTGACATTTGATTGGAGACTCGCGCTACATTGTATTCTGGAAGCATCTCACTTCTTGTGGGACTAGTGACTTTATCCACAAGACTCTTGGTTTTATCCTTTGTGGTATTTTTTTTATAATAAGATGCTGTATTTTTTAAAGTTGTAACTTGATTAGATGCTGTTACGGTTTTACTATTTTTAGCTAAATCCGTAAGGGACTTTTTATCTGTACATGGACAAGCATATGAAAATAATTGACAAGGACAGGGATCATCACCATTTTGATCGTTGTGTTTGAGTCTTCTTCTCCTTTCTTCTGACATCGGTCTAGTATACTCGGTTTTGTATTTAGAATATGACCAAAATTTTTGATCCCTTTCATGAATACGTGTAATATTCGGGGTTGAATAATCGGTATTATTTAAAAACATATCTGAAGAAATAAGCGAGTTGCTTTTTGTAGGCTTTTTTATTCTTCTATTAATGGCTACACTGTCTCTTGGTGTCATTTTCGCCTGGACTTCGGTCGTACATTCTTGGACAATAGCTTTCGATTTTGCTTCAAAACCAGTAGTATTGTTACTTTTCTTTGCATTATTTAATAAAGTGTTATTAGTGGATACTTCGAAGTCAGCAACACAGTCATATGAGTGCCTCTTTGCTAAATTATCCAGATCGTAGAATAGTGTGCTGGTGGAACGAACAACTGATTTGTCACTGGATCTCTTGTTTAATGCATGATATTTTTCACTTGTGACATATGGTGTTTGATAAAGTCTGATAGATCCTCTTACCTGAGAATACTTTCTATGGGGATCGCCAGAAAGTTCATGAATAGGACATGTTTTTCTATGCTTTGAATGATGACCATCATTTCCAGTAGGTGCATAAATATCGTAAATACTTGTATGGGATTTAGCCGTGTGAAGTCTTGCGTTACAAGACGAATCTAACACGATTGCCATGCTGGTGACATATTAATTTATTTTTTAATTTTAAGAATAAAAATTTAAACAAAAAACTCACATTTCGCGATCAAAAGAACAACTAGACTAGATTTTTTTATAAGTTACTACATTTGCAATGGTATTTAAACATTAAGTGATAAATTTGACATTTCATTTGTCAGATAAAATATTTGATACAGAAGAAAATAAATAAGAATTAAAGACTAAAAATTGTAAATTGGTCTGAATATACTACTTATAATTTAATTAGATACATATATTGACTTTATTAAATCCAATATCCACGTAGGAGTAATTAAACTTTTGTTTCAGGATTCCACATGGCTCCTAAACTGTCAAAAATGTTCCCTGAATCCTGCCTCCTTATATTCGTGGGGGTGCTGATTGGAGCTCTGCTGCTAAGCACTCATAGTGTCCACGTACAGCCACTTACACCAGACACATTCTTTCTCTACATGCTGCCGCCAATAATCCTAGACGCTGGCTACTTCATGCCCAACAGGTTATTCTTTGACCACTTGGGTACAATACTTTTATTCGCTGTCGTTGGAACAGTATTCAATACATTGACTATTGGTAAGTCATAAGAGCATATATATTTAAAAGGCTACATTTTGACCCAAAATTTTAAATGCTTCAGAAGTGGAGTAGAGAATGGTGTAGACATAATACATTTACATTTATTTTATTGATATTTTATTATACGTTATGCTTTGAGAGGAATCGAACATCGAAAATTGTTTTCACAAAAAAGATAGTCTATTTATAAGATAGTTCTATTTTACCCACGTTTTAAGGTACTGGAGAAAACATATATTTTTTCTTCTTTGATTTTTTTGTCACCTTTCATGCTGTGCAAAGATTAAAGATTACAGATTAAGCTAGTTTTAAAATATCTCTATCATTGCACATAGCTAGTATAAATATAAAATTCTTCAACTAACTTTATCTCCACTAAATAGACAATAGACTATTATTATGAGGCTCCATATGAAATACAACCTTCTTTGGTATTTATTCGAACCTTGACTACAAATTAACTCTATGTTTGTAGGTCTATCCCTCTGGGCGTGTGGACAAACAGGCATGTTTGCATTCCAAACCCCGCTACTGGACATGTTACTGTTCTCAGCTTTAATATCGGCTGTGGACCCGGTCGCGGTGTTAGCTGTGTTCGAAGAAATTCATGTTGACGAAATTTTGTATATAGTAGTGTTTGGAGAATCCCTTTTGAACGACGCAGTAACGGTCGTTCTGTATCACATGTTCGAGGCTTATACGTATGTATCACGTGACAGTTCCCACACTATACTATTGATTGTACGGTTTTGTTCTATTTTTTAGGTTTGTCTTATCTATGAAGGCTCGTGATAATTTATGCGTCAAATTCAGAGTTTAATACAAGTGGGCGAACCTAGGCCCACCATGATATTAAAACGTTTTGAGATGGATAGTTAAGGGTGCCAATTGGCTCGAAATAAGAGGTCATGGCTGTAGGTAGAGCTTGACACATGCCATCGATTTCTTATATACCCTATCTAGTCGCGACTGAATGAACTTCCAAACATCTAATCTTTTACATTGTTAACGTATAGAAGTCCGATTTAGCGCTAAGATTCTTATGACATATTGATCACCCTATGTATTCTATGACTGTACAAGCGTGTCTGTGGCACATAGAAAATAAATTAGTACACAACCGGTTTAAACGTATGGCCACAGTTCAAATTCGCCTGCTTAACCACTTGTCTAAATAATGATGTGTTATAAAAGAACATACTGTTACTGACAATGACGTCTCATTTTCCCATAGATCGTTTGGTGCATTGAACCTTAAATATTATATTGATAACTTCTACCAGTTAAAGTATACATTATAAATATTTATTTATTGTATAAATGATCTTAATAGAAAGGAAGTCGGTGTGGTGGAAACACAAAATGTACACAGTTTTTCTTTCTAGTCTGACTAGTGACATATAAACTATAACAATCAAACCATTAAAATTGCGTAAAACGTCATAAACCAATTGAAACATTGACGCTCCATAGATAGCCGATGCAAGAAAACTGTTTTTGATGAGAATTCTCATTCGAATACAGGATGTGTTCTTATGTTCGAATATGTATTAAATGACGATGATATCTGATTAGCATAATTTTTGTTATGCATAATTTATAATTGTTTGATTTATGTAATATTTTTTTAAATTAAATTTAATATTGTTTCTTGTTATATAAGTAAGAAGTGTAGACGGTAGCGAGTTTATTACATTTAATAAATATAAATAAATTATTGTATTTGAGTAATAGAAATTCGGTTTTTTAGTTTTCTACGTGTTACTGAAAGACAATGCCCATTACTTGTTATGAAAAGATTTAATTTCAATTTCGTTTATATTATGCTTAAGTTAGTGTTTGTCGAATAAGTGTTAATGTAAATAAATAAACTCCAGTTTTCAACAGAAATAACATTCAGCAGCTATGAAGTTTATAGTATGTTAGAATAACGCGTTTACAATTAAACACTTGTGATTTAGATTCTGTTTTTTATTACAGTGAAATGGGACCATCAAAATTGATGTATACAGACTTTCTCGCTGGTTTCGGATCATTTATAGTTGTGGCCTTCGGTGGGACGTGTATTGGGGTGGTGTGGGGTTTTGCAACTGGCCTCGTGACACGATTCACCCATGAAGTTAGAGTTATTGAACCGATTTTCATCTTTGTAATGGCTTACCTGGCGTACTTAAATGCTGAGATGTTTCATATGAGCGGGATACTTGCGTGAGTAAAATATTACATAATCGCTTTTTAACGCTCCAAAATGTGTTATTTATTGTATTATTTTATATTTACGTCCATCATAAACAAGGCGTACAATGCTGTTTGTCGAACTGTAAATTATTTAGACAAAAAAACATTTCTTTATCCAGGTAAAAAATCACGTTGTCCATGTACACCTATCTTCATTAATAAAAGGGACAACTAATTGTAAAATTACAGGAATTCACTTGAATAAAAAAGTTTCATCAAAATCGGTCCAGGGCTTGGGTTTAATTACAAACGCACGAACAGAAGATTTATAAAGATTCAGCCGAATGAAAAGAACAATTTAAGAGACGACAAGTATAATTTATTAACATTAGCTTCGTTTCCTCAATTCAATTCAACGTTTGTGTAATTAATTTTGTTTCAGAATTACATTTTGCGGGATAACAATGAAGAATTATGTCGAAGCCAATATATCGCACAAATCTCACACAACAATTAAATATACAATGAAAATGTTGTCGTCATCTTCTGAAACTATCATTTTTATGTTCCTCGGGGTTGCTACTGTGAATAATAATCATGTTTGGAACACTTGGTTTGTTCTATTGACCATAGTTTTCTGTTCCGTGTTTCGTATTATAGGTATGTATTGTTTTTATTGCCCAGATAGCAGCAGCTATATCTAATTTACAACAATTCAGAGTTGAAACTATAGCGATAGCGTTAACTATAGGAATGATAGTTTCGCTATTAAAATTATATAAATTTTTGACATTGCGCTAAGTCTCGACTTTATAGTTTGACTTAATCGCAAGACACCTCTGAGCGACAGCCCGCGCAAAAATGAGCGCTAATGAAAGCTTATTTTAATTAAAGTATTTTAAGAGAAATACGTGTGTAAAGTTGTATTATTATTTTCAGGGGTGTATATATTAAGCGCGGTAGCGAATAAGTTTAGATTGCACAAATTAAAAACTGTTGAAAAGTTCGTCATGTCTTACGGGGGTAAGTTTAGCTGTGATTAATTTAAATAAATCCCTAAAATATTTCTGAAATGTCATTCTGCATTTTTTTACTTATTAATTGATTCAAGAGCATAGTGAAATAGTTACAAGCCTTACAACTATCTTGTGAAGACGTGGTTATAAAGAAGGACAAACAGAGTTGCCAGTTTTTCTCACCTTCCTTTGAGAACTGGCAGGAAATATACATTAAGAATCATTGAATTTTCTTTCTCTTGTAAATATATATATATACAATTGTTTACGCTGACGCTCCAACCTACGCTACAGCCTATTTACTAATTTATCTCAATATCTTGGCCTCAGATTTCCGTATCTCTTTCGTGATCTTAGTGAATTCTAAATTAGCAAGTAGGTAGACGTTTGTGCTTGACTTCGCCGTTTTCTAGTGATATTTTCTTTCATTATACGAGCGAGTGTAGAAGAAGAGAACTCGTTTGAAGCGCAACCGTGATTATAAGGTGCACGCTAAAGCCTAGGTTGGACACTTCTCAAATCTGCATAATATATTAAAATTAAAAGAGATTTTCACTCTAGGTTTAAGAGGTGCAGTGGCATTTGCATTGGTGCTATTAATAGATCCAAAAGTGGTGAAACTACAACCCATGTTTGTGACGACAACTATAGCGGTCATCTATTTCACCGTTTTTATACAAGGAATCACGATAAAACCATTGGTGAAGATACTCAACGTAAAAACTGTGGAGAAACGCAAACCGACAATGAACGAGAGGATTCATGAAAGGGTATTACTATATTTACACTTTTATGTATTGTACATAAAAAATTACAAAACAATACATGGTGTAACGGTCTTTTTGGTTAAAATCAAGTTTTTTAGTGATTTTGGAATCTGAAATAAGTATTTTTTTTTAATTTTTTAATGTTCTGGTTTAATATTTTAAGTTGTCTGATATTTTCTATGTAAAATAGAAGGTAAGGATTGTCATGGGAACAATAAGCTTTAGAATTATTGTTTTATTAATTTTGAAGTACTTTAAGTAATAACTAGACATACATACATAAGCAATATAATTCAAAGTTTTTTTGGTTTAGTTCTTAATAATAATATTATGTTATTCATATTTAATTAAGAATTACGATAATATATATAGTTATTTTAAAAAAAAACATAAAATATATAAAATAACCATTTTCAGTAAAGTTTTTTATTAATTCGTAATTATAGAGCTAAAATTATGTATAAACATTTATTTATTTATTACAAAAAAGCATACATTATCCTTACAGACCTATACCAATACGATATTGACGAGAAACATTAAATAATTAAAATATAATTAGATATGTACATAACATTAAACACATAATTTACACAATATTGCTACTGTGTATTCACTCTGCGAACATATAAACATATCGATACTGTCGAAGACAGAGATAGAGGGGATCTGTACAACAGACCCTTGCCCTTGGTATAGCAAATAACCTAAAATGTATTGTTTAATTTATTTACAGTTTATGGATCACCTCATGGCAGGCATTGAAGATATTTTAGGAAAACATGGCAATCACCATATACGTGATAAGTTCAAGAGGTTCGATAATCGGTTTATTAGGCCATTTTTACTACGAAATTATCAGGTAATTGATATATACGCTAAAGTATAATTTTATGTTTACAACTTTAGCGATTTAAAAGAGTGACGGAAAGTTGATTTCCAGTTCTTCTCGTCAGTGCTACGCCCTTGATTTGAGAACTGGCAGTGCATATAGATTCTGAACGATTATATATTTACAGATATTCGTACATTAAGTTACCGATATGAATTAATGATATTTAGATTTTCAGTCTTACTAAGTACGGATGTATTGTAATCATGCAATATGGCGGGAAATAAAAATACACTAAAATAATAACTTAACATTGTTCTATTTGTATTGAAAAAAATGTTATAATAATATTTTGTCATACCAAACTCTTGTCATAAATTACGTATTCAATCTACCGAGACATTTATATTGCTCGCGTAATTTTAATAAAAAACTCTACAACTTATAACAGATAAAAAAACTTTCTTACATGTATATGTTGCTTAATGAGAGTTTTAATGTGTAATATTTTTGTTAGGGTGCCGAGCCAAAGATTCTAGAAACATATTCCAAGTTGGCTATGAAAGATGCTATAGAGTACATGCAGAGAAACGCCTCAACCATTGGAAACATTTCCGGGGCTGAGTCAATGTCGGCTATATTTAAGAATTATACTAATGCCAATTTAAATGGAAGGTACGTCTTCTCTAAATCAGATCTCTCTAGTTTTATCAGCTTGTAGCCTAGAATGTCCAGTATTACTGCACCTTCTGCGTTATAAAAATCATAACTCTAAGGAGTCGTCTATAGTCGTCTAATTAATTATTTTATACAAAATCAAAATATATAGATGCTAAATATTTTTAAGATCTCCTTTGCCATAAAGCTAAAGATTATTGTTAACAACACAAATTAGTACGACTGACAACTGAAAAAAGGACTGTGATAACTGTTATTTGCTTTTTATTGGACGACTTTGAAAGCGACGTAAACCAATTGCGTCAATAGATTTTGTTTTGGGATTTTATGAACTGGTATTTACAACCTTTAGGTAAATTGCGTACTTATACAATGGTTACAACAGATAATGCTGTTTGTAAGTCTAATCTCATTATAACGTAGTACCTTTATGCATTTACACCAGATCAATAAACACCTATATATTGTGTTTAATTATTGCATACTATTGAATAATAAATTGTAAACTCTGCTCTGTTTTCTTTGCATTTCTTTGGGACTTGTAATTTGATATTGGACACGTTATTTTATACTTTATATTAAAAACAGTAAGCCATTTTGTTCTTGCGTTATTTATTAACTAATCAAAATGTATTTTTGTCTTTTGCACTGATATCTGTGTTAATATCAAATGAAGAAAACCTCTTCATAATTGACACCAGTTGTAAAACTACCAAGTAGGAAGGACTCGTAATTTGATATTGAAACGTTGTTAAAGACGTTATGATAAATTTTAAAGTATAGCTCGTATTAAGTTCTTACGTACATCAATTACTTATCAATCAACTAATCCAATATTGTTTTGCAGTCCAAGTTTCAGTCAATTAGATTCGTCTACGTGGAACATAGATATGCAAGAATTGGAATACAATCCGTCCAAAAAAGATCTGACCGATGCAAGAATTCACCACCTACTCGCTGAAGAGTTGTGTAAACCTTATAGACGGGTAACTATTTGAAACAAAACAATTATTCTGCTTTAGGAAATGGTTACAGCCCCCATGGGTCACACCTGCAAGCTCTTTAAATACTTTACCACTAAATCGGATATATTTTTATTATCAAAAAAAAGTCTTGTAAAATTAATTTTCCATATTTAGTTGTCCCAGTTTAAGTGTTCGCTGCAAACTTAAACTGTATTGGATGTATTTATATTGTATATTTTGTAATATTTATTGGCAAATAATATTTTATTATTAGATTTTTTCGTAACAACTAAAGTTGTTACTTACAAATTTTCGACTATTACAGCATCGTCGTTTGAGCTACAGCCGTCACGCTGTGAACGACCGCGATTTGGGCATGCAAGTGAATTACAAAACGCACATGAATATACGTCGATTAGTCGGTGATAGAAAACATCACCACAAGCGCAGTAAGCGTGGGAAACAGGTGAGGGTAAATAAATATTTTTATTACATTTATTTACAAATAGCTTGTTAGTCAATAAAAATAAAGTAACATAACTTTTCAATCCGTAGGATTCAAATTGATTCAAATTTAGAATGTGAATATTGTTAGTAAATGAATCAATTACCAAAGAGATCGATTACGAAAATTTTATGAAAATACTATTGGCTGCAAATAAAAAGAAAATGAAACCAATAAATGTTCCAAAAAATATTTCTTAGTTCTATTTATTGTTCAAGAGAATTAAATGCATTAAACGATAAGCAATTGATATGAAGATCTACTTTCTATTAGTCTAATTTCTGCAAGTCAGTGCCAAGTAATAATAGTCCAGTATGTATTTATCGTTTATTTCGTTAGGCAACTCTTGTTCCCTATGTTGGCTTGAAATAAGCCGCGCTGGGACTAATTTCAAAGCATTGTGTAAAAGTAAACACATTTGCATAGTTTTTTGAAACACACATTCCTTCCTTTTGTTTTTATTTGTACGTTCCCAATTGTATCGTACCATAAATAATTGGAATACGTGTATAAATTAGTATTGGGCGTCGCTAGAGACTGCTACTTCATAACGTAATTTTTTTACAATTATAGGTTTAATAAAATACTGTCTGTCTATATTTTCATAAAGCGATAATTGTGTAATGAAGCGTTAAGTTAAGCGTGAAGTACATATGTACTGTAATAACTCTTCAAACGCAAACGCGTATTTATATATATATAGTATAGCAATACTATATTAATTAAATAATTATTTTTTAATTTTAATGATTGTCGCAAATATCTTTTATATTTCTTGTCAACGACGCTACTCTATTTGAAAATAGAATCTACATTGTTTCGTTGCCGTTCATCTACATTATCTACGAAAACGTTAATATGTGTAGGTCGATTATTTGATTTAAGCAACATAATTTGTTCGAATGGCATAAATTATGTCTTGGACCGTTGCCAGGAAAGACGATCCGTTTGACGAATAATGAAGTCATTTTCGGATGTAAATGATTCCTTTTTATAAAGAAATACTGTTTGATTTATATCCTAATCCTACAGCTAACATAAATTAGCAATAAGAAAAGCAATACTATAGAGTTACTTATATAATATTATAAATTTGCTCATGGTGCAGGTTTTCTATGTTCTTATTTTGTTGTAAGTGTAATGTAGTATCGTCCTACGGGCTCTCATGACCGTTTTGTATTAGGGATTGTTAAGAAAACACTGTTTAAACGGATTGACGCTATGTATTATTATAATAAACTTATAATTATTTACATAGTTCTAAATTTAATTTTTTCCAACGTTTTGCGTGCCTTACAGCGTGCATGGTCACGGTGACTGAAGACAAAAGGTGTTGAATGTCAAAAGTATCACAGCTGTAGAGGAAGTTGTGTTATCTGTATTTTTTCCCCGGAGTTGGTATCGACTAAAAGATACCAACAGAAATGGGTTTTTGCAGATATGACTCATGGTGTCCTCTATTTTCGCGGATTGTTTGTCTTGGGGTTTTAATTGAGAAATTATGGGATCCCAGGTGATCGATAATTTTAGGCCGTCTTCTCTATTGAATAAATACAGATAACACAACTTCCTCTACAGCTGTGATACTTTTGACATTCAACACCTTTTGTCTTCAGTCACCGTGACCACGCACGATGTAAGGCACGCGAAACGTCGGAAAAATTTAAATTTAAAACTATGTAAATAATTATAAGTTTATAATAATAATACATAGCGTCAATCCATTTAAAAAGTGTTTTCCTAATGTGTAAAAGCTATGTTAACAAAAGACAATACTTAGGGATTGTTATTTCCCAAACCTTTAAAATCAGAGAAGATTTATTTAAATTTAGAATGTGAATTTTGTTAGTATATGATTCAATCACCAAAGAGATCGAATACGAAAATGTGTTTTTTTATTTGTAAATTTTATAATAAACGTTCTTTTTCAGGATGGCAAAAATGTATCCTTCCCCGAATTCCAGCAAAATGGTTCGGCCAAACAGTTCACGCACGGTAAAAAAAAGTATTATAGATTAGGTACTTAAATAAATTACTTACTAATATCACGAGTATCAGTCGCATGCACGCGTTGGTTTTGGTAATTTTTTTTTTTATTTACGCCATAGATGATTTTGTTGCGACTGTGTTGTGCTTTTTTTACACGAAATACTCGTTTTAGATATGCTTTTTTATGTTAAATGCAGCTTTTAGTTTTGCACGTGCTCACAATAAAGTTCTTAAATAAACATTACACACAATAATATGTAAATATCTTGGGTGTTGAGTGAAGCTTTCCTTTCAGATTATATTGATGAAGTGTTGCAAGAAGATGATGAGACTCCACGGCGGGACAATGACGATGGTGGTATTACCTTCACTGCCAAATCACCACGTAGGTATTTTGCATGACTGTGCTCCCTTTGAATTTAAACTTGTCTAAACTTTGTAAACCATACTTCGTATTATCGCGGGAGTAGCTTATATGGAGAACTTGGCGGATCAATATCAAAAATATGTATCTTAATAATGCCTATTGTATATAACAAATCATTAATCATTTATTAACAATACAGTCTTTTTTTAGATCGATATTATTGAATTGATACCCCGTATTGAGTAGGACCGTTTTAATTAAATGTAATTTCATAACGCTATTGTTATATTATATTCATAACTAATATTTTGTGTATATTTTTAACACTATGTATAAAACTTCGTTTAAAATTTAATGAATCCAAGTTTGAATTCAGAATTTGATGTTGTGAAAACTTGTTTGCTGCTTAATTACTTTTTTTTTTTTATATTACAGAGGACATACTTTTACTAAAATTAAAATTTACAATAATCGAATTTTCCATTTAAGTATATTTTGTTTAATATTTTAAGCATGCCTATTTTCTTTGTGACGGATATAAATATTTCTGTGCTTCTAACAGCACAGTGTTTTCATTTGTGCTAAACGCTTGTTATTTTTATTATGGCTAATTACTTCCGCCAGTTTTCTAACTACCCGCCATAGTTTTAATTGCTCTTTTTGCTTGTTCAATATCATTTGTTTCATTGTTTTCTTTCCCTTCTGGCATTCTTCATGATACAACTGGTAATTTTGGCAACTGGAAACAGCTGGATTTAAAGAAGTCAGTCCAACGTCTTCTCATAAGGAAAACAGTAGTTCTCTCCTGAACCAATTAGCAAATTTGCCCGGATTTAACCCCTTGAAGGCAAGGATCGTTAAACAATACGTTAAGACACCAGAGGAAATTCTACCGACAGCTGTTGAAAAGTCTTTACCGTGGAGAAGAGACCGATCTACTTACAACTTTGGTATGTGGACGAAACGTAGTTGGCACTTCTTGAGCGCTTCTCAGAACTTTGTTTTCGCGATGTTCTTTTGTTTCTCTAGTTCTATTTTCAATTTTGTTTCTTATTATATGGGTTAAGCCTAACACATGCCTTAACGAAAGTCGCTTTTGTCGTTGCGCATGGGTATCGTAAGTATATTTTTCGTTTTATTATTAGAACAAGAAATATTTACAGCACTAATTCATTGCATCACACATGCCATTTCCGTAATCACTACATATTATGTATTAAGAACTGCATTTCCATTGAAATGTTGCCAAAATTAAATTTAGCGGCGCGTGCTTGCACGTCCGATCGCTTATGACACATCTTCTAATGATTGGTTTTCTTTTAGTACCTAACGAAGATATACTTGAAGAAGATGAAAGGAGAATGTCGGACGACAACGGTAACTGCCACTTTTCATGTTCTTTTTCCGAAAAAATCTTTGTTTATTATTTTCATATCGCAACATTAGATTAGTGTAGTATCACGTCTAAATTATTGCTATAGATTAAAGAAAATTCCGTAAAACCAAAGCTAAATAATATTTTAATTACTGTACAGCTACGTTTGTAATTAAAGATATATCCTATATATTACTACGACGTAATAATATTGATTTTATACAGATACGTACATGGCTGTAATCGAACAAGCGAGAGTCGCAACCCCAACAGCAACGGAAACCATGTTGCCATGGAAACGAGATGACACAGAGGGTAGCGGCGCCCTTAAACAATCCGAATTTCCCTCTTGGGCCTCTAATAAGGAGTATCTGGCTTACAGTTCACCCTCGGCTACTTTTTTGGGTAAGATAATTAAATTGATAATATTGTATATACTGATAGATGTTTTATCATGTTTTCTACTCTCAAATGGATAAATATATATAATATAATAAGGACAAATATTAAATATCTTAAAGTACTTGTAATTTATTTAAATAATAAATGTTTTCTTAACTCTAATATAATCAAGTTAAGTGTAATATTTTGCATGCATTTGTCTTACCCACTTTTTAACATTGGCTAAAGGTTGGTATTGCATGTATGTCTTTAATTTTTGCACTGAATTCCAAATATAGCACTTTTTAACAATGTTTCCTCGCTATTTGTACCAAGACTTTGGCACATTCCCTAATATTCCCGACATTATTGAATATTCTCTAATATAGATAACTCAATCTTTTCGACTCATAGATATTTTTTTCTTCCTACCCATATACCTGTCGCAATCCCAATAGGTGGAATAGAGAAGCCAAAACATCCAAAATCTATCATAGGTCTATTCCGAAGAGAGAGTTGTAGTTCGACCCAGGGTGGAGGGGAGATACTTTTATCAGATTCGGAGGGAAAAGCAGATTCTCTCAAGGGTGATAGTTCTTCATCAAAGGGTGAACCATCAGCGGCGAGGCACCCGCCCAGCATGTTGTCAAAAAGGAGTACCAGCCTTGGTGGACCAAGTGTATTATTAATGGAGGACGTGGCTCATTCAGACCCATTAGGGGCGTCATCCAGACCTGCAAATATACTGCAAGGTCCACACCGGGGACAATGTAGAAGAGGATCTATGTTGGAGCTTACTGGGTAGGTGGAATACATGTTTAGGTTCACTCCTAAGTAGTTCATCCCGTATCTTCCCAATATGGCATGGGTAGGTAAATTTCCGCGTCTGTTACATTGATATTTTTTAACAAGTATAGCAAATTATAATAAACATCTACTAATATCAACTATCGGGAATTAATCTCCGGGTTATAGCTCATGTGCGTTAATCACTAAGCCTAGGTTGTCCTTAATAATTATATTACTTATTTATTTACACTTCATTACCTTCAATATAAATATAAAAACAGGTTACATAAGTTATTAGGCAACGGGCGGCCTTATCGCTAACAAGCGATTTGTCCCAGACAACCCTAGTATGGCAAAAGAAAATGAACTGAGGCTAAAATATAAGAAGTAAATGTAACACGAGAAATGTACCAACTAAAACTAAACAAAACCAAAATCTAAAATTTAAAAAAGAACTGAACTCCGCTATTTTCATTATATTTGCCAACGGATAATTAATAATTCATTTAAATATTCTTCAGGTCAAATAACTAAAAAGATCGTTAAACATCAAATCTAATTTTTAACACATTTTTTGTAGGTTTAATAGCATTTAACTTAACATTTCAGATCCCTATCAAGAGATGCCATCACCGAAGAGAAATGTAGCAAGTCCTTACCCGAGAGTGAGCGTATGGGGATCCGCCGCCTCGCTTTAGGCCAGCAAACCCTACCACGCGACTCTTTCAGCCGTCAGCATACCCTCACCTCAAACCTGACCAGCTCATCATCAGACGACTCTTCCGATGAGAACACCTGAGTATCAAGACGTGGTGACCAAGATAGGTTACCACTACTTAAATATAGGACCTTGGAATAAAGAATTGCATTTGCATTTACCACGCTAGACTAGCATTACAATGCGCAGACGCAATAATTATTAGATTGCTTTAGACTTAATAGCATGTTCAATAATATAAAATTAAAAAAATATTTTTCTTCTTATAGCAATTTATTTATTTTACAGACTAAGTAAAATGTTATGGTATCTGTGCGAAATGATGTACTGCATTACAGCCACTGCTCCAAGCTATTTACAGTGAATTCCAATTTACTAAAAAGAGATCTTAAACAATGTAATTAGGTACATTGAATTTTTCGTCTTTTCAATAATAGTGTTGTAGCTACGAGTAGAACCGTAACGTTTAATATTATATCATTGAACCTAGTAATGTTGAGGATAAGGTAAAAAAAATTTAGTAATATAGCTAATGTAATTTGTCCTGTAAATATGTTATTGCTTAGAAACATATTTTATCGTAGTTACTGAAAGCTGTTAAAAATTATTTACAAGTTACAGAACTATGTGATATTATAACAATCTGACGGGTTTTCGTAGGCAAATTTTATTTTCCAAGCTTAGTTTTCAAGTGAATCAACAGTATTTTTCTATAACTCTTTGTAATGTGCGTTGACTAAAGAATAGGTGAAGTAGACAATTTAGGTAGTATGTTAAATTATTGTAATTAATGGAACTTGCCAATGACAATACACAATTAATTATTGTAATGTTTATTTAACTTATCTTAGTAACGATTGTTTATCTATTAATTTGTATGAGCGGGAAACTTATACCAAAAACAGCAGAAGATACAGAACCAGCTCATAGATTATAAAAATATTTTAAAGTATAATTTGTATTTTTGTAGTGATTATTGAGAGCACGGTTTTAGGAAACATTAATTTATTGTAAACATTAGTAAAGTATATAGTGTATACGTAGAATATACTTAATTTAATATAGTTCCTGAATATATAAAAATATGTCATTGGCAAAGTCGGTCTTCTGTAGACATAATAAAACGATACAAACTAACCTATATTTATAGGTAATTTAACATTAATGCAATTTGATCCTTGGGTTATATTATTACGTTAAAATACTGATTCTTGTTTTCATACAAAAATTGTACCAAATACAATAATTGTGATATTGTACATAACATAATATTATTTAAAAAAAATGTAAGTACCCTTTAATCAAATAGATAAATTAATCAGGTACCTATAGGTTAGTGAATTGTAGAAAAGTTGACAATAGATTAGAAAATATTGTATGTTGTTAAACTTGCACCTTTAAACTTAACTTTACATTGACCCTTTTTTTATGTAAAAAAACTACTCAGAATAGTTTTTAGAAAAATGCTTTTAAGTTAGCTAATGAAGATAAAGTGTAACCTTTTGACACTTACCTGTAGGTAGATAAGAATAAGTTTTATGTTTTCATGTAAAATTTACATAATACAGTTTAAGCTTTTCTAATAACATCAGTGTGTCAATTGAATGATAATAGTGCCTAGTATCTATTAACCTACGAGATACAGCTCACACAGTACAGTGTTAGGTACGTAATAATTAATTATAATAGTGTGATAAATATGTAAAGAACTATTGAAATAAAATAATGATAAAAAAACGTTTTTTAAGACCTACAAATTAAAAACCTGATCTAGTAGTACGTAACTATGGGAATACTAAGGAACGTTTGTTTACGTTTCTTCTATTACGTTTTTATTTAGTAGAATTAGGGGTGGAACTCTGGAGACGTACGTATCGTAGCGACAATAATTCGTATAAAAATTAAAAAGATAGTGTGTGCAAAGTTGCGCGTGAAAGGTCGTCGGTTTATAATCGCACTTAGAATGATGTTAATTGTAGCTGATGTTCCACCTTTTAATGTATTAGCAAATTATGTCACACAAATTTTTATAAACTATTTTCGAAAGAAATTTTGTCGTCGTGTTTGATTTTTTTACGGCAAAATTCGTTGAAGCAGTCTGTCTTCTACGCCATTACTATATTAGTGTACTCTTTATTCTACGATAATATTACTTTAGAAAATATAATACATTCGATTGGATTATTTAAATTTTTGCTATAGGGTTGATTTTATTTGTTAATGAATTGGGCTTAAACGCCATCTAGGTATCACCACGGATACACTACACAGACGAAAACTATACTAAAGTATTGTCACAACTCTCTTGTCTATGAGCTAAAGCCATGTCACGTTTATAGACTAGAGCCTTGGCATTTGTCAGCTAACAAGTTGACACTTGACAGTAAAAGTTCACAATCTAATCAGAATCATAGATCAGCCATAAAAATTGAAATCAGCTTCTCGCTAGCTTGCTTCTTGATTGCTTGTTGCTTCGGGTTTTATTGATAAAAATTTCATGAAAGTAACGGAAAATGCAGTGTAACTGTAAAACTTTTCGTTAAAAGGTCGTAAATAAGTAAAACAAAAGTGTAAATAACGATCTTATGGTTAATATAGTGAATATGTGTTCGGAAAGAACTTCACGGGGATGAAACATACATAAGCTTTTATTTAGAAAAATAAAGAGGTGAGTGAATTTATTTATATTATATATCAAAATTGTAACATCTATCTGAATGTTGTAAAATATAATTATCGCCCATGAAGGCTGTCTTTACGTGGTAAAATTACCTTTCTAATGAGTAGTTGGCGGATAAACGCACTTACCTACATTTGTTTATATTGTCATTGTTGAACATTACTGTTAATGTTAGACAACTTTAATCATTTTAACCTGTGAAAAAGAAGTGCGCTATATCTTATTCTCAATTATGCCGATTATCTTATCGTATTATATGGATTTATCAGTTGAAGTAAGTAGGTATGTGAGACATTTTTTATTTGGAAAACAAGTTTTGTTTTCAAATTCCAACAGATTTATAAAATTTATATTCATGTTTGTTTTGAAATTAACTTTTTAATTTTTACTTTAACAGAAGTGGTAACTTTTTTAATGATAACTTTGTTAAAGTAAGTTTTATTAAAGTTGGTCATTCTGGCTTAGGTACATTTTGTCAAGATAAACCATATGTATTAGGTAATTTACAGGACAGAACAAATTCAACTTCTTGGTCATTTAGCTAAGACAACAACATCTAATTGTCATTTCAATAAATTATATGGCTACCTCAACTCATCTAGTAACATAATATCTAATTGTTATCAAGGACTAACAGTACTATCAGATTAATTAGAAAAATTGAAACTTGAAACTAATGATAAGTTTAATTAATGGTTGGTAAATATTTTACAATTGATACAGTCTATTAACTAACTTTAACTCTTTAACTAAATTTATTTTACTATTGCTTCCTGCTATAAATAAAGGGATGGCCTTAATAAACTATAGTTACTACATCTATATATGCACAACAGACTCGATCTATATTGTACATTTTTCAAACTGTCCTGACCTTTGTGTGTATGGTAAATTTATTATTTTATTTATGTTCTCAAACATCACATTATGTTAAAATGGAGACAACTATACAATTACGAAATAAGTAAGACATATGTCATGCTTGTATACAAATTACCAAAGAACATACGAATCGGGTCTATATTTAAGAATCAAAGTAATGAAGACCAAATATTTCATCATGACGGATTAGTCTATAGTATTTACTTAAAGCATAGTTACATACTGAATTGATCAAGAATCTCTTATTAGTATTGTTTCATTGTTTAAGATACTAGCAGAATGGAACATGCTGACCTGGTCTCTGAGATGGCACAAGTGGAGCATCTGACTACACAGGAGCGGCTTCACCTAGCCCGTAGGTGAGTAACTTAACTAATTTGTATTACTAATTCATCTTCTCTGCAGTGTGCAAATTTTTTTATTTACATGAAATGTAATTATTAAATGCCAAAAATAGATAAATATCAATTAACGATATTGTCTGATTTAAAGTTTGTACGAAGGAAATGGTTATGTTATGTGAATGTCACCATAAATAGCCTTAATTACATAATGTTTTATTATATTTATTTATTAACAATATGAGTTTTATAATAATTCCTTGGATTACTGTGATTAATCTTATGATATTGCAACAGAGTTCTTGGCCTTGCTAATAAGTTCATTTCTTGCATAAATTGCGTTTACGCGAGGACAATGGCGTCTTGGTCGTAGTAAGTTTTTTTTATCTCTCATACGCTTTAGGATTTTAAATGATGTATTTTTTTAAGACACTATTTTATTTGTAAATATTTTGAGGTGCTTTAGGCTAAACACTACTAAATATGCGAGCCATAATATGCCTTTTTTTGGTATTCTATGTGGATACTTATACCATAATGAGGCTTCTTATACAATATGGTGTACGTTAAGCATGAGTCGTTTCGTGCCATAGCGTGAAGCTACCTAGCGTGCAGAGGGGCCCTGACAATATCCAGATAACGTCTCTAATATAATATTGATAAGGTATAATTTATGACGTAGAAACAATGCACCCGTTCCTCTGGCTTACCAGCTGTGATAGTGTGATATTACGGAACATATGGTTTTTATGTTAAACTTGTTACCTTTGGATGTCGCTTATCTCATATTTAAGATCATACGCAAAACAGTTTAGTAAAAACAAAGGTTTAGAACATTACGTGCCAAGTTTATAATTAAGCTTCAAAACTTTACCAACAAGTTTCATACACTGAATATATGTATATAGGAAACAAAATTTTTTTAATGATTTAAGTTTCGCTAAAAGGCAATCGATTTAAGAATTTGTTGATAAAGTCAAATTTTGAATATCAACTCGATAAATTCTTATCTATGATAGACATAGAAGTTGAATGATAATTTCATACAAATAGGTGACGACTTCTATCTTTGTGGATTTAATATTTATACATCCCTATCCATAAATGCATTATAAGCCTCAAAATCTGTTAAATGTAATATTCGAGATTTATGGCTTAGATTCAAAAACGTATGGGATCCAGTTCAGTAAGTCTCGACTCTAAATCGTACCCTTGAATACTTGAATGAATTTGTCAATATCACTCTAATTTTACTGCTAATGTGTAAAAGTGACAAAACATTGTTAACAAATCCACGTTTATATAAGTTTGATTTATGAATGTCTTCCCTAATAGCAGGAAGTATTTCTGCATATTGATATTTTTATGCATTAGAAGTTAAAAGTACCTAAGTGTTCTAAACTGAAGAACATATTCCATGGTTTAACCACGTATTAATAACATTACAACATTAACGATACGAACATCGAGAACGAAATTAGGTTTCATTGTCATAAATATTAGATTAAGGATATTATTAATGTGCCAATTCTGGTAAATTATTAATCAATTTTACCTCGACTATCATCTTATAACATTTTATCTTTCAATTACTTGATTCTGCGTTTCTTAATCTCGTTGTTATAGACGAGCAGCTAGCTCGCAAATTCGCTCACGTGAATTCCGTGTATTTAAGAAGGACTTTAACAACCCCTTCAAATAATTGTTATATCCTTTTCCATTCCTTTATAATAAAATCTCTCACTAAGGATTCTTTGATAGTCAAACTATCCAGATACAAACTCACAAATCACATTAAACGTACAAGGCGTAGGTTCTAGTGCCTAGGTATCTTGGCATGTCTCTGAGGCTCCAAAAACTGAGATACACACAGCGCACGCTTATAACAACTCAGCTACACTCTCATTACAACAACAACCAATCAATACATTGGATTTAATTAATTTTTATACGGACGTGTATGACACAAGGCAGTGTAGCGATTTCACTTACAATTGCATGTGGCGAGATAGGCGTTAAGAATTTGGAGGCTTTGACGAAATTTAAAAATGGATCTGTTACGTGGGTTAATTGATTTGGAACGACTCGTAGTTTTCTAGACAAGCGTCTGTATCTATAGAATGGTGTCTTATTCACTATTGTACTACAATTTAGTAGTGTGACAATATGCAATTTACTTCCTGATATTTACATTAGTATATGATATAATGTATGTAAAAATTATGTCAAGTTTAGGTGTATGGAAGAAACAACTGTTTACTAAGTGTAGTTACGAATCAAACTACATATATTAAACGAAAAAAATATCATATATTTATTATTATTTACTCTATATTTCATATTAAACCTATAAATATTAACAGAATTGTAACAGGAAACCGATCAAGATTATTCTCCAAACGCCAATCACTGACCAATGGAGGCAGCCCAATGACTAATGTTAATTAATATAAATAAATCAGCGGCGTTACAACCATTTTAGGTCTGATAGTCTCATGATCATTTATCAATCTAATAGGCAAGTAGATATCAGCCTCCTGTGCCTGACACCGTCGACTTTTTGAGTCTAAGGCAAGCCGGTTTCTTCACGATGTTTTCCTTCACCGTTCGAGCGAATGTTAAATTCCACAGAAATAAAGTCCATTGGTGTACAGCTGTGACTCGAACATACGATCTCAGGGATGAGAGTCGCACGCTGAAGCCAATAAGCCAACACCGCTCTGATGGCTAATGTTAGCGTATTTAATTTAAGCAATATTTGCGCGCATGTGATTCTTATTAACGTTTTAAATTCAGCACGATGCTAGTGTAACGGTGTCAATTGGTAGCCAATTGTCGCAATAAATTTACGTGGTAGGTACGTTTATACAATTGTTTTTCTTTCAAGGGATTGCCACTTACTATTTATTATGCAACAACATTTTTCATTTATTTTTATACTTATTTTCAGCCACATTTTTACAAAAAAATATATGTCGAGTGAAGAGTTGTTACAGGTGAAATATGCCTGTGTCAATTAGCGCTTGAGTTCTCTCTACCGGTATTGAGCAGTGTTTCCCTACGTGGGGCCCACAACCCACAGAAAGCCTCAATTTGATTGTTAAGGACTATTCGAAAATTCAAAATTCAGTTTTTCGTTATGCTTTGAAATTTGCTCAATGTATTTCTTTAACAATTTTGAAACCATTTCCACCACCGAAACGCAAGAAAGGTTGGATAACAATGGTTTAGTCGCTTCAACGTGTAACTTATCTCTGAGGTCGTAAGTTGATCTTCAGTTGTGCACCAGACTCTCTGTATATATGCGCACTTAGCACTTGCGTGCGTACACACACGAAGGAAAACATAGTGTGGAAACCGGCATGCCTTCGAACTAATTTTTTTTCCTTAGGGAAATGACTACCCGCGGCGCAACTGCTTAGTGCGGGAAGCTTATGTGGTACTCGCTATTGTGCATTTCTACTAAAACCCCAAGGCGCACTTTTAGGCGAAGACCTTAACAACATATTAAATGTTTGTAAAAGGATTTAAAACTCTGAGGTCCTGTTTCAATCCTGGCTCTACGCTAATGTATTTTCAAGGCAACATTTTTTCAATTGTAACAAAAAGCTTTTGGCGAAAACCGTCTTATCCAAAAGACATTTGCTGTAATAAATTTTCAGTAATACATTCATTCATACAAAGCCATGTGTTGTAATAAATTCGATAGATTTTTATCGTAACTCGAAGAAAACTATAGTAATATTATTGTCGAAGTAAGTTTGGTTGCGATGTAAATTGATTAAGTACCGTAACTGGTGACTTGGTGAAATCGGCTCAAATTACATTGCCGAGATTTTATTTTGGGGCCTCCATATTAACAATCGAGTAATATAATTTAATTTTTAAACCGACTGCATGTTCTAATAAATACAGTCTTAATTTGTTGCACTAAAAAATTACGCTTTGTTTTTGTTGGCGCCTCGGTATGATTATTATGGTGTTGGCTCAGTGGCCTGAAGGTTCGATCCCCGGATGCTCTAATGTATGCATTTCACACTCGCTCGTCCGCTGAAGAACAGCACCGTGATGAAACCCATATACCTTTAGATCTAAATAGTCGGCGTTTTTTTTTAAATATTAGTATATACACAGAACAAGTACATATATCGAAATGTATGTGATTAAATTGGTTGGGTTAATCCTGAGACTGACATAATTACTACTTTTGTATTTATGTCTTTGTCAAGCTTATGAATTAGTATCCAATTCGCAATAAAGCGAAAGTTCTTTAACGCTTAAATCGCGGATTGATTTTAACGAACCAAATATTCCAAACCAAATGGAAGATAACTTCAGCTGTTTAAAATCTATGCAGTCAGTGGTGATTATCAGCTAGGATAACTTTTGCGTATACCTACCATAGACAAATAATTATTATATTTTTATAGAAAATTTTATTTTAATACGTTATACATATACAGATAGGAGCAAGCCTAGGTATGAGTCAAGCACGAAAAAATATTACATGAACATTTAGGCGTTAGGAAGCTTTGTACCAGATGGATTCCCCATACTTTAACTGACCACCAGGAACACCTTCGCATGGACTGGTGAATACTTGACTATGACAGGTGTCGGGATAATGGGTCATCCGCCATACAGTTCTGACCTGGCGCCCTGTGACTTTCATTTATACTAAAGATAAAATTCAAGGTATTCGCTTTACGAGTCCTGAAGATGCAAGCGTACGAAAATGCCATAGAAGAGACCCCTAAGTAAGAATGGGCCCACTGCTTTTCTCAATGGCTCCATCGAACGCGACGATGTGTGCAGTGGAACGGAGATTACTTTGAAAAACAGTAAAAGTATTAGCAACTCTCTACATTAAGCCGTTTTTTGTTTTCTAAACATTTTCAGTGTTACCTAGGTACCATTATTTATAATAAAAAAAATAGTCTCTAATAATAATAATGAATATCAAAAGAATATAGTCATTATTCACATGTTGAATCTGTTAGGCAGGTAATCCTATAGTCAATATCTTTTAAATAACTGTATTCTCGAGATGCTATTTGGTCAACCGCTTCCACCATTACTGTGATTATACCCTATCACTAACGGATAACGGAGGTTTAAAGTATGCGAACAGAGGCGGCTTGGATGTTATTAATGGTTCCGCCTTTAGGGAATTTTGTGCTAGTGCTTGCATAGTAGTTACAGCGTGCCCCTCTCAGCGCTGTCGCTCTCGGTACACCAATGGTCGTTGAATGCGGATTCAACACACGCTCGTACGGTGAAGGAAAGCGGCATGCTTTGTACGGTCGATGCCAATGTCGACGACATGTGTTAAGCACAGAAGTGCCTACTAGTCAATTTAGAAAAATATATGATCATGAAATGTATACAGAAATCATTGGCCAAAACCTAGGTTATGGTCCCGCATGATTAAATGTACATTTCTTAGTTTTTTGTTATATTTGTGTATGAACTGTAACCACCTTATGTGACACAGACACGACGTTGATGGTCGATTTATAAATGAACTCTCGTATATATTTAAACAATCATTTGAAAGGAAACATTAGTATGTCTCTTTTTATCACACGATTAATCCAATTGGCAGAAAGAAGACAAAACTGTAGGTCAATGAATGAATTGTAAGTTTTAAAAAATCTTACAATTATTATTCACCCTTAAGTATTTCAACTTAAAATATTGAGAAAGATGTTCTCGTATGTGGCTCTTCGATCTATACAGTTTATACAGAAAGTCGGCCTTATAAGAACCTTACCTGTATAAACCTAATTTGTTAACCGTCGAGCCGTGAGCGTGCAGTGAAGTATCCGTTTTGCAACTGCCCCAGTTTCAAAGTATAATATTTAATGACACATTCGTATCCTGGATACATGTGGTCGACTTGTCGAGCGGCAGGTCGGCAAACCGGTTTAAACGCTTTTAAACACAGCCTTGTGATAAGCGAATCTTGTTTGGATTATTGCACTGATAATTATCTGTTTACTAATTTTAGGTTTCGACCTGTGTTTAGATAATAATGATGTTATTATAGACATAAGCGTAAAGTACTAGGGATATTTACTATGGTATGCAGCGGTAGGCTTTTTAAAATTGTAAATTAAAAAAAAATCAACTTGCAAATGTTTTTATGGGAGTAAAAGTCAAAATGAAATATTATGATTTTGAAATTTAAAGCTCATCAAAAAAGTACTGAGTAAAAGTGATATGATATTTTAAAAGAGTACCGAGAGTTTTTTACGCCGGCTTTTTCTCTCGGCCTACACCCTCTCTTTGCCGATAAGTAGGGATGCTGCGATACAAATCTAATGACGTAAAATAAGTGATACCTGTATCTTATATTCAACAAACAAGTATTGCCCTATGCAAAAATAAATCATTTAAGTAAACTATGTTTAACGATCATTACATACAATAATAAACGATATTATCTCTATATATGATAAAATAACGTCTTTCACCGCTTTTATCTGACTATCTGCTCGAGATAAACATAAAATCTACACGGATTTTCATACGGTTTTGAGTTTTGACAAGTGATGAAGAGGTTTAGGTGTTCAAGGTTTATATCACTTGTATAACAACCTGAATATTATTTCTAAAAATAATTTTATCCATTTTTTAATAAGTTAAATAAAGATTTTAAAATAACAAAATATGTTGTGTGTTCTAATACTTATGTTGTGTATGAATTTTCTTTGAATATAAATGATTAAATATATAAATCGTCAAGGCCGTGTTATCAGTAACAAAACTATTAATTATTTGTTATCAATATTAAAGTGTCATACACTCCACACATACTTTATACTCTTTGGTGAAAATTGCCGAAGTAGACGTAGAATTGTCTATGGTTGGTCTAGTCTCTACGGTGATAAATATCCAAAGTGAGAAATATAAGAAATAACAATCCTAGTTAATATATATAGGATTTCCAATTATTATTTAATTCGTGAAACGACATCACAACATAAAATTTTGTCTCCTTTTAGTTCCTGAGAGTAGTAGTTTTTATATACCAATATGGATTTCGGCGCATATAATACCTCATTTCTTAGCTACAAATATACGGAAGTGGCTGTTCGTTGTTAATGGGTCAATTGTCAAAATCTCCATTTTGAATTTGTTTACCAATTTACAAGTTATAATGTGTTTCTTTTAATGAAAATATCTACCTGTTAACGTGTTTCACATAACATTAAGCATCAAACATGTACATTTTTAAATATAGGTACACCATTATTTCATTAATACCTTAATCGTCTTATTTTAATAGGATAAAGTGTATCTAGCTGCATTTGTACAATGATTGCCGTTTTTAGATTATCCAATAATGTTATCAACACAGCTTTTTACACAGTATGCGCGTACACATAGATACTAATAATATATCACCAGGCTTTGATATTTTACATATATAATCATGTACAAAAAATAAATTTAGTAAAGAAAATTATACCTTGCGTAATAATAACACACTGTGTTTTAAGTAAGTTTACAACAATTTAATAAAACTGTACCTCATCATCATAGCGTAAACTATGTCTAACGGAACCAGACAATTTCAATGGACTGCCCTGCTAAGCCAGAAGTTTGATATTGGAAAATACAGTATTTCTACTCCAGTCTGCTTAATAACGTTTATGCTTTCAGACGTCGTTTGCAACAGCTTAAAGTATGGCAGCAGAGAGAGAAAGAATGGGCAAGAACGAAGGCGAGAAGAGAAAAGAGCAACAAGAGAAGTATATACTTCAGTGACAGTGTCATGCTACTGGAGGCCGCTGCAAGGAATGATATAGAAGAAGGTAGGATTTCCTTCTCTTTTGTGTGTTTTTTAATTTAAATGTAAAATATAGATAGCAATTTAATTAGTAGTGGTAAGGGGGGTCTGGTGAATTCCATCCAACGAGCAGATTTTCTTTAAAGATAGAAAGAACGCTTATCTGATTAATAATATATATGTGTAATGGCCATTTCCAGAACCCTTGCAAGTGCGTTGCCGGCCTTTTTCTGTATTCCAGGAGCCTGTGTCTATCCAATTATGTGTACTGTGTAGTAATATAAAGATAAATTTAAAAAAGGCTTTTAAATACAGTTATACATTACATACGGAAATTTACATATAAATTAAAATGTTTAATATAAAAACATGTTTATTTAGAAATGATACAACTTAGCTGTTAATATTCGTTTTGTACACGCTTTTGTCGACTATAGATATATAAATTTGTGTGAAATGGTAATGTCCAAAAGCATGTATGATAAAACTATCATACTTCATAGATTTGAATGTATGAATCAATTTGGCGATATTGGTTCAAGTTCCAAATTTTACCTAACTATTTATTTCGCCCGTACACTAGTGATGTATGTCCAACTGTTTGTGTGTCATCTAGCAGAGACCACAAGAGTTATTATTGTTTACTACAATACAACTACTACAACTGTACGTAATTTTAAATATTTTGAAGTAAACATAACCGTTATTCGTTACGTGCATACAAATTCAACTTTCTTCAATAGTATTAAAACTTCGTTTAAAATGTAATTTTCTTTAAATAAAAGAGTGATTTTTTTTAACTTAAATAGAATTTGGCTAAACTACGTTTACACTATTATCGAGTGCCGTGTGGTGCCTTACTTATCGGCTTGTCTCGGCATATATATTATTATTCTTTGAAATACATTGGATTCTAATGGTGGTAGGATTTTTTAAATCGGTCCTGTAATTTTTGACTTCATTCGCTACAAATCGTTTTGTGTAATGTACTAGCGGACCCGACTGACGTTGTCCCGTCTTAACTATGAATATTAATTTCGAATTGGTGTAATTAACTAAAATTCCATATTTAATTGAATAATATTAGGCGTGCCCTGAACGGAAGAAATTCAATTTTTGTTAGAAATCATAAATTAATTATTTAATATGTATTTTATCAATATAATAACTCCGATCCAAGTATTTGTTTTAATCGATATTCATTTATCTTACATTCTCTTTGACGATATTTGCAGCACGCATTCTGTCAATGTTATGTCAAACGCCATAAGGTTACATCTATTCTAAATTTTTTTCATAAGAACCTGCTCCTGACTATAACAAATACAACAAAAAAGATTTAGCTAAATCGGTCCAGCCATTCACGTGTTATGCGTGACCAAGGTAAATAGGGATTCATTTTTATATATATACTAGCTGCCCCCGCGAACTTCGTTTCTCCTTAATGTGGTTTTAGTTAGCCTTAATACCGTGACACGAAAGAATAATTTCACTGTATTATCGTCACTATATGTTGAATTTGATTTACACTTCGGTCTAAGTAACACGTAGTTAGCTATGCTAACACCAAAAATTAAAAAAGTTGAAATAATTGAATTTCACGGTATTCCGTTTACTACAACATAAATTTATTTTATACTTTAGCCTCAATAACACGTGGTAATCATGATATTGAATTGTAGCTTATATGACACGTTTGTCTGTTTACCATAGCAGTGACATCTATTGATTACTTACTCAATCCAGTCGAAAAGTATCGACATCTGTTAGAATCTTTTGGAGCTAACAGATAATTGTGACTGTCAATTAATTATAGACAAATAATTTGCAATAAAATAAAATTGCGACCATAATTAAAGATCTAAGCTATCCTATCTCTTAAGTTGGACCAGACTGCTCACGGTGTGTCAATTTAATTTAAAATCGGTTAAGTAGTTTAGGAGTTTAGGCGGAGGAGTTTAGGGTAGACATTAAAACAATTGAATCGGTAAAACCTTGTGAAACCGACGCTGGCTACACCCCTCGTGCTCTGGGGATTACATTTCACTTTGAATAATTAACCTCCAAATATAGGAACGTTTGTTGTGAAAATATATGACAAATCATGAATTTTAATTGATTCGAAAACAGTTTAGATGCGATATTTATTAATTCCCATTTAATATGAATTCCATTCAATACTATATTCTATTGATTTCATGGTCCGACAGTATATAAATTTATGAATCGGATTTTTGAGAAATTTCTGGTGAGAAGATGTTTCGTCCGTTAACGAATACCCAATAGTAATAATTGGCCAATAACGGGCTTATTTTTGATAAAGTTTGGAATAAAAATATAATTATATTGTATACGTATTACTCAATTGTTTCGACTTGATTGTATATGTTTGCAGGCGTAGTATACGTACATATACAGTCACTATGTGAAAGTCAGGCCCTAGGTCTAATTATGAACGTTTTCCCGCTCTCGAATAATGTGTAATTAAATTTGTTGAGTCTACTCGAAATGTCTACTTTCACTATATAATTAGCAATTATCCTAATGTATCACATGTAAACACTATAACAAGATTATGTGTGTCTTGAGTTACCGTAATACTTGTGGTAATATGTACCCGCTTACTGTATTGCGTGCGTAGTATTACGGTAATGAAACTTTTTGTAACCATATCAAATTACCCTTGACGTAAAAGTATTTACGCGTATTAATGAATAATATTTTTATTAACAAGTATTTTAATAGAATAACCATTAAACCAATTTGAATTTGGAATATACATTCCGATTTTGCTTGTGAAAAATTTGAGTAACTTCCTGTGTTGTGTAGCTTCGTTCTTGACGTACATCGCGTATAACCGAAAGTTCTGGTACGTCTCCGGTGAAAATAGTTAAGTTCGCTGTACATTTTTTAGCGATTATATGAACGAGTGCTGGTGAGAATTCAGAAAAAATAAGTGCTTATGACGGTTAAGAAAAGGAAACTTGAGTTTTTCGAACACGTCTTACTTAAAAAAATACGATCGTCTTCAAGTAAACATACAAGGCAAAGTGGCAGAAGGCCTGGCCGCAGGTCTAGCTTAAAGAATCATTGACAATGTTGTGGTGCACCAAGGCATTGTTCAAAAGCGCATCAAAAACTAAAGCAGCCATGATGATCGTCAACCTTCGAACACGGCACTATAACAAGGAATTGACCGAGTCTTCATACAATTCTCAAAATAATTTTTTTAACAGTTTCCCCCGGCCTTTATTATGTGTACTTGTTGGCGTACTCTACTAGAGTGAATGTTATCTTAGCTTATAGCCATAATACTAAGCTTGAGATGATGTCATTTCGTGCAAATATATTGATTATGTAATAATTTCGCATTTAACTTAGATACATCTGTTGCATTTGACGATTGCAAGAAGTCCTTGTCCAGCTTCATTTATTTAAGGAATTAAGATATAGAGTGCAGTTCCTCTCGTCATAAAGGAACGTATTTTCATTTCAGATCAATTGTAGTACTATAATTTTGTCTCTTACTTAAAGGCCAGGCCCTTGAACCGTACAGAGCTCGTACTCTAACTTCCAATAGTGACAGGGATACCCAGAGGTTTTTGTATGCAAGTTCGATAGTTCTCTTAATATCTGCACTTGTAGCGATGATGTCACCTTGATATCGCTGCGGTATCGTTATTGGAAGATACACTGTGCCCAGTTGAGTTTCCAAAATGCCGGAGAGCCGTGCTTAGTCTCAAATAAGATCACAATACATCCAATAGAAAACTAGCTACAAAAAGTATTCTTTCGATATAAATGTTAGATTTAGAGAGATTTATTATGATTTGCTTTTGTTTGTCGTTTACCTAGTATAACATTTTAAATAAATTAACTGTTATGTATCGATCACGAATGACATCAATTTTATATTTGTGATGCAAAACACATTGTATCAATGCGTTTATAAATAGATGTGTCGATTTGTTCTATTATCACTAGTTTCGCAGTCTTATTTGTATACCTTGTTTAAAATCGTATGTATCGCAACGTATCAAATGGAACATTCATAATACGCTGTTTGACTGTAGGAAACATTAAGTGTTTGTGTTATATGAATTTTAAAAGTGTTTTAGATTTAAAAAAACATTACAATAGTCGAATCAAAGAGAACAAAAATGTCTTCGTCTGTCTACTCCTAATACTCTGGAGTTTATTTTGTAGTAGACTTGTTTCTGAACGAATTATATGTATGTAACACGTAAGAACTTGACGTTTTTTAAGGAACGTGTTATGTCATAGGGGCTGGTACGACGCCATCTTGTATAGAGAAGCGTTTTGCCGGGTTCTTAAGAATAATTTATGTAGATTCTATAGTAATCTTAATCAGCATTTATTTGAGTTATTACTAGCTCGATTTTGCAAGACAACGCAATAATTTAATGCTTTTTATTCAGTGAAAACTGTTACTCAATCAAGTGTAATTGATCTGCTTAAAATGCCTTGCCTTCCTCTTGGGCATAACGTTGTTCCATTCTGTTTCACTGATGTTTTTTTTAATAGCCTTCTACAATTTTTTTCCGGTATTTGCAATTAGGAAGTTTCGAATAAATCGTTTGTTGATAAAGATAGATTATTCAACGTCGTTTAGATTACGGGTGGAATATGAATATGTCTAGTTCTATTAATAAGGTTTATTTATTTTTCGCTTCACACACACTAATACAGCTATTTGCTATAATTGTTAGAGGCTAGTGTATACAATATAGACAGTCCTGTGGTAACAGGTCACCATAAATAAGTAATATGAAAATACAGTGTCCCTACAACCTTAGATTGTTCTTGGCCATATATCGCTGACTTAGACACGCAAATTTTAAAGCTAAATTTGAATCCGCTCAAATTTTAACAAAATATGACATTAATTTCAGTCCGACGTTTGCTCGCACGTGGCGTGACACCGGATGCAACTAACGAGGATGGATTAACAGCTTTACATCAATGTTGTATAGATAATAACGAAGCCATGATGCGTCTTCTACTGGATCATGGCGCGAACGTGAACGCCGAAGATAGCGAGAAGTGGACGCCCCTACATGCGGCAGCTACATGTGGCAATTTAAACCTAGTACGGATTTTAATACAGAGAGGTGCAAACTTACTGGCTGTGAATGGCGATGGGAATATGCCGTATGATATATGCGAAGAGGAGAGAACGTTAGATGCGATAGAGAGTGAGATGGCGGCGAGAGGAGTAACACAGAGACTGATAGATGAGACCAGGGCGGCGACGGAGATGCAAATGTTGATTGATGTAGCGGAGATGGTTAAAACTGGCATGGATTTGGATGAGCCGAGGGATAGTCAAGGTGCGACACTGGTGAGTAATAGATAATATATAAGATTATTGTCTTATAAATTACTTTTAATAATAATAATGACTATGGTAATAACTTTTATTATCAACCATGGAGTAGGCTTTAATTTATTGATCTTGTAATGTCAAATTAACCGCTTGTAATAACAGTTTTGAACTGATGTGACTTTGACGTTGTTAATTTATAACCTTTCACATAGGTAATGACAATGACAGCTGACAATTACGCCATTGCTCTGACATTATGAAATCTGATAAATTACTTTGTCGTGTTGGATTTAATTAATTTTTATTGTATGATAAATGTTGATTATTTTATCACATTTACATTTTATTGAAACATCGTTTGCCATATATATATATGATAGCTCGCTGGAGTAACGATTTTGTCATTTGTTTCTTGAGTGTTTTTTAATTAGTTTGACAATTTAATCATAAGAGCCGTAGAAACGGATGAATACCTATTTACCATTAATATGACAAGATATTAATACTGTAAGAATTTTGTTTCAAAACCTAATAAAACTGACTAAATTGTTCGTCTATATACTAAGATATATTAAACATAGGGTGGGTGTCAAAGTCCTAAGCATGCAGTGAAGAATCAGAAGCGGAACTATGCCTTAATGTTTGCTTTTCCTATACTGTAACACCTGTTAAAACATTCACACACAGCCTTTCTTCTCATTGTATCTTATATATTATAGCATATAGGCATATAACGATACCTTTAGTGGCTTGAGATGTTTGTGGTGTTTCAAATGTTCCAATTTTAGTTTCTCAAATCTTTTCTCGGATTCACTGTAGACACATATTTCCGTGTTTGAACAGTTAAAGGTTGTGCTGGTTGTATTGTTGCATCGTATTACTTCCCGGGGATTTCTGCAAATATATATATATATTTGTATGGTTTTTGTGAATTTCACTATGTCACATTCTTCTAGTGAAGATGATTATATTAATATGGTAAACACTCGCTGACTCCGCTGTGCTTTACTCTTTTGCAGTGGAAGTAATTGTATGAAATATAATAAAACTAGTTCAGCTAGTTTCGTACGTGGGAAACTATATAAAAAAATCTTTATTAAGTAGATTTCTTTACAAAGTTCTTAAAAAACAAAATCTATATAATATATATAAAATTGTCGTGTCACAGTGTTCGTTCCCATACTCCTCCGAAACGGCTCGACTGATTCTGGTGAATTTTTTTATCCACATTCAGTAGGTCTGAGAATCGGCTACTATCTATATTTCAGGCCCCTAAGTGATAACGGATGTCCACCCCAAAAAAATTGTTTACGTTTTTTAGATAAAATTTATTTCTTTAATTTTTTTATGATACATCATACAAAAATACATACAACCCTTAAATTTCACCCCTCTTCTATTAAACTATATATTTTATTTGTTTATTAGAAAATAATGACTTGAATTGAGGTGTATGTGGAGAAATATTCACAGAAAAACCTAATAAGTTTTCATTCCGGAAAACCGAGCAGTCTCTGGGGTACCATATCAAAATGTTCCATGTTGGTATATTCTAAATAGCTAGGCTAAGTAAAATTACATTAAGGAGAAATGAAGTTCGCAGGGACAGCTAGTAATATATATATATATATATTTTATTTTTCACCATGTTCAATGTAGGGCCACAATAATACGGTAGGATGAGAATTTTTTTACTTGTGGTTAATTTTTAAGGTGCATCTTTTAAGTCTTTTGTTTCTGTTCACGCATTTTCTCAGGATATTATCACCGCAGTGATATTAATGTAGAGTGTATATTAATTGCGTATATGGACCTATTGGGTACTTCGATATCCGGATGTAGATTCCGTCATCCGGATATATGTAGATCCGTGTTCCGATCGCGTTCGGTCATTTTTATTATTTCTATAGAATATTTACAAATTTTCTATACGTATTTCAGTCTTTTGAAACGCAAAACGCTCGCCTTGAATCTTAATTAAGACAAATTGATTTTATTAATGATGAAATTAGACACAACGAGACAATTACAAGTAATTAAGCTTATATGGACTATCGGTCTTAAACGTAGTAACGTCCCACTCAAAGTCCGTCATTAAATTAATTCTAATTACCTCTCTACCTATGTAGGTTTTTTTTATAAGGGAAAATTAATCGTTGCGGTTGTAAACTGTATTTAGCCGGCTAAATTTTCAAAAATATATTTTTATTTATTTTGTTTTTATTGGAATAAAATGTCATGTCAATATTATAATTCATAATAAATGAAAATGTGTGCGTGTGGTAGTTATTGTACACACGTAAGAAGTGAAACTTCTTTATGACCTTATTTTTCAAAAGAATGAACTGTATGCAACTTTACAGAAATTGGTTAAATTATAAAAAGTTTAACAAAAGGCTTTTATTATCAGTCATGAATACAAATAATATAATTATTTCATTTTACCTTATTACTACTAAGATTATTACAGAATTTAATTATTTTTTTTTAATTTATTACTATCATTGTTATCGTTATTATACATTTTTGTTATTATGGCTTCGAATCAACAGTGGTAGGGACAAGAAAAAGATGGCACGTAACGGGAAAATGTGACGGTAAATTTTTTTCCAACGCCGATAGATAAGTTTCACTTCAAAAATTAAATTTTAGTTTTATCTGCGGTGAGTTATGTTCTAGATAATTACAATGCTTAATTGTTTTTCTTATATCTACAAAGTCACTGATGTTATACGACCTTCATTGTTATTATTATTACTTCCTTGAAGAAAAAACATGACGATTTGAATAATCCTACAATAGGTTACAGAACAATTCAATGAATGCTTGACGTGTGACTCTTGATTTGATTTCCACGAAAATAATGAAAAATATACAGTAATATTATTCAAAAAACACTTTTTGAGTGCGTCTCACGGTGACACGGTGCACGCTGAAAAGCACGCGAAACGTCGGAAAAAATTAAAATTTAGAATTATATAAATAATTATAAGTTTTTAATAATAATACATAGCTTCAATCCGTTCAAAAATTGCTTTTCTTAATGTGTAACACCTATGTCTACAAAAGACAGTAATATTATTATAAAAGAATAATAAAAAAACTGCTAATTAATAAATATTATATATTTAAATATACAAAATTCGTGTCACACTGAGGTGTCACTTCTCTAAAGCGGCTCGGTCGTTTTCTATGACGTTTTATACAACAGGGCAAACGGGCCTGCTTACCTGATTTTAAGTGCTGCCCTTGAACACACACTAGCATATGAATCGCGAATGCGCTACCAGCTTTTAGGAGTCGGTGCGCTTAATATGTAATAGGTTAACATTTTATGCATACACAAATTAGCAGAAATGTATGTGTGATTTTTTTTTCAGTTACACATAGCATCTGCAAATGGTTACTTGAAGGTGGTTGAGTTCCTATTGGAGCATAGAGCTTCATCAGATGTGATGGATCATGATATGTGGCAGCCGGTCCATGCTGCAGCCTGCTGGGGCCATGTGAGTGTTAAAAGTAATTTAGAAAATTCAATCGACAACCTGTCAACAAGAAAGAACAATTGTGCGGGTAGTCATTTTCAGATATGATATGTGATATGTTTTTCATACACGACTACCCTCGTTTTTCACATATGAACCGATTTCGATAAAAATTGTACTGATCCCTAAGTTGGAGTATATTTATAACTAGACTATAAATTAAGATAAATAAAAACTATCAATACCTATCAACACGTGTTCATCAATGTACCAATATCTCAAAAATCACTGAACTTATTTTTAATAAAACTTGAATTCTTTTCTAAGTCAAATATCCATTTGAAACTAAAAATCGTTTATTTACTTTTCGAGGGATTTATGGACAAATATATATATACTTACGAAATTTAATACACGTTTTTCGAAGACTTAATACATATTATCCAATTCCAACAATAATATAGGTCCCTTTGAAACACTGATTTTGATAAAATATGAACTGTTTCCTAAGATGGATATTTGAAGATAAAAAGGATGTTTTTTAAAGTGATTTGCGAATAAACAAATAATGATGCGATTTCAATAGGACTTTATCACAATTTAAGAGGGCTTATATTAAATCTACAAAGTCTTAACTACATGTTATCCAATTCCAACAATAATATAGGTGAAATTGTAACTTTTTAAGGAAAAATTGAAACCTTTTAGAAAGTAGTAATTACAATTTATTTTGTTTCAGTTAGAAGTATTAGAGCTATTAGTACAATATGGAGCCGATCTCAATGTAAGGAATAAGCATGATGAAACACCGGCAGGTTGGTATTGTAAAATCAACAATGTAAGCATATGTTATCTATTATTTTTTATGTCTACGTCTTTAGCCTTTCTAAAATGATTATAAACCCCTCCCCCTCCTATTCAACATTCATAATTTTTATATAATGGATGAAATTATGTACACTTATGTTATTGAATTATGGCTTTTATGAAGAATCAAAAACAGTACGTCAATTTTCAAAACCTAACGAATGCGAAATTTAAATTCCAAATAAATTTTTGAATAGCCCCCTTAAGAATTGGCCGGCGTGGGTCAACGTTGGGAAACACTATTCTAAGGGGACCTTATGTAGCTGCAATCGTATATAATCAAATCTACTAATTAAGAACAATTTTTTTATATCTACCCTCAAAAAAATTTAAAATACTCAAAATCAGGAAACATGTTTTATTTTATGAACGAAACGCTGTTGGCCTAGTGGCTTTAGCGTGCGAATCTTATCCTTGAGGTCGTAGGTTCGATCCCCGGCTGTGAACTTTCTTTCTATATGCACATTTAAAATTCGCTCGAACGGTGAAGCACAACGTCGCAAGGAAACCGGTTTGCCTTAGATGCCTGTGATGGCATGTGTCAGGCACAGGAGGCTGATTACCTACTTACTTGCCTATTAGATTCACAATCATGGTACAGGTATCTGTTCATCGGTGAATCCGTTTTAAAATTATTTCATACAAATTGTGTTAAAGTACTTTGGAATTGCTTATTACTTACTATTATTTTAATGTTATGTATACATAAAACATATAGTTAACATAGATAATTATTTAATTGTGAAGATGTGATAATTTTCCATCTCACCAAAAGGTATGTGACGAATTATTGAAGAGGCGGGAATACTTTGGATTTGTTTAGTTTTCTATTTGAAATGTTAAGTGTTATTAAATGTGTACTTATATAAATAAATAATGTTTCTGTCCGACAAATTAATTATATGCTCAGAAGAGGTTTTAAGTCTTTCCCTACTAAAAGCTTTTCCCATACATAGAAATTGTCACATACAAAAGTGTTCCTTTTTTACAGATATATGTGAGGAAGGTGAAATGCGGGCACGTATAACGCGTTTGGCAGCGGAGCAAGAAGAGGTGAGACGTCGTGCCGCCAGCGGAGCTGGAGACAGACTGAAGACTGCAAGGCGATCATCTTCTACTGCTTCCACTAGCCGGTATTTTGTTTTTTTTTATACATCGGATTTTCAATTTTTTGGTGGCATCAAAAAATTTAAATTAAAAAATATAGTTATACTAAGATTGTAAGTACCGCTTTTTAATCGGTACAATGGCAAAATAAAACCAATAATTTTTTCTGACTGTTGTCGTAGAAAATGATTATCACTCACGTTGGATAAATGTTGGAGTTCATATGCTCCATATAAAATACTTGTATAGAGACAAATTTTAGTGTACGACCAATCAGGCTCCAGAAAATAAACCACTCCTTATATGGAAATTGTATTCGTTTTTACAACAAACTCCCAAATTAGAGAATTATCACTAAATAAATTCAAAGCCCTCGTTAAACATAAATTAATCAATAAAGATTTTTATAAATTTGACGAATGTTGAAATATTCCTAATCCTTGAAATTGATTTGCTCCAGTTCAAACAATTTTTATGACTCAAAAGTTGCGAACTGGTAGTAAATGTAAATTTACCATTAATTTAACTTTTTTATATGATATGAGAGAAAGCATCGTGAAGAAATACATATCATAGACCCAATTTGTGCCAGGCACTAAAGGTATATTGTTTAAAAATGTTAATTAAAACTAGATATTTTACAATTTTATATTTACGCCATCTATCGGTCTAACGATGAAACGTTTTTAGAGTACGTTCCGTTCGACGCACTTCACTCCGAGAGAAGCAAATGGCGGCGAAGGCCGATGCAAGGGGTGAAGCGAGACTTCGGGAAACCTTCGATTCGGCGGTTGATGATGAATGTCAGGTAAAGAAAATTTGGTTTACGGGCTATAATTTTACGTGACAACGACTGATGAAAAATTGCATACTTTTATGAATTGAATTTTTTTTTTGTTTTTCGTTAAATTTAACATATATCTGCACTCGTTACTTCAAATATTTCGTTTGGCTGAACTTACAGATTACAAGTAACAAAGTGTCATTAACAACTTAAGATAAATGCGTTACAAGCCAAACGCTTAGGCCGATCGTGCCTCTCTATCACTTGTACCGCGCTCTCACTCGTGCAAGCGGAACGTGTCAATGAATTATGTTTTTCTTACATTCAGTCGGCGGTCATTATAAGACGTTATCAGGTCAAAATAATTTCATACTACTACCAAACATATGTACCAATTATTGAGGGTTTTCAATAATCCAGTTTTCCAATTAAACAGGTTTAAATTTATAGTTGTCTCATTTACAGAGGTCGAAATGTGCCGTTATTCCATTTTTAGAGGTGGAAATGTTAATAAAAATGCGTATTTATAATGTTATGAATTTAATGTAGGTATGAATGTACATACATAATGTATTGCGTCGAAAAAAAATACGGTAAAGTTTATGACTTAAAGTAATCGGTTATGTTTGTTTGTATTTGATTGCTAGTTGCTAGCAAAACATGAGATATGTAGTACTGACAATCAAAGCATGCGCGAAAGACGTCGAGAAATGTATGTAAACAAACACGTCAAAACGTGTCGAAACCTGATTAAATTGTCTCACTTAGACAGGTAATTGAGCTACAGAGTCTCTATTATAGAGGTAAACATCGAAAAAGTCTTAGAATTCAAATCTTATTTAACCAGGTTCAAAAAGTCCCATTAACAGAGGTAATTTAATGAAAAAGAACCGGGACTTTGTTGCAACTCTCAATAATAGAGGTTTCTCATTTATCTAGGTCCTACTTAACCAGGTTTCACTGTATATATATTTGAATATCCTTACATAAAGAATATCGCGTCTGTATCAGTCGTTATACGGTGATCTATTGAAAGTGTTTGTAAGGTTTTTACTTATTAAAATATGTCGATTATTCTTGATGAGGTTGCAAAAATCTTGCCAAGAAAGGTAGTCAACAGGCTAGGCTAAAGGGAAAAGCGAATGCTGTTCCCAAAAGTTGTTTTTTTATTGTTTGATACAAAGCAATATTTTAAAGGCAAAGGGGTTTTAGAAACCATAGTGTAGCGAGGAATGTAATCTTTTTTTTATACAGGGAAGAATGCGTTATGCGCGTTTATCCTGTAAAGATTTTTTATTTGGTCCACGTGGATTATTTTTTGACAGCCAGTAACATTTTCATACAATGCTTGTAATAAATTTTTGGGGAAAAATTTACTAACTCTGTCCAATCACATTTAATATCAGGATATATCATTATAGGGATTAAATAAACAACTTTAGTTTACAAGAATCCTCCTAACTCGTAAAAATAAGTTTGTACTCGTTAGTGATCTGTGCAATATAATCTTGCAAAATCATTTTGACATGTAAAGGCTATATTACACCGGGGCAACATTGTGCGGTATGGCGGCATGCCACAAGGCCGCTTGCTTGTCGCATCTTGTATCAGACCACAATGGATTCCATGCTACTTTTTTAGTGCAAGTGTCAAAGCAGTATGTAGGGTATATTTTTTGGAAAATGAGAGTTACTGGTCATGGTGTAACGAAAAATATTTAGACTTTATTTTTTTTAGCATGCGGGCTTGCATGACATGCCGCAATGCCGCACATTGTTACCTCGGTTAAATAAAGCATTAAGAATAACAGATAATGACATGGATACTAATAAAAAGCATGCTCCACTACTATTAAAAAAGCAAATAAAATGACAATCTGTTTTGGGTACGAAAGTACTTGAAGATATTTGACCTATTAATCGAACCCATATAATTGTTGTAGCTATTAAAGACTTAATTTGTATATGTAAGCGTATAACTCTTTAGTAAAATTAAAATTATTTAAAATAAATATTATAAGGTAACATCGTGCACCTTTGGAACATCGGCTCAGTTTATAATTAAATATAGGCTTAGCTTGGAAAAATGATAATCGTATACGTCTGCTTCCAATATTTAATATTGCGCCATCTATTGGAGAAGGTAAACATTAAATACACAATATACATCGATTTCTAGCTGTCCATTTACACACTTAAATGTGTTGGTTTTTTGAAGTTATACGCCCACACGATCTTAGTAAATCAAAGAGCGTTATACATAATGGCGCATTTATTTCATTCAAAATACCGTTTCCGTCCCAATTAAGTCACCCATATAATACGTCTGATCACGTTTAATACATTTCTAAAGGAAACTCATAGCCTTTGATCTTGAAGATATAGACACAATATGATATGGAAGTGCACAGCCCGTGTAAACTAGGTCAGCGGCCGTGAAAAGGAAACCTGGCCATGTCGGTTCATTAGACATGATGGTCAAGTTCTTATATAGGAATCTATCAAACATAATATTGTTAGAAAACTTATTTTTTAATTAGATTCAGGAAGCGTTCAATTTTTTTAATTATTTACAAAACTTCCATATCGTAATATAGAGGTTTTTGTTTGTATTTACGCGAATGTCTCAATATTTTGTATTTGGTATCCGGAAACAAAAGTCACAGACAGTCTCCTTTTATTTACGCCTGTTTCATTGATAAATGTTACCAACAATAAAGATGGATTGTATACAAAAATACTGATGTGACGAAGCGTCATCCAACTGTTGTTTACTAATGTAATTGTTAACGAACACGTAAACGGGTAACACATTTGGAAATTATTTGATAAAACACAATTTGGGCGCCATATTTATTAGCAGAGGAAGAGAGTTATCCATGTCACAGACTACATAGTGTAATAAAATCGACACAGACTAAATATTCGCAACAAATGTTAAATTTAAATTATAGGACTAATCTTGTTACAACACGATTGCGTAAGATAGCAATTAAGATATGGTTTTAAATAAAATATAGGTTTATTATACGCGCATTATTCTTGCGTGCAACGTTAATTTGCCATATTAAGACTATGAATGAGTGAATAAGTTTTCAGGTCATCTGATATTATCGCGGTTGCGTAATTTTTAAAACAATTTGACGGGCCTGTACAGTTTCTGTAATTTCTGATCTGTGTTATTTATCTAGTCTGTATTTGATTTCCCTCTATCTATTAATTTTTGAAATCGAAATTCGTCACAAGTTTTTATGTCTTTGCGATCTTTTCCCCGAATCTTTTGTTTTTGCGGCTAAACGTTATAGATTTGTCTTTTTTACATAACGACACTGTCATTTCACTAAATATTAGTTTTTATAGAGGATTTTGAGACGTTTAGCGTTAAATTACTAGCGGAACACTTTTTAGAGTTTGTGTCAAGAATATTAAAATTTCAGATAATCGAAAAAATTACTCAATGAGTCCATTTTGTTGATCATATAAATATCACTTCTGTTTCCTTCTTCAAGTTGTCGATTTCAAGGACTGACGATAAGAATCAGTTCGTTGGTCAATTCGTTGATGAACTACAGGACTAATACTCAGAGCTAAGTCTCGACTTTGAATTACCCATAGACATGCTGTTTTCTCACGTTTTATATCGTCCAGTATTATTTGCGCACACACACAATGAAGTTATAAAACAATTATGTAGGAATAAAGAAAATAAATGCTAATACAGTCAAAACTGTTATGACGACATCGAAAGGACCACTCATATTTGGTCGTGAAAACCGATAAGCGTAACAGCCGATGACGTTGTTATTAAGTACCTAATACAATATCATTCAGCCGGGACCTTTGATTTTAGTGATACTCACTATGTTGTTGTAAACGGTTTTGACTGTATTAACAAATAATGAACACAGGAAGTATTCTGTAATGAGTCGGCGAGAGGTAACTATGGAGTTGCTGAAAATGTCAATAGAGTCATTTTTATTTAGTTTCATGAAAGTTTATTGTCAATTATGCTTTAAGGTAAAAAATGGGTCGGCATCGTACCAGAATTAATTAAGCCACGTATACCAACACGTACGTACGTGACGTGACAATAGAAAACGTCTCGTCAGTCCACGTTAAAAACTTATAATACATCTGTTATTAAAAACATAAGAAACTAATCTATTATCAACAAGTGGAACGGACATATGCGCGAGCTGGTATTTAGATCAGGCACACAACTAATTGGCTGAAAGTATTTACCTTAGCTTAATTACGAGCTGTTTTTGCTGTCTTAGCCACGTCGATCGTGAGGTTTTCGTATTTCACTCATCTTCGTACTTCTCGTTAACAGTGAAAACTCGGCCTAAATGTGGCCATAGAGCGTTGACTGATAAGAAATATTCTTTGGGGTATGATACAATGTTAAGCGCGGTCTTTTGTTCGTTCGTTAAGTGTAAGAAAATATAAAAGCTTGATTTTGACTGATAACAATATATTCAAAACAATGTTTGTAGGTTTTAAATTTAACAGGTTTACTGTCTCTAGCTGTCTCCCGTCCCGTTTAGTAATAAGGATGTTACTAAAATTATTCTAATTTCTCTCTTTCATTCATCTAAGATCCTAATCTTGACGAGACGAGAGACGAGAGGCCCGTACGACAAAACGAAACTTTGACCACAAATATCTTTGGTTAGGAAGATTACTCAACGGGCATAATAATGAAGAGATTTTATATCGAATTGTAATCTGTGATGAAATGTGGATCTTGTACAATAATCGGTACCGCTTAACGCAATGGCTAAACCAAGCGAAAATTGTCTCCGAAAAAGTTACTTGTGAGCGTTTGGTGGACAACTGCCGGGATCGTTCACTATAAATTTCTTAAATTTGGCCAGACGATTACAGCAGATGTCCGTTGTCAGCAACTGCAAACCATGATGTAAAAGCTAGTTGCTAAACAACCAGGACTGGTAAAAACGGTAGCAACACACTACACAACAGACTGCTGCCAAATTAGACGAGCTTCAATTGTAATGTCCAAGACATCCACCGTACTCACCAGACCTTGCTCCAACAGATAACATTTTTTTTTTTTGATGTACTTTTTGTTTCTCCCATACAAAACGCCAATTTCATATGTTAGGACCTAATATTATCTAGTATTAGATTTTTTTAAATCCATCTCGCGGTTGACTGACTGATAATACATATTTCACCTTATCATACAAATATTCCGTTACATAATAAAAAGTTTTTAAAAGATCGGTAATGTTTATATCGTAAATTACGCTCGGCATAATTAAAACGCAGAAATTCCGCAAACATAATAAATAATATTCAGCGAATACGTTTTTATGTTGTCCGTACTTTCTCCGCTTTCAACGCGAGCCGGTGTAATTAAGACCTATTCATAACTAATTCTGTACCTCGGCTTTGAGATATTTTTAGTATTCATCAATGCACTTTACATCAGGTCGTATTTATTGGCTATTAAATACTATTTGTTTGTTATTTTGATTATCGTATCCACTTAAGGGAGCGTTCAAGGTTTACGTAACGAATTTTGGGGAGGGGGGGGGGTCTCCTCGTATAACGTTACGATGCGGGGCGGGGATTGAATTTAGCGTTATTGTTTATATTATTTTCCACTTTCCAGTACTTTACACCACATAATGGTAAGTTTTAGGTATAAAGAGTCACTGGGGTTGGTTACGAAACGTTTTACTATTGGATGCAGAAAGGTTACGGCGCGTTTCATGGGGGAGGTCAAGAATCACCAAAAATTGCGTAACAATACTTGAACGCTCCATAATGAGCTTTTGGAAGTTTGGTTACCTTGGTCTATATGAAAATCATTTATCTAATTTAATATTTAATACCTGTATTGTAATAATAATCTTCTTGCCAAAAGATTTTTAAGTCATATAACAGAGAATTTTCATAATTAACAATTAATACGTAACACGCCTGTTATAATGCTCTGTATTACTAAGATTATGATCATGATATAAGTCTAAAATGCCGCAAATTATCCACAATTTGTCGTGTAAAAGCATTCCAAATTTATCAAAAAAGTTATAGAAACTACGCAATTTCTAATTAAAATAAGCGTATTGCTTTAAATATTATATATTTTTTATCATATTCTCTATTTTTTTTGCACAAACATTTGAATGTTATTCAAACACATCGATGAATCGAGTACTAAAGCAGTCAGGTTGAGCGTAACTAATGAGGTACTTTCTTGATTGAACAACAAATGTTAGAACAACCGCCGAGCATAAAAGCAAAACTTCTATCTTTTTCACGAAGCAGTTCAGGACATCTCAGACTTCCCTATAGCTTCGATGTAGATAAATTTAGAATCCAAGATGCCCAAGACCATCTATATTTTTAATATTGATTTGGTCACTATAATAAGTCAATTACGTTTAAGTAGGGACTGAAAAAGCCGACTTGGTATTACATAGATCTCGTAACTTTTATACGAGATGAACGCTTATATTAAGAAATTTGACTTACGACACCTCCCCCGACCGAATGCCGTTCCGATGAGCGCATTATAATCACAGTTTTCATGCGATTTCCCTCGCGAGTCGCTTATCACGCACACCGTGGAACGGGCCTGACGTGTCTATAATGCATTACGATATTCAGTGTTTGTGCATATGTGATTGTGTGTGAAAATGTCGCTGGATATTATGTTTTTGACTAATGACAATTTGCACTGTGGACGCAAGGAGCCACAGATTTTAGGGCTTAGATATAGGGTATGTTATTCATTTTTCGTTTCTCATATGTGAATTTAATATTGATATGATTTGGATGATCTCTCAAGTACGAGAGAAACGTTACAATTTGAAGATTTCGTAATATTCATGTATTTGAAAATTATGCGGTGAAATTGTTTTATAATCTAAATTTACTAAAATTTTGCATACATATTTGAAAATTATTAAAATATTTTGTTGCATATTCATTCAATTTTAATTTTGAAATGGTTTAAGTCAGTTAAAATTTAATTCAATTTGTTTTTGACGTATATTATATTTGTTATTCAGTTCAATTCTATTTTTTTGTTAACAATATAACCTGGTAACAATATTACTATTTTAATACTAGCTGCATAGCACTGCATTTTCAGCATACCTAGATTACTTTCCAAAATACGAAAATTGTGCGTTACAAAAGACTTATCCTACCAAGTAGTTACTGAGATTAGTTTGACATAGCATGCAAATTTGGTTAGTAGTTATAAATTAAGACTTACTTTTATATTATCTCCTTATCGTACTTATGTTGTCATATATTTACTTGTTTGTTTAAGAAGTGTTAGCGATAATATTTTAAATATAACAGCGTGTGTCACCGGTGTTTGTTGGAAAAAAATCTTGTGAATCAGAGATAAATATCGTGATGGAGCCGTTCGGAATATTTTCGTTGTTTGTTTATATATGATATCAATATTTAAAAATAAAATAAGGTTTTACTGCTGTACTTAGTTTAGAGTATTCCATTACTTTATGCATTACTTACTGTTCAACAACTAATCAACTTGTCTCTCGACAAAAGCCTACTCCAAATGTTGCCATGTTGATCTGTCCTTTAGATTTATATATTCTACATGTGCAAACCTTATGTCCTCTTCACGACTCCACTCATTGACATTTCAGTTTTTAACGTCGTAATTTGCATCCCTAAGTACTTTTTCATTAGTATCAGTATGTAACTGAACCTACAATCCTTCGTTCGAAGTTATTTTACCATCAAAATATAATTTATTTCAATTAGCGTTTGTAACTCATCTGGTAGAGCGCATTTAGAATTTCCTCGGGTTTCATGAGTTTAATGAAAAATTTAATCGAGTACGAAAACTCATTAGCCCGAATCTGAATAGTGTTTTTTACTTTGTTGATATTGTTGATTTTGTTTACTCAAGCGTATAATGAACTTGACATTTCGTTTCAGGGCTTAACAAATGGTGTCGATAACGATCCGAACACGAGTCTATCAGACATCAATACACGGTTGTCTGTCAGCTCCACGACGTCTAACCACAGCTACGAGTCGGAGAACGTAGACTACGCCGTACCGAAACATTCCTACCGTACCGAACAGGACAACTATCAACCAAAAATTACCAATCCATTATTCGGTGTAAACGCAGCTACGCATTACTCACCGGCTCCCATACAAACGATACAAGAGAACGATAAATATGAACGGGCCTTGCCTAACGGTATACGCAAAGCGCCGGAAGGACAAGATAATGATGGTTTTAAGGGCGAAGATGCGCTCGACGGTAGGAAAGACTTAATTCCTAACCAGATTGCCATCGCTGACGGCAGTACGGCCACTTACACAACAGACAATAATGGTAAAATCAATGTTCATGTCACCGTCATGATTAATGCAGGTATGATATGCATCCTTACGACACATTTTGCACTATGTATTTTGCACGTTACAACTACCCACATTTAAATTTGGTAATACCCTAAAATTTATGGAATACGATTTAAGTGTGGACAATAAGTAACATATAAAAGATTTATCTAACGGTTTTGCACAGTTATATATTTAAAGGGATTGCGGACGAGGATATCTTGAGGATGCATATGAGGCAAGAAGTCTCTTTGTTGTTTTGTATCGTTGTGTAGTTTTGTTTGTCCCCCTACTCATAAATGCCTCTACCCAAATACGTTTTCCTCAAGTCATGTCAAAATTACACGATAACAATTGTCTTTCTTTCTTTATTTTAAAAAGCATTTATAAGTAAGGGATTTGTTTAGAAGAGGTTTCAATTTGTTATGTACTCTATTTTAGACTTGAGTTTCTATTTATTTTCCGTAGTCCATCCGTTCATTCACATAGAATAACATGTTTGCTTGTTTTGTTTGCACGACTCCGTCATTAACATCTCTTATATTTTTTAAATTATTATTTTTAATCAATTTTTTGGTTTATGTCACTACAAAATTAAGAACTTAATACAAATCAGGTTCCGAGATGACATGGATTGTAATATATGAAATCAAAACATTATTTATTCATTTAGGTTGTTCTAAATTTCTTAAACTGTCAGAAGTATGTTTCGGAAAAAAGAAACTATAAAAAAAGTGTATTAATTCATGGTGACATAAACTAAAAATAGTTCTAGTTAAAATTACTGTAGTTTTCACAAATAATTTATTTACTTGAATCTGCATATCATGGCTTCGGTACAACATAAAAAAAATATGTTCAAAGAATTTCCTTTTTGAAACAATTCGATTTTATGCCATCTCAAAACACATTTTGATGATCCATTATTAAGTAATAATTGCGTAATTGTACTTTCATCTTATGAAAATCAGCGTCTAAGAGAAAGTTATACATTCCGTCACAGTTGCTTATATCACACATTAATGCTGATTTATGAAAACTTATTCAGATAATTATTTGTATGTTAGAATCATGTTCAACATACGCTCTTCTGTTATATTAGAAAATGTTGCGTTCAATTGTTTTTTAAATATACCAGTCCTTCCGCGTTTATTCGTCGTTGTTATAGATGCCTTCCTCAATAGCTTGCAGCTAAATATGTACTAATGAAAGTCAGTAAAAAATTAATGCTTCTAAGTTTATATTTATTGCCAGTTCTCAAATCAAGGAAGTGGAACGGACGAGAACTGGAAATGAAATCACTATTTTAAATCGCAAATCTTATAAATTGTTTGTAAGCTCCTGCAAATATTACATCGTGCTCCTTATCACATCTTAAAGGGATTAATAATAATAAACGTTTCACCCGTATCAAGCTGATATGAAATAGGATGCATGCTGTGGGAACAATACGCAAAGTAGTACCAATCTGAAACTGAGGGATGGTCGAAAGAAAATAATTTTTAACGTTATTGCAACATTTTGTAGATCCATGCGTAAAGTATCGGTTCAGTAGGTTTATTCGTTAAAAATAAAAAATACGTTTCCTCTTTATATTATTAGTGAAAGTATAGACAAAAAATTACTTTTCTATTGTTTATTTATTAATTAGTAATTTTATTATATATTTTAAAAACCCTACTGAACGCAAACGTTGATCCATCTATTATTAATTCTGATGTACACGAACAATTCCAATACCAGGTTAAATAACTAATGTTTTCTACTGTCATAAATTAATGTGAATAAAAAAAGAAAATTCACGATAAAGCTAAAAAAATTAATAAGACTCTGTTACATCTTAGTTCAATTTGAAATTTAAAGTAAAAGCTCCCAAAATATATAAAGTCTACCTTCATTATTTATTTTTCAAATTTACGTTTGACAGCACTGCAGCGCACTGCGTTAGTACGTACTATAACGTATCTACTCAATTAGATATTTTTGAGGTTATACTTCTTTTGGTGTGTTTAAAATGATGTTACTAAATTTTTACGATGCGCACGCACACCGTCACAATGAAGATAGCTATAGTCAACATTTCATTTTATGATATTTTAATAAAGTTACTTCATTAGATGATGCGTTATAATAAAACTTTCAATGTATTAATTTATACCAGTTTTCTATTGTTAGTGTCGTTTTTTCTATAAACATAGAATAAAAATTTTGAATAGACTTTTATCTTGTTACGCCAAAGAAGTATATCTTCTAACGCGTGTACATAAGTAGACACACGTTTTAATTAGACATTTACATTAGAATTTTCTGCATGATATGAGCAATGTGATGTTTATGTGTGTATATTTAAAAGCTGCTATATATATAATAATCAAATGTTTACAGGTACTCTCGCGGATCTTAAAAAACAGCGCGCGCAAATAAGAACAAACGGGAGTCCCGTTGAATCAAATGTGACTTCGAATAACCACAGTCTGAATTCCATATCAGAAAAGCAAGAGAATCTAATATTATCGCCAAGTTCAGTTACTGTGCCACGGTTTTCTGGACACACGAGTGATGTGGTCGGTGACACTAAATCGCATAGGTGTTGTATCATCATGTAGATGGCGCTGAAATAAATGCGGATAATATAACAAGATGGCGCTGAAGGGGATTCACATTTTCGGTTGGCAAGTTTAGGATGTCATTTGAAAGGTGTTTCTAGCCGGTGATAGTTTCAATACGTAATCCCGTGGCAAATAAATGTACCTTATTCGTTCTTGAAATAGATAAGTACAGTTTACGTTTGTCGATCACTTTAAATATTCCACCTGAGAAATAAAATTGGTGCGGTTTGGTACGATTTCAATTCCCTATTTATCTATTTCGTGTTCAAACTCCCATTAAAAGTGTGATTCTGTTTTGTAGAGCAAGTCTTCTTAACTCACAAATCTTATAGGCGTTATCTATTGTTGAACTCTTGTATTTCTTGAATGGAAGTCTTCGACGTTTAATGATGGTTTCAAATGTTATTTGAAAATTTTCTTTTTCTTGCCGAGATTTATAAAAGTTAAAACAAGGGCCTCTCAAATTTTAATATTATTTATTGTTGCCTATAGAATATTGCCATTGGCTTGTCAATTGGGCGTGTGATAGTTATAAGAATTCAATGGTCTTTAAGACAACAAAATATATCAAAACATATTGAAAGTCAGCGTTTTATATGTTGCTTGATTAATGAGCACTCAACATAAATTCTTTGAACCTTATTACGATCAAAATAATGCGCTCATATCTTTATCAATGTATAATAATCGCATTTATAAAGTGTTTAGTATTTTATGAAATGAATATGTATTTTATCTATGAAGCATTTTTGTCTACCTTACTTTTTATTATATTTTTGATTTGCAAATTCCAATTGAAACATTCCACATTTATATTTCAGATATATTTCCATTATCGTTGAAAGTGCGTGTTAATAATGTGATATAAAAGTTGTGAATGACCAAATTATGTGACAGTGAATATGTATGCTGTGGGTATTTTAATATTGTTTTTTTTTTAGTAACAGTATTTGTATTTTATATATTAAAATTATACGCCGCCGGAAGCCTAAATCAATAACTTTTATTGATAACTTCATGAGAGGAAAAAAGAGGGTAGTTCATAATAATTTCAAGTCATTGTGAGTTTTATCAATATCTATATGTAATAAAAGTATATTATTAGAAAGTTGTTTAAAGGCGATTTTTAAATATTTAAATGTTATTTAATTCAAATTCAAACTGAATTATATAAGTGGCATGCATATTCATTATAAATTTAATATAGTTAGGAAAGAAATTGGATGTTTATATGATTGTATAATTGAAATGAACCTTTATTCACAATCAAATGTATGTGATATATTATGAAACAGCCCAAACGCGTTGCGGAACTTTTGAGCCTTTGAAACATTTGGTAACGCCATCCTTAGCCAATCCTCACTAAGCATTTGCTTAAGCTGTGTACACAAAGTTCAAATTTCCCCGAAGTGTAAAGGTAACTCTAGAAACTTAGTTGGTTTTCTTGATGAGTCGAAAACCAACGGGATATCTATCTGTTGAATATTTCTTGGATAGGAAATCTCCAACATGATCACTTGTAAATTTAATCACGAATTCTTCCTTTATCATATCCTTAAATTCATAAAGACTGGATTTGTTTAATATGAATATACAAATTGTAACAAAGCTCTTAATATTTTAACCTGTTTTAAAAAATAAATAAATAATAGTTCTTAGACGTAAACTGTATCACTTCACTTAGCACACTCAATACGCTCATCTTGTCAAATATACGTCAATTGTGGTAGTTTTTGACATTTCGAACCAGTTTATTATCAATATAGTTGCAATATTAATGGTTTGTTATACCATACAAAAAAAATCTATAACTATTTTACGTATTTTTGTGCTAAGGGATTGAGTCAAGTTTAGAGTTCACAAACTTAAGGTGAATGACCCCAACACTATTTTAAAAGATTATTAGAAATTTTAAAGCTAGGTTTATAATATTACTCTGATTTTGTTATATATACAATTATGATGAAAAAAGAATGTAATAGCTAATGGAAATTCTGGATACGTTGAAATTAAGGGGCCATGTTTGGACCTATTTGACGTTTTCTTAGAAATTTTATAGCGTATATTTAATGTTTTCCAGTTTGTGTTATCTGTGCCAATCTTTATCTGCTTTTATTGTGTCTTTGGTGGTTCTGTGTAAATAATATTGTTATAATTCGTGTTCAATGTTGATTAGATGATCAATTTCCTTTATCATAAAAAGTTTTAAAAATGTGGTTGCATGACAGTATATATATCAAGTTTAGTGCAGTCTTAAATCTTGTTCATGTTCTTAAGCGTGGCGTAGACATATAAGGGAATAGAATTTAACTTGCCATTAATAGCCAATTGCATACTAACTAAATGTATATTAACACTCGCCACGGCTAAATAAATTCTGAGAAGCATCTACGTAGATTTGTCGGACCAACGTGCTCAAGACAAGGATTACGGGCCTAGACGACAGTGACCCCTTAGAGGCTTACTTGCGTTAGCACGATAATGAAGCTTTTCCTTAACGACTTCGGATCTAGTTCTGGCAACAAACTCAAAGTGAAATTATTAATGTCAGTTTGGCCTCTTAAAGGCACTTTTGAAAGTCAAAATTTAAAAAAAAAATTCTAGTTGCCCCTTCCAAAAATGGGCAAGAAACTTACTCGTTTAAAATAGTTTTTACAATATTTTGTATACATGTATATGTGAAGGCCATGTACCTAGAACAAAACAACTACTATACTAAATAGGCGCATGGTTTTATAACAATACAGCGGATAACTAATTTGTTGTGTAGATACATGGTTACACATATTCAACCTGAACGTAGAAAGTAGAAAGAAATACGGTTCGACCCAATTTGACTAAATATTTGTCATGCACCACAGACTCGGACATTCCACTATCTTTGTATATAGTAAATACTTTTGGAGCTATATTTTATAATTTAAGTCTTCATTCACTAGTAAAGCATTCGTCCATATCATAGTCATTAGAATAATCGTACTTAAGAAGTACTTAGATCGGTTTCTCTTACACAAGGCCTTGCACAAGATGGTTGTTGTACAGTATTAGTTTTGAAAGCATTTTATTTTACAGGCAGCGTTTTGTGATAATTTATTTGAATAGTATTTAAAAGCATTTATCAGGAATTATTTACTTGGAAATATCCCGTCCTATGTTCGTCCTGATTGTTGTATTTTAGCTACGGTAGGGGTTTTGAACGAGCTAATTGAGGCGTGTCAGTCGTTTCTATAAGGACAAATTTAAACATTTAAAAAAATCTAACACAACATACAAAGAGGACACTTTAGAAACACAAGTGCTAGAAAATTTTTGTAGTACATAAAAATTGTGTTTGAAAATGCAAAGTACGTTTTTGTGACATAAAGTTCAAATTTTTGTGATGTCTTTATTTTAAAAGTAAAACCCTGATTGATTATTTTCGTTATTATAATGTTCAAATAGGTCAGTCATAGGTATATATTGTTAATATTCTTTTGGCGCCTTTTGATAAGTGTTGCCATCCAATCGTAGCTAAAGTATTACAATCAAGGTTATATATAATAAGAATTATTTAAATCTATCGACAGCTAAAATTATGGAAATTGTAAATATTTTATATGACTTATCTGTGTATAAAAATAATTGTGATTCATATGAGTTCTAGCCTATAAAAATTATAACAGTGCCTCGTAAAATCTTGCCTTAAAATATATTTTTCTGTTACACGAAGAATTTATCCAGAGATTATATTTTAAAATTAAATAAAAATTTGTTTTCTATGGAATGTGCATTAGAACATTTTGTGTGAAAATTATAGGGAATTTTTGACTTGTCTACTGTACCTACTCCTGCCTTTTCTTGCCTTAACCAAGTTGCACTATGAATCCATTTTGTCCTCACTTTAGGCATGTATGATGGCAAGAAAGCATATATGAAAGTATATTTGAAAATTCGAAGCAATTGTCGACAATTATAACCAAATTTACTTATATACGAAAAAATGGTTATGTGCCTGTATTTACTACTGTTTAATCATGTATACGGTACAAATTATTCTTAGAAATGTTAATGCAAATAGTACTGTTGTCTTTTGAGCTCATAATAATTATATGTGTACTTAATGACCTAAGCAGTAGTGTTTTATATTACGTGATTCCTAAATCCTATTAATTGAAATAAATTTGTTATTGAAATCAAAGTTGTATTTTTATACCTTTCCAAATTTGACAATAACATATAGCAACATTGACTGAGTATAGAATTGTCATGATAAATTACTCTCGATTTCCAACAATTGGAATTGGCAATTCATTATAAAAGTTTTAAGAGTACGGACCGGCTTCGCGAAAATGTATATTTATTATTAAAATATGTTGCAATTTTCGAGCCTGTCATTCTGGGATATTGATTTTAATTTGTAATGGTGAAATAATTTATGAAATAGCAGTTTTTCAACTTATTCGATAGTACTAGATGTCGAAAAATACTTGGCAAAACTATAGAAAAGTTTGCGCTTTATTGGAAGTTAAACTCCTTTATCATTCAAAATTAAAGAACGATTTTTCACAAAGAATTTTTATTTATGGTTCCTGTCAAATGTTAGAAATTGTTTTATCATAATTTTAAATAAGTTTATAAATACAGATTGACTACGTGTAGTGGTCGTGTTTCGCGAACAGCTAGGAGCCAAGCCCAGTGACTTAATGCCAAAGACGGATAATCATTGAGTACGTAATTTACCCTAGAACAGTGATTCCCAACGTTAGTTCCAATTCACACTTGGGCAATTTGATTGTGTAGGGGGGGCTATTCGAAAATTTATAAAAAATATTTGGAATTTGAGTTTTAGTTTCGCATTATATGTGTTGAATACTTACTGTGTTTCCTAGTAATTTTATCCCAAAACCTATCAGTTAAGTTTCTTAATTCAAAGGCTAAGGTGGAACATTCCACATAAAAGGTTGGGAAACACTGCCCTAGAGAATCGATAGTCTCACACCTACAAGATATTCCTAACATACTTTGTATTTCATTTCAATGTAAGATTAACGGTCATTGCATCATATCGAACGTACCACTTGCCAATATTTCAAGCATGTCGTTCATTGTCCTCAATGTAATGTGATTTGCGAATATGGTTTGTTACCAGTCAGCAACACGCCTTGAAATAACGTTTAAAACATTGATTTAGAATTAAAAGAATAGGTCCGTTCTGACCCTGTCAGCTGTTCTGATCTGTTCGGCTATTCTATAACTCATCGATTGATGGGAAAGATCATCCACTTGACGAATATCGCAGGGCTTTTCTTGCTTCCGAAACATAAGGAGTTCCATCTTTAGTTAATTTACCTTAAAAAAATTACTAAGAGTCACAGGGGCGAGGGCCTCAGACTTCAGACTTGCAGACCAAAACAATGAACACGTACACATAGGGAGCAGTACAAGGTTAAAACAATGTAAAAATATTTTTTCTATGATTATTTTTTTCATTATCATCGTGTCAAGTGACATTTAATTAGAAAATATGACTTTAACGCTAAACTGCGTATTTTTTTTGGTATTGATAAGTTACGTTGATGAATTGCGGCAGCCGGCGCCCGGCACTCGGCAGTGTTCGCCGGACCGCTGCCGCGTCTTGACGTGTCACGGCTTCACTCAGTATTTATAATACGACAGCTGCTCGACCCATAGTAAAGCCTGAAGAAATATATGTTGAAGTTAATACGACATTTCTGCAATATGAAGCCACCAACTAATGTAAGTAACCTAATATTTTGTTTATGTTAAAAAAAAACTACGTATTTCAATTATTGATTTGAAGCTTTCAAAATTATGTGTAGTTTTACTTATGTTACTAGTATTTTTAATATCAAAATATGTAATTTGCGTCTCAGTTTAGTGAATCTTATTCCCCTTTTTGTCTTTGAAGATACATAAAAAATACGGTAGTTTCAAATGTGTGATATAAAAACTTAAGTTCTCTTTATTTAAACTAGAAACTTCCGAATAGACCACGTTTTCGCTCGGCATTTTTAGCGAATACATGATGACCTATTTGAAAACGTTTGCAGCAATTTAAAAAAAGAATTTCAGCTGACCCATCAATGAAATCTTCAAAGGAAGTTGGCAATTTTAATAAACAGAAATAGAATTTATTCGTCGTGTATGATTTATATTGGCTAAACTACGTCCTACTATTTAAGTGATTGATCGTTTGAATTTGAGGACGTAAGTAAAAACTTGGAAAACTTAGCAATTGATAAATATATGATAACATTAATATTTTTTTTTACTTATTTCTAAAAACGTTTATTATTACGTGTATTATTTAAAATACGTCAAAGTAACATGACATAAGCTAGAACGTGTATGTATTTTATATGATTTATGAGAAATGCTGAATCATTAATGTAATGCGAAGCCGATTTAATAATGACGTCTTCTAAAACAATATTTTAAAAGAGTTGTATAATGTATATGACAAGGGGCAGTAATAAAACAGTAAACTCTTAAATGTTATCAATTTAATACTATAGGGGGGTATTGATAACTAACAATGAATGATTCATTATCAGTATAGGAAGATGCCCTATATTGTTCGCATTTTGAGGACAAAAGTTTTCTGTGCCTTTCTTGTCATGTTTATAATGGTTGTTGTTGTTGTCGTTCTAATTATATTTTTCAATATTGAATGCCTCAATACACTTTACAATAATTTCTTGCTGTTACCTGCACGTGGAATCTCAATATTAATTGCAGTGAAGAAGATTATCCATCCTATAACAGACGTTATAGTCCTTTTAGCACAGATTGAATAAAAAAGGTTTGAGCCAATAAGTGAAAAGCCTTTTCTTCAAGTTCGTTTAATCGACACGCTTCCTGCTAAAATTTGTTATATTAATATGTATATTGTTTGATTTTTTAAATTCAAATCTTAACTTTCTTGCAGCGCGAAGTTTAACAAATTTCTAGTTAAATCATAGGCTATATTACTGATTTTATAAACCATAAATATTAAGGCTATAGGGGCCAATAAAAATGGGTTCTTGTAGGTCTTCAAAAACTTTGAACTCTTGTTTCGGAAACAGGTTTATATTCGAATACCTTAGTCGGGAAGAAAGCTGGTTTTATTTCTAGAAAATTTGTTGGAAGACTGGTTTTTACTAATTACAGTGTCCAGGGTGCGCATGAATTTCGAAAGAAAAACGGAATCATGAATTCATGATTCTTAATATTCTATTATAAAACTACACTAAGAAAGCGTATTTTCTTATTTGTTTTGTATTGTTCAAAACTCAATTAGTCCTGAGTTTTTATTTATAAAAATGTAGTTTCTGTTTCGGAGTAACCTTGCCGACAACCTTATTAAATAAATAATTTTATATATTTTTTTCTAAACAGGCCGCTCTCCTGCACGATGTCAACATCCCAACCAAGAAAGCAACTTTTGGGATGGGTTGTTTCTGGTCAAATGACTCTCTTTTTGGAGTCACACCAGGCGTCATCCGTACCAGAGTCGGCTACTCCGGTGGTACCACGAAAAATCCTCATTACAGAAACTTGTAAGATTTTTGGTTTCATATTTCATGATTTAATGTTGTCTGTGCCCTCACATGAGCTTTGTTAATATTTTTTTTTGGGTAGTGTGTCGCAACCCTTAAACCTGAAGTTGTGTTCGAACTCCGGCTGCAATAATGTTTTTTTCTAAATGTTGAATAATACTATAATAGTATGACTTATACAGTAAAGAAATCGTGAGGGAAAACTGCGCTTCTAACATCTAAAACTCGAAGACATGTCAGACTTAATAATTTAAGGTCGCTCACCACGGTACATCAAAGTTTTAACTTATTATTAGCAGATTAAACGATTAAAAATTTACCTTTTTACGTACTCGCTTATACCATACAACATTATGATTTTATGGCTTAAAAACATCTAAGGATTAGATTCAGAGCGACAGTGCTAAGTATCCCGTATGTCAGGAAACGTATTGTATAATCAACAGTCTTCGTTTAGTCTCGACTCAATGTTACTTTTAATAAAAACTAAATAAATAAAACCATATATAATTACACAAATGTAGTAAAAAAAGTATTCATAGACAAGATAAAAAACAATTGAAGTAGTAAAAAGTTTAATTTTTGCGATAATACAAAAATGTGTCAAGGTCAGATAATATTATCAATATATTCAAATGCAAGATAACTTCATCGTTTGTATACAATACGCGTTTTTATGTCGTTTGTCAACTTTACGATTTGTAGAAAATTGTCTAGTCATTGATTTCAATTGCACAGAGTTGCACAACTTTATAAAAAATAATAATAAAAAATCCAAATTTAAAAATTTATTATTAAATTGCGAGTACTAAAACTTAAAAATGACAGTTTTCAAGGACCTCTTAGAAATAAGTGATCGAAGTAGACACAAGAAGCACGGAATAGATTGCGAAATATACTTGCGGAGGTTAAGAGTGTCAGCCATTGATGATAATGGGGATGAATCATAAGACTACATTACATATTTTAAATTACGATACAATTTAAAAAAAAAAAAATAATCGAAAAAATTTCTTATAAAGGAAAGTTGTTACAATTGTTGTGACTTTTTGCTTTGCCTTATTATTATTTTTTCTCTCTAGTCATCGAATGATATGATTTAAGATGATTAAGGTCATGTTAAGTAGTACCGTAAGAGAACTTAGACTGAAGACTGGTAGTAGACCATATTTTTGTTCCACGCCAGGTATGATTTGTAGTGGCAAATATCATTTGCAATGCGCAATAATGACGAAAGTGTAAATCTTGCATGATATGTAATAATTGTATTGAATTAATACTAATAGTTTTGGTTAAAACTGAATTACTATTTTTATTTCATTCCAGTATTTTTAAAGTAGTTTTTAAAATAGATAAAATAAACTTAAACGTGAAAAATCGTGAGCTATAATAATTACATTACCACGAAACTCATTCATAACATTGTAACCTAGTTGTTTTGTATAAAAAAAAACAATTAAAATAATAATTACATGAATGAACTTATTAAGAACCGTTAAAACTGTTTTACTGTAGTAAATATACGTGGTCATTAATCTTGCACGAGTGTATATTGCGTAATTATAGTACTACTGTAATTACAATAAAGCTATTATATAACATGTAATTAATAAATCGATTTTCTTCTATACTTTTTATTATAGAAAATGTAAACTAATTCAGACATACAGTTTTAAATTAATATTTAACAGTGTAAAGTTCAAATGCTTAAATATGCTTAGATCTACTTGCACACGTAACCTGACCACCTTGGCATGTTTATGTTATAGAGATAACAATGAAGCCTTATACTTTTAGATTGAATTATCATAACATACTACTATATCTATAACAAAACACCGTATAAATACAGTGTGTAATTTCATGGCTATAAAAATATTCGTTATAGAAATGTACTATTGTTCTAGAAAATAATAACTCGTTCAAAGCTCCTAAGAATCCTTTATTATTATTTGATGTAACTTGTGGTTTGTTTTACTTTTCTTACACGTACAGTTTCAGACACTACTTTGTTGTATCTCAATTAATGAGATTAAACCTTCTAAATCCATCTTATACATAAATCCAAATTAGTTTTGGTTCTATATAAAAACACGTATTTAATTAATTTTCAACGGCTGTATAATTCAATTCTTAGAAGTATTTGAATTGTCAATGCTAGTTTTAGATAGAAAATAACTGTATCATCTCTTTCGAGTAGTTACTAACATTTTTTGATGTATAAGGAGGCACATCTGATACGTGATACCGCCGCCCATAGACAATCATTGCCAGAAGGAAAGAAATTGAAACCTTATAAAAAAATCTAAATAATTGCACGACATTGTATGTTTGTATGAGCCAAGGTTGTGTCGGCAAGGCCAAGGCATCGTCTACGCATGCGGGCTCTATTTTTGGCACGTTGACCGAGATTGTAACAATCGTGTCTAGAATTGAGTACCACTTAATCTAACTGGAATAAATAATTTTGAAATATAAGGAAAACAAATTGAAATTTGGTTAGAGATTGACGCATCGGCGCAGGAATTAATTTTGTTATTATCTTCTTGTAACATTCGTACTGGGCATGTGATGGATACGTGTCTACATAGATTATATGAGGCTTTAATAGGCCGATCACCTTATCAGCATTATGTGTCTTAAACACGTCTTTGATATTTGGATTGTCTGCTTGATGAGGTTTTCCGTCATTGTGTATTTATTTTTTATAATATAAAATTCCACGACAATACGACTTCAGGATTTATTGTTTTATATAAATTATATGCTGTGACAATATTAATATTTTATAAATTCTATTTTCCGTGGATTTTACACAATGGAGTCGTACCTTGCGCTAATGATAAGATTCCTATTGAATCTGACATGGAAGTTGTACTTAGCGCCAAGGCTGGACGGATTATTGAAGCATGGCAATTAAAATTTAATTAACATATTTACATTTCTTGAAAGGGATTAGAGAGCAACACGTGATTTGCTAATGATATTTTAATATTGCGATTAGCACTTGTTTTGTGACTCCGCTATTAAGCAGTGATAAAACAAATCGTTTCACAAAGAACTTATAAAGGGGTATTTTTTGTGTACAAAGTACATTTCACATTTTTCAAAAGTAAAAAGCATTTATATTGGTTTTCATCTTGAGCAGTTTTATATCGTATTCCGTTTCATACATTCCTCTTATTACAATTAGAATTGTGCGAAGATTAACTAAACTCATCTTTGAATCTAATGATTTTTCAGAGGTGACCATACAGAAGTTATAGAACTGCACTACGACCCAAAAACGATCACTTATGAAGATCTGCTCGAGATGTTTTGGGCGAACCATGAATATGGACTTACCACAAAATTGAAGAGACAGGTATAACAATTATTATTACAATTATATATTTGAAAGTTTCTGTGTCATTCAAAATTCATATTTATTCTTCGCGATCTAAGGTATCGTAACAAATCAAAATCTTTTTACTAATTTTTCGTCTGTTCCTGTCAAATAGTTTTCTTTTTTTTATGTACTCCTTACCATTAAACCTATTTATTTATAATAGATGAGAAGGGGACCATGCTTCAATAAAGAAAGCGTCATAACGTTTGTAGATTTTCACAAGCAAAAGCCATCATTTAACAAAAGAAGTATGCGGTTAAAAAGTATGAGCGAGAGGTTTTTGTCTTGTCCGTTTTACACCCTTTATACCTAGGCTTAGGTACCGATAAATATTGCCTATATTGCCGCTCGGGTGTAATCATAATGTCGCTTAAGACTAGGAGTGAGATTCATAGTCGAGCGTTAAGTATGACTCTCGAATCACAAAATCCGTTACTTTTTTGACGTTTCTGAATTATACTAAACTGTAACTTTAATATAAATGTAAAGTATAAATTCGATCATATTTTATACGAATGTGTGAAAACTTCGTCATCTTTCACTTAAGTAAAGAAATGGGAGATTGAAAAGAAAATCAATTATTACGCTCGTGAAATCTAGTTATACTCTGCGACAATTGGGTTTATCGGCTTTCCACGTAGGCATTTGCTTCATCGAGTAATATCACACTTTAATTTTATGTGATATTACTCGACTCCACATTTTTGATGGTAATTAATAAACTGCAAAAAACTGTACCGATTTTAAAATTCCAGCATTCGCAATTTTTTTTTAATGTAATAGTTTTAATATTTTTTTTTTTTTCGCCATTTGAATATAGGATTATATTTATTTGCTAATTATAAGTTAAACCGTGCGTAGTGTTACTATTGTATGTGGTTTTACTATTATTATTATTTGTTTTTACTGAGTATTAGATTCTTATTTGTTTTTTTGCGACTGACCTAGCTGCTGTAGTCTATGGCAGAATGACCAGCGCTGTGGAACAACTCTGCTCCTCAGCATAATGATGAGCCGGGCCAATTACAACCACAGCACACACGCCTTACACAATTAAACCTTTTTCTTTAAAAAAAAATTGTTATCTCTCTATTATTATTATTTTATTAATTATTTTTATTTTTTGATTATTGTTATTTTATGTGTTTCTGTGTGTGTGTTTTGTTAGTAATAAATGTTATGTCTATGTCTAGTGGCCAGTACCTAGTACGTTAGTAAAAAATCCTATTACATATTCCAGTACCAATCCCTAATATTATACCACGAGGAGAAACAGCAGGACGCGGCGGAGGCCTCGTACAAAGTTATGCAAAATCAGTGCAACGGACAACTTCGGACAGAGATTGCACCAGCAGGTCCCTTCTACCCAGCTGAAGAGTATGTATTAATAGCTAATTGATGATTTTCGAACTCATAAATCCAACATTTCCCTCTTAATCTTGCCGACTCCTAATGTTTTTGTCTAACGTGCATAACCTATACTGAAAATCTAAGTAAAAAAACCATTTTTAAATCACAATTTCGATATTTTAGAGTAGGTACATAAAAATTAAAATCGTACCTATACATAAACGAACACCTTCTTGGTATTATAGAACAAATTAACAATTTACGGTTAATTAAATTGTCTCTAATTCTATAATAACTACTTAATTACATATTACCTAAAAAATACAACATTGGTTATTTAATGCCCGATAATGAATACATACATACAATCTTAACTAAATTGCTAAGCAATCGCTTATACTAAAGTTAGTTTCTGAGTACAGCTGTTAAAAGACGGCTTTTGCCAGCAATGTAGAATAATATATGAATATTTAAAATTATCATTTGTGTAATAATGTCAAGGCCCACTCCTTTAGAGAAATCAGCTGTCAATAGGACTACTTAACCTTTCAATAAGTAATAATTGACACGTGTATGTAAAAATTTTCTCCCTCATGTCCAGTGTTTCGAGTTGTCATAGGTAATTGTAACAAATACGATTTGTACGTAGATTAAATGTATTTTGGATTTCGTAAAGATTATTATAATATCGTCGTCTATATATTCAAGTGATATACGTAACGAGTACTTAATTACATTAGTAATAATTATATATTTTAAGGTACATACAATATATTTTCACGAATATCTATTTAAATGAGTGTCTTGAACTCGTTATTCAAATTCATTTGTTATTTCTTAATAATAAATTTAGTAATACTCCAACAATTTTGGGTGGAAAATTTACATTTACACTATTTATTTGTAAACCTATGTTAATCCTGAAAGCACTTCATAATCCCTCCCAGCTTTAAATATTTTTAAATTCAAGAAAATAACACTTTAAATTTTTCAGTTACCACCAGAAGTACAGATTGCAAGGTCACAAAGATTTGTGTCGTAGCCTTGGTCTGGATTCTAAGAAACTACAAACGTCACACGTAGCGGCCAGACTGAACGGCTATTTGGTGGGAATTGGCGGGAAAACGCAATTTGAACAAGACATAGTCCGATTGGGTTTGAACGAGAAACAAGCGGAATATGTGCGACGAGAGTTCGAGAGAAACGAAGGAGGCGGTCTAGCTTGTTAAAACCTGCGTGGAGGTTACATTAAGCGCGGAGCGCTTGAAAGCATAGACTATATATGTAATATATTTTGACGCATTGACATATGACCATTACATATTTTTAATAATGTGTGTAAAAAAATATTTTAATATATGAGTTGTTTTAACAGCGCAAAAACTACTGATTTCATGTATTATACGTAGATAGTATTAGTTTTAAAATGTATTTTTGTGATAATTTGCTACATTCACAAAACAAGTTTTTATTTACGTCTATTTTCCATAGGTTAGTACGACGTAAGTCAAATGTTTAAAGATTGTGGCTTTAGTAAAACAATTTGTTCTTCATAATGCATTTTTGAAGGAATATGTTCTTTCATTTTCATTCCATAAACGTTTTTCTCATTATAATAAGATTTAAGGTATGTTTCACGTTCCTTTTATTTAGCGAAGATTTAAAATGTCTAGTATTTTAATATTGCATTGTAGGGTTAGACAAATTTAGTATAATATTTTAAAGCAACATTACATAATGTATTTTTGACATATAAACATATTTTTTTATGAATTAAAATTATTATATTATTAACAAATTGTTCAAAAGCGTTGTTTTATTTCGTTAATGAATCTAAATATTGCATTTTTCAATATTTTTACAACTATAGTCAAACAATTGCTAAACTGTAAAACTGTTTGGGCTTCAAGAGTATTCAATTATTAAAAGTTTGGAAAGTAAGCCATAGTAATTCATAAATTATCTATTGTCTAACGTAATAATTAGCCAAAGTATTTTTCTCAATACATTAATTTCATTTCATTAATTTCACGAGTAATATACTTATTATGTATTTCATAAAGTTCTAAATTAATTTTGAGTATATTTACGGGAATCAATAATATTTTATATACCATACGGATTACCATATGGATTAATTTTAGTACAGTTTTGTTGTTAGTTCTAAAACATTCCAATAGAGGGCACTTATACAGAATTCCAATACGCGGTGATTTCATTATTAAATTAATATTTGTTAGTTTACACATACTTTTATTTACTATTATTAGTTAGTTAACTACTAGTAATGGCTAGAAAATTTACAGGATTGATATAAACGTATTTTGTAATAGTATAAGTATTATATAATAACTGTTACAATTATAAAGAGAAGAGACATACCTAAACTATGAAACCCAGATATTAAAATCAAATACTAGAGTCATACTTAATTCGACATATAGTCTCGACTGAACCTAATCTAATTTTTGATAGTACAACCAATTAATTACTTATAACTTAAACAATGTAAGTGACATCACGTTTTGTTTCTGAAGAAGGGTTTTAATAAATATGCCAATTATTCAGTTATCAGACTGATATGATATACAACTTCGGAAGACTTTGAAGAGTACACAGTAAAATTAAAAGACTCATTAGTCATTTGTGGTTTCTTTCGACGTTCTCTTCGAAATGGAATGCTGATGAATTGAATATGACTTTTTCCGATTTTAGTATGAAAGTTGACTACTAGAAAGAATGATTTTCCTCTGCAGTCCGGTATAAACACATATTACTATTTACTGGGTGTAATCTAATAATTTTATAGGATAGGGGGAAACGCCAAACAAGAACGCCCAAAGAGGGCAGTCATTGCAGCCCATGGACACGCATTTTAGGCTATAAGAGCCTTACACGTTAAATTTTAATTATTACGACATTAATACAAAATATATCACTCCATGCAGCGAATGTGACTTTCGTTATCATTGTAAGCTAATAGGCGAGCACTCGAAACTTTAATGAAAACATTTTTTTTTAAATCATAGAGTACCCTACATGTCTTCATAAGATATTTTTTTTTTATAAACACTACTCCCCTGCCATATTGTCCAGGGACTTTTTATACCACATTTTTTCCAAAAATAAAAACAATATACATTTAATTTATTCTACTAGTTCGCGAATGGCAGGCGTCGCGAAATACGCCCCGGCTGCATCGGTAATATTTTTATTTACAATATTCATGGGCGAGCCGGGGCGCATTTCCTCGCGAGACCCGCTCTTTCGGTTTTGTTTGCCTCCTTTAAATATTTAAGAATTTCATAAGATATATTAGGCACATGCATTACGTATTATTTTTTAAAGCGAAATAAAATAATCAGAAGATGACATTAAGTACACAACGAATTTGAATTTATTGAAATTTGTCTATATCCGACTTCATTTAAAAGTGTTTGTAAACTAGAGGTGGTGTAGCATGTTCACCCTACATACTTTTCTGTCGTGTTAAGATACCAGAGACTAAAAACTTGTATCTACTTTCTTATTAGTTTGCTGTGAATTTATATTGTAAACCGTCAAATTTGATATAAATGAATTACAAAAGTTACAACATCATCACATCAAGTACCTCAGGTACTAGATTCTACCTAGATGTAAAGGTATTATATTTGCATGCATATCACGATCGCATGCCTAGAAAAGCATAATGCTCATTGTTTGATATTCTCTCTGTGAATACTGCGCAATAACTTAAGTGTTATAATCGAGATGTACACAGAAGACCAAGTTATGAATATGGTTTGCTACAATACACTATTCAGATTTACAAGGGAAAGAGTTGTTTAGCTTTTAAGATAACGTAAGAATAAATATTAATTGTTACTCAATTAACCTTTGGATTAGCTTTTACATTTTTGTTTATGCATATTATTATTTATATTTTTACATTACTTAATTTTAGTTATAGTCACTTGTTATTATATGCAATTGTTGTACTTTACCCTCTGTAGGTGTTTTTTATTGTTCTATATTAGGGTTGCCTGGAAGAAATCGCTTGTTAGCGATAAGGCCGCCCGTTGCCTAATGACTTATGTAACCTGTGTTTTATTTTTATATATGTATAATTTTGTATATTATCGTAACGAAGTGTAAATAAAGAAGTTTTCGCGGTATTAATAGTTAAAAGGTTAATATGAAACAATTCACAAAGTTGTAATGCAATTTTTTATATCGAGGGTCCATAATACAGAATAGGCACACATCTAATTGTATATAGTATTTATACTCAAATCCTTCAATTTCAATTTTATAATGTATGGTGACAATGACATTTCGTTTACAGATTTGCGCGCAAAGAATCGTTCGTGCGCTAGCTAGTCATCGTTTTTGCGTAGGCGTTATATACAAAATCGCTTTTATTTTATGTTTTAGGTATCAATTTATATAAGAACTCATATATTGATGTATCTAGAATGATGTCTTTGATTGAAATCCAACCTCGCATTTATGCTGGGCTACTTTGGGACCTAAGACTAGTCTCTAATGTATCTTACTTCACTTAACGTATAAAGAGACAGTTGTTATGTTCAAAATGTAAATACGTTATTGATATATGTATCTGTGTCACGTTTACTTTCGCCTGAATTGACAAATATCTTGAGAATTTTATTTTATCTATAAATGTGTATATTTTATAGTATATAGATAATATTGTAGTTATTATTCAATACAACTTAACTTTGATTACGTATATATTCAATAAGGAAACATGACATCACAAATACATAATAAATTGTATATTTAAAAATATACAATTTATAATTATAGTATGTATAAGTATAGTACCCTTAAATTGCTTCACAGATATAATAACACAACTAAAATAAAAAGAAATACATTAAAAGGCACAAAAATATAAACACAGCCATTTAGAGTGCATCAAAGACAAATTTACGATGATAATTTTAAAATCTTAAACAACTTCTTCTCAACCTCTCCTATGCTGAATATTCTTATTGTGCTGTACTGTAGTTTAATTTAGTATGAAAAATTAGAAATTATCATGTCCAGTATAGTTAATATGTCAAGTAGAAGATACTACCTGCCCTCGACACAGGGAATCTTAGTATGAGCTAGTGAACTTTCTGTTTTAATTTATAAAGATTTTTCTTTCTTTCTTCAAAAGGCGCTTGAAGAGAGGCACATAAACAAATTAAAATAAGATATAAGCACAAAATTAAATTAATCTACATATAAGAAATGAAATATAGAGTACCTCAAATGATTGTATGAATTTTAACAGGACGATGAAAAAACAATCACTTTTTTTAATTTAAAATATCAAGATATAAATAGCAATATCAAGACTGTATAGTATCTAATATTATTTATTGAAACAGTCAATTCCAGTCATAGAGTTTTATAACTCTATAATTCGAAATTGCATCATAATAGTATGATAATACGATAACTCATAACAATGATCTGAGGTGTGGTGCAGGCACACTCGGTGCACCGGATGGGCCCTAACAAGATAATTCGTGGCCTTACTCACCGGGGTCAATTTGGCACTTGGTACTTTGGTACAATTGAATGATTTTGAAATTGTATACTTTAAGAGTATGTGAATGACATGGGCATAGAAGGCTGATCAGCCTTTAAAATAAAAATTAAAAAAGGAATATGCAATGTGAGGCCAGTCCATATATATGATTGTAGCATCACAGAATTATTATCTGTGTCGAAAGTTGAATACGAAATTTGATTCTGTAATTATATCTTTTTTAACGTTTCACTAATGAAATGAAATGAAACTGACACAATGAAACTGTTCAAAACAGAAATATAATTATATAATTTAATTAAAATATATAGTAATTGTTTTAGGTAGGTTAGTCTATGGTATCCATAAAGTTATGGTTTAAAGCCATCTATATGATTTATATATTAATATAATCTGTCTCACGATTTTGAACAGGCTTGGCGAATGGTGATATCTTACTACTTTTTTTTCTTGTGATGGTTTGAGATAAAACTGCTTACGAACACGGGACCAATTTTCATATTATGATCATTCACGCACACACGTGCATACACAACACATACTCAAATTGTTTGGTTTTACTGTAAATTTGGTTTTATTAAAGGCCTGGTCACCCACAACACCACACAATAGACAAGTTAAAGTTATGCATAAACTCATTGGGGTCTGAAATGACATTAGGCGTTTCTCAAGGTTCAATATTGGATCCATTCCTCTTTTAGTATACATAAATGATTTACCCCAATTAATTCAGAATCAACTTAAGATGGTGTTATATGCAAATGATACATCATTGATTTTTAAAGCAGACCGACGGTCACAAAATCGCGACGACGTGAATTCGGTCCAAAATTGGTTTACGTTAAAGAATTATCACTTAATGAGAAAAAAATTTAATGTGTTAAATTTATGTTTCCAAATGTTAAAAGTAGGGTATGTGACATCATGTTGAATGGAAGAAAATTTGGTAAAAATTTTATTTTTATCTCACACACTGTTTTATTGAATTACATTATTAACTTTACTCTACAGTTTCAACGTATGTTAATATGTAAGGAACATGTATACTGACAATATAATAACTGACCTATTGCTTAATTTGTAAATAATACTTTGTGCCTATTTTAGTATAGCAGTTTAATTCTAGGAGTACATTGTCTTCAAATAAATTTTTTTAACGTAGTAAATAACTAATGTAAAACGCTTAAACATGTGCTACTCTCACAGACACTGCACTAGGTCCATAAACATCGCAAAAAAATTTCGCAGCTTGTTGCGTGGCATTTTACCTTTTTTTGTAGTAAAATTTTAAAATGTATCGAATTTCTTCATATTCATCACATTCTTCAAATTCACTCATCTTGCCAGTACCAAAAATAAATAAAAATCACACATTTTTCTCATTTGAATTTGGAATTATCTTCTTTAAAATTTAATCTTTTAACCAAAACCAACTAGATACAAATAGTATAACGAAAGACATTTTATTACAAGTTCATACATATTGTAATGCGAAAAGAGGTTTCCTCAACCTATTATACAAAATATTGTAAAACCTATTTTAAAAAAGTAAATGTGGAGTTTATCGCTTATTCCTCTCCACACGAAACAACCCTTTGGAAGGAGGAACTAGAATCACCTTTATATTTTATTTAACGTTTAAAAGTGCCATTTTAGGTGGTCTTATTGGAATAAATGATTTGACTTTACAGGAATGTTCCAGACCAGTAAAAATAATGCAACAATAGAATAAGTTTTATTTTTTCTCCTTCTTTCCAGAGACAATTCTTTTTTCATCTGTATCTTCGACATATTAAGCTTAACTGAAAACTTGAATTATAAGTTATCCACAGACACGGAATACTATTTATAGCGGCAATTTCCAATGTTAATTGAACTGATTCTTTAATTTCGTGTGAAACACAAACGTTGATCATATCGTATGTTAAGCGACAACAATAATTATCACATGAGCCCTCTGAAATCTCACGGTTCATTTGTTTCCAATTGCCTGTGCGATTGTATAAGATTACATAGGAGAATATGTAATTGAGATTTTATATTCCAACCAATTTTATAACCAATTAATACTAAAGGGGAAACCGGTACCCTATATATTATACTATACGCGACTGTCAGTTAAAATGGCCAATAAATAAAAAATATTTTAAGGTAATAATACAGTGAGAGCTGCAGAGGAGTATTCTCTACCCGGTTATCATCCAAAAGAACTCCGTACTGATAGTCTGGATAATACAAAAGTAATAATAACACAGACTTCTAGTTTTCTCCTTGAACTCGTTCAAAAATACTACCAAAAAACCAGAAGCGCACATCCTTTTAGGTCTGGACCACAGATTTTTGTATCTGTTTCGTGATCATTTGTTTTTTTTATAATAGGAAAATAGGTAATCAGCCTTCTGTGTCACACGCCGTCGGTTTTTGGGGTTTAAAGGATGCCGGTTTCCTCACGATATTTTCCTTCACGAGTTACAGTTAAATGCGCACATACACTGTTAGTCCATTGGTGCACAGATGAGTTCGAATCTATGATAACAGATGATATTCGCTGATACAAGGCCAACACTGCTCAAAAATAGTAATAATAATAATCGTTTATTTGCCAAGATACTGTGGTACTGTGGTTATATTGATCAATTACAAATATCGGCATAATGAGTTATATATAACAAGGCATGCAAATGTCATATATTTTTTTACAATATCTTATTAAGAACATAAAATAATGTCAACGTTAAATTATTTATAATCAGTGTCAAATCTATGGTCCAAATACTCGCATACGCTATAAAGGCACTTTGCCTTTAAAAATTTGAGGAAATTACATGGCAGTGATATATAACTTCTAGGAAGGTGATTAAACAGTTTTATAGCCATGGCGTAACAATTTTTTGTATACATCTCGGTGGAGAATCCTGGATCCCTCGGTACATATAAGCAAGTTTCTTTGTATGTTTTGAACAATTTTGGATTTTTTTTTAGTCATGATTAAAAAAATAAATAAATCAATGGCGCTACAACCTTTTTAGGTCTGGGCCTCAGATTTCTGTATGTGTTTCATGATCATTTGTTAATCGAATAGGCAAGTAGGTGATCAGCCTTCTGTGCTTGACGCACTCCGTCGACATTTTGGGTCTAAGGCAATCGGTTTCCTCACGATGTTTTCCTTCACCGTTCGAGCGAATGTTAAATGCGCACATAGAAACAAAATCCATTGGTGCACAGCCGGGAATCGAACCTACGACCTCGAGGATGAGAGTCGCACTCTAGGCCAACACTGCTCACAGTCATGACTGCTTCAAGAATATATAAACTTGGTACTGTCAAAATACCGAGTTCGTTAAAAAAATGGTTTACAGCTTACAAGGGGTCCAACACCCATCAAAGCCTTAATACATTTTTTTTAGTAATGAAAACTTTATTTACATATACCGAATTTCCCCATAAAAGTATCCTTAACGCAGAACTGAGGCAACATAGCCGTGATGAGCAAAACCCTATCACTTTAATTTTAGGATTCTTACATCTTCAGATCAATTTTCTCTCCGTCAGTCAACTTATTAGGTCTAGGACATGCAAGTTATCTCACGATATTTTCCTACAACGTACCAGCATGTTATATTTGCACATAGTAATAGAATAGATATTCATTTGTGCATTCGTACATAGTTCGGCAAAGTTCCGGAGCAATTCGGTTTCGGCATAAGCAAGCGTGGGGCCTCTACCAAATTCTATCAAGGGGCCCTTGGTTTGCTTTAGGTTCTGAAGTTTAGGGTATTAAATAAAACAAAACCGTTACAAATATTTTTTTCTGGATTTAATATCGGTAAAGTAATAATTTCAATATAGACTTCTTTAATCAAATCATTATATTGAACAAAGTGAGATGATTACGACGCTTGAAGACCGCTTGAAGAGTAGATGTGGTGTAGATGCTAGTCAAATTATGTCGATTATAAACATTATGGTAAAGAGTTTGTAAAATACCTAATTATTTTTAGGATTTAACGTAACTAAATCGAGTTTTAGATTTTTATGTGGAAGTAAGTTTATTACGGTTACAGGTACGTTAGCGCGCGGGGCCCCCAAATTCGTGGTGCAAATGCTACGGGCACCACCGCTTTGCTCTTCTATTTGACGTGTTAACGGTACTTGACATAATAATTTCTACATAAGAGTTACATTTTATAATTGAACTATTGTTGTTTAATGTTTTGCGTCGTTAGTGAAAATTTTATTATTAAGAAAGTTTATTCGACCTCGACCTGTACGTCTTTTTAAACTGACATTTTCGTTGTTGAGTGTCTGTGGCATTGTGGTATAAGTTATATTAATTTAATTACCATTTTATTGAAGGTACCAAAGTACTAGTTCAGATTAATTCCATTACTCACGTTGCAAACAAGTATTGAATCATCGATGGAATTACGAATGCGTTTAGCGTATAAAGTTAGCCATGATAGATGTTAACTTGTGTTATATAAGCTGATATATACATATAACTTTATAAAGAATATAAAATTTTATGTGTTTTAGTTAGTCTGTCACACGCAGTCGACATTTATGGTCTAAGGTTCTCGCGAATTTATCTATCAACGGAGGAACGACCGTTAAGTAATTGTAATTGTGCACAGACGGGGTATAAACCTACGACCCCAGGGATGAGAAACACACGCTTATCGCATTAGGCAAACACTACTTGGTACAAAAAAAAATACTTACGTATAAACGCCACCGCGGCAAAAATTCCGTTATATATTGTTTGGTTAGGTTAGGTTAGAATATAATAATATTTTATTTAAATAAAGGTTTACGGTGCGTGAAAGTGGTTAGGGGTTATTATTCTAAAACTTTAAAATAAAATCTTAACATACTAACCTAACCCACTATTTGAAATAGTATTAGTTAATTAATTAATTAGATTCTATTTAAGTTTTTTAAACTTTCAATTTACAGCATACTTGCAGTGCAGACACACATATACACATATTATTTCTACATTATACGACAAAATGTCCCCAGTAACGTATTCATTAAGGTCTCGCAGAGGCCTAGAACTCACCGGGGCAACGTTGCGTACACGTTGATACGTTTTCTTAAAAGTGAATAATATTTTTGGCTCAGTTCTATTAAAACCAACACCAGTTCTCAACCCGAGCTCACTACCAACTTATATAAGGCTGGATTGTTACATACGTTATTGCAATGAACTCCATATGCCTACACGGTAAGGGGATCTGTGTGGTTTTGTAACGGTGATGTGTTCGGGGGTAATTTTACAATTAATTTTTATGACTAAATACCTTAAACCTAACCTTTTTATAATAACTATATGGATGAGTGTATGCTTTAAATTCCACGCCAGGTTTCTAGCATCTAAAACAGTGCAGTGCTTACACTGGTTTTCCAGTATGGTTTCTTACAAATACGATAAGTATTGGTTTTTCTTTCGATAAGTAAAATCTGCGATGCGTTATCGGTTGAAAAATTCGAAGAATTGTAAATAGTCGCATGTCGATAACATTTTGTTATTATTAAAGATAGTAAACAAAAAGACGACCGAGTTATTGTTTGTACTGTGTAATACCAAGAACAATTAATGTAATTTACTTTAATTGTCTTTGGCAATACTAAAAGCGGTCATAAATGGATGTTTGGAGTTAAATGTAAAAAAGGTCTCTTAAATAATCTGTGAAACACAAATTTCCAATATACAAATCGTTCAAGTACCGACACTAGCCCAAACAGTTAATCAAACCTAATCTAACCTCGCAGTCTGCGTCATGTTAAATTAGCTTTAATCGCTAAATTCTTCATAGAAATCTTTAATTGTCTATAGTATTGTGAACGTGAATCTGTGCTTAGAACGTGAGCTGGCCTGCAATGGAACAGACAACGTAGTGTCCCTATCTTATATAAGTTATGTTTATATAGTCAATATAACAGTCGGTTGGCAACAAATGAAGAAAGTTGGCGCCAGACCGTTCAAGCGAGATCGTGCAATTAAAATATTAATAGATCCAACTGAATACTGATCATTGATCAATTGGTCATCGTCATTATCATAGCTGGTTTATTTTAAGACGACTAATTGACCAAATGATGTCCGATTTATTTAATCATTTCAATTATGATAGACTTTCAAACATCGTCATTTATTTACGAGTGCCCTTAAACTTGCTTTGATATTAAGTTATTTTTTATTTGTGACTCTATTAAACAAAATATTTTACTTTGAAATGGTTGCGGAGACGCGGATGTCGCCCTTATACTAATAAATAATAAACTGTGATATAAGGTTTATTACGCCCATGAACAAAATATCATAAATTCTAATATATAAATGTTTATAAAAAAAATTGGTCTTTTCGGTCATCGCTTTAAAATTTTAGACAAAATATTTTTGAATATTATCATACAATTTCAAAAGACAATAAAGGGTAATAATAATTTATGTAACAACGAATGGTCCGAAACTATTTCTGCACATGCGCTCAAGTGGGTACGTCCACAGATAATCCAAATATGAATTGAGAATTGAGTCTATAAAATCTTGACCTCTTTGGTAACACACATATCGATTATGATGACGTCATGAACTTGGATTTTACGTGTATTAAAATAGACTAATTACTGAGGAGTTTACGTGTATTAAAATAGACTAATTACTGATAGAAACTATGTACATTTTTAATTATTAATTTTAATTTTAATATTTATGTTATCATATGAAAGTTTTGTCCGAAAATTGCCTGTTGCTAAGCTCTTTTTTTAAACAAGTAGTCGAATCAAAGCGATACAGTTGTGAATCAATTCATAAGGTCAGCGTCTGTTGGGAGTCAATTGCTTCCTCATTGGCGCGCGGTTACCGGCGCGTACGCATTTGTAATTTGTTAATATATAATTAAGTCTCTTTGAAATTTAGTCAATAGAACAACACTTGAAAAGTTTATTTGTTTACAAAATCTTACATTTAATTTTAAATATATGACGGTTTGGTAAAGAGCATCTCTTAATTTAAACGAACTCAAGTTTTATCTTTTTTCTAGACCGTCGTTTTATCATATCGAAAACATTATATGACCCTCATCATTAAACCTTTTCAATGGGGACAATTAGCTGCAAATCCATTTGACGCCTCGTTTATCCACACCGGTCCACGGGCTTAGGGGCTATGCTGTTGTTTGTTGGATGTTCAACATCCTAAAATATTTCACGTCAAATTGGAATTGGCCCTGCTTCAGGTTGTTTAAGTCGGTAAAATTACTGAGAATTTTGAATGCCCTGACAATATCTTATCTAAAAATATCAACATAATTTAACTGTTGTTGTTGTATGTTATGTTTATCTACTAAAATGTAACAACACTTTTTTACAACTCACACTCCAAACAGATAGTTATAACTTATTACAAAATATTTATTAATTTACCTTTTGTTGGCTGACCAATCGGAGGCGCTGCAACGCTCACTCGACAGCCTTGGTTTATGTTTATTCTTATTAATTTACACCCACAAATTTGTTTACACACGTCCTACAAAATTCTAAACAATAGTTATAAATAATTATCTACCCATATTCTCACATCAATCCATTATTAATTAGCTAGCTCTTGTTAGTTCTGTTTTTACCGCCAGCCACCTAACCGCCAATGTATCCAGTATATCGGATATACCGAATGTCAATCTGTATTTGACAGAATAGTCATATTGAATCCTAACTCAATTATAAATTTAGAATTTTTAGAGAATTTTTTTTTAACATTTTATAGACATCATAAAAAAATATACAATCCAAGATCTTTGACTAATTTAAAATAATGGACCTCGTAAAATCTATTATTGTTTACAAAGAGAATTTTATGAACAATTCCAGAGATGTGATGTGATATGACGCCTACTAAGATAATACTACAGATAATACTGTCTTCGTGGTAAGAATGTAGATAAGATATTCGCAATAAAACTTTACCATAGATTATGTAATTACTAACAAAATATATAAGTAAATATTTATTAACTTTTATAAGAAGATTTATAGTAGCAACAGGCTATTTGACAGTATGAAAAACATATATATATTTTTTTAAAGCTACATAATCATTAAAACACATTGATCACATAATGTACTCTAAGTTTTAAGTGCATAATATTGTAGAACATAGAGTAAACAAAAAATAATTCGTTTTGGAAAGAAATGCGACAAATTTAATTGATAAAATCCTTAATATGACTTTAATAACGTATAATTAAGGAAACACACATAGTCATTTGTCATTTTCATTGTTTTATCATACTGTTATTAACACTTTATAGACACAATTAGCACATGTCTCGTACTCGAAAACGTGTTTCAAGTCAGCATTCATATACCTAAGTAAGAAATGTCATCAACAGCTTAACCTTGCATTGATACCATGAAGTTCTTTATATATTTTTGTTGCCAACTAACGTTTTTAATTAAATAGCACCATTTATTTAAAAAAAAATTGACATAGAATGACATATATATAACTTTCTAGGTACTTAATTAGCGCGACACAGCCCAGGACAATGTTACATTATTGAAAACATTGTCCTCTTCCATCTATTAAAATTCATTAAAGTTTGCTTAAATTAAAACCTAATTCATTTTGCTAAGCGTATATGTTATTAGGCAATAAATTAATTGTTGCCTAATACTAATATTTGCGCGTTACTTCTTTATAAGGACTGTGGCAATCGTTGTTTCACAATATTTTTATTAAAACAAGTAGGTAACCTATTTACCTAAAAATGTGTTTGTATTGCGCTACAAAGGCATATTAAAATATATTATCTATGTAAACCCGAAAGAATTTTAAATTCTCTAAAATTGCTATAAATAAAACATATTTTTTTAAAAATCGAATCCATATCCAGTTAGACAAGCAAACAAAAGCTATGAGACCTTTTTTGTTTTAAACTATTTTTTTAAAACCAAATAGACGCGTAGTTGGATGGCATTGATTCGACTTGAATTTCATTATCAGTCGATACGACTGAGTCATGTGTCGTCATCACTGAGTTTTCTGTTTTAGTCCGCGTGCACTAACCATACTGAGCGGTCATTTAGTGCTCACTATTTTCGTTCACAATACGTCTCGTGTTATAAGTGCCTGTGATTTGTGATTAACTGTACGGATGACTGATATTTCTATATCCTTTCTGGTGGACCGTGAAAAGCAAGGAGGCGTGATGGAAAGTTGCTATAAATTGTACACATGGATCAACCATACTTTATTGATGCTATTAATGCAAATACTATGGAAAATAAGCCAAATTTCCAACTATTTTAAACAAAAGTGAGTATTTATATTTAGATGTTACTATACAAATTGACAAACGAAATTAAGTCTATTCTAATAAGAATGTTTGGCTGTCCTTGACGTCGCGTTTGCTGTTTGAGGATTTATAAGGATATTTGACGGATTATTTGCGATTACCATAATTCCTGGTAGTAAAAACTAGATACATAACATCTTCAGCTTTATATTTCTTTTAATATGCCTATACCTACTATCAAGATTTGATGTGAATTTATAGGTTATGTTTTCGTTATATAGAATTTAAACATAGTTTACATATCACTGATAGTATCTAATTGATAAGAACATTATTGTCACGTGTAAATACATATTTGAATGATTTTTCTTGATGTTTTAATCTAAACTTAGGAACGAGAAATTTAAATTTTTGTGACTTTTTGGAACTAGTTTTTAGAAACTGGTTGGTTAAAAAAAATAAGATGTTTGAGTAAAGGAACATTGTTTAAGAAATATATAGTCGGATTATAGCGTTTAAAAAAAGGTTGAAGGTTGTAAAGACAATTAAATTATTAAATGTATAAAAATTGTCCAGACGTTTCGCGTGTTCTAGCGTCATGACGTTCTGACCTAAATTGTTTTATCTTAATTAATAACGTTGAAACTGTATCTATAGATTTACAACAACAAAAAAATTAACAAATTAATTGAATAAAGAGAAAGATAAAAAGGAAGTAGTAATCTTTTAAATTGTCTTTACGAACTAACTCAAGTCACGAGTATGTAACAAAATAAATTGGCATTTCGTCTGATTGGCCCTTGCAGTGATCTTTTATCTGGTATTTAAAATAAAATAGTTATTGTATAGTCTTTATATCTATACACTGTCATGACTAATTCATGGACGTTAAGGATAAACCACAGAGGTTATTACACCTATTTGTTACATCGTTTCATACACCTTTAATTTTTTTTATTATATATGAACCAGGTGTGGAATTGGTGATAGGTATATAACCAGATATTGTAGCATTTTTGAGAAATTTACATTAGGCATATTTTCCTCTACTTTAATCATAACAATAAGGAATTAGAAGCCATGGTGACATAATAAAGTAATGCCAGTGATGTTATACATTCAATACTTTGATTTAATTAGATTCAAGAAAAGGGGGTTTTTCGATCCTCAGCCGTTTGCTAGTAGACAAAGGCAGAAGTCAAAATTAAAAGCTTTATTTACAAAGTACTGTAAGAAGAGTACTGTTAAGTAGTTTTTTGAGAAAACTATTGTATTAGGCCCAATAGCTGAATTGTTCTGCAAAATAATGGAACGCATTATTAACGGACAACTCCTGAAAGCTCAAGCTAGATATCTAGAGGATCATTAGCCTTAGCCATCGTCAGTACGGCTTTCGTCGTGGTCGCTGAACTGGTGACCTCGTTTACCTTACATATTGTTGCGTAGAGACGTGGGTGCATTTACCATGGAAACACTCTCCACATCGAGGCAGAATACGAATTTCCCGTATCACCTAGACGTCCATCATTCCACAACTGAGCATTAATTAAGACAGTTTTTTTCCGCGCACCACTTCTATGGCTAAAGTATTTCCGAACGAATTCGACTTCAAGAATGGAGCGTACCAATTCATAAAAGACAAGGCAGTTGCGATCTTCTGGCAATGTCCTGCCCGTTTGTCCCATGTTTTATAAAAACGCTGATACTGAGAACTTGATTAGGTAATTGTGTAGACGTCATATTATTTTTTAAATATGTTTGTATAGAAATCTTAGCATACTAAGCAACGTTGCTGTAAACTGGTTCATTGGATGTTAATCGGTTGCTATAAATATTTAATAGCTAATGGTCTCCTAGTGTGACAACTATGATAACGAGAAAAAAAATCGGTCACGGAGTTCCGTATTTCGACAACAAACACTGACGCATGAGACGATATAGTAATATATAATTTATAGAGGAATGTATATGAGGTAGATAAACAGTCTGTCTTTGGGGCTGTTTAAAATATATTGTGTACAGTGAACTTCGTCCCCCATCGTCCCTTGGATGAGGAAAATTTGGCACACGGTTGTATTATTGAACTAAATACGTATAGACTTCAAATTTATTTAAATTAACTGAAAATCCGACTAACTCTGAGCGTCGAGCAAATATAACCAGCGTTGTTTTATTCGAAAAATGCCTATATCATTGATTGCAGAGGATGAATTCACGTGTTGCTCTGTAAAGCCAACACGACTCGTTAAGAGGAATTAGAAGAGACTCTTAGAGTCGCTAGTCCTTCGCGAGTTTTTGCGCTATTAGATAGATTCTTGTCACTCACAAAAAAGAGATTAATCTATATGTGTGTGCAAGAGGTAGTTTTTCAACTTCGCTTATAATACCTACTAGACTCAACTCTGGTGTCAACCAACCAAAACAATAATAAGTATATAAGATAGATTAGTTAGAAGTTATACTGAAAAGAATTCTGTATACATGAAGGCGAATATATATTCTGCGAAGGCCTGTATTAAAATAACTAACGAATGTGTTGCGTAATTTATAATTAGAAAATATGCAGTATGCACTTTTTACTTTTTATTTTTCATGTATCCTTTTTTAGTTTAGTTTGTTTTTTGTTCCTGTTTAGTTTAGTCTTAACAGCTGCTGCTAGTATTAATCGTGTTTCAGTAGTTCGATTTAAACAATTGGTTTTCAAAATCTACCCGAGATCTCGAGAGATTGTAAGTCTTAATCTCACGAGATCTAGAATTAACGATCTCGATTCTCGATCAATAAGCAGTTTCCTCACGATGTTTACACGAACTGAGAACTGGACTTGAACGTACGATCTTTGAGACGACGATGCCTGTAAATTACAATAGGAAAATTTACGTTTAACAGTACGTTAATTACATAATTTAATTAATGACGTCGGTATCCGTAAGTATCTTATCGTGTTTCTTGCTATAAAAAGGCGTCATTAACGTAAGAAACCTTTCATCGATCGAATACTTTTTCATTGGCAATTAATGACGTTCGTTGTTGTACAAAGACATTTAAGTACTACCTTTTCATTTTTAAATATTTTTTAAGAGAGATGGGTATGAATCGCATTACCTTGATGAAAGTCTTCCACGGTATGCTTCACTAGACATTTTCTTCTGCGAACTAGCGAACAAGCGATTTCGTGGAAGATACAACCTCTAATTGTTTAAATTGACAGCATACGCCTCCCTCACAGGCCGTCAACGCACCCACTAAAATGGATGTCCATGGGCTGCAATGACTACGCTTTATGAGCGTCCTGTAGACATTTTTTATAGGATATAAGGCCCCCTAAAAATGTTTAACGATATTTTAAAAGTTTCTAGAATTTAAGACCGTAATCACTGTAACGGTCACAAAAACGAATTATTGTTATTTGGAATTTGTGATCGAATTGTTTCTAAAAAAATCTGTTTTCATTTTTGCGACACAACAATTGCAACGCAATCCTAGCATAAAACCATTGTTTTGCCGCTATTTGTTTGATAAATGATCACGTTTTGTGTATTCAAAACAATAGGATTAAAGGTCACAATAATATTTCTCAGTAATGTGTAAATTGCACTTTATATCCAGTACAAAACATTTACATAAAATTACGTCAAAATCTAAGCGAAATTTTATTTATTATTAGAGTAATATTATTTCTTATTATTGCCATGCAAATATTCAATCAAAAGCCGTGACAGCTGTCGATTTCTTTTAAATTTTTTTTTTATTAAAAAAAAATCACAGAAAATAAATCACATCTATGGTTGTACGTAATCAGGATACACAGATTTAATATAGATTTTTGGACATCTCCATTTCAGAGATTAAACGCACTATCTCTCCCAAGTTCCTTCTGTCAAAAAAGATCTACCAAGTGTACTTTCAAAGTGAGATTTGGCCTCTTAAACAAGAAACTTCACTGACAAACATATAGCGACAGTAAACAAAACCAGATATAACCAACTAATTATTCCGTCGTACCCTTAACAATATTATCTATATCATCATGGCCATATATCAAACACGTGTAAATTAAATAGATTATCATAATTTACTTATGGTATTTAATTGGACAGTGTCTAGGGATTTCGCGCCAAAGTTCACGTCTTGATTGATATCCGATGGGTTCAAAGTCCGTTTTCTCATTGGCAAATCACGATTCAAGCGTTAATAAAATATGGTTGATTGATAGTCTAGTCTTGTTCTAGTTTTAGATATCGATTTTATAAAAATTAAACTTATTTGTTTTGATACGACGTATGTATTGTTACAGTCGTAGCACAGACTATGACTATGTCGAAAAAAATTTGACAAACGAGACATCATTCCTAGCGCACCCAACACTTATTCTGTTATATAAGATATACCTAAATACTTTTTAAAGCCGTAATAATAAAAATCGAATGTCACATATCACTCATGAATGGTGAGGTATTTTTCAAGTTACCCTAAATTAGAATTGATTACTTTTAGATATATTGATTACTTCCGACAATCTTCACCTCTTCATATAAAAAGATAGATTTACATTTCAGTGTCAGTGTCAATGCTTGACTCATATAAGTATCACAATCTACAATCCAAATGTAATATTGAAAACGCTAATATCAATATACGAGCGAAAGGCTCTCGAAAGGAAAAGTCGAGAATTAGCGTCAAGTGAGATTCCCACATGAATTTTAGATTTTTAATTTAGGGTTAGAACGGGTCGCAGTAGTACAGAGTAGTACGGGGATGCGGGAACTAAAACAAATGCGTTAACAAAAATGAAGTACTTTCAGTTGTATACCTGAATATATAAACCTTTAGTTTAAGTATAAAAATGTTACTGATACTAACAAAAACAAAAGGCCAACACAGATCTAATATTTGTCACTATTGAGTTAACCCTGTAGTCATGGACTTTCTGTCTATGTGCGCATTTAATACTGGCTCATACGTGAAGGAAAAAATCTTGAGAAAACCTTTCCTTAGAGCTCAAAAGTCGACATGTTCCTGACACAGAATGACCTACTAAGAGAAATAAATGATCAAGAAACACATACAGAAATCTGGGATTAGACCTTAAAGGGAATACCTTAGCTGTGTTTTTCGAGCTAACCATAATTGTTGGAATAGCTTTGACAATATTTTAGCTTTTTAATTTGTATACAGTACAATCTATATACAAAGTTTCAAATCTCAAACCACTGAAACCGTTAAGGAAAACGCTCTGATGAAATCGAATAGTCCATGAACCATTCTGTTTTAATTTAAAATTTAAATGTATTCACGATGTTGGACTACAGTTGTGTATATTTTTTTAATTAAAAATGTTTCTAAACATCTAATAAAGGCAAGGTAAATTAATAATGGTGACCGAGCAATGGAATAATATGGTTTTGTATATTCGAAAATGCATTTAGATTCAGTGCTACAGTGCATGTAGTTCACTACTAGTTACGAAGGTAGTGAAGGCCTCCGTCACTTCCGAGTTCAAACACGTTAACCTGAGTGTATACAGTTTATAGAAATTCAGTATTACTATAAATGTTGATTTATAAGTTTCCTGTATAGAATACTGGGCGTGCCCTGCGTTTATTCGATCGTAATGTTATATAACTTATAGTTTCAATTAAGGGATCTACATAAATGATTAATAATAACAACAAACAATAAGAATAGATATTAAGTAAAGTAGATCACCAAGCTTGGAAGGATCTTTCGTTGAATATTGTACCAGCGTCGTTGTTTGAACAGTAAAATCGAATATATTCACGTGGAACATTTCATCTATATTGAACTTGGTACTTATATAACCGTACCGTACTTTGGTATACAAGAAATATGTAGATTGATTATATCCATGCAAAATATGGAGTAAAATGTAAATTGTTGTAGTGTTACACAATATCATCTTGGTATTATTTGGAATAAGCAATGAATGTTAAAGGCCAAAATTGTGTTTCTATAAATATTAAGACGAAATCAGGTTTTAAGAACGTGGTATTTGGAAGAGGCACAGTTGTCATCTGTCAAGTTGCCAATTGTTATTTTTTTTTAATGTCACAGAGTAGTCTATTCAAAACATATTTTATAATCTATAGTAACAATTTACAAAACAATATTAATATTTCATGTGTCCTTTTTCACTGTTCCATTAGTGTCTAAGTAATTTTATGGCTTATGTAGTTTTGCATTTTCGCTTATATTACCGATTTTTTTTTTCTTATAGTGGTTGCCTGTATGAGATCGCTCGAAAGCGATAATGCTAAGCATTTTAATTGTACTGTATAAATATATTTCCAATTGACTATTATTAAACCATGAGATTAAACCATGATCATTATTAATGAGTTGTTTTTATTACTTTCAGTTAAATTTTTAATTAGTTTACTCGTTTAATTATAGTTATTAGTCACGACATGCAGTTGAAATACTGTTATGCCAAAACTGTGGTTCCATGTGGTTTACCTTCTAAGCTGAATGCATTAATATATAAATGTATTTATTATTGCGGAAGCATTTGCGCCTTCTTACTTATTCTAAATGATCGAACACTTGTAAAATAAACACTGACATTTACTGGACTTTTCGTATGTTAATAACTATATTTTAAAGAACTTTCGCTCATAACTACATAATTAATAATCCGTGGATGAACCAAAAGGCTTCTAAATTGTCTTCAAAGCTAAGAATATGATTTTTCTACAAAATATTTGCAATTAATGTGCTAATATTTTCGTCCCAAATAATAAAATACATAATGACGAAAATGAGTTTTATAAATAAAGATTGGATTGTGTCCAAATGGAAGTCTATCTACACTGAGGTCAAGTTCACTAATTTTCAGTTGGAAAAGCTGCATTGGAATTGATGCATAATTTATAAAGCTTTTTCTACTAAGGTTTTAGAGGTTAATTTGCATGAAACAAGTGACTCCGCTGGCTCTGCGTATAATGCATGTCTATTGGAATCTGAAACGGAAACTTCCATGTGCCTTATCATGTGCCACCGCCAATTACTAACTTTCCGCTGCAGGTCTTCCTCCACTCTGTCCATCCAGCTGTACCTAAGGTCGATCTACTGGTCATTAGCAAAAATTATTTATTTCCTATTATTACAGTAACTTAATACTAATGCAAAAGAAAACTGAACTAAAAACATAATATAAACATAACAAGTAAAAACTTAAAATCTAAACCATTTTATAACTAATTATAAATAATGCAATTCTTGTGAATTCAGCCAGTGTGCAAATAAAAACATCTGTCTCACAAGCAATAATATTTAGGGTGCGCAAGACACGCGTAAATGGTGCTTTTCTGAGTAAGTTCGTACGCGCCCGAGGCACTGCCAGCAATTGCGATCGCTTACCACGCCGAGAGTGCTTATTTGGCACACGCAGGCCCAGTCTTTCCAACATTTCCGCATTATATATTTTGCCTCTAAGGGCCTTAAAAAAATACAATACGAATATTACTAATTATTTGGGCTGGGTTTGGTTGGTAAGATATCACTAGTATTTATGTGTCCTAGTCTGCAGAAAGATGGTCTGCAACTTGTGAAATAGACGTGCCATCGGTGTTTATTCTACTTCTGTACAAAAAATAAACTCCAGGAACATGTAAATTCATGTCTCAAGCAACCTATAACAAACATTCTTTTTCATCTTTTTATTTGCCTCATTTTGGTACAGAGAAACGATCAAAAAAATTTTATGATACCTCAACTCGAGACTTGTATTTTTCTTCATTTCCCGCCTAATTACTTGGGTCTTTGCCTCACATTTTGCTTATAGACAGGCATATGTAGGTCAGCCTTCTATGGCCAACACGTTTTTTTTTTACTTTTGTATTTGAGATATTCAAAGGTATTGGTATAAAGTATAACTTATAATTAATTACAATTTCTAAATTTTAATTTTTTTTCCGACGTTTCGCGTGCTTTTCAGCGTGCGTGGACCGTGACTACCGTGTTTTTCTTAATGTGTAAAAGCTATTTTAACAAAAGACAATACTATTGGACATTCTACCAGACCGATCCATGTAATTAGTACTAATTATGCATGGAAAATCCCCAGTGCCGAGGTTCGAACGACCTGAGTTAAGAACACTACCACTGGGCTAACTCTGTCCCACATCAAAATGATATAAAATTGAAGCCATTGCGTGTTTGTAGTATATAAAATGTATTAATACTAAAACAGAATATCGTCTGCTTAGTCACGATACCCCTAGCCCCCCTAGCCCTAGCCTAAACTTATAATTATTAACACGGAATAAAGTTACAGCCAGTCGAATATTATATGTACTACAAGTGAGATTTTCACCATTTCATTCAACGCTCAAGACTCATTCTAGACTAGAAGTAAGTATTTGTTTTGACGCGGTATACTTCTGGCATTCTTGCCTTATTAATCAGTTCTATAAATTAAATGTGTTATATAGTCGGCAGACAAAAGTTATTAAAGTTTAATCTGTAAAAAAAATAGACAATGTATAATTTTTTTCAAGAATCATCAAGAAGACTTGAGTCATACAATTAATATATATTAATTAGTGTAAATATTGTTGTTTATATAACGACACGTCTTAATTAATGGAATGAATCACCTTGCACTGATATTGTAATGTCCTTCATTTTTACTAGTACCACGTTTCATGCCCACATTGATACTGCCCTCTATGTACTTGTCCACATATGTACTTAGCTACTTAAGAAGTAATAAGTGAATATACGCAGAAATCTAATAGCCGCATGGTATACTTTTTGTTACAAGAACGAGCGTTAAATTTTTGTTAAAACATGTTGTATAATATTTAAAAAAATGTGACAATCTCTGATGTGGCTATAAATATTTCTATTTATAATAATGTCCATGTCTGGCTGGCAATTCTATGAAATAAACCTACCAAGGGTAACTCGTAAAAATAACAAGTGACCTTCACAAAGTTCTAGATTTAGGCTTCTTCGTCAGTGTTCGAAATCTATACCGTGAGTCATCTATACCAACGCAATCATATCAATATTATTTTTGTTCTTCTTAATTATGAATGTTTGGTCTCTAAGTTTATCATAAAGAATTATAAACAAAGATCTTCGTCTAAAACTCGCTATGTTAAAGCGTGGCTCAAGTGTGAATACAGAATAGTTTTAATAATTATGAAAATATATATTATATATTTTCATAATTATTATATATATAAATATTTTTTGGGTCTGGGCCTCAGATTTTGATATCTGTTTTATCATTTGATCAGCCTTCTGTGCCTGACAAGCCGTCGACTAAATTCTTGTTTCTAGCATTAAGTTCAAAGTTTTTTTAAGTTCAAAGAATTAAAGTAACTTTAGATTCTATTAATCTCAAATTAATTAACTTTGATCCAATAAAGTTACGTTTTTAGTGATGACGGGTGACGAAATCACGAATACGTTGTTCGGAATGGAAAAATACTCCTCATTGTTTCAGTTTGTTTTGCAATAATCCTCGACTACACAGTATTTACTTCTCTATATTTACCTAACCAGAATATCTTATTATATATTTATCTTTCATATTTGTATTTACTATATAAATAGCAACCTATATTTTATTACGTAAGAATCTCATCGGATTGCACCACAAAAACAAGAGTGAAAAATATCCCGCCAGTCGGAGACGGATAACACAGTTTTTAGAAATATTAATTATCTGTTCAAAAGATAAAGTTATTATTCCCAAAAAAATTGTGTAGTGCATGCAAAATATTTTTCGCTTTTGCGCTCTAGTTTCCCTCTTAACTTTACTTAACATATAAATTACAATAATTCGTATCTCTTTTCAGATCCGTTGAAGAAAATAAGTCGGAAAGAACATTCGTCTTAACACCTCTCACCAGAGACTACAAATTTAGAAGACACATACGTTCAATGTCGGATGTCCAAAACAGTACTCCTTACAGGATCCCTTACCGGTCTAAGAAAAACTTCTCACTCACCTACGACTCCGACACTAGGTCGAGGAGATTGCCCTACTGTCTACCATTCGACTCGTCAGATTCTAGTGATTTCTGCGAATTACCAAAAAGAAGTATAGAATACGAGATCTTAAAGCATTCGGACTCAATGCGCGTATTATAAGATCTGTGGATTTGCTGACCGCACAAATGTTACCAGCACAAGAAAATGTTAGAAGTCTAACATGCTTATATTTTGGACTACAGGCGTAGTTCTAACTGGAATGCGAATGTTTCATTTTAATTACGTCCAGGCGGACAAGATGCCGGCAAGAAAAATAGATTTCTCTGACAATTTTGACAATTGACATAAAAGTCAAGCACGATGTGAATATGAAACTACATAGTGTTGTTATTTGGATCATAATTTTATTAATTTTCACTTGTTTTATAGCACTGCGAACAGCCCATAACTTCTTTTACAAGTAATATATGACGACAATCTTAGTAAAAATGCTAGAAATTATAGATTTTATTAATCATATTTCTTGGCAGTCCTACTTATTTTCGTTAAAAGATTAACACTTAAAGTCATCCGACAGATAGATTATAGTAGTTTCTCACTTTACAACTCTCTTTCCGCACATAACTGTAATGCTAAAACGCTATAATAGCAAAACTCTTTTTAATAAAGAAATATTAATGCTCCTCTATATAATATTTTGTTAAATTTAACCTTTAGAAATCGTTGACCTCGTTATCGATTAACGCATACAAGCTTCAAAGAGAATTTATCTATAGAACCTAAAATAGTTATCAGTTGATAAAAATCCTAATTATCTCTTCATTGGAACTATGACAGATAAGCTTTTAATTTTCTAATGTAATGTAAATTTAAATTATTCTGGTGTTTGTGAGTTTAAAAATCTAAAAAAAACTTCATTTTCAAGGCAAAGGAAAATAAAAAATGCATTAACACAGACTATATAATACACAGCTGTAGGTTGTCATTACTTATGGTAAACATAATAAATCTTAATTTGTCTTGAAGCTGTTTTATTATTGTTTAGAACATACAAGTAATCTGTTCATGCTCGACTAATTACGTTTATTGTTAAGCTTTTCTTAAACTTTTGTGTTGGTTAATGTGTCCAATTACTACTAATAACTAACCTAAGTGATTAAATGAGACTGTGATCGTGTTAGGAAAATAACTGTAATTATTTAAACGTAAGAAAGGATATAGTTAAGTTAATTATTAAGTATAATTTTATATGTATAAACGGATAATATGCCATAACATGTCCTAATTCTTCATTTTATTTGGGGCTAAGAAGACTGTATCTAATGTACGAAATCTGTAATGATTTTTAATCAATTTAAAATTATATAAAAGCCCTACCTCGATTTAATTCAGTAAAAGTTATCATCTTTATAATATATATTATGATTTAAAATATGTACGTTAAAGCACTTGAATAAAGTCGCTCACTTATTTTGTGTGTGGGTCTAGTTTTCCATGTTTGATAAATTATTTATAACGTATTGTATCAAAATAATAGTTTTTGAAAATGTGAAATTTTAATCAGATAAATTTATCAAAGTCTTAATACTTTAATTACACTTATTAAACCGTTCATAAAAATACTACAATTAATATATACCCCCATAAATTAACAATAAAATTTGAACAAAAGCAACCATTCTTGTGATAAGTTATTTTGTTTTTGTTCTGACTGGACAATATTATGCCATAAATATTTTCAATTTATTTTGTACACGATTTATGAAATAAAGAATATATTCAAAATTATTATTAATTAAACGGTATTCACAGCATCTATGGTAGGTATTGAGATAATATTGATACCTGTGACAGTAGGTATAAACAGAAGCGTTGATACCTAAAATCTAACACAATGACTAATTACTTTGAAGGTAAACAACATTTGTGAAAATAAATTTATTTTATAATTTGATTTGCATTTTATTTTTGTGGTACACAGCAGTTTTTTGCGGCACTCTTGCGCAATTCAAACATTACTTATCCTTTAGTATTCAATAACGATGTCCATACTTGACAACTTCAAGAAGTTGTTGGGAAAATAGAATGTATCTACCAATAACAAGTTGATAAAAGTTGTTAAAAATTGGTAGGTAAAATATTCTGAAGTTCCTCACACGTAAAAATATTTTTCTCTTTATAAGTTTGTGTTCTGCAGATGTTCAGATTATTGTAAATTTTAGTACTGTTTTAATTTTCAAACATTTACGAATTCGTCGTCATTTGCACTTTACTCTAGTCAAAGTACACTTTATAAAATTATTGTCTATGGTCAAAATTCATAACGCGCGCCAAGTGTCAACTTATTAGTATTGTTCTGTGATATTAACAATTTTGCAAGGGTTCCCATCTTATAATATAGCCCCAAACTTACTGGACAAAAAGTGCAGAAATTCTAGAAGAGAAAACCCTGTAAATGGTTGAGACACTGAAGTACCTATTTATTTATTCCTTATTTAATTATATTTATTTAAAAAGCACAATTTTATAATTCAGTATGAAAGCTATTAATGACGTTTGATCCTATATCAAAAACACCTGTATCCCTGCATTAATAATTAAGTAATATTTTATAGAACCTCTTATAGCCATACGCCATCTATTTATTATTTATAGGGTTTTGACTTATGTTTTAGAGGTAAGTATTTATTTAGAAAGGGTAACACTAAATTAGACGCAGTCGATTGGCATCATCGTTTTGACCATTTTAATTTACACTTTCTGAAATCGTCTCTAATCTGTGTCAAACCTCAATCGAATCTAAAAATTGATTTCTGATTTTGTAATTTCTATGTTTGATATTGGGTGTCGGGTTGACGGGTCGTTGTAACATTTGACTTGGCGCCTGTTTTGAAAACAAGTTTAAATAGTATCATATCGTTTAAGGTAAATTATTTGTAACGAAATATAAAAGTATTATATTAATAAATTACATTAACTTACAGCGGTTTTTAGTATATATTATTTAATTTCACTTAGGAAAAATTCATCTAAATATAATACTGAAAATGAAGAAGATAATTATATTTTTTTTATTTATATTGAAAAGTATACAAGCTGAACCATTACCAATTGTGTTGTGGCATGGAATGGGTAAGTAATAAGTATTAAGTAAACATAAATTAATTTTGAAAACATTATATATTATACTACATTTAAACATTGTTAAAGATCATAAAGATTGCTTTTTTTCTAGAATCCAAGACAGAAATCAATAAAACTTTAAAATTAATAATTAGAATAATACAATGGATCATATATGTATTTACTTGATAATATTTACCACATATGTAAAGAAAGAACAGAAGAAACTGATAAATGATTAATTATGAATGATGAATGATAATGGTTATTTCAGGAGACACATGCTGTTTTTCATTTAGCTTAGGATCATTCAAAGCATTTCTTGAAGACCAAATCCCAGGTGTTTATGTAAAGTCTCTTATGATTGGTGACTCCATTATAGAAGATATGGAAAATGGTTATTTCATGTATCCAAATAAACAAGTTGATTATGTATGTGACAAGCTCTCTAAGGACCAAAAATTACACCAGGGTTTTAATGCCATTGGATTTTCTCAAGGATGTCAGTTCTTGTAAGTTGATTTTGTATAGGTTTATTGAATATGCTTTTTATGTGTGCTAAAAATAAAAAATATTGAATACCGTATATTCAAATCATCATTTGTTTTCTTCTTAAATTTAAAGTTTTAATTTTAATCATTTTAATCATTTGATATGATACTTACAACTAATTGTGTATTAGTATATAGGATTATAATGCAAACAAGATTAAAATGAAGACTGCCATTACCTAATATCTGCTTAATGTTACCTTTATTGCAATATTATTATAATATTTTATATATACCACAACTGAACTACAAGCAAGCAACTTTGACAAATTAGAAACATTTTTACAATTATAATTTTTCTTAGATAGATTAGGCTTAGATTAGGTTTGTAAAAAAATTAACAAGCGCATAAACAATGGTATTATAGTTTTTAGAGAAATATTTGAACTTTTGGTTTTCAGTATGATTCAAATATTGTAAATATTTACAAAAAAGTTGGAAGGACTGGACAGAGTCTTGCTTTATTACTAAAACATTTTATATTGTAGAAAAAATCTTTTCATTGTATTGATTGTTGTCCGTAATATTAAATATACGAAATAATGATATAGATTAAACACTCCATCCATTGACATGACACACAATCATCCATATTCCAGCCGCGCAGTAATTCAAAGATGCGGCGACAAGATACCAGCGGTAAAGAATTTCATCAGCCTCGGAGGTCAGCACCAAGGAGTGTATGGTCTGCCTCACTGTGGTGCTCTCCAGCATCAGACGTGTGACTATATTAGGAAATTGCTCAACTATGGTGCTTATTACAGGTCTGTGCATATTTCATAAACCACGTTTTATTAATTGCCTTTTTCCCGAGGGGGAGGGGATTACTGGTGTGTGTTTGACGTTTAAGTAGAGACTTCAAAATCGAGTAGAGAATACATCTGGCAAGTCCAGGGTCTGAAGATTCGAAAAAGTTTTCAACGGTCTGTTTAAACCCCTTAAACCCTTGAATGTAACCTTTCCCCTAATTATTAGGTAATGTGGCCCCCTAAACCTTCTCAGATTCCCAAGATGACCAGTCCAACGGAGTCTGGGACGTTGCTTCACCAATTATGATCTGTTCGCCGTTGGGCCTAGAATCTTCCGCAGAACTTAAAAACTATATACTATAACACCACTATCAATTACAAAAGTGCAGTGTTGGCCTAGTGGCTTCAACGTGCGACGCTCATCCCTGAGGTCGTAGGTTCGACCCCGGCTGTGCACCAATGGATTTTCTTTCTATGTGCGCATTTAACATTCGCTCGAACGGTGAAGGAAAACATCGTGAGGAAACCGACTTGCCTTAGACCCAAAATGTTGACGGCGTGCGTCAGGCACAGAAGGCTGATCACCTACTTGCCTATACAATTTACAAACGATCATGAAACAGATACAGAAATCTGAGGCCCAAACCTAAAAAGGTTGTTGATTTTTTATCAATTACATAAAGTCAATAATCGTGCTTAATCCAATAATATTTTTTAATGTAACTTTCACCTAAACAAGAGAATATTATGTTCCGATCCGTGATTGTATGTGACTGCGGAAGACAGTTCCCGCCTGCGTCTAGTCTAGAAATAAAAGTAGGAAGTAATTTAGAAATTATGCTTTACAATGCAATATTGTTACGTAAAATGTTTATCTCACTTTTATACGTAATATACTTTTGTATGTTTAAATCAAGTTTAAAAATAATTTAACTATCATATAACGTGTAACATTACTACGACGAAAGGCGAAAAAAAGTTCTTTAATAATTATTTTACATTTGTATTATCATAATCAGACATAAGTAGGGCGGCCTTATCGCTCGAACTCTTCCTCAACTCGTAAGGCAATAAACCAATTTAAGAAAATTTAACTAACATAAGTCTTTATCGTTATTTCAAATACCTAAATATAAACAAATAGATTCTACCAAAACCCTTCCAACTTGTTTATAGAATAAGCGTGTGTTTAAATATACATTGAACGGTAAATATTATGATAGCAAAGGTTATCAAGACGTACGTTGCTCTTGACAAGCTTAAAGCAAATATACTTATTTGTTTTCTTTGACCTTACGGTATGACTGTTTGGTATATGGTTTTGATATTTTAGTAACGAAACCTTTTCTTATCACTAATTCTCGACTCTGTGGGTGAGATTCATAAATATCTTAGGCTAGTCTCGTTTTTAAATTATACTCTGAATCATAAAATACGTAGTTAATTCATACGTTATAATAATATTTTTATTTCAAGCGAAATCTGAAAGCTTTGTTAAAACTTTAACACAACAATAATTCTTCACATAAGTAAATCTTAGAGGAATGTATCTTTAATTATTCTGTTGTAATAAACGCGAAAAAATCTCCTTGCAAATACATTATTAATCCGTGCTGATGGCGCTCGGTAACGAAAACACAAACAGTAAATTAATACTGGAGTGTCACGAAGCAATAGCTCTAACACATAGATTTACCCTACAGTGGATAAAGGGACACAGTGGTTCTCTCGGCAATGATGCTGCCGAAAAGCTTGCGAGAAGAGGCTCTGGTATGATGCCTGCTGGCCCACATCCGATCCTCGCCTTGCCCTTCTCACTAGTTCGAACCTGGATTCGCCAGAGATCCGCTGAACTCCAGAATCAACGATGGTCGCGAAGTGTAGTTTGCAAACAGTCCAAAACGGCTCTGCCGGCTGTGTACCCGCAACTTACTAAGCAACTTCTAAACCTGAACAGAACCAATCTCAAAATGATATCAATGATAGGGACAATCACGGGCTATTGTCTCCTTAATAAACATCTTTTCGTCCTAGGCGCGACAGACAGCCCCTTCTGCAGAGGCTGTTTCAGCGCAGAGGAATCAGTCACCCACGTAGTCCTGGAATGCGAGGCTGTGGCTAATCAACGCAAAAAAATCCTCGGAACAGTGATGTCGCTCCGCGAAGCCTGTGAAGTACCCGGGAGACTTCTGTGCTTCTGGAAGGAGTTAGGCTGTATAAATTAGCCAGGGCTTTTACGCACAACGGATCGACTGCGCGTCTAAGTGCGGAAATTGAGTCCACCCTACCTACCTACCTACCTACATTATTAATCTTTGGAAAGAGAACCTCATAGGATTTGTCGTTATAGCAGTGATAATTTTTTTTTTATGTTGGCAGTGTTACGTCGTTCGACAAATCTTGATACTCATTATTAAATATAATTTTAGTGAATAAATGAAATGACACACACAAATGACACATATTAGTTCGCGTAACTACCACAAATCTCTTCTTCTTCTCTTCTATAATTTTTCTTTTTTGCCAATGCCAGAGAAATTTTGAAAAATTGGTACCCTAAACCAACAAGTCTATGTACTATAACCTAACAAGTTACAGCCGAGGAATGATCTCGATCTTTTTTTGCAGTTGGCTCCAGAAGTCCTTAGTACAAGCGACCTACTGGCACGACCCGTTAAACGAAGAGAAGTACAAAAAATACAGTGAATTCTTGTCTGATATCAACAATGAAGTTGACATAAATCATACGTATATTGACAATTTAAGTCGGCTAGAACATTTTGTTATGGTCAAGTTCGATAATGACACAATTGTTCAACCCAAAGAGACTGAATGGTTCGGGTTCTATGCGCCTGGGCAGGCCAAAAAATTGATTACCTTGCAAGAATCAGATTTGTATCTTAATGTAAGTACTGTATAGCGTCAAGACGTCTGGAATCGAATGCCCGTTACATTTTGTACCAGCTTATATTATATCAAAATGAAGTAAACAGAAAAATATTTTTTTCCATCGCTGACAAATTCTTTTGATTGCATTTTTATGCAAATTCTGTAAATTTTATCAACCACTTTAAGGATTCTACTCGCTAATCTAAGAAATTCACGTTTTCATTTTCAATTCAAGAAATTCTGTTAAAAAAGTTCGCCCTCGTAAACTGAGGGTTTGGTAAAAAAATGTGGTGAACCTCTTCAAAATATTTTTTTGTCTATAATAATATTTTTCCAGGATCGCTTGGGCCTGCAGAAAATGGATAACGCTGGAAAATTGGTATTTCTCTCAGTACCAGGCGATCACATAAAATTTTCTGAAGATTGGTTTTTGGAAAGCATTCTGACTCCGTACCTTGCTTAGATCATTCTTATTAAGTGTTTATAAAGTAAAACAATTTACATTTTAGACTAACATTATAGAATCTCAAAGAGAATTGTTATATTAATAAAAAATTTACTCCCAAAATATTCTTTTAATAATTAAGTTAAGTGCTGTCTAGCGTAGTTGAAAAATAACAAATACATAGAGTAAGTTTATCGTGCTAGATGTCATACATCAACGCTGGATACTCAGAACATTGAGTTTTGTTTAAAACGCCATCTATTATAAGACATAACATCTTCCTAATTTACTTATATCATGAAAACTATGTATTTTAACGCCATCTCTCGAATATTAGAAGTACTACTTAAATTAGAAGTTAACGCAGAGGTCATGCTAGCGCTAGAGGAGTTAAACAATTACATATATATTTTCATATTGTCAATAGATGTCCCTTACCTAGGAAATTCGAAGAAATACGAAATCTAGTTTTAATTGCGTTTATAGTTTTAATAATAATGAACGACTTCCTTTTTCTGACCCGACTACAAGAAAACTAGATGGATAGCGTTATAAAAGTTTATTCGGTCTTGATGTTTTGAATTGAATGAAAAATTGAAATTGATGAGATTTGAATTCAACAAATCAGTTATTTTAGATATAGTCTTATTATACTTTTTTATCCCTCTCTATTTTTTGGGTGTTATTGGTTTGAACATTTATTGAGATGTTTCAAGATCAGCTCTTTTTGTTAGCTGCAGCAGAAACCTTACACTCTACTTCTCACTCTTACACTATTTCATGGTTTCAATGACAGCATAGATTTGTAACATATAATATAGGAATACTTATTAAACAATATTTGTTAAACTTTCGTTGCAAAAATCAGAACAAATTATAACAATAAAATAATAAGGCGCACAACGTGGCCATGGCTTTTGAACGATCTCTTTTAATTCGATTTGTCCAAACTCTTCTAAATAAATAAGAAAGATATTCATATCATTTGAAATAAGTGACATTAATAATGGTTTTATAAATAAGCCTTAAATGGTTATTATAAATGAAATGTTAATGTTAAATAGTATTTAATAATCTCGATTAATGTCTACTCTAATAAATTAATTAAGTCATCTCGCCTGATGTCTTTGTCTTTGTCCGTTTGGGTTCTCACGTGGACATATACTCTCACATACCTATTGTGTTCGGATGAACGTTTGATGAAGGGCGCGTTTGGCCCTCGCAATTTATGTAAGGGAAATTTGACAAGACATGACATCATGCAGCGTTCAGCGATTTTAAAACTGGAATATAATCATAAATTGCAGAAATTAGTTTGTCTATGGATAAATTAGGCACAGTTATGAATTTCATTTATTAGTCATTTTTGTACTTCTATTATTTCTGTAAAAACATATTATGTAAAAATACATTTATTATTACTGTATCAATTATTTTATAGTTTTAATACCCAAAACATTTTTATAAGCGATTCCCATTTCATAGAAGACATCGGAAAGAAGAAATAATATATTGATAATAATTGAATCTAAATTCCAAGCCCGGCAAAGAATTGGCCTAAGCGCCTGACGTGTCGCAACCCTGAGGTAGTGCGATCGAATCCTGATTATACCAATTTATTTCTCCGTCTTTATGCACAGTTAACACTTGTAAATTGAAAACAAGCATCGTGTGGAAACCGACATGTCTTGGAAACACTTATACATGGAAAAAACATGTAATTAGTCCACTGAATTATTGTTCATTTAAAATTCTGGCTACTCCGTATACCAAATACTTTTGTTAATTAACAATTACAACTTACTCGTATGGATTTATGCAGTCCATCCGGACAACGTTGTAGCCAAGTTCTTGGGCTTGCTTTTGAGATTTCTGAGCGAGCATTGTGGCTAAACCTTGTCTTCTGTATTCTGGCAGCACCGTCAACATTTGAATCTAAATAAATGCAAGAATGAATAGTTTAATTTTCCTCGAACTATTGAAAAAATTTCATCATAGTGATAATAATTCAAAAAATGCTTTAAAACAAATCCTCAGGCTTTAAGTTCGCGCTTTAAGACATAGTTTTTTATTTTATCTTTGCTCTCAAACATCACACATGTTACAAGGAGGACAATCAGATACTCATCACTATATGTTATAGAAAATAACACGAGAACTTAAGAAGGCGCTGTGCTCCTCACAATCGAGTAGCACCCGCAATAGCCCGAAGTCGCATGGTCCACCAAGTATCCGCGAATATACAATGTAAATACATAATTATGTAGGATTAAAGAAAACAATAATAATATTTACGCAGCAAGGTTTCTAAAACGACTCGACGAGTCATTGCTCATAACAGTTTTATTGAAAATCCTTTAAAAACTTAGTCATTAATCACAACAAATATCAACACAAGCGTTGCTTTACTTTACTGGCCCATGTTACAAGAAGGAGAATCGGATACTAATGACTGTATGTGATAAATATAACACGAGAACTTAAGAAGGCAATGCGCTAACCAGATCCATCACAACTATATTGGTGCGTCAGTAATTTTAAAGAATCGCGACACAACGAAGGAACCATAAAAAGGTTATTTTTGCAATAAAACCTACATATTAATTTACCTCAAAAATCTTCGTTTCCTGAAATATATTCCATAAATTTGGCGTCTCTTGTAATTTTGCTGTAAAGTAAAGGAAATCCTTGACGTTCGGATCCTTAAACAACATATTTTAATATTATGATATTATTTTTAAGTTATTTAAAAAAATACTATAGTTGCCAATATTCATAAAAGTTTTTGACAAAATAGACGCCTTTAACGTTAACTTTAATTTAGAATTTAGATTTTTTCGTAAGGAATACATTTAATATTATACATTTTTATCGTCACAAAAGAACTAATAATTAACAATAAAAATCAGTTATATGGCGTGAATGCTTGAGGCGTTCTGAAAAAAATCGTGTTAAACCTTAGGTAGACGTGTGTCAATGAATGAATGAGAGATTTTATAAGCGTGCGTGTGCCTTAGTTTATGCAACCTTAAAGGTCATGTCAAGACATGCAATAATACTTCCGTAGAATTTTCTTACTTTTCTTTTACTTATAAATTTTCAATTACCATTATTTAAATTCTATTCGATAATATTGTCCGATGAATTATCGAATACATAAATTATGACATAAGTACCTGTCGATAAAAAGCGTAGTTTCGAAGATTTTTGGGATCCACAGGACTCAACGCAAAGTTGATACAAAGCCCAGCAACAGTTCCATCTTCTGATTTCGCATAGATTGAGTTTCCTAAAAAAATATTTATTTACAAAGATGTGGCTGGAGTCAAAGGGTGAAGTTTATAGGAACTTTATTCATCTGCATTACTCACTCTAATTGACCCTTTAATTTATTAGTTAAAGATTTAAGTCTTTCAGGGTCACCAATTTCAGGGTTTCAGGTAGTGAAAATTCACATGTTAGATATTCTTACTACAATTAAATATTACAACACATACCTGCTCAGCTTTAATATATGTATAATACAATAGTTTAACAGTTTTAAAACGTTTCCTTTGAAAGCTTTGCAACCGTCTACACTTGCGTGGTCTATTGCAAACGTACGTGGCTCGTTTGGACTATTTCAAGTTAGATACTCTAAAACTCCGACGTGATGTCATTGACCTAATTTATTTGTATAAAATATTTAATTTAAATACTAATACTAACCTTCATGCAAAATTTTCTTTTTTTTGTAATCCTAAAGGTACTAGAACTCAGTCTTGTATGCTTACCTACGGCTTGGTTATCTGCTACTTTTAATAGGCTATTTCGCTCTTAAAACTTAATTGCTAACATTGATGAATATGTTGATATATTTACAACAATCTTTCAGCATACCGTAACTTTGTTTATTATGCTCTTATTGACTTAAAGTTTCTATTTATTATTTTGTTGAATTGTTCTTTTCCTAGCAGGCTTATGTTCTATGTGTGTGTAAAATTTGTGATATCATATTTTCTTGTATAATTTTATGCATACACTTTGTTTTAGAACTTAGACTTTTAACTTAGATATATAAATTTGATGTGTTCCTGATTGAGGGAGTCTACAGAAAAGTTTATCAGATCTGTAGTTTAACCAGTACTTTCTGAGCATAAAATATAATAAAATATTTTTTATTATGTATTATATATTTTATGTATTATTATACAAACACAGGTGTAATACTCGAATATTCTACCCCTCTTCGATTCATTCTTGTCTTGGGCAGGTTTTGGCCACACAACCCCATTTTCTAAGTCTCTTTATGACTATTATAAATGTCTACATTAAAATTATTACCTTGTTTTAATAAACCAATAATATATTCGTCGATTGCTCGATCTTCGGTGAAATTGATGTGTCGTGAACGAGACATAATATGATCGCTTAAATAATGCTGTTTTATTACATCTACAGCCATTTTCTGGTCTTTAGCTCTTACTTGCTGAATTATGAATGTTTCGTGCTGTAAACAGAACTATAATTATGGATCTTGGTTTCAGATTGTATATGTTTGTCACAAAGAAAAACATATCAGTTCACACCCGGGTAATTAAATCACGATCTTAGAGAGCCACGATTTATTGACTGAACGCGATTAGCCATTGCTTTGGGCATTTATTCAAATATATTTCGGGTACTTTCAAGTTTATTCCAATTTAAACAACTCTTAAACGTCTACTCAGTGACGGCCATATTATAATAATATTTCGTATATCTAACTTGTATAACTCACTTTTTCCGGTTGCAATAAATCTTTAATTCCAAAGACATTATGGCAGCACATATACTGATTCCAATATAATCTATTTTTAAATGCCACAAATAATTTTAATGATCTTATAGCTCCCATTTTTCACAAACAATTTTAATAAAGTATGGGTTCAAAACTGATAATAAAAGATGTTGTCAAAAAAGGTTATCGAGTAGAGTTGTCAGAGTTTTAAAAGAGGCATACAGCAAAGAGGAATAACTATTTTGAAACGCAATGAAATTTTTGGTATTATTATCCATAAACAACATTATTTAATTAAAAGATTTCGCATTAAGTAGGTACTTAATCTTTAATAACCGTTTACGATTTCGTTTTAAATTAAATTCTTTTGACAATGGTGTACGTTTGGCATTTCATATTTTTAAGTGGTTAGTAACAATAACTTAATGTTTTTAAACACTAGTATTACATTTATTAATTCACTTATTGTAGCTTTCACAAACCTTCCATGTTTGGGACAAGATTCGATTGATGCATCATATGACCATACAGAATTCTCCACAACTAACCTAGACGAAACTCTAGAAGATACAACTCCAAATGGAAGAAGATACTGGCTGGCATCAGCATTAGATGAAAAACCAATCAATGAAAACGACGAGGAAAAGGATGAAAACTTAAAACTCAAAATAACCACGCTCGTGGAACAAACAATATACGATACAGAACAAAAAATAAATAGTGTAAAACCTTTAAAAGACCAACATAGAGAGCAAGCGCCTTACAAAGCAGGCTTCATATTAAGTCTAATAAAGAAATCGAAAGACGTTTTAAATGAGCTATTCAACGTCGCTATAAGGCACAAAAATGATTGGAAGGCACTTGAACAGTTAAAAGTGTTTGAATTGATAGTTCATACAAATGTCGATACTACGAATCTGGTCAGACAGCTGGTTGAGATACATATTCAACACATGAATGCTACTAATACAGGCGAAAATAGAAAAAGAGTAGTGTTATTGAAGTAATAATATTATGTTAAATGTATGTATGTAATGAATTAAAAAATACAATAATTCGTATTGTAGTAGTAAATGGTTGTACAGATTTTGAAATATCCAAGTCAATTGGCCGAGTGTTGGCCTAGTGGCTCGGATTCCTGAGGTTTGGTAAGTTCACAAAGCTGTCTTGAGCATTTGCTCGACCAGCCGCGCTCGCTGATAAAGTGTCTACCTGCTAAAATGTGTTTAATTTGTAAACTATGCTTTACTTATTAAGATTTTACGGCAAATTTATTTAAACATATACAGATAATTGTCTTTTGCCCGTTAATAATGGGAACAATCCCATATTTAAGAAGTAATAAACTAAAATAATAACTGGCAATATCAGTGTAATCTATCAGAATTTGAATTCAATTCACTTGATGTTTAAAATGAAAAATCCGCCGAGCAATGGACTGTACGAAACTGGATCTCCTAAATGCATGTAAACTATAAATATAGATTTTCCGTACGAATAACTCTTCCCCAATTTGTATAAAAACCGTAACCAAAGCTTTGCATTTCATAAAACAAAAGAGCATAACAATGGAAAAATGGAAACTTTTTTTGGCTTTATACAATGGAGTCTAGGTGAATGTGAAATAGATATATTTTGAGTGTAGGGCTGACCGGTGGTTTTGGATATTATTACCTGATTAATGGCAAAAGAGAGGTTATATTACAAGTCAAATTTTATAATAGTTTGATATTTAAATCAAGGATAACTGACCTGTTGGAAACTAACTAATTCTCTAACAATTTTTTCTGTTTAGTCTATTAAAGGATGAACTTCAAATCCTAATACTTTACCACATTTATTAAGATAGACTATAATTATTAAATTAATGTAAACGTCATTTGACGAACCTAACTGACAATAAAAAACAAATGAAGTTAGCTCTTAATGAAAATAAATATTATAGGCTCAATTTCTAAACACTATAGAAACTGCTCCATGAAGCCTTCATTGATAGTTTTAAACGACTCTACTGATAATTATATGGTAAGTAACATATACATCATAATCACATAGTAATTACTTGTAAGTTGCTTAAATATTTATCATAAAACAGGGAAAGTGAATTTGTAAGATATTCAAAAGTGTTAAAGTATTCGTCATGTCATAGAATGTTACAGAAGGTCTATGATATTTTTATGAAATGGTTGATCTGAAGAAGCAGCCCTCAATTTCGGTTGAGAGTACATTAATACATGCTCTGATATTGCTAAATTGATCATTGTTTCGGCAGTTGCTTTACGAATATGAATTTCGTAGCGTAAAAATGTAAAATCTAGGTATTCCCGCTGCGTAAATTGGAGGCATTCAATATTTTCCGGCTGCGTTCTATAGGAAGTAATGCGATGTAAGCATAAAGAAATTAAAATATTAATCAACGGTTTTAATTCTAATGTAAATGTATTGATTTTGAATTTCGTTAATTTTCTAATAAATTTAAATGAAAATAGGAAGCTGGATATGATGTATTTTAGACAAGCTTTGTATGATATTAAAAGGTACTACTTACTTTATTCTGGGTCCCATCTTATCTAATCTTAAGGGCCTATACGGTCGCCAACCTCCAAAAAAGCACATTGTTTCTTTCCATTTTTTGTCATCGTTTCTTGAAGTATGGCGAATAGAAAATATATATGAGTTGAGTAGTTTATGTATCCATTTTGAAAGATCGATACACGATTTAAATAACTTTAAATTTTTAACACTTAGAGAACATGATTTTGAAATTTACACGATACATTTTATCGCAAGTTAATCCATTTCAGAAAAAAATGATAAAATTTTATTAACTTATTGTTTTACACAAACAATTGTTATTACGGGCCGGCGCCCTCAGCGCTCCAGTACTCCATTGCGTACGGCAATCCACCTCGAGACACTGACACAGCAATTCGTGCTAGGATATGGCTTAACCCGTAAACTTTAATTTAGGATATTTAACCATTGAAACCTCATTTTACAAGATTTTAATAGATCTATTGATAACAAAAGAATAAAGATTTGAATAATGTTTTTTTTACATATGTAAAAGCGAATTTATTAAATTATAATAAATAATGTAATAATTATGTATTCCATATAATTTGTTCAATTATCTCATTGATCGCATGAACGGCAGTAAATCAGAGATTACCCTTACTATAAGACAAAGTAATAGGACTTATGTTATTAAAGAGGGTAGCACTATCGCTATTAGAGAAAAAAATACAGTCCTTCTCTGCTCGGGTTGAAATCCCGTGTGTATTGAACTAAACCCCCCCTTTTTCGTACATAGTAAATCGGCCTCAATGCACCGTTTTAACAAGAGTTACTCATCTGTCTCTTTTTGTCACAGCGTTAGCACAATTTGAATCTTTCGTTCGTACCTACTTAATAAATGATTTGAGTGTGAAGATGACCAGGAGAATCTAGCAATTGATAAAGAAAACTTAACAAAGCATGTAGGAAAACAAATAATACAACAATAACAATTATAACGTTAACAAATTACTCCCAAACTACACTATACATACACGTACATATGAAAAACTAAGAAAAAGACAATAAGAAAAATGAAAAAAGGCGCTCCAAGACACAATTATTAAAATTATGCACTTTCAACGTAAGATCATCAAATTAGATCTGTACAATGCAGAATTGAAAGAAAATGAAGAAGAAAAATTGAGAAAAATAAAGAGAAATGGAAAATTATGGAGGAGGCTTTTACCCTATAAGGGGCCATACAATACTAGCAGAAAAAATACTTTTACAACTTACACTAACATAACTAATAATCATATTAGGAATTGTTAACTAACCAATTTTTTGTACGGATTCATTTATAAAGCTCTAATAAGAATATAAATATATAAACTCTTGCGAAACTAGCCAGTCTAAATAAAATTTCCATACACATAGTAATAGAAGTGTAGTTTAATAAGTAGCTGGTTCCATTAGAGTTACTATGTCTTAGACGTTTTCTTTGGTAATTATTTAACACTAATTTAGTTTGATTATTCATACTCCAGTATAAATTAAATAAACTAAGTTTTTTAATATTTATTTTAATTGCGTAAAGGTTTAAAATATATGAAAAAAAGGGGAAAGTCATTTCTGTATATTGCGAATCTAGCAACGGCTATCATTTGCCATTCTATGCCACGCCGCCTAAATGCAATACTGCGATAAAACTATCTTGATATTTGATATTTTTATGGTGAACATTTTTACAAAACTGAAAGTTATATTCGAAGCGATTAGCAGTTTTACAAATAATTCAAATAACGTTATTCCTGTATAATCTAAAAGTGGTAAATAGGACAGACCTGTTAATGCTTCATTTCAGAAAAGTGTCTGACTGTTGTGAGTAATAAGCTTTATTTAGAGAACAAGGAGTTCACGTTAAGTAATACCTCGCGAGTGCGTTGACGTCTTCTTCTATAGTATCTTCGACTGGTCCACAGAAAAACAATGTTTAGTTTATATTTGCTATTTTTTATGAACATATAATTAAGTAAATAAAATGTTAAAAGCAGGATATACGTGCACTATCGGATTTTTTTCCATGGTCTGACTTTATTTACTCCGGAGTAACCAATTTTGGATGTATAAATCGATCCAAAATTGCCTATTTTGGCTAGAAAGTTATTGCAGATCTGCCGCTGTATAAACCTATCAGTTTGTACAAAATTTTCACTTAATGTATTGTTTTGACTACATAATGCTAATTGTTAGAACTAAAATATGTATTCATTCTTTCATACATAATATCTAAAAAAAATTGGTGTAAGGTAAGGTAAAAGCTAAAAGTAAGGAGCCGTTATAGTGTGGGAGAGTATATAAGTTATAAGGCCATAAGTTTTGACAACATATAAATACCTTAACAATTCTTATTATAATGATATTATGATTATTAATATGACATTTGCAATCTCATTTTATATGGCTGATACCACTTTCTTTGCAAATTAACAATTTATTTATGCTGATTTCTAATAAAAATGACAAGTATCAAAAAGGTTCAGCACACTATAGTGTCCAGCGACTTGGGCAGTTTCTTTCATTCGAGGTAGAATTCACAACTAATTGTGGCATTAAACAATAGAACCTCTTAGCGATACAAGTAACGCGCCCACCATTGTTCGTTTATATGAACATTTCGAAATTGCGCGGAACGCCATATTTTAAGTTACTACTTAAAAATACGGGTAAGTATGATGTTTTGAACAATGCTTTTGAGACTACGAATATGAAGATTGGTTGTGAAAAACGAACGTTCAAACATACCAAATGTTTTAATCCGATTAAATTTTCTGATTTGACGCGCGATTGTACTGCGAGTTTAGGTTTAAAGAAGTTTTTTCTCATTAAAAACAGACATTACATGAGAAATTTAATTTCATATGTATGGATCTAATATTATTTTTTATGTTAGGTCCTTACATATGAAATTTGCGTTTTGTCGAACTGGCCACATTGACCATAAATATCTCCTCTGGTTAGAAATTCCAAATTCAATTTTTTACAGCTATTAATGCGTGAATTTCTTTTTCGAAAACCACGATCTATTTCATTTTCCCGTTTCAATTTTGACATGAAATATCGTGTTATTTATGAGTAAGAGTTCCACCGTGGTACCAGAGCTGCAGAAACAGCTCGAAGGATTAATGATGTGTACGGCGATGTGTTTCTGGAAATTTCGACCTGTAGAACAAGGCCCATGAACGCCATCACCAAAGTTGATAACGATGAATTGAAGGCTATTGTGGAAGCGGCTCCATCGCAAACAACGTCTGAGTTAGCTGTAGGCTGTGGTTGGTATTTCACTAATTGAGTGAAGCAAATCAACAAACGCGCGTCGAATGCTGCGTTACATTACTCACGTGGCACAATCATTAAGAGATTTTAAACCGAATCATTATCTGCAATGAAAATCGTAGATCGGTACGACAATCGAAAGCGATCTTCTAAATGGCTGAACTCCAGCGACTCAGCCTAATAGTGCCCCAAGCGAAAATTTACTTAAGAGTGTTTGGTGGACTAGTGATGGACTCACTATACCTTTCTTAAATCTGGCCAGAGCATTACGACAGAAATCTATTCTCAGCAACTGCAAACCATGATGGAAAAGCTAGCTACTAAACAACCAAGGCTGGTCAATCGTTCTAGGCCACTCACGACAAGGCTAGACCACACACTGCACAACAGACTGCTACAACATTAGACGAGCTTCAATTGAAATGTCAAAGACGGGTACCGTACTCTCCCGCTCCAACAGCCAACTCCATTTTTTTTTAATTTGGATAACTTCTCGCAAGGTGATTTAACTCTATTGGGGCAGTCGTAACCGCCTTCAAAGATTTTATTGATTCCCAACCGAATGGTTTCTTTAGTGAAGTATTCAATTATCTACTTATAAGATGGCCAAGTGCCTAGATAGCAATGGTACATACACATTAAGTTAATTAAATATATTCTTAAAAATCTGCTTTTTGTTCCGATTTATCTAGATGTATTGCGTTATATGTGATTATTGTTATTTCAAACTAAAATGCATGTTGTGTACACAGTTGTTTAGTGTTCATTAATTTACTGACGATTAATTTATTTTATAGAACCTGAAGTTGTTTAAGTTTACTAGGTGAAGGCCTCTATCAAATATTGTGATTTTACTTGTATATTGTCATTTAAATTGTTTTTGGAAAGCATTTTCACTCCCTCTAACGTCTTCTGTCTTCTGTATGTCAAAATCAGTCTCGAATAGTCAAGTCTATAATGAATCTATAGAACATACCTATTGTGACGGTTTTGATTTTCTTAATGCATTTTATTATTATACGTATGTAGGGGTTTATGTATACCACACATTTTATATTGGGATAGTGACCAGTGTTGGCCGAGTAGCTTCAGCGTGCGATGGTGTCGTGGGTTCGATCTCCGGCTGTGCAGCAATGGACTTTCTTTCTATGTGCGCATTTAACATTTGCTCGAAGGCTAAAGGAAAGTGTAGAAACCGGCTTGCCTTAGACCCAAAAATTTCAAGGCGTGTCGCCTACTTGCGTATTCGATTAACAAATGATCATGAAACAGATACAGAAATCTAAGACCCAGACATAAAAAGGTTGTCATTGATTTATTTATTTATATCCACTTTCTTGTAGCCCAAGTTGTTCATAAGCTATTATGTAATTACAGTCACAGGAAAAGTCTACTACTAATTAAATATCCCGGTGGTATAATAATAATAATGATGAACCTATTTTTAATAAGAAAATACACAATAGTGTACAAAGCTCATTGTGACATTCCTGAGGTCGTTGGTTCGATCCCCGGCTATGCACAAATGGAGTGCTGTTTGCGCGATGCGGTGAAGAAAACATCGTGAGGAAATCTTAAAGGCAAGCCTTGAACCGAAAATTTCGACCACGTTCAGGCAGAGATTATGTTATTTTTAAAACAAGTAATTTTAATTGTCATTTATTTAATCAATTTAGCAGCCATCTTGGTAAAAGTAAATTTTTACTCGATAGAAGTAAAAAACGCGGACGCTGTCAAATGTGTTAAAATTACAACTCAAAACAAGAGAAGTTCGTCCAAGTTTAAAAGTTGTCTATATGAACAGTCAGTTTATGAAGTAGAGTTTTAAATCCTATATATTGTATGTAAATTTACATATATATACAATCAACGGCTATAATCAATACGATGACGCCATATCCTGAAACGCGCTAATAAAAGCCGTTCGGACCACTAAGCGTAAATACAACGGCCAGTAAGTGGTTTCTTAACGATTATCCTTTAGGAGGATCCAGTCTTGAGGAGGACCAGATTTAAGTATGTGTAACCTTAATCCTTCCTCCATTTTTATCAATATAACCTCCGAGCCGTTTTAGGTTCATTTGTCGTATAATACATTTCTTTCGTATGCGTTTTGACAATTGACAAATCAATAACTAATTAATTATCCATTCAATACATATATACCTATAAATATAAAAGAATAATAAAAATAATACAAAGAAACCCAACAATAACATTTGTACTAATGTTTATTTAATGAAAAACTCTGGACAAAAGCGTATTTTAATTAATTAAATTCATTGAATGCTAAAACATCACTTGCCTCCCAATGATTCTCAGACAAAGCGCAAAGTGTATTATTTTATAGACAAATCGAGACTGCTTCGGCCTATGTGCTTACATAATATAAAATTGGCTAATGGAAAATGTAATTTAAGTGTAAAGAATACGGTCGAGTTTTGAAATTTTCGCGCAAGTAAATACGGCGTTTTGTAATTCCCTGTTAATATAATAGGGGATGGAAGGGGCGTGTTCGTGGCTCGTCGCAAATATAATCAGGAACAGGAATTGTTGTGGACATGCCTACTAAATTATGCTAAATTATTACGGAATATTAATCACGGCTTAGGATGATACTCCCAATTGAATCCTTTAACCTTGAATTTAAAACAAGTATTTTTATTTATATATAATAATTTACTTTAATTTTTTTCACCTTTAGTATTACACTTATTAGATGAACAAATGTTTAGTTTTCGGTTTTGGCATCGAATTGCGAATTTAGCAGAGAAAATTAATTATTTTTAACCTTTCGTAGGATGCATACATTAAAGAACTTATGTATTTCGAGCCTAACCGAGCAACGAATAAAATCTACTATAATTGGTCGAGTGACACTTTTTTAACTTTACAAGATCAAATATATATTTATAGTTTGGTAATTCATCTTTAAGAAAACACTTTTTAAACGGATTGAAGCTCTATATTATTATTATAAACTTATAATTATTTACATAATTTATAATTTAAATAAAATTCCGACGATTTTATTTAAAATTATGTAAATAATTATAAGTTTATAAGATTAATACATAGCTTCGATCCGTTTAAAAAGTGTTTGCTTAATGTTTAAAAGCTATACTTTAACCTTGACTTTTTTAAATGCATTTTGTCTGATTTTGAGATAAAGAAGATTGAATGTCGACTCCCCGCCAGAACTGTCCACTAATCAACGCTGCTCGTCGGCTGAGCGCAGTGCTCTCTATCACAATGCCGCTATTACATTTGCTCAATAATTGCCACCAGACCTCCCTCCCCCCACCACAGATGATCGCTTCTCAATGGTTACGCAAATGCAAGGTACGTGATTTTTATGGAATTGAATATCGTACCTACGACTAGAATGTCCCAAAGGAATGTCTAGCTGTGCTTAGTTGAGTGGGCAAATCCGGATTTAGATATGCCAACTTACAGCAGGACTAAAGACTACTAGGAGCTAGTTATATAAGCGACATTGGTGTTATAAAATAATAATGTCTGTGGAAATGATTATGCTAAAGTCAAATCAAATTATTCGTATCGTTATTAATTAATTATTACAATCACGTAAAACTACCATTTTTTTCCTGTGTCATTATTAAGATTAGACTGTACCAAGTCTAACATTAATAATGACGCAGGAAAAAAATGGTAGTATTACACTTTGATAAATATATAGAATATTGTCTATGTAATTGGTATAATAATATTTTATTATATTACATATGTATATGTAGCGGAGGTAATCGTTGCCCTAAGGCTAAGTCCGGACATAGGCTTTGAACTTTGGCTATGTAGAAATATTTCTTTTCTCTCGTGCGATAAAACAAAATATCTTCCAGAAACTGTCTTAGGGTAAGATTAAGAGCTGAGACTAGCTGTAATTATGAAAAAGGTATGTGACATTATGAAACTAGACTAAGCGCAAACATTGTCAAATTTTAATATAATTTGACTTACAATAGCCAGATTAAATATCACGAGCTAAGTTACGATGCAGACATATAAGACATAAATAGACAGTGCCAGGTACAGAAGGGAGAGATCTTTAGCTGAAATTACGGCTCGTTTAATATTGTTTCGGGAATCGAACGAATTAACTGTTATACACAACGTTAACGTTTATACGCACCTGCAGGTTCACCTAAACAAATGAACTTTCTTTCTATGTTCGCATTTAACATTCACTCGAACGGTGAACGAAAACATCGTGAGGAAACCGGCTTGCCTTAGACTGAAAAGACGATGGCGTGTGTCAAGCACAGAGATAGCTGACCTACATGCCGATTAGATTGACAAATTATCATGAAACAAATACACACACACACACACACAAATACAGGTTGTAGCGCAACTGATTTATTCATTTATTTATACGCAATCCAATTAAATAATACAGTATAGTCAAAACATCATTGTAGGCAAAGGTACTAGAATCAATTAGACTATCTCATACAATACCAGAGATGTAAAGGCCGTGTTAAACCAACTATGATTACGTCGGTCTGTGACGGCATTTCATTAGTAGAGAATGTACCGGTAGGTAGCCGCTCTAATGAAAATCAGTTGGCCTTAATTAGCTCTTAATGAATTGACTCTGGACGTCACCGCAAATCCACTAAGGCTGGGAAATATATGTTTATCTTTTGTGGGTATTGTCTATGGATAATGAATTGGACTTTTTAAAATGGCAACTGGGAATTTACAAATGATTTTTGTGTCACATAGACAAACACAAAAGTGACTTCAAGGCAAAACGAGACCTCAACTTAGAAGTAAATTATAAACTTAATCATTTAATTAATCATTGAATACAGAAATATTTTATAAAAATACAGTGAGATTTTTGATTGTTTTATAAGATTTAACAAAGATTAATATAACTAGAATAGAAAATAAGATAGTAACAGTTATATTATATAGTGCTGATTAAACTAAATTAGAGCTTGCGTATATGTACTTTCTGCTATGTTATTAATTAGGATATTGACATGACGTAAACGTTCAATAGGGCTTAGATTTTGGCGCAAATTGCACAGATTATATATATACATCTGAATATTCACAGACTTCTAATCAATTTAGCATGGAGGTTTTATGCCGTCGTGTTTAAAATATCCTATGTCCAACATAAAACTCGTTTATATCTTTGAAGTAATTTAGGAGGTTTAATTAAGATAAATGAAATGGAGCAAGATAGCTTTGAACGACCGCCGAGTAAGCGTCTGAAAATTAGCCGCCAAAAGCGAAATGTAAAAGGATTACTCGAAATGAACCGTGATAGAGATTAATTTATTTAGGATTACCAAGTGACGATTTCACTGATAAGATTTTATGGCGAATAACAAAATTGGTTCTCAAAGGGTGCATTTTACAATTTTATTTGTCGATCTCGTTAACTCTTATTTTTTTTAATTCATTGTCATTGTCATTGTATATAGTAAAATAGAAGGAAAAGAAAAAAAAACATGTGTGTGTAAGTACACGCGTTAGGAGCTATACTGCTTTAGCGTAACAAGACGAAAACGACACTTACAATAGAAAAAAAGCTATTTAACATATTTAATGTTTTATTATAACGCATTATTTATTAAAATGTTGCTAACTTCAGGGTGTCGGTTTTTTTGTGACAGTGTGCGCTTACATCGTAAAAATTTACTCTCATAATTTTTCCCTAACGCGCCAAAAGAAGTATTACTTCACAAATACTAATTATTTCCTACGTATATGAAATATTAATTAAAATAGATAAAATATTTACATATTATGTTAAAATCTTTTCTTCGTTATAATTTTATAAGGGAGGGGTTTTACCAACATAGCTATCAGCCTCTCTTCGAAAATTGTAAATTTTCCCAGCCTCCTAGCTGTCCAGTGAGAAACAATAGTAATAGGTATATATGTATAATTATATTAATAGACTGAATTTTATTAAACACAAACATTTCACATGTTAAAAGACAGCTAATCTTATGAAAACAAATGATACTAAGGAAAACCACAACTAAGCGTTTCTTAACACAATTTTTGCCACGCACCACCACTATGCAGGAAGCAGCCTCCCACAGAAGTATATTCGAATCAATTTGACTTAGGGTCCTTCAAAAAAAGAGCGTCCCTAAAACGTCGGCAGTGCGCGTCGAGCCTTCTGGCTGTGAGTGTCCATGGTACCACTTAACATCAGATGAGCCTTCTGCCCGTGTGCCTCCTGTAACATAAAAATAACCATCCCATAAATGTTATAGAACCCACGTAATACATATACTTAGTGGTTTTAGACGCCTCACAACCTCCTAAACTGTCCTAAATTTTACTGCAAGAATTGGATTAAAAAAAAATATTTTTTCCCCTCATATTTTTTAACAGCCAGTTAGCTGTATAGCCATCATTACACTATATCTTTAAATACATGCAGCATTTAGTTCTATTAGATTTATAAATTCGTCATAGGTACCATAGATTCTCGAATAGATAGACGTAATGAAAAACTAGTCCCTTTAGAAATGTTTGTCACCCTCGGTGAGTCTATCTTTGACCGCAGCTTTAATTAAAGTATTACTCGTTTTTGCGCTAGCGAACACGGTTACCGGTGAATCCTGTGAAAGCTCAAAGGTCTCTACTGAGTTTATTAGTGTCTAAAAAAGCGGACTCAATCTCCGCACTCTTTTTGAATGTACACAGATTCTTATATATAAAATTTTATTTTTAATACATACCGCGAACTACGTTTCGCCTTTATATGATTTTGCTTAGCCTTTTACGTAGATATGTACATATGGAACATTCTGTTATGCTACCCCATAGAGGCTGTGCGCTTTTCCGGAATAAAAACTGGTTTTTAGGTTTTCGTGCAGTTTTTCTAAACCAATAAAAACTATCCTCAGTCTTCAAATTTAAAAGTAATTACTCGAATTGGTCTCTCCGTCTTCGAGTTTTGCGCTTAGTTAACATATTTTTTTACGATTCATTTTAATAATAAATCATTAGACATTTTGGGTTTATTCATGTCGAAAAATTATTGGCGAGGTTAGGGTTTTTTATAGAAAATAAATCGGTTTGAACGCATTGTTATGGTATTTAGAAGTAGATTATTATTATACTAGACACGAAAATATATCTTTTGTTTTATTACAATCAATAATTTAAAAAATAACAAATTTCTTATCCTGAGAAATATTTATCTCACTTCGAAGCTGACTGAATATAATAAAGCTGACTGACTGAATATATATAAACCCGAATTATAATGATTGATTGATAAATGAAAGATAGCAACATATTGTTTGATGTTCTATAAATATGCCATACTTTTATTTGAATAACATAATTAAACAACAAAATAAGTAACGGATGGGGAAAAAAATAATCAAAATGGAAAACACATATTTATGGTTAAAAATATTGGAATTCAAAGGTCCAAATTCATTAAATACGCATCGGAAAAATAAAATAAACACGGCCAGGATATAACGATCGCAGCATTTTTATCTCTGCGAGTAAACTTAAAACCATTGTTAAACACATTAAACGAAGTAAAACATTTCATTTACGACCGTAAAATTTTCATTTCCGGACGAAACATTCATATTTATTTAAACCATAGATATAAAAAATGCCTGTCCGTACATAAACTATTTACTACAAGTACAACAATAAGGTTTTAATGTCAAATTTGTTTAAATGTCAAGGCTACTGCAATGCTGCAATTGATTAAATTATATTTGACATAATTAAGAGACGACTTACAAAAAAACAATAGGAATTTTAATTCATTTTTCATGGCTTAAAGTTATTTGTTACTCTCTTACTGTATATATATATAACTTAATATTTGTTTAATACATATACTCTAACATATAGCGAGTATAACCACAACATAAAGGGATTCCGTAACGCGAACAAAGTCGCGGGCAAGTTAAAAATATTTCACAATAGCGGACCGGCAATAATTATCAGATGCAAACAAAAAATGGACCCCTTTTGTACATTATCTACTTTCCGCTGAATAATTCCTCTGGAGCGTATTATTGTACGCTCTTTAACAAACTGCATTCGAAATTAAAAATTTTCATTCAACTCCGCCCGCCCCGTCCTTACAGGAGTGGGATCACTTTTGATTATATTCTTTTCACCGCAACGTAATTGGGATATTTTGTTGGTATTACAATGGCCGTGCATTCATTCGTTTAAAGTCACAAATTTAGCTGTAGATAGCAAAGATAGCTGCTTTTAATTCTAATGAATAAAGTGTTGAAAAAAAATTAATAAATTAAGGCCTGTCAAAAATAGATTGGACTTAGCAAAATAACGTACGTGAACGAATATTGTTGCTATTATAAATTTTGTATTTGACATTTTTCAATCTAATCATTACGTAGGCTAGCGGTTTATCAATGTATCAGTTCTTTGGCACGTTCGAATCCCGGATACAATATTTTTTTCTTTCAAGCAATAAAATCTTGCCATCCACTATCAAAAAACACAAAAGTCTCATAAACTGCTTGTAAATAGGGAAAATTGATTTATGAAGTTAGAGGCTTTGTACGATCAAGTGTTACATGGCCAATAAGTATGTTTGTATGCACTGCAAAATTATAATTAGACAAACATATACTTGCAATTATATTACAGTTTCAATTGACGCAAGTTTAAAAAAACACACACACAAAAAGTCTATTACTACTAATCAGCCCGGCTTACCACTGGTAACTTTGACCCGTAAACCTTACAAAATTATACATTTAAACTTGCTTCTAAACGTTCTTGGTGAAACCGTGCAGTTTTGAGTTTATCATGAAGAGATACATGACAGAGGATTTTTATATAATATAAAAGTGAGATTGTTACATTTTATACGTTCAAGAAAGAGCGTACCAATTCTTAAAAGGCCGGCAACGCACTAGCGAGGCAATGTGTGTGGCTAAGGGCGATGGTATAACTTAACATCCGGTGAGCCACCACCACCTACCCATTGGCCCCTGTAATAAAAAAAAAATGCTGTCGTTGATATTTGTGTAAGTATTATTCTCTTATCGATATGGCAGCGTTCGTAAGAAACGATTTCCTTCTGCCTACTTTGATAATCCACCCACCTTACAAAAGCTTTTTAGCGGGTATATATATACTAAATAGAAAGCCAGCATTTGTGTCATAGACTATATAGTCTATGGTAGTCTTTATATAGGTATATATAGATAGGCTTAGAGGTCAAAGGATTGTAACAATAAATCCTTTTTACAATATTTTTGTTATATAAGTTAAGATAAATAAAGGCTTCAACATTTCAACTCCGTGAATGCATTTCTTGATAACTCGACTAGACGTTTACTATAGTATGTTTCTTAAGCTATTTTCCATTTTACAAAAGCACGTTGGCACATACCATTCCTTTTATTTTTGCTTTGAGTGAATCCTTTGTATCGTGGTATAATATTCTTAAGAAATATGAAACCTATGCTGGAAACGGAAATAGCTCCAAAATCTTAAATGCATTCATAAATCTGGTATTCAAAATAATTTTAACAGATTTCAAAAAAGAACATATGTTTCTATTGTTGGAATTAGATATGATTATCAATTAAGTCTCCCGAGTATTTAAATATAAATCTATGTATTTATTGAAAAATAAGCAACACAAATCGAAAACAAATTAACCAAAAACAGGGCTGACACAATTTTCATTTTCTGTCAACAGCAACACAGATCTACTAAGGGGCTATACTGTCTTCCAGTAACGGCTTTACCAATTCGTAAATTTATGTATGTTAACTCCACAAATTATTCAGAAACTAAGTCATGTTAATTTCAATCTGGGACACTGAGGGAACAGTCAAAATCATCAAAATAGTTTTAACTTTCTACTTGTCCTAAAAATCAAAAGTTTAATTAACATCGAATATATCATACGGAAGAAACCGCTACAATATTAGATAACAAAACTCACTTAAACAACACTAGCGCTTTGAAGCCAACACTACTCTATAATATACTAGATCTACATATAATTTGAAATTATAAAGAGTATATAATAAATATTGAAAAATTAATAACCTGTTATTTTTTTCAAATTTTATAGGAAACCGTTTTTGTTAGTTTTATATTCCACTCTATGCTCTGTGTTTTCACCCGCATTAATTCCGTAGACAATAATTTATATATCTGTGGTCATAGATCAAACAATGATAAGTACATTTTTGCTCAGTGTGACTTACCATATTCGGACCTATGGCCACTGACATATTAATTATAAATTTGAAAAAAATATTTTTTCTTTTACACGGTATTGAAATTCTTTTTTAAGATATTGGCGTCTTCTATAACGTCACTTTGCTCCATTTTCAATGGTTTTCGCAGGCTACGCAATATTTTTTTTCACATCTTGGGTTACATTATATAAGTTTTACATGGATCCCTAACTTATTGATAATATTTGTTGGAATATGTTCATAAGAGATAATATAATAGTGTTTAGGAGTGGCCAGTAAGTAACTAATATGACGCACCATATTATTATTTCAAATTTGTGTCATCTAAAAACGCAATGTTACAAGACAAAAATAATCTGAACCACAAAGTACCATTTAAAACATCTCTAAAAAATTAACACCAGCATTTCAACTCATCATTATATGACCTCTTTTGTTTTTAAACAATGTGTCAGTTTTCGCGCTTTCAGTTCACCTTAGAAATGGTACTTCAATCTTTTAAGGCAAATTATGGCGTATATGGCATAATGAAGCGGTTGGTGTTGCCATTATTACCGAATTAAAAAGTTTTAAAAATGTTTTTGTTATATTTATTAGAGCCACGTTCAGATCATCTTCATTCTTCGTTTTTTTTAATTCACCTTAATTCAAATTAAAAAGGTATATAAAGGAAAAACACATCAAATTAAGCAATGCATTGAATTTTACTAAACTTAGCTAGAAAATAGCAAGATGTATGAGACAATTTACATTTTATTAATATTTTTATCATCTCAAGGTAAATCTAGGATATGGCAACACTAGTGTGACGCGGCAGTCCGTGACGTCATCCACTAATGCACTACACCGATGATTGTACCAGGTGAGGCTTTAGCCACAAGAAAAGCATAATCATTGCATAGATTTGCTGGATAAGACTTATATTAATTACACATTAATAGTGCAAATTCGGAATAGTCCAATTTGTATTTTATAAGCGACTTTTCTATATGTATTTAAAGCAATATAAAAAAACTAAATCAACGTAAGCCTACATATACGTAACTGTAAACAGATTTCAATAGAACAAACCATTTCATTTGATAATTTGTAATATAATAATAATGTTTGTAATAATTACAAAAGAAAATTAATTATAAACAATAAAATGTTTTCAAATGACATGTTCAAAATGTTAAGAAAAACACTTTTTGAACGGATTGGAGCTATGTATTATTATTAAAAACATGTAATTATTCTAAATTTTAAATTATAAAGCTATGTTAACAAAAGACAATACTATGTTCAAAATGCTCTTAGTAATGACCAAGAAAACTCAGGGCAGGAGTCTAATCTGATGTTAAGCGATACCGTGGTATCACTGGGCGCGTCCATGACTCTACAGACCATACTGCCAGATAGCTCGCAAGTGCGTTGTCCGCCTTTTAATAACCGAGGCAGGTCATTCCCAAACACGATTTTACTGTCTACTATCTACTCGTAGATCAACTCAGCCGATTACGTTATATGTCAAAACATATAACGTTTTTTTTATAGAACGGGGAAAACTTCCACGTGTATGTGACCCACAACAATCATACTACCAGAATGCTCTCAAGCGCGTTGCCTGCCTTTTAAGGAGTGATGCTGCTCATTTCCAATCACGATTTTAATATTTCTCTACTCATACACCATAAAACTGTTTTTATAGAATACACGGGACACGGTTGCTCAGCAGATGTTCAGTGTCCTATGACACTCACGTTGCTTGAAGTCTCGCAAGTGCGTTGCCCACCTTTTAAGGACTGACTCTGCACGATATTATTATTCCCATAGGCCATAGCAATGAAATTACTTCAATTTATTATTCCCTTCCATCAGCCCTAACTCGAAAGCAGGTGCAAGATTGATTACTTCGCCAACGCCAGCGACACCGCACCTCCTAATTAACGGTGTCACACTAGTCAGACAAGGGAAATCACAAAAGACCTAACAATATGCCTCCACTAACAAAGAAATACCTTTACATATGTAACACCTAAGACAATGCCATGACTGTAATTTCAATGTGGAAACTATACGTAAGTATTTCTGATGAGCTTTTTTAATTCTAAATAATTCTTGAAACTTCCAAGTATTAGGATGAACCTGACCTTATAGTATTCGAGTTTCTAATTGGTTTAGTTTACAAACATTTTATTTTTATTTATTTACACTTCGTTACACTACAATATACAAAAAAAAATAACATTATATCAAAAGAAGGGCAACTGGCGGCCTTATCGCTTTCGAGCGATCTCTTCCAGGCAACCACTTTTAGTATCTAGCTGCAGCCGCGAACTTCGTTTCTCTTAAATGTGATTTTACTTAGTCTACCTTTTTATTTATACGGCCCCATAGACTGTTCGGTTTTTTTGTGAACTTTTCACTATATACACCTCAGAGTTCAAGTCTTCAAGCATAAGTTTTAATTTACAAATAAAAAAATAGGGGTTAATCGTAGAGGGGTGAAAATTAAGAGCTGTATTATTTTTGAATGTTGTATCATAAAATAAAATATTAAGGAGACCCTTAACATTTGCAGGGATGAAAAATAGATGTCCGATTCGAAGACCTAACCGATATGCACAGAAAATTTCACGAAAGTCGGCCGAGCTTTTCCGTAGGAGTTTAATTACAAACACTGTAACACGTGAATTGTATACATTAGATTTCGGTTGTACTAAAATGAAATACCTACCATTACAGTGCCTAAATTAAAAATTGTTCAGTCAAAAAATATCCCCGCAAACCAGGTAGTTTTTAAAATACCTTGTTTTGTGTTGTAGAGTATTACATAGACCGGCCAGCATAGCCTGCCGCAACTTGGTTGATCTACTCTTAGATGGAAACTTCCGCGAAACTTCGCTTCGGGCAACATATCTGTTTCTCTATCACTATTTCGTCAAATGTCACCTTGAAAAATACTTAAAACATTTCGTTCGAACACCGCAAGATATACCAATAGTCACCAAAATTTATTATCCTGATATGTGTTCACAGCTGAGCTTCATCCGACGTCGAGGAAGAATACGAAGTTCCACCCTTATCACCTCGATGTCCGTCATAAACTGAGCGTTTAAGGCACTTTACGACTCACCACCATAATGTGGAACCAGCTACCCATTGATGTTTTTCCGAACAATTCGACTTAAGGTCCTTCAAGAAAGCGTACCCATTCTTAAAAGTCCCACAATGCTCGGCTTTCTGGCATTGAGAGTATCTATCACTAAACATCAGGTGAGCCTCATGTTCGAGTTCCTCTGTTCTATAAAAATATTATCATAATTTATTAATAAATAATATAATGATTAAATGTTGACGTACGCTGACAAGTGAATGGGAGTTGGTAAAAATTACAAAATGAAAATTGCGGGCCGGCGCCGCTGAAAACATTAATATCGAATATTCAATACATTTATTTTATACCAAAATATTGAATGAACGCGAGCAAATGCGAGATGAATAAAAATCAAGTGATTTATATTTCCCAGGATATTTTATTTGAAATGAGATGTTCGCATTAACGTTTATTGATAATCCGCTTTGGCGGATTCTTTATGTACGTTTTAAAATGAAATATTTTGATATTCCAATAATATGTTCGATATGGTTTTTTAATAACTCAGAGTTAAATAAATAACTCATGTACGGACCCTAGAGGGTGAAGTATATTTGAGTATTTCGTATTCTTAAAACAATTATGATATTGTCAAAACATAATACAAAAGACACATCAATTAAGAAGTAATACACACAACACATCGAATGGTTTTCTAATGTAATGTTTCCTGCTCTGTTATATACGTTAGTAAGGTAATGTTTTACTGTTTTGAAACTGTTTAGTTTTTGTCTTAATAACTGTGTATAACACGTATTTTTGCACTACTTGCCTATCTTATGTATTTTAATATAAAATAATCTTTATTCACAGTTGCGAGTAGTTGCCTTTAAGAGATCGCTCGAAAGCGATAAGGCCGCCAGTTGCCCTCCTTTTGATTTAATTATCTTCAATTTTTTTTTTCTGTAGTGTAACGCAGTGTTAATAAATAAAATAAATAAATAAGCAATGAATTGGTAACTAAGTATAAAATAAAATTCGTAGTATAATATTTATAGTAAATTTAACTTATACTGTAGAAAATTTATTATAGTATGATTTGTACTATAATAAATAAATAAACTCTGACAACATGAAACATCGGAGTAACATACACATTTCCAATAGATTTTTAGTATATTGTCATTGTTAGTACTTGATCTTCGTTTTGCCAATAAATACTATCTACTTTTATCAGTGGATTATTAACAGTTAAATGAATGAAATAATAATAATGTCTTTGCAATAATAATATGAAATTTGGTATCAATTGTGACGGAGGCATTTTCGCTACGATTCTTTCACTAGTAAGAAAAATATAGAGTGACAAAATTTCGTATACTAGAAATAAAAGTGACAAGTGATATGTATTGTAACAAAAATGACAAGCTTATCAATATTATAAATCTATTATATATAAATTGTCTAAAAGTGGGCCTAAGTATGCGGCTTCTCTTGCTGGTTCCATCTCTGATGCACTTTTTGTTTGTGTGCTCTTTTAACACTCGTGGGTGAAGGAAACCGGAATCCCTTACCCCTGCGTTAGACATTCACACCTCAATATTTCCCTATATTTTTTTATTTTGTTATATGATAGGTGGTAAAACAAACAACGGAACAGCAATTAAAAGCCGCTGCACCATCCCAGCCCATGGATACTCTTTTTTTAGTTTGTGAATTTCACAGCTCACCAGTTATTGCCAAGATATACTTTTAAAATATGCTAAATAACCACTGAGCAACGAGGTCAATATATATAACTATAATATACAGGTATAAATCGTTTTAAAATGTATTTATTTACTACAGTGGTTAAAACAATTGTCTATTCACACTATGAGATGGCGAGTGGCATAAAGCAAACCGTAGCCCTCGTAGCCAGTTGATATATCAGAATAAAAGTATGGTCTGCTGTTTAAGTTATCTGAGAGTATAATAAATAATACTTATTAACATGAATTTATTTTATAACATTAATATTCGAAACTGTTGATATTCGTTTTAATTGACTAAAACATACATAAAAATCTACTTAAATAACAACTAAATACGATATTTTTGCACTAGCCTTTGTAACGTTCACGTTTCAAAGTATCGTAACGTATTATTAAACAATAAATATAACATAATTTGTCATTGTGTTAATTTCTCGTTGAATATCAACTCTTGACCAGTGCCGTCCTTTCAGTCCAGAGTTCCATGGAACTACACAGTCTGATTATGTTATTCCTGTTTCAAACAACGCTCATCTAGAGACACGCTGAAGTTTTAACCCTCAACATCTCCAGGTGCTGCACGATTTGGTTCGTTGTTTACTGTATGAACTCGTTGCCACCTTCCTTCCACCATCTTCTTTAGACAGCATAACATGGGTTCTTTTAACCAAAAAATAGAGTTTTTCTGAACAAGCGTGCCAATAGGCCACATCTCACTTAACATCAGATGGGATTGTGGCCAAACGTCTGTCAATTTCTGTGAAATAAAATAAATATAATACGATTGATTTAAGAAAACCAAAACAAATTGAATAACTTGATACCTGTGGCATTGCATACTTATTCGTTGAGCGTAGAAAGCACCAGTTCTGAGGTCACCGGTACTATCAGGCGACAACTTCTTCGATGTACACTTGAAAGGCCGAAGAGTCACTCTCAAAAGGGAACAAAATCAAAGTTAGAGGAAAGAAATTATGAAGAATTATTAAATAAATATCAAGTTACATGAATACGCAAACCATAAATTTGTTCACTATATTGAGCTGCGGGCTTGCCGTTCGTTTAATCAACTTTGAGCCCGATAACGTTCGCCAACAATGGCCTCGCAGCAATCAATTTGCCTATTCAATCATCTCTCTGCTATAGAAAAATGGGAATTGAAATTAAAAACTTTCTAGTTGTAATTTCCACTATATAATTTGTTTGATTTGTCTCTCATTGTTATTTTCCTTTAGATCGTTTGAATTAATACAGTACAGGAATGGATTTATTATTTATTGTACCCACCTAAATATTTACAAACCAAATTCGGTTTGGAGTACCAATTCCTAAAAGGCTGGCTGGCACGAAGTCAGGTCAGTGGACGGCCGTATCAACATCAGGTGAGCTTGTCCGTTCTTAAAAAAATAGTCTTCTTTATGATAATTTTCATGTACATTGTATGAGCACCGTGTAATGAAAACTTTATAAATACGTTTGCGCTATCAGCTGTAACTTTTTTGAGGCATATGTCAAAACGGTAGTAGTCTGTGGTACTGAATATCTTTTACCATAAACAATGTGATTGAATCATTGTGAATTACGAATTCGACAGCCCGGACTCCCAATAAAACCAATAATTATATAACTACTTTATTAATTAACTTATAATTAGGTTACAAAACTACATCCGTTATCGATGCTAGATACGAATATAATACTATATTTTATTGATATATATAATACTATAATATATTTTATTGAATTATAATTTATAAAATGCGGTAAATGCTGTAACAGCAGAATGATTCCTCGAACCCGGCACATTGATCATACACGTGCCGCGACGTCAGGGATCTTCTTTAGGGTACCGTATGTAATTCCTCCATCCTCAGAACAGCAACTATTTGAGCACTTTGAGGGAAAAAGTTGCTGGTACTCCAGGGTTTTCAGAACAATCAGGAACAGCATATATAGGGTTGCTTCTTGGTTCTCCTTCTGGTGTAGTAAGGTTCTTTCGTAGGTATCGTCGGAGAATATAGACAAGGAAAATTATAACCATACCAGATACAAGTGCATAGAGAGGCAACGTTGTATGGTATAGTGAAGAATCAAAGTGGGCAAGACGTATGGGATTCTGTAGCATAATTCTATTTTCCAGGTGACTTATCGAGATTTAAAGAATTTAGAGTAATATGTGGAATCTCATCATTTTGAATTTCAGTGAAATTACTTTGTATCTCGGTAATCTTCAATGGCTGTCCCTTGACTTCATCTTCACTATTGGTTATCTTAAAGATATCTGTTCGTAGTGAACATTCATGGGGAATGGTTGCTAGGTAGCTGCCTGATAAAGATACATATTCCCGCCGTTCACATCGAAGTTCGACTTTCGTAGGCTTTGGGAAGACAATAGTATAGTGTCTATCATCTAGTTGTTCCATAGCTTGTCTTGTGATGGAGACTTCAGTGGAGCTACATGATTTATCTAAAGATTGATGAATGATGATACTCTGGATACAATCTGCGTGCTCTCGTGGCTGATAATAATTTGAACTTTCCTCACAGAGAAGGTATTCGTCAATCTTCGGACATTCGGTTTGCAAGTACATGAAAAATTTCCCAATGGTTGCTATGAAAGGATGTATAGATATAAAGGTCTGGTGGAATTTATTAGGAACAATGGAAAGCCTAAATAAGTCGTAACTATCTTTAGATATTATAGGAATTCTAAAAATTATAACAATTCTCTTGCCTATAAAATAACTACCTGGTTTTATAAGATTATAATATTCTCTCAAATCAATATCTAAAATTACATTATTACCATATGTTTCTCTTAATCTACTAATCATATATTCTAAGTTATCTATGCTTATCATACTATGATGCGTGCTCGCTGCACGTATAAATCCTAAGATGTTCTCTATTCTGATTAACTCTAAATATAAATCATCTGTATTTTCAGTAATAATATCTAATAATTGAGCGAATTTAGCAAACTTAGCTCCCAAAAAATAATGCTTATCCACAACTAATCGCAATGTTTCATTAATTTTAATTTGGTTTTCAGCTAAATTACTAATAAGTTGCGAATATTGGGTCGTCCAATTTTTATTAATACTGATATGGTTATTTAACTCCGAAACTAATTTATTTTCATTTGCTTCTAACAATTGTATTGCTTTATTAAATCTTTCAGCATCTGCATGATCCAAGTTTCCTGTAAGACCTTTAATTAGTGATCCTAATCCATTAATAAGTCCTCTTTTTACCCTAGAAGGTTCCAAAGTTTTTAATTGAGAATCTATTTTTGACAATTTAGTATAAAGATAATCAATCTGAATTTCATATATAGGCAAAGTAGTATTGTCTAGTTGAATTTTAAAATAGTCTAACTGTTCATTTATAGAATTAATACGATTTTCTAGTTCCGAAAGTTCTAAATATTGTATAAAGGTATGATAATGGGATATTAACTTAGCTTGACCAAGTTTAAAAGGTAAAAGTCCAGGTCCATTGTCAAGAGTCTCAAGTTTTATGTCTGCTGCCTTCGTCATTGTTAGTTTCAGTATTAGTCGGTACATAACTCGTCGACTTCCCTGGTTTTCTTTGAGTTGCACTGAAGTTTGAGTACGCCCCGGCTGCTTCTTAGAGATCTTTGATGCTTCGGTGAACGCTTGAGAGCGACAGCTAGAACGACCGCGCGCGGTGTCGAATCTAGACCCCGGATATCTTCTTTATAACGATCGTAGTAGCCCCGAAACTATCCTACCGACTGCGCCAATTACGAATTCGACAGCCCGGACTCCCAAAAAAAAACAATAATTATATAACTACTTTATTAATTAACTTATAATTAGGTTACAAAACTACATCCGTCATCGATGCTAGATACGAATATAATACTAACATATTTTATTGAATTATAATTTATAAAATGCGGTAAATACTGTAACAGCAGAATGATTCCTCGAAGCCGGCACATTGATCATACACGTGCCTCGGCGTCAGCGATCTTCTTTAGGGTACCGTATGTAATGTAATCATGTACATTTTTTTATTGTGACCTACGGAAATAGTTGCTTGACTAGAATACCAGATTAAAATTAATACAAATTTAACTGCGAGTTTTAGGATAACAGAAACGAGACTTATCATGAAGTGAGACTCCCGTATCGACAAAACTGTTTTGTTTTTTTTAATATCTTTTAATATCCTAAGTATGACTCAAGTATGTCAAATCTGATACAATGACATAGGGAAGAAAACACTGCTTCAGAATCTGAATCTATCCTTAAAACGTCAGTCAAACGTAAATATAGTTTCAAGAGCTGTATGTATGACATTACAAATATGACAGCGCTCCAGACGAGATCTTGACTTGATATTATTGAATTACTGAAAATTTAATTCAATGAAAACAGAGAAGACAAGATAACTATATAGTGATATATTAAAAAATATAACAGATAACGTTTTTTTTTCTAATTCAATCGTGACATTATGACAAGTGTCAAATTAGTTAGCGTGATTAAAAGTCTGTATGATCCAGTATTGTAGTGAGAACAGCAATCACATTAGCGGCTGAACCCTAAAATTTTAATCTGCGCCACAATGGGAGCAATCGGTGATTGCTGGCGGTGCGCATATGCATACTCTTTGGGGAACGCTTAGTGTACACTGCAAGGCATTATTAGTGTCCAATAACAGTAGAAATATATACATTTTTTAAATTTCACTAAAAAGACAGTGTAAAAGGAGACCATACGCATGCATTTAATTATAATGACTTATTAAAGCGAAAATCAGATTGAATGTAAGGGAACTTTATATATAAGTATTTTGTAAAACATGTATGTACTACATGTACAGTATCTTGCAAAGTTATATATATGTTATATATACTAAATTTAAATATACTAACTAACTTGTGTTAAGTTTAGGATTGTATTTGAGTTTAACATTAACAACTTACAACCTGTAAGATTGCGTGGTGTTGCCATTCTAATAAAACGAATGGCATCGTGTTCGTTTATTACGTAATCTGCAACATATATACACTACCTATATATTTAAATTACAAAAATAATATATTAATTTTATAACCATGATGTTTTTAAAACGTGTACTGAACTGTAGCTACGCATGTAACCGTCGAGGGACGAATTGTTTTCATATTAATAGCATGTCGAGAGGCCCTCACAAAGGCAAGACCCTCCAAACATTGTGTTATAGCCATTTAATCATCTCAGATGAGATTATGACGTACACACAAGATTATAACTCTCCAAATAGCTTTTTTTAAGGTAATTAGCTTTCGTTATATATTTATGTATCCAATAATAAAATATCACAAATACATGACAATTTCCTTTGAATAATTTTAATGTAGAGGGAGGGTAAAACTTGCTCAGAACAAGGCCTCCTGGTAGTTTTAAGAACGGATGGCGTAGTCTTGCTCTTTTGCGAATTTGACGTTTTTGACATTCGTAAGCATGCGCTAAGACGCATCTAAACTTTATAAACGTACGTATCTTGATTATGGCACAAATAATGTTTTTTTTTTATAAAAATAAGAAATGCTTAACTGGCTCAAATATACACGAAAATGTAAACTAAGCAACTTTGAGAACATAGGTACATGTCTACTATAAAGGCAAAATACAAAGATAGGTAATTGGGTATGTAAAATACACTTAAATAAATTTTAAACAATTTAAATTAAAAAAATCTTTTCTCGTATCACACCGATTAGAATAATTTATTTTCTTAATTTGACATTTTGAATAAAACAAAAGCCTCCTACAAAAATGATATACAAATATTATTATTTAACCTACTAGGTACTATCTTGGTTAAGAAAATTGTTATACCATAATTGTAATTGGAAATATGTTTATTTAGGGTAGGCGTGGCAATTTTTTTAAACCTATTTGGTTTTGTAATTTTATATAAAAGCTGTTGACTACTAATAAAAAATAAATAATCAACAATATTACACGTTAAAATCATTACGTTAATAAACATGTCCTATCCTTGATGTCAAGGATATATACAATCCATTGTTGATGTAGACACCTTTTTACGAAGATATTTAAATAATTAAATATTTAAATAAAATTACACTAAATGGCGGAAAATTTTCAATAAGTTCGCAATTAAAAGCTGCTCTTAACGTGAAGACTAACATCGGAAAACTATATGCAGAGATAGTGATAATAATATTACGGATACAATGTAGATACCAAGACGATTGAGTTATACGCTACTGGATTGTGGTTAAACAAAACTTGACATAAATGTTAACTAAGTAGGTGAAACTTAAATTATCTATATAAACATACGTCAAAACGTTCGCTACCTCGAAGCTGTTCAAAATAATTTAAACACAATATGTCACGTCTTCCAAATTAAAAAAAAAACACTACTATAGTATTGTGTTTTGATAACATAGCTTTTACACATTGAAAGAAAAAGTGTTTTCTTTAAACAATACTATAGGCAATCTACTATACAAGGTATAACGTTCAGGTGGTTGTTTCATCATACACACCCCTTGCCCCACCCCCTTGGCCCGTAGTTTCGTCGCGTTGGAAAATTAATTCCTCTACATAATCAAAAGTTTCGCCGCCTCGCGCTCCGTATCTTGTCGGAAGACGTTTATTTGTTAATGTTGCGACGTCTTTTAGAGATTTCTATCATATTTCCTGAATGAATTTTTTATGATTAATCTCAGGTTTATGCTTGGATTCTTAAAGTGAAAATATAAAGTATTCATTATGCAGTTAGTTTTTCTTTGGTTAACAATAATTGCGGTCATGTGACATTAGATTAGATCAATGTTCGGTGAAACTGATTTTGATGGTTTTAGGTACGAAGATCAAGTGTCCATGTGTATTAATTTATAATGTAATAATTTAACTCGTAAAAGTAGCTATAGGAAGAAGAGAATAGAAAAAAAAAAAAAATATTTTGTGTTTCTTTGTATTTACGCGTTATCACTGTCGTTTGTGAGTCTTTACAATCGATTTTCTAATAAAGAGGTAATTGATAATAAAAGAATTTTCTAATAAGAGATTTAATACGCAAAATTCAGTTTTAGGCTAACTAACGTGTAATTGATTGATTGATTGTAAACTTGAAAAAAAAATCAATTACTCTTTCTATAAAAGATTTTACCATTAGGAGCCAAACCTGGTTAAAAGAAAAATAATTTTAGAATTAGGCCTTAGATTTCTATACTATATATGCTTCATGATCGTGTGATTTTTCTAATACGCTAGGTTTCTGTGCCTCAAATACGCCATCTTTCGTAAGTTTTTAGGTATAAGCCATACCGATTTCCTCACGATTCACTGTACGAGCGAATGTTAACGCACACATTGGTGCACAGTCGTGAATCCAACATTACTCTATAGACCTGATTCGGCATTTAAAATGGTAATTAATCATAGCTACTCAAACTCATGCTGTACTACTGAACTGTACCAAGCATTTATTTATTAATTAAATCAACCTATAGATATCGATAAAACTTTTTTTATTAATCACTATATGTTATAAAAAATAGAAATAAATTTATAAAAATAGGTTAAAAAATGATCATAAAATAATAATAATAGTGCTTTCATAGAAAACAACGTTAATGAGGATAAGAAACCGTGCTTTCGTTTGAATTACAAATATAAAATATCATTAAATTCCATAGTAACAGACATAGAACGAAACATGGCCGGAATCAAATAACAAACACCTCACTTCCGTACGTAAAAGACAAAAAGCTCAACGTCATAATTAAAAAAATCTCGTGCCTGCAAAGAAAGGGGGAAGCAAGACGGATGGGGCGCAGTTGCCACAGAGGGGCCTCGCAAAGACAATATCGCGCTTTGGACTCGCTTAATCATAAATATATCAAGTGGAGGCACGACAAAGCTGCGAACACACTGACGTGTTTTTTTACATATTTTTAACTGAATTACTTAAACATAGTGTCTTGTTTCGTATATATGCCACGTTCATTTAGATTTTGAATTTGTCTTAATTTGCATTTCATTATACGTACCACCAAAGCACCTTTATTATATAATTACAGTATGTAAAATTTTTGTATTATTTTATAATATCTTTAAGTTAACATTTTGTTTTTATTAGGTCACTGCCGAGGATCAAACCTACGACCTCAGTAAGCCGCTACCAAAACCGACTTTTTGAAAGAAGGATTTTTATTGCTTATTTATTGCGATCTTATAATCATTTATTATTTGATTCGTCATTTTTAATAAATTGCATTACTCACATAGAATTATTTGACTTCGTCAAGTGTAAAAACGTCCCAAGAATCTAGAAGGAGGTGCACATGAGTGTATGAAAGTTAAAAGGGGTGTTAAAACAAAACGGATGAGTCTGGACAAAGGAAACGACGCGTCCCCGTAATACGAGCCTTTTGATATTATCATACATATTTTGATTAATGAATGCATCTTATGTACTTGTTTGTCTACGTAGACAATCATTTCAGTTCCCGCTGTCTGGCTTTAAAGTTGTTCGAGCTAATTACGACATATTAATAATGTTGGTAGGACTTCGGCTGAGTTTTGTATTAGAGCCAGTGTCGTCGATATCACAGCCACAATCTTTGAGTGGAAATTGTACTACCACAGCTTACGAATGCGGTATATACATTGGCACACTATTAAAAACTTAGTTTAAACCTAAGTCATACTATTTATAAAATAATTATGGTTTCTCTGCCAGCATCTTTTATCTATTACATACTTTTTGATACTTCTTATTTCGTTCATGTCGAACTAACGCGACACATTGTTAGAATATTGTTAGTTTTTTTTTTACTTGTAACTACATCTTTTTTATTATGGTTAAAAAAAAACGTAACCCTGGTACCAAAGCCTACAATTTATTATGCCTACTGTTAAGTTTGTAAAGCAGTCGGAACTTACATGAATGGTGTTCATGGCTCATTGTGTATTTTGGGTAAACATAGAATACATTTTATAATTGGAAACCACATATTGAAAAATTACAGCTTTGTTTATGTGTCAAAACTACTAAGGAAAACTGTTAATCATGATACGGTACCTAGGTAACACTGAAAATCTTTAGAAAATGAAGAAATTAATGTAGAAAGTGGCCAAAACTTTTATTGTTTTTCGAAATAATCTCCGTTCCTCTCTACACACCGTCGCATTCGATGGAACCACTGAGAAAAACAGTGGGTCCATTCTTCCTTAGGGGTCTCTTCTATGGCATTTTCGTACGCTTTCACCGCATCTTCAGGGCTCTTAAAGCGAACATCTCGAATTTTATCTTTAGTTCTTGGAAATAAAGGAAAGTCGCAGGGCGCCAGGTCATAACTGTATGGCGGATGACTCATTATATCGACACCTGCCATAGTCAAATATTCAACAGTCCGTTTTGCGGCGTGCGCTAAAGCATTGTCGTGGTGAGGGAGGATCCAGCTTCAAAGGCGCTGATGTCGAATTTACTCCAACAGGCAAACAGCGATTGACATATCAGTAACTGTCCTTCCATCCTCTAACACAACTGTCGCGAAATGACCTTTCCGACCAAAGAGTGACGCAATCATCTTCTTTCCTTTCTTTACCTTAGTTGGCCGAACCTCCTAAGGAAACACCCACTGAGCTGATTGTCTTTTGGTTTCGGGTTCGTAGCAATATATCTTTCATCACCTGTGATGATGTCAAATTCGCACCGCCCTTATCGTATTGGTCGTATTAGGCGACACCAGTTCACGTGAAGGTGTTCGTCGGTTAAAGTATGGGGAATCCATCTGATACAAAGCTTCCTGACGCCAAAATGATCGGGTAATATTTTTTGAACTTGACCCATACCAATGCCTAGATTTGCCCGTATCTGCTGCATGTGTCGCACGGCGCTGATGTTATCTTCAGGAGTCGCTGTTAAAGGACGTCCCTCACGCGGACCATCTTTGATATTGCTACTTTCACGCTTAAACACTCGTTAAACCAATTATTGTATATAGTGGCACGAGATGGTGCTTCATAAAGAAATGCTAATCGCTGCCTATCATAGCTTTGTTGTTGAGTAAGCCCACAACGAAAGTCATTATAAATCATTGACCGAAAATTTTCTCGCGTTACGGTCATTTTCACGTGTTACAAGAGTTGTAGATTTGCCGCCAATTCACAAAAACAAATGAATGCAATATACTACATTAGGTTACCAAAAAGATCTAAAATTGAAATTCAAAAAAGTTTTCATTAGCAATGTTTATAACTGGCCAGTTCTAAACATTTTCAGTGTTACCCACGTATTAGCTGCTTATCATGCATATGTTTGATCTCTACTTAGATATGGAATTATAGACTAATGTACTTTTGGAAAAAGAAATAATTCTATTAATGATTATTTGCGTGAAACATAAATTTTAATAATGTATTAAATATATAAGAATTGACTATAATGATAAGACTAGTAATGTAATTGTAACTTCTATTCTACCTTTAAAAACTAATTTGTGCAATTATGTACGAACTTTAAATTGTACCACCATAACATTTTTGTACCATATTCATGCAAATAAATATTATATTATTATTGTATTACGTTGTAAACACCCAGCACCCAGTGGTGGACGCACCTTCGAATTTGAGGAAACTCTGCGCTCTTTAACTACCAACTTAAACAACAGCCAGTTATGATACCTAATAGCTGAGTTTCATCACTGGATGTCGTGACAGAATATTCCATCAATATCTCATCGACGACTATGTGGAACCCTCTGCCCACTGAAGTGAATTGAACCAATTCTTATAAAGGCGGCAACGCACTTTCGAGCCTTCTGGCAATGTGAGGCAATGGGTATCACTTAACCTCAGATGAGCCTCCTGCCCGTTTGCCCCTGTTGTATAAAAAAGTAAAACAATTTTGGTCATAACTGGAACGTTCTATTACTGTTAATTATTTATTAATAACAACATTTAACAGCTTTAACTCCAATGTTAGTTGTCTCAATATACTAGTACTGTGACTTGAGCTGGCATTTTATTAAACTTTAACAAAAATAGTTTTGTCTGTTCTTAAAACTAGAATATAGTAAACAAAATATTAGTCTCATAGTAGTATTAGTAGAGAAAAAGTTATCACTATTATTATGGTTATGGAATCTATATCACTAATAAAATTTAAAAAAAAACACAGAATTTATAACATTAACAGTTATACAACATAAAAAACAAGTTGAAATAATACAAATAAACAACAACTAATAATCAATAGAATAAATATAGAAATAGACTTTGAATTTAACAAATAACACACAAATCTAAAGTTATTAAGCACGCGTCAGTTGTGATTGACTAGTTACTATTATCCTTGTAGACAATAAAAAATGTCTTGGCTTCCATTCCAGGTGGAACAACAATTTTGTTTGTATATAGTATGTTTCAGTATAGGTTTTAAGTGAAACGCAAGCACAAGGTACAAAAGGGTATACTTTGATCACTGAGAAATTATATTCCAGTGTTCACATATTTACTTGAAACATTGAATAAAGCGCGTTTACAAAGCCTTTGTTTCCGTCTCGCAAAGGAAAGTGACTTATGTGTGAAAATATATGTATAAAGTTTTCTCAACATTAATCCCAACAATTTATTACAAAAGGACCTACCAAATATAAAACATTTTGTAAAATCGAACACGAATGTTCGAACAGTTTTGTTCGAGGAGTTCGAAAAAACTGTAACACAACATTCCTTTGAGAAGACGTTTTTTTTCAAAACTCAGCGATATCCTCAATGAGCATTCTGATAAACGAGCTAGGTTTGGATATCCATAGTTAGGATGCATCCTCAAACACTTCTCCTTCTCCTCCTCCTTCCTCTAGTTTTTAGTTATAAATATATGAATCACTTTAAATTTTGTATTTCTCTTTCTTGTATCAATGTGCCGAGCGTTGGCAAGCTTGTGTAAATATAATAAAATAAGATACACGATTATCAAATATGTCTTAAGATCCGTCGGCATTACAATGATTTTAGATTTTTTAGATTTTTATAAGCTAATAAAAACGTTGTATTATGAAATGTAAAGTTAAAGTTTCAACTTTGCCTGTTCATTCGAAAACGGGTTGAAATGACACTTAAATGACCTTAAGTTTATACGGTTCGGATTAAATGTTAACATATAAAAAGTACGCAATAGTTGGTATATAAAAAAAGCAAGAAAGGGTTGCCAGTTGCTCAAGAAACATTTTGCAATCTAATCAAGCTAATTTAATTAAGCTGCATGCTATGTAGAGCACGGGAGATGCGCACTCGGCCTCTATTGTCTGACCGCTGCGCAGCGAATAACTAAACTCTGTTAGCGACTGTACAGTTCTGGGGTTGTCAAACATTTATAGCTAATTTCGTGTTTTTTTTTGTTAGCAATAAAAGTTCCTCAAAGTTACCTTTTATTAGCGATAGGGTAAATGCAAAATGCAACGAGACGACGGTTTATAGAACTGACTACGTATGTGCGTCATTTGATTTTAAGAGATATCGCCCAAATGACACTCACCATGACAGAAGGTTCAAGATAAAAAGAAAATAATGTAATAACTATATTTTTTTGCTTTTTACAGCAATTTGTAATTATAATATTATTTATCAATGATATCTTAATAGAACTTAGTACTTCAGCCTTTATTTATTGATATTGGATTGATGTAGGTAAATAAGTAGGGTCATTATTGCCTAAATTTCGTAAATAAAGAAAAATGTTTTGTTGTATTAATCTACTTCTACTTTCATTGCTTTTTAGTTATTACGTATTCGATTTTTTTGTATAATAAGCCGTAAAGAAAACGACGTTTAAAAAAGAAAATTGAATCTAAAACCTTCAGAGTTACCTTGTACTCTGTGACCCAAAACACCCAAGACACATAATGATTTCAAAGAATACATATAAGTACTTTATCGTTCATTACTGCCTGTTGAAGTCTGGACATAGGCCTCACCCGTAAATTTCCAGGTACGACCAGGTCACCAGGTCACCTGTCAACCTAGTCCGGGAGGCCGTGCATCGCTTTACCGACATATTTAGCTTTTTTTACGTGACATTAATAGAAAAAAACTTTTCAAATTAGCTTATATTTTCCGTGTGGACAGCCCTATATCATGTAACAAGGGAGGTATTTCCCACTGGTTTGCGTCTCGTTTATAAATGCTATTTTAACGCGGAAAAAAAGATTAATTAACTAATTGAGCTACCAACATACCGAATACGAGTGCAGTTTTTTTTATTTTTCTTGGTTTTTCGCTCTTGCACTGAAATGGCTTCATGTAAACCTGAAGTGTAATAATTTCGTATAGAAGTGCTTTTTTTTTAATAGAATTTCAGTGTTTGTATTTGATTTAATAACAGAAATGATATTGATAAACAGTTAAATTTAATTAAAAATTTTTTTTTTTTAAGTGAAACTTTTTTATCGGCGTTGAAAAAGAAAACCGTCACATTTTTTAGGATAACGGTCACACGGCGCATGTTACCGTTGCGCTAACCCTTTTCTTGTCCCTACCACCGTTGATTCGAAGGGATTCGAAGCCATTAATAACAAAAAATATACAATAACGATAAAAAACAATAGTAATAATTCTATTAAAATTAATGAAATTCTGTAATAATCTTAGTAGTATAGTAATAAGGTAAAATGAAATAATTGTATTATTTGTATTCATGTCTATGATAATAAAAGCCTTTTGTTAAACTTTATCTAATTTAACTTTATTTAACCAATTTCTGTAAAGTTGCATATAGTAGATCATTTTTCGAAAAATAAGGTCATAAAGACGTTTCACTTCTTACGTGTACTAGTACTAGTAGTGCACACATTTTTTATTATACTTTAAATTGATATTTAACAATAAAAACTTTAAAAAAGATATCCTTTCAAACGTTTAGGCATAACTCTTAATACTACGAAATATTCCTTATCCCTCGAGTCTTAAGGCTATATTAAGACTTCAAGAAGTGTGAAATATATGCCAAAGGCTTGGCGTGTTAAAAGATTCTCCAGAACGGAAAAACTCATATCATAAAAAGCCATGAATCAAATGTATCTTATTTTTATTTACATTTAATGTTTACTAAAATTTAGTTTTAATTAACAAATTTAATCAGCGTATTATCCGGAGGTCTGGGATTCAGCATCTCGAACAATATGGCTCGAATGTTTAATTAGCGCATTGCGGGCCCGGGGGGAGGTGTGGGGGGTTCGGTGTTATTCATTAAAATGTTTGCGGAAACCCGTTTAGCGCCGCTGTGGTGGCCGCCCCGTTTCAGGGCTGAAAATCTTTTTATATTTATTCAAACATTCCTTTGAGTATAACTTATCACATGAAAAAGTAATTGTACGTGTGATCAAAAAAAGGGAGGTTTTGTGATCCGCTCAGACAAGAGCTGGTACACTCGATACAGTAATATTGAGTTTTTATACAACGCGATTTTAAATTGCGAGGATTATTATTAATAGGGATTCCTATCATTAATAACATACCATTCTATAACCATTATATACAATTAATTAAAAAGCGTATTCTATTAGTATATTCTATCATGTTAGTGACTGTCGTACTGTTCTTAATGAGAAATAAATATCTAAAATCATAAGTTAAGGTAACTAAAATTCCATACTAAAATAATTTTAATTGTCTTATACCTGAAATAGGAATATTAATGTAAAATTACGTGAAATCGAAACAGGTCGGGCTATCAATAGCAACCCTGAAAACGGGAGGTTGTGGGACATTCATTTGCTAGTAATCGCTGTTTCCGTTATCTGCAACCCACTTACCAGATTTCGCTACACTCCTATAAACTGGTTAATAGCTACTGTTTTTTTACTTTTTCACTTACCTACTTTAGTACTCTTGTTGACGCTTTCGCAAATAGTGTTTACTATGTAAAACTCAGTTAACTAGACCTTTTAATAATTGTTTTTTACAACTTACAAAGAGACACGACGCCACACAAAATGAAAAACTAATTTAAAATTCATATCATTTAGGGTCTCAAGAGCGTACCAATGTTTTAAAAGCCGGTAACGCAACGAACTCGTGAATCCTCTGGCTTTGAGAGTGTCTTTAGGCTCACTTAACACCAGGTCCTGTCCCTTTTTCGTTCTATAGAAACAAAAGCAAAATGTGAGGCAGTATAAATAACAGATCCACATTCTAACGCCAATTTCCTTTCATTGATTGTCTTTGGGATATGTATACAAATTACTACATGTGATCATTTATAGGCAAGTTGGTAATCAGGAGCTCATGGCATGGCTACATCGCTTTCTATGTTTTTCTTCACCAAGTGTGTTGTTCCCTTAGGAAGAAAAATGTGCTAACTAATTGTTATAAGGTGTAAAGGTGTATATTAATTTTAAATATGATAAAGTATACGAAATATATGTTTATATTTATATAATTGTACTTAGTATAAAACTCTAGATGTTTTTAAATACTATTTAGAACAGAATTTAAATAGGAAAAAAATTGATGCATTATCATTTCAAATTTTTAATTAAATATTTTATTATGAACAAAATAACATAGTTACATTATTAAATTAAAATCTGAAAATTACATATAAATCATAAAATATGGTTATAACGATATATTTTTATATTGTGATAAATAACCAAATAACCTGTCTATCAGATAGTATGTATCACAATCCACACTTAATGAGTTACTGTGTGTAAAGACAAAAAATGTTTTTTTTTTAATAAATCTCTAAGTGACCTTGTTAACTATAACTCTAAATAAAGTACATACATTTTATAACTGGATAAATAAATAAATATATTTAGACCAATTGTCTGCTTTATATTGATTTCTCACTTAACAAATAAGTATTGCAATACAGTGAGGAAATTCTGCCAGCGTTAAAGGTCACCGGGACCAAACTTTTTAAATTGTCCTTATTTTTTATTTATACAATTTTAGTTTTCTATTATTAATATGTAGCTAAGAATATTTTAAATAGTGTCTTGAGAAAAAACTGAAAAAAAATTGGGGATATAAATACGAATTACGCTATAAAAAGTATAATTTACAAGCTTCATATATTTGCCATTAAACATTGAAATCCAATTAATTAAAACTCTAACGTTAAAACGCATTAACTCATCTGCATTAGCTTATGCAAATTAATGGCTTCGTTCGTAATTACATTTTAATTAGAGCATTGACAACCGATATCTCATTAACTGGCACGGAGTTAAATTAACCGCATTTATACAGAATTTATATTTACGGGCATAACTTAATCTACACCTATTCGAAATACTACCCTCAACACAGTGTCGTGATTGGCTGTTTTCTCCAACCCCTACCGCGCTCAGCCAATCGCACACCTCAAGTCTATTGTCGAGGGGAGGAGCCCGCTGGATTTTCACCACTGCATCCCGGCAAACGCAAACAGTCTAGCACGGATTATCTCACATAGGAGATCGTTTATACTGTGATATTCGTGAAGAAGTTTGGTGCTATATTGTGACACGAAAAATATGAGACGATTTCTTTAGTTTGAATTTAAGTGTTCAGCGCAATGGCAGGACCATATTTGTCACCCTTGCCGGGTGATTTGCTGACTGAGTACATGTTTGGGCGGCGAAGACAAAGACGCAATAGAACGACGTTCACACCTCAACAGCTGAGCGAGCTGGAATCGTTGTTTCAGAAAACTCATTACCCAGATGTGTTTTTAAGAGAGGAGGTTGCATTGAGGATAAGTCTGTCGGAAGCGAGAGTGCAAGTAGGTTCCGTTTGTAATTGATTAAACTCGCCTTATTAACTTATTGTTGTAGAATTTAACAAAGTTAAATATATTAATAATATAAATAAGTTTACATAATACTCCATTTTCGTATAATAAATGATTCTTGAAAAACTATATTATATAAATATAATATTATTTTATTGAAATTTATCGATTTTGGTAGGTTTTTTTTTCTTTTAAGTCTCTGAAAAAAAGTTGTCCTAACAGAAAAAGTAATTACGAAATTGATTTCCGCTCAAATCAATTTCACCTACACAATACACCGTCAGATTTTTTATCTACTTCATTATTGAGCGTTAAAACAAGGTTTAAATGTCTAAATACTAAGCCACTGGACGTAATACTAAATAATAGATAGACTTTTCGAGTTGTTTTACTTTACTGCACTACTTTAGATCTTAATGTATAATTTATGCAAATAAAACAGTTAGAACTAAACTTTATATCTATAGCTTATAGATTTAAAAAAAAGTCCGTAATTTTACATAATACACTGTTATCGTTTTCGTATAATAAATAATTCTTAAAACTATATTATATCAGAATAATGGTAAATATAATATTACTTTATTGAAATTTACAGATTTTGATCATTTTTTTTATTGATTTTATTTCTACTTTCTTCAAAATTTCTAAAATTACATTCGTTTTTAGGTATGGTTCCAAAATCGTAGAGCGAAGTGGCGGAAACAGGCTCGACTGCAACTTCTTCAAGACGCGTGGAGAATGCGTTGTCTAGGATTAGGAACTCCACCTCTTGGAATGCCTGGTAAGTGTCTTAGTTAAGCGTAACTAAGCGCATTAGTTATACCTATTTAAGCAGATTGGTAGCTGATCAAATTTTATGGTTTAACTATATAGATTATAATCATGCAAGATATTTTCTACCAGCTGTGCATTATTAACATAGGCAGTATGATAATAGTTCTCTGTTGTTATATATATAGTGAACATTTTACCTTTATTGAAATATTTTGCATATAACTGAAAGGTTCGTATTGCAACAAATATTTTTTTCGGGTCGTAAACATATGATAGGCTGATCACGTTTGCCTTAAATTGTTAAATTAAAATATGTGATTATTATTTTTACAAATCGTGATGAAAACTTCCCTTGTAGGAATTCAAGTTCTGGAAAAGGTTTTGTTAGTATCCAGTATTTAGAGCTTTCATAATTTAACAAATTTCTTGAAATCCTCGTTGTATTATTTATTTTTAATCTTATTTTCTCAGGTCACGATAAACCTCCTGACTCTTCACCAGAACGTACTGATTCGCCATCGAATAAATCACCTGAACCACACCTAGAAAATAACGCCGAGCTTAAGTCCCCTCGACCGGAAATGTACAATGGCGGCATGCAGGAACACCCACCGCAAATGCCACCTCACGAAATGCCACCTATGCCTTACCCAACCGAAGATGGAAGGATGATGCAACAACCATACTTTTCCCCTCTAATGATGCCTCCCATGGACAGCACAGACATTGTTCCAACAGACCTACGAGTCCCAACAAAGAACAATTGCCATTGTGTATCGGAAGAGCCTCAAAACTTAGCTTATCGCCCGAGAAGAGACAAAGAGAGTGACAGTGACAGCGACTCAGAGATAGATCTCACATCTCACTCTAAAGACGACGATCTGAGAGAGTCAGAGAGACTGGCAAATCGAATAGCGACAAGTATATTTCGGGGTGACACCGTTCTTCACGATTTAGTACCGAATGACCTTAGTATGGGAACAGCGAAAAATATACCTAATGATCGTAATATGAGGAGTAATATCATGTGAATTTTGTTTTTCATTGAACAATTTCATCAAATATTTTAGACTTGAGACCAATATATCTATCGTGTGCTATGTGATGCCTGTGTCACCCCTGAAGTTAGTCTTTCGCACAACTGGTCTATAGGAAAATTTCTTTCATCTTCAATTTGAAAGAACAACGCTGTAAGATATCAAAACAATAAATTAACGTCTTAACTGTAGTTGAAAAAATAATTTCTAGTCATTCTATTGTGTGTAGATATTTATTTTTACACGTATTTGAGCAGGTAGTGCTTCGATGTATATGAATATAGTATAAGTTAGTACCATGTTATTTTTAGTAGAGAATAAATAATAAAACACAGATTTAGTTTTAATTTATTTATTGGCTTTTCTTACAAAAGTGTTGATACAAAACCGCTTAACACAACAATTAACACATAAACATGATGTCTAAGTTAAGTAATAAATGTCTATAGAGACGTTGGTTAAATGAAGTTTGATTAGTAAGTACTACTTGTAACGTCTGGACCATATAATTATATGAAAAATCGTTATTAGTTCGCAGACTACATGTTACTAATTGTCTCTTTTTATCACAGCGTAAACACAATTTGAAAGAAAGAGATGATAGTTAATAGAATGTATGTTACGCTGATTTGTCTTATGAATAAAGCGTTTAAAGGTTAACTCATGTAGAGATTAGGTTGTTGCTGCTTTAAGGAATGCGTTGATGCATTGTTCGGAACAATATTTTTCTTATTGAAATTTAAACAAACTTTATTAACATTTGAAAGATGACTTTCGATTGGTAAACTTACGATGTGGTACTAGACTAATTCGGCAATTTCTCAATACGATACGATTACAATCTGTATTAGAGTTCTTTATAAAACACATTAACAAAACATATATATATATATATACTATGTCATGAAAGTACATACTGATAAACAATATGTATCATCAGTCTTAATTATGTCTCTTCGATATTCATGTTTTCAAATCTAAATAAATATTTTTCTTTATAAATTTCAGTTTATAACTATCAGGTTTCACTTCTCTAGCTTAATAATCAATAAACGTACTGAAAGTCTCAAATTATATCCGACCACAAGTTACTTACCGGAAGTTATTCGACTGTACTGTTGGAATCGGAAAATATCTTTGATTTGTTTAGGTTTCTAAACACTTGTACATGATATTATTTGTACATAATTTATGCATCATTATTAAGTCATCCGTATGTCTGGAGAAGACATGTATATAATAATATTGGCAGGTGTTTGTCAGTACAGTTCTTGTAATTAAAAGTAATTCTTTGAAAATGTAAAAATATTATTATCGATGAAACAACAACATTTCATTAGCATCAAAGTCTGTATTCATATAAATTATCCTATGACATAGAATCTTAAATAGGATTAAATTATGTACAAAAATAATAAAATATTTAAAAGCCTACAAAAAATGCATAAATTAATTATGTAGCATATACTTCAAGTTATGTATCTGATAAGCCTACCGATTATTTTAAAAACCTGTCTAATGTGTATATTCCGTTAACCTCTTAACGGAATGTTCACAGTTAACGGTTAACGGTGAAAACATCGAATGTTTGGAAATATTTTCTAACCGATAAGAAATTTATATCTATAATTAACTAATTCAACAATTAATTAAGTATACTACTACCAATAAACAATTTGTTACATCACAAACAATTTTGAGCGAGAAATGTAAACAAAAACCGAAAAAAAATTGAATCGCTCAATTGTTAATAGTTAACTTTGGTTATGTTTCTGTTAGAAAAAAAAACTAATTTTTCCCTTGTCCTTCGGAGAATAGTTTATATTCCAGATTATAACTAATGTTTCGTTTTCGCGATAAACTAATTTATTTATTTATATATATTTATATCTCTGAGGTTTAAAATTCCCTTAATTCTTTATCAACGAACACAAAGTTCCTAAGACGGGATATTTTATTTCTTACAAAAAATGTTCCAATTTCCAAACTTCTTCCTTGAAGGAAGATAGACATAGACAAAATTCTACAGACACCGTGCATCATGTTGCGAACACCAGCCTGGTGACAGGACATCGGAAGGTATTCCTCTGGCGGCCAGTCTAGATCTCAGCCGCTGAAGCCTGGGTTCGGCCACACTGGCGCCCGAACTGGGGTTGGACCAAAGCCGCTCAGCCACGGCTGCGGCCCGCGGCCACACTCGTGTGTCTGTGAAATTATATTATATTAACTCACGATCAAAATTATTTTTTATGAGAGCTAAACATATTATAAGGAATGTCTTCTAGACACAGAATGTGTATATTTAATTTCCGCTTAAATAAAATACTACAAATTTTTGACGGCAATGTAATATAAAAAATGACGTTTAATATTTTCTACGAGAAACGCTTCATGATATTTATAAATTAATACATTATTTATTATATTATATATTACTTATTTTTCTATTATTTTATTATTTAATTGCACGTGACAAGGTGCCCATGGCGCCATTCTTACATTTACCATCACACTGATTAAATTTTTAATAATCTTTAATATTTTTTTTTTGTTTTTTTTGTGGCTTAAGCGAGGGACTTTTAACCATCATACGTCCGAATCACGGTTCACTATGAAGATTTGTTTGCGCATTCAATACGCTCATACGGTAAACACTCATACCCTAGACGCAATTCGACTAAACAATACAAATATGAAATATTATTATAATACTTTTTAAAGCATTTAGAGACTGTATAATATTTTAAAGAGTTCATTCTATAATTAAGATAACTCAACTTGAACAAGAGTGTTTTTAGCAGTCGTGTTCAGACATTAGTAGATAACTATTTCAAAAAATTATCATGATTTGAGTCTATTAAAAAGTTCGTCGTAGTTCCGTCTATTAACAATAAGGTTTCTATTTGCAACTCGAAATGTAAATAAATGTAAATAATTTATGAAATATAATCAATTATTGGTAAAAAAAAATGTTTCAAGAAAACACTTTTTCAACGGATTGAAGCTATGTATTATTATAGACTTATAATTATTTCACATAATTTTAAATTTCTCCCGACGTTTCGCGTGCTTTACAGAGTGCGTGGTCACGGTGACCGATGACAAAAGGTGTTAAATGACAAAAAGTATCACAGCTGCAGAGAAAGTTGTATTATCTGTATCTGTATACATAGTTTCAATCCGGTAAAAAAGTTTTTTTTTTAAATGTGTAAAAGCTATTGTTACGAAGACGGGTCGACTGCAATCTTTCTAGATTTTTCTACTACTTAGAGAACAGCAGGCTGTAATATGATTTCTGGCCGTTTCAGGAGAGGGTCAACCACATATTAGACAATTGTAATTTGCATAATGTTACTCTAGTTTTCAGGAAGCTGAAACATTTTTCAGTCAGTTTCAGAACATGTGTAGTCGAGGGGTGCAGCTTTCAGGAGACCCGTTTTCAGGCGTTTTCAGGCCTAGTTATACCCCTTTGATGAAGGAATATTCTAGACCAAACTTTCTAGGTGTGAGACAATGACGAAATGATACGAGAGAGAGAGAGAGAAGATCAGAACTTTCTCGAAACTAGACTGAGCACTCTAGAACGCCGTACGACAAGGACGGAGCAACGTGCGAAAGAGACAAAGAGTGCGGACGTTCTAGAATTGTGCAATCGCTACTCAGTAGCAAGCCCGCCTAGAGAGTTCTCGAATATTGTTTAGAATTATTCCCAGGGATATATAAGCGAGCCGAAACGCGACTAGTCACCTTTAGTTTGGAATGCGATAACAAGAGAGAAACACCAAAGCGATAAAGTGCGAATAAAGTGAATACAAATGATAAAGTACTGTGTAAAGTGTGCATAAGTGGAGTAATAAGTGATAGTTTTTGTGTGCTATAAGTGCATTTCTGCTCATAAATTCCTCATTAATTTTTCAAGAAATAAACCCTTGAATAAATCTACGGCATTTTCTATCCGATCCCCTAGCTCGTAACACGATGTTAACAAAAGACAATTCCAAAAAAAGTCTTATTAAAATAAACTTTAAAAATGCTAAAAGGTTATTCTCACCTAAAGCCTGTGAATCCACATATTCACTCCACATGGCAACCTCCCCACCCAACATGTTCGTATCAACGGGCAACACATTGGAATACATCCTTCTCCAGTTTGAATACTTGGTGTTCCCCCAAAAACCGTGATCCAAGTACCAAATGTCCTTAGGGACGGAGACTGCTCTGTACCCGAGTCTGAGGAGCTGGGTTAGCAAGGGACTTGATAGGGGTTCCCATACTTCTATAACGTATCTGAAAAATATATTGAACACCTCATAATATTACAAATTGTTCGATACATAGAAAACTATATCATCATAAGGTATAGGGAAGCATCACTCATCGGCAATACATAATTCAGATCCCACTGACATCACTGGTTACCTACATCATTACCATATACAATAAGTTTCACAAAATATTCAATAATGAAAGAATTTCATTACGAAAAAAGAAGTAGTTTTTTCTACATATTAACTGCTCTGAATTAAACATTTTACTAATGTAGTAGTTTTGATATTGTTTATATTAAAACTTTTGCCGCGTCGACACTGACGTCTGACAGCTCAATGTCAAAGAGTGACATCTAATGATAGGTTGGTTTTTAGGGATGAAACCGTTTAATTGTTTTGAATATTGTAAGAGTCGATTAGGTCAACTTAATTAATGTACATCGACATTAAATGTTTCTTCTTGGTATTTTATCAGCAAAAGGCACTTTGATCTTATTGTAACAGTGCTTGAAACAGAACTCCTCCGTAGGAGGTTTTAAAAGAGGCCTTTTGTAGGTTTTATGGAATTGTAGGTTGGAGAATATGTCGTAAACTATTGTTATACAACGACTTTTTTAAATTATATTTATGATTTGATAAAACACATATAACCTTCATAAGTAACCCTCAGTTTTTAATAGCATTATTAGTACAACTAGGTATATACTAAAATATCTGGCGTGGCAAAATAAGGTCTACCAGTTCAGCATACGTATAAAAATATGTTAGGGTTATGCGTATATAAAGATTTTCATTTATCATACAACGTGATCGTATCTATGTTTGTATTTGGAATTTTTATTCATGTTAATGTTAAGAAGTTTATTATGAATTTTTGCTTATTAGCTACAATAGAGGAAATATACTGTAATAAGTAGTATATATAATGTGCTCTGAGTGTAAAACTATCAGTAAATAAAATCCATTTTACATCCCCCCCCCCCCCCCCTCCGTCATTTAAATAAGTGAAAAAAAGTTTAAATACCTTACCTATCCTTATTTAAGTACTTTTGTATCCGATGCGCTTGTGTTAACTCCGAAGACCAAAGCATCACAGGCTGGTCACTCTGTCCGATTTCTGCCAGCTCTTCGTCCCAAATTTGCAGAGCCGTTGAGTGGAACTCTGCCCATAGCTTAATGAAACCTTCCACATTTCTCTCGTAACCTTTATTTTCCATATAAGTGACTATATCTTGGGTCGAATTCCAACATTCGAGAAATACCTGAAATTATTTGATATAATTTTAGTTAAACAGTCAAGTCATTATGTTAAACCTGGATTGGAACCTGTTCTCGATTCGGTTCCTAACATAGAAATGATATCGATTTGGTCACAGAAGGTTATCTACACACACATATACGTTGACACAACAATATTTTACTAGGGTAAGACTTTTATGGAATCTTTTCTGATTTATATATTTAGATTTATATTTTTGCTGTTTTATCTAAATGAATAAGTATCTAACATACAAACTAAAATTAAAACTGACTTATAAATAATATCAAAGAGTTAACAGTAGAGTTGTGTGTACATACTATGTTATTATATTTTAATTTCAACATTATCGTATTGGCTTAGAACGGATAAGAATATATTTTTGTCGATAAAATAATAATAATTAAGACTGCCAGATCATTTCTTCACTCTCTCCTTAAACACCTGTGCTGTTCTGATCGTTGTTACGATTTCATTGCGATATTTTCTTTGACCGTATGAACACGAACATTAACACTTCATATAGTATAATATAGGGCGATGTCAATCAATCCCATAACAGCCTGTGTAAATCAATAGTCACTATCAGAATGACTCTTACCTCGTCCCCTCCCATGTGGAACAGAGCGGGTTTAGCCAACATCTCGGCTATATCCTTGTACAGGTCTCGAAGGACTTTATACATATTTGGATTGGCAGGATTTAACTGTCCGCACGGAGGCTGGATACAGAATGATCTCCACGGATTTTTATTAGCGCACACCGCGAGATCACCGAAACCATATTCCTGAAATCCAAATGTAAACTGTGAGAAACAAATCACAGAAAAACGAAATATAGATGAAAATTTCTTTTACAATCTAATATTTTGTGTAAAAGTAAAAGTCGACTAATCTAAAAAAAAATGTCAGTGTGTACTAGTGTACACACGTAAGAAGTGAAACTTCTTTATGACGTTATTTTTTGAAAAATAATCTACTATATGCAACTTTACAGAAATTGGTTAGATAAAGTTAAATTAGATAAAGTTTAACAAAAGGCTTTTATTATCATAGACATGAATACAAATAATACAATTATTTAATTTTACCTTATAACTACTATCTTATTACAGAATTTCGTTAATTGAAATAGAATTATCACTATCATTGTTATCGTTATTATAAATTTTTGTTATTAATGGAATCTCTTCGAATCAACCGAGGTAGGGACAAGAAAAAGATGGCGGGTAACGGAAAAATGTGACGGTAATTTGTTTCCAACGCCGATAAAGAAGTTTCACTTCAATAATTAATATAGAATTAATTTTTCCCTATGAAATGTTGCTATTTTAACTACTTTAAGATTCGTAGTAAAATGAAATAGTTGTATTATTGGTATTAATGTCTATGATAATAAAAGCCTTTTGTTAAACTTTATCTAATTTAACTTTATTTAACCAATTCCTGTAAAGTTGCATATTCATAAGTCAAATATTTCGTAATCGACTTTTCTCGACAAGCACGTTACGTAACTTAACATATCGAATTTTGAAAGAAAACAAATTTTTTACCGGATTCAAGCTATTTGTATTATTATAAACTTATAATTATTATACAACAGATAACACAACTTTCTCTACAGCTGTGATATTTTGACATTCAACACCTTTTGTCTTCAGTCACCGTGACCACGCACGCTGTAAAGCACGCGAAACGTCGGAAAAAATTAAATCAAATTTTGCTAAAAAATAAAAAGAAAGTAGAAAGAAAGCCTTTTCCTTAAGTCGTTTTGATAAATAAATATTTTAATGCGTATTTGTATTATTAGGTTTACAATTTTACAGTTAAATATTCATTTATAATGAATAGACATTTTAAGTTTCAATCACCTTTCCCCATTGCCAACCGTTTCCAGCGTGCGCAGGAGAGTCAATCTCTATGACAACTCTGATTCCTCTTACACGTGCGTAATTTATCAACTCACGGATTTCCTCCGCTGTGTAAATCTCGTATGCTGAATACGCTCCGTATCTACAACAAAATATCAAATGAGGTCATGGTACACTGTTTTAATTAAAGTTTTTTCTCTTTCGTCACTTTCAAACTGACTGTGTCTACGACGCCATTGTTTTGACATATTCACGTTTTGTTCCTATATTATCAGACGCGTCTACTAACGTAAGAAATTGACTTAATATAAATTAAAAACATCTCTCAAACAACATACATGTTAAAAAGAGGACAATTAAACATGATTGAAAGAAAACAATTTTTTAACCGGATTAAAGCTATTTGTATTTATAAACTTATAATTATTTACATAATTTTTAATTTAAATTTTTCGTTCGCGTGCTTTACAGCGTGCGTGACCGTGTTCACGCACGCTGTTTTCACGAAAAATTGTTTTCTTTCAATGTGTAAAAGCTATGTTAACCAAAGACAATTAAACATGATATGTTATACACGTCTGAAAATAAGAACTTAAGAGGGCGCAGCGCTCTTAAGTGCCAGATCCATGCAACAACACGAAAACTCCAGCGCGCAAAACACAGAGGGGACTATTTGTTCCGAAGAAGTCGCATGGGCCAGGCATACAACGTTAAAATATTAATAGCAATTTTGTAGTAATATAAACAGAGCCAAAGAAATTAATAAAAACAGTGAATAATAAACAATGCACGGTTGCCAAAACGACTCGGCGAAAGGGTCTCCATGGAGTTGCTGATAATGTCCACCAAGTCATATACAATAAATATAAAAATTATACATTACATATGATTAAAAACACAAATTTAATCTTCCTATTTTTTACACATACAGCGATATTGTTGGTTTATCTATAATTAAAGTCAATCTGCAAACTAATTATAACGAACCTCGTGAATTGCGGAACTCTCGAAGATTCCAAAGGAAAACTATGTGTATCAGTAGCATGCCAGTGAAACACATTCATTTTCGTCGTAGCCATGCCATCAAGCATTCTCTTTATATCCTCTATCGGTATGAAATTCCTTGAGGTATCCAACATGAAGCCTCTATGAGGAAAAGCAGGTTTGTCCCTTATCTTTGCTCCCGAGATGAGTCGGAGGCCGCATTTATAATGGTCTGTGTAGTCTGGTTTATCTGCTGTGACTAGTTGTGTGAATGTCTCCAATGCATTTCGTGTTCCATACACTGTTTCGGATGATATGTGCACGGCTATGTTCGCTTCTGTAATTGTCAAATTTTAATCATGAAAATATTTATTTTGTATGCGTCTCCTAAATAATAATATGGCCAGTTTATTCCACACTATTTACATATCAAATGGGTATAGTTTTGTTATTACACTCTTAGGTTATTATTATTTTTGTTTCGTGAACTTATATGACGAGTCGTATATAATGTTAATTGCCAATACTACTTGAGTCTAAATGCCATTAAAGGTACTTTTAACATATTTACCAATTATCACCGCATGAGATTAAAAAATAAAATAAATCAATGGCGCTACAACCTTTTTAGGTCTTGGCCTCAAAATTCTGTATCTCCATGATCATTTGTTAAACTCAATTAAAAGCAAGTTGGTGATCAGCCTTCTGTGCCTGACGCACGTCGTCGACTTTTTGGGTCTAAGGCAAGCCGGTTTCCTCACGATGTTTTCCTTCAACAAAACAGGGAGCAAACGGGCAGGAGGCTCATCTGATTTTAAGTGATACCGCCGCCCATGGACACTCTCAATGCCACAGGGCTCGCGAGTGCGTTGCCGGACTTTAAAAATGTTAAATGCGCACATAGAAAGAAAATCCATCGGTGCTCAGCCGGAGATCGAACCTACGACCTCAGGGATGAGAGTCGCACGCTGAAGCCACTAGGCTAACACTGCTCCGCATGGGATTAATCCTTATAAAATAAAGCAAGCACTCATTTATTAGAACTATTTACAATCAATTAGTTAATGAGCATCTGCCCTTAATTGTTTTCTATATTTCTTCTTGCGTTTGGGGCACAAATATTAACAATAACTATACTTAGTGCTTCATATATAAATGTACCTTTATTTTGAACATCCAGCATATACGACTCATCAGTACTCCAGGTTAGGTCTGTATTCGGTGTTTTGATAGTAATATAGACAATAACTGGAGTTTTGACTATTTCAGTTACATTTCCATCACATTCGTCTACTAAATTTGAAGCCGTAACTTGAGTCATTTTAGCTAAAAGTTCTCTCGTCTCTACAGGAGCATCAATCAAATCAAACCTGGAATCATAGAAGTTGGTTGGAATGTTTTATATGTTTGCGCTAGACCTAGTTAGGATTACATTGATGTGTATTTAGTAGTGTTTATTACTAATAATTTACATCACGATTTCTAACTATGTATATCTCATGTTATTAACGCGATTAGGTGCTTAAGGTACAGAAAACCCCGTCATGTTTCGCACATTACGGAAGACAATTCAAGTATTTAAATTTTCATTATATACATAATATACACATAACGTGTTTATGTGGCTCTGGTGAATGTGCAGTATCTACTAACATGTTTGGATATTATAATTTGTAGTATTTGAGTGAATCCCTTCCGTTACCTGATGTTAGTTAGATTTTCAAATAACTATGGACTTTCTATGAACAAACTTGAGGACAATGACCTCGAGACGCCCACGATTTGAACTTTATATGCAATATTGCTCATATAAACGAAACTCAGTCTGTTTGATGCCTATATATGGCCTGACATTTTATTGTACCGTTTTTTCTTCACTTTGTTAAGATAAAAATAACAATGTATATTCATATCTATTGCATATTGTGGATATGTTCAACGTCTACCTACTGTTCGAATGATTAATTTAAAGTCTCAAATAATATGAAATAAACCCCATAGACCAGAAGGTTATATTATTAAACAATATCCATTCTTTACATTTTACTTTGATTCTGATAAAATGTTTTAGTTCAGGCAAGTAACACAGATCTTAATGGAAATATAATAATAATCACCATACGTTTTGCTTTTTGTTTATAGTAAATAAGGATATTCTAATAATGCAGGTGAAGCGTGCGTCAGCAGGTATCAAAATACAGACATCGCAATCAATCGGGCCATTGAACTTTGATCACTTTTAAAAGGGCTCGCGTATACTTTTTATTTTCTGGGCTCCGTCCAAGAGCTCGTATAGGATAAATGAATCTAAATTTATCGTAGTTGGCGGATTTTTGTTACACAATACAAATATTAGTTTCGCTAGAATATTTTTTACGATTTATTAAGTAGAAAATGGGTTGAGCCGTATCAAGCTGCGTATGAATTTCCTATTACCAATTTTTACTACTATAAAACGTCTTCTCGAGTCGCCACTATGTACATTTGTTCTGTTTTAAAGGGAAACTAAAAAACAACAATTGATTTACAATTCGACGTTTTTTTTTTGTAAATATAATTGACTTCTATTTGTTCGATAATTGCTGATTTTCCACCAAAGTCACGATAATACAAACACATATTATTTAGACGATCGCGATAGAGCTAAAACGATAAGGATCTGAAATTCACGGCTGATATAGTTCGTATATACGAACGAGTATGTAGTGATTTCGAAAATGGTACGTAAAACTTCATAATATAGTAAGGATCGCCATAATGAAGTCGTAAACGAAAACAAAAGATTAAAGCAAACGCCATGCAACTGTGTACTTCATTTATAATTATAATTTGAGAACAATAAGAATAATACTTTTACAATTGAATTGTAATTAGGCCTGTGACAACTATATATGTTAGAATGATTTATGAACACGTTTTGAAGCAAAATGAGATTAAAGTTCTTTGATGTGTTCTCCATTAACTGTAGCTCGAAAATTTTATTTAAAAACTATAAACGAACCGTTCACCATACCTTCTTTATATAAATAGTACCATAAAATTTTATATGTAAACAACTTTTTTTAGTTAGACAATTTTTTTGGTTTATATCCTATTGTAATTTTTTTTTTATATTTATTGAATAAAAAAGATTTTGGATAGAAGCGGTAGCAGGGAGCGAATGAAGAAAGTCAGCCAGAGGCATAGTCAGATGGAAAAGGCTGGAGGAGGCCTTTGTCTGTGAAGGGTTCCGATTGACGGTACTGAAGGTAGCTACCATATAGGATATATAGGATAACAAGATACATAAAATAATGTATAAAATCTAAAAAATCTAAGCTGTATATTATCTTTTCCTTGTCATGATTGAATATTAAACGGGCTTTATTATTACTATAGCAGAATTGAAAAACATTGGTATCTGATTGGCACTATATATCATTTTCGTCTCCATGGCTACGTCCTACGTATGATTACCGAAATAATGTGTAACTCCCACTATTATGGAAAAACGTCCAATAAAAAGCTCGAATTATAACCGTTCATTTGTGTATCAGATTGCTTGATCTCACAAATTAACAATGTTTACATGAATGACACCTCAAGTAAATAAATTAAAACTACGAAATATATTTATCATGACCGTTTTACACTTTGCAATTGCAGTCAACCCATATAGAATTATCACGCTATGATATATATCATTATTGCAAGAAAACTTTATTGATTATTTATTATTATTGTATTGTTTAATTACAGATCTGTTTAATTACTGGTCCCACACGAGGATATGCATTGCGTTCAATAAGGCGTCATCGCACAGCATAGAAAATCATATCTCTCATTCAACTATCAAATTGCAGATTATAATTATGCACTAGTTTCAAAATGATTTCCAAGCACTAAGTATCGCTAAGTAGGTCTTCGTAAATACTACACAGAAATTACATAACAGGTGTCTCGAGTTCGTCTGTCTATTTATACCGGCACACTGACGCTGGGCAACGTCACAACTACGACATAGTTGTTGACGATTGCTTCTGTATTAATAGACCAAAGCTGTGAAACAATTTATCGTCTACGAATACGTATAAGCGATAAACTAAAAATTAAAAAAAAAACACATTTTATAATTTCGTCCTTTTCTCTTAAAAGGCCGGCAACGTACTAACGAGCCCTCTGGCAATGTAATGGTATCACGTAATTTCAGGTGATCCTCCTGTTCATTTGCTCCCAGTTGTATAAATACAAATTAAAAAAAAAAAACGCTCACAAGGCTTACACCAATGTTATTTATTGTCCATGGCCAGTGAAATCATTTAACATGAGATAAGCCTACTCCAAAAAGTTATTTGGACTATAACACAACTAAATCACGAAGACGGTCAAAAGTCTTTAAAATAATTGTATAATAAATATAAATCATGATGGTATAAAGTAAACATATCAATTGTTGTTGGAGCTTTTTAATTTAGCGGAAATTGATAACACATAATGTTGGAATTCATACAAATTACGCCGCAAACATTATAAATATTATATTACAAAGAAGCGATACGTTTATCTATTTAGCTTCATAAAACATATGTGGTATTATTACTTAAAAATTACCAGTGGTAAGTGATACTTAATATTTATTAAAAACAATTCCTTAGAAATCTATTGTGTGTGTGCTATCAATGCGAGATCTTCCTTAGTTAAAGTTAAACTTAAAATCACTAAAACAACACATGTAGCTTCGGAGAAAACATTAAAATGTCGTAAAAGTCAATTGAGCAATAAAAGAAAATTTTACAGGATTCAGACAGGCTTTATTAGTACTATAAAAAAGTTGGAATTGATTTAGATTTTTTTTTAATTAGCGCTTTTATATTTTTTTTTATAGAACAGGGGGCAAAGGAGCAGGAGGCTCATCTGATGTTAAGTGATATCGCCACCCATGGACACTTTCAATGCCAGAGGGCTCGTGAGTGCGTTGCCGACCTTACAAGAATTGGTACGCTTTTTTCTTGAAGGGCCCTAAGTCTAATTGGTAATGGTAATTGGTTCGGAAATACTTCAGCAGCTGGTTCCACATAGTGGTGGAGCTCGGCAAAAACTGCCTTGAATAACGCACAGTATAGTATATACAGTATTCAAGGCAGTTCATCGACGTCGAGGTGATACTCCTACTGGTGGAATTTCGTATTCTCCCTCGACGTCCGATGATGAAACTTAGTTGCAGGTATTAATCCAAATAACTCCTCTGAACACTCTCCATGGTAGAAGATGCAGAGTGACTACACATCTCTACGCAACGCCAGAGGATCAAGCCGCTCGGAGGGGAATTGGTCGTCGACAATTCGAACCGCTCTTCATTGAATACGGTCAATTAGAAGGAGCTAATGATCTAGATTTCAATACTATAATGTATGGGTTATATTCTACATTGGTGCTTGTATTAAAAATTAATTACGTATCACTGTTAGGCTCGACACGAGAAAACAGGACAAAGTACGAATAAATTAACATATTCAATTGTTTTCCGAGAATACTTTCTATTTGTAAACTGGGTTAAGGGAGTCGCGACAACGAAAATAGACGTCAAACTTATCAGGTGTTTTAATGAGTGAACGTTCTTTTATCTAAAGAGGTTGTAGTTAACCACGCTCATACTTCTTTATTTTCATCATTCATAACACGTCATTCACGTAGTGAACGTTACTCAGAAATTAAGGAAATATAATTTCTCTTATGTTAACCTATTGCTAGGCTGTATAATTATTAATAGTAAATAATGTTTATAGTATATATACGTAAGTTTTAGATTTGTATATTTAAGTTAATATTCAAAATCATTTATTCATATAGGGTAAAACAATATACACTTATGAACGTCGAATAAGAAATATATATTAAATTCTTTTAATTTTACATTTATAATTACCGATATAGAAAACTTTTGTATATTTTAATTAAATTTTATATGTATACATTAATTTATTGTGATGTATAAGTGTAAAGTCTTGATATGTTAAAAATATTAATAAATGAGCGTTTTTATCTGGTAAAGAAAGTTGAATAAAACATGTATTACTAAGAGAATACTATGTTACCAAACACTGTCAAAAATGTATATATAATAAATTCAAGTGGTTCATCTTACCTCAAGTAATTAGGATGTATCTTCACGGTCTGCGAGCTTAATGCTGCTGTGACTGGTCGCGGCCAGATACCGCCGAATCTGCCACATACTGTCCGGCAGAGATCCAGGCTCTCATACACAGTTCCCGTGTAATTTGCCGTGGGTTCAGGCGACTGTGATCGTTGGCAACCCTCATCTGGCACGCACTTGTATGTCCACGATGGTCTGGAATGCCATCACGCTTGATGAATTCTCTATTAACGTTTGATGAACAGGCACACGTGTTCTATAAGATATCATAATTACTACTTGGTCCGAGTCGTACAATTTTTGTATAGTCAATATTGGCTATCAATTGTGTATCTATATCTATGTCTATTTATAGAAAAGATCACCCTTTATTGGTGAAGAGTCAGTGTAATTTCACTATTCTAAATAAAGCACTGATCTATCTCTTATGACATGTATTTATGGATCAAGTTTCCTTAAATTCAAAGTCTTAAATACATTAAATATTACAATCAATTAATATTCAAGTTTTCCCTCCTAAACTCTTTCAAACCTTCCAGACTTATTTTTCAATACTATTTTATTGGATTTACTTATTAATCTACTGCATAAGCCAAGTAAACACTATCTAAAATTATACACGCTTGCAAGGATCGATTTTGTTCTGTCATTATTAGAAACAACACTATAGTACGACAAATACAGTCTTTCCCGCTAGTATATCTTTATCTTACTTACTCGTATACAGCTGGCGTGGGATCTTTGACACTGTTCTCATTGTTGCAACTCGCTAAATGCACGTAAAGCATTATGAACGCCACCCACCGTCTCGCCATTTTATCTGGAAATATAAAAATACTATAATTATGCCATAAATCCTATCGAAATTCGAATATTTTATAAAATGTATAACTTAAGATGAAAGATATTACGTATTTTTACCAACAATTTTTGCTGGCGGAAGAAATAATATTTTATTACTTTTTGTTATTTAAATTTGTGTATTCGAAGTGGCCTGTGCATGAGCTTGTTACCCAAAAGACGTTTTTATTGAGAATGTCTATGCCTCACATGGACATACTATATCAAATAAAACTATTGTGGGATTAGATGTTAATTTTTGCCAAACTTACCAATGTTTGGGAATCACTTACCAGGACAGTCTGGTTAGAATAAAATATCCTCATCAATGGGGCACTGTAATTACCACCTACATATTGTAAACCACCGAAACAAATATTATATCGCCGCGATTAAAACCCAGAAACCCACGTGCGTTTAAAGTTAATAAAATTAACTTCTTCGTAAATTTATTTTATCGTAATTTACAAACTACCTACATTGTAGTGTCCCTACCTACCCTCAGGTTGTGTATGAATTTTGTATTCGTTTGTTAATAAGCCGTTGTACCCATCACCCTAAGGAAACCAATGTAATGCAGTACACAAATCATGTCTGGACTTAAAGGGTAACGCATTTACTCGTTCTAAATAATCTATGACAGAAAAAATTTGGACTTATCAACCAAGGATGTGTTAAATGAAATGACAAAAGCTACCTATAGCCTTACCCTGTAACTTTAATAGCGATTACATTCTTAAGTGGCATGGTTTTGTTGGTTGACGTCATATTGCTTAAATTAAGACTGTTAGACGGTTTCAGGCAAACATTTTGTAAATTTTGGGAAATGGAATTTATCGTTCGAGTATTAAAATTTTATTATACATTTAAAATTAGGTTAAAACACAAACTATGAGTCTAATATGAAAATTTAAAAAGGTTTTGATATATGCAAGTCATAGTGAATAGTGTAAATTCCGACAAAATATATTTAAAAAAGTATTTTAGCATCATTCAGCATGACATAACTTAGATTAGATGTTTACCTTGTAACAAGCAGATTATTATGCAGATTCGTTGCTAGGTATTTAGACAAACACAATATTACGGCGTGACAAAAATCGATTGCTCAAGGTTCAAAATACCTTTATAGATTTTTTGCGTTACTGTCCAACCAAAAGATATTTGGCATTATAAAATCATATTATATAGTCCATTTTGGTCATTATAGATATATAGATACATTACGCTACAAATTTTCATCACATTATTTGGGAATATATAATAATAACCCTTGTGTATATATATAAATTCATCCCATGTACATAATTTTGAACCAAATTGTTTTAAAACAATTGCACAACAATATCTAAAAACATTGAAACCGCGGCAAACAGCTGCTTAACTATTATTGTAAAGTGTATTAAACAACAGGGAAACATAAAAAAATATGTACTAATAACTTTTAAAATGTATGTATTGCTCGTAAACGCTCGTGGCACAAGTTCCGAAATGTAGTGTACATTTCGTACAGTACGCCAATATTGTAATAAAGTTATGGAAAAGCATTTTTGCCATTTTTTTGCATGGTTAGTAATGCACTAATTAGTAATTTTATATGAATCGGATGTAAGACATTTATGGCTTTAAACCATGTATGAAATCGAACGCTCGACACGAGTGAAAGTTGTTTTATAAAGTGGTTATAAATCATATTACTCCATATTCATCGTTATAAGTTATTAACATCCGTTACACTTTCCTTATTTTATCTATTTATAGTTAAGATTTCGTACCTCGGTACGTATAGCACCTGGTAGACATGTCATTTATAAATACGATAAGATGATGATATAAAACTTATAGTTGGAGGGTAGTTTGTGATGGCTATTCCAGCGTAAATTGTTAGATGAACTCATGTCAAGAGACAAGAACTATGACCCTTTTGATTACTGTTCACCCAATGTTACTTTTGATGTCAAGTGACGAAGGGATATTCTGGTGTGTGGAGGTTCTGTTTGTGTTCGTCTACTACTGAAGAAAATATATTTTAAAAACGTACAACCTGCTCTGGGTCTCAGATTTCTGTATTCTCGTGATAATTTTTTTTTTAATCATTTGGACAAGTGGGTGATCAGTCTGACACACTCCGTCAACTTTTTGGCATGCCGATCTTCTCACAAATTTTTTTTCACTGTACTAGCAATGCGGACATAGAAATGGGATCGAACCTACGGGCTCAGTGATGAGAGTCGCACAAAACTACTAAGCCAACACTGCTCGCTGAAGAAATTATATATAAAAACAAAATTATTTATTATATATAAGTTTTAATGGTGGAATTGGTCTTTATTAAATATTTAACAATTAAAACATGTAAATATAATTTAGATATTAACAATGCATCGCGTGCTAACCGGATATGACATTATCAGCATGCATTTGTCATTATCAGAATCGCAACTGGATTTCCGCACGCATTGCTGTATATAGGTTATAAATTTGTATGTAATTAACTGTACACTGTTGATCATGAAGTCGACTCAAATACCAGTGGCCACGAGCTGGCTATGAGAATTAAGCGGACTGTGGTATTAATTAAATTCCAATTGTTTCTTTGTTTATATTCTTATTTAAAAATAAGAAAATCTCTATGGCCTGTGTTTTACAGTAAGCAGGTTAACAGCCATACTTATAAAGTTTTCACAGAGTTAAATAATTTACATAATTGCCTACATGTCAGGGAAACTCCCACACTTAACGATATATACGTATATATATTGAGACGATAACAGCTACAGGCAAAAATTTTGGACCTAGTCTTTTAAGATAATCTTTTTGTCGTTTATGAATATGTCCTTACAGCAAAAACGCTTGTGACATTACGTAACCGTTATAAATATATACATGGAATAGATACATATGAATCGAGGGATATTTTAGGGAAAGATTCAGAGTCGAGAGATAGCGCTGAGTATGACTTCCGTAATTCAAAAACGTATTGCATTGGACATACACATACAAGAGTACCACGTGAAATCTCGACTACCGTTTAAATTTTACCGTTGCGATGTCGCAAGCCTACCGCAAGCGCACCGCAAGCGTACCGTAACAGTAAAGCGCCATGTTTAAGCGCACCTAATAAGATTTTGCTTATGAGAAGCGGTAACACAGTTTCTAGTAGAAATAAAAAAAACAATCTTTTCCGTGTATGATTGTCAGGGAGAATTTACGTGTTTATATAAAATTGCCAATTGTTCACGTTACAAAGTAACCACTTGAGTAAACATAATGCAAAACAAAAAAAATATTCTATAAAAATGAAACGCGAAAGTATTGATATGAGTCATACAAAGAAACAATGAGTCCAACACCATAAAGAGCAAGCTCGGCAAATAATTTATGTATTTTTATTAATTAGTACTCAGTAGGTAAGATTCAGAGTCGAGAGTTCTACGACTAGTAAAGTCGAGTGACAATGATACGACACAAAATCGCGTATTCATTCGAGGAGTGTTAGCCTAGTCGCACCTCTGACGCAAAAAGTCGACGGCGTGTGAGGCAAAGGAGGCTTATCTACTTGCCTAAAAGAAACAAACTAAACGCCTTTATTATAGCGCCATTGGTATCCATACTACAGACTCAAGTGGAGATAAACCAGTATTTTAATAATTTTGATTAATTTTCTTCGTCTATGTTATCCGAACCACTAAATGAACTACAGTAATATGGATTTAAAGTCGCTAATATCAAACCGTGAATTAGCTATTTTTTTTTATTAAAGCAATTATGTCATTAACGTAACACAATACAATATACATTTTGCAATGCAATCAACGTGATTTAAAACCTTGAGTTTTTATATCACGATACGTCGTATTAGCATAATTTTTATATAAATCTGAAAGTTTATAAAACCTGATGCCATCGTTTAACGCTAAAGGTTCCTTGGGGCTCTCACTGATTACCAAAGCGTCAGGAATAGGTCGGAACACTCGCTTCTACGGTAAAGGACAGTAAGGTGGTGGAACCCCAAAATCGACAGCGTATGTCAGAAATCTGGGGTCAAGACTAACTACTACGAGACAAACAGTTTTTGAATAATACGTCTACGTCTCCAGAATTATACCCCGTATAATTCAGACACAGGTCCACCTCAGTTAACATAAAATAGTTTATGGCTTTGTTGTTCCCACAGTATTCGAATAATGGATAATATGAAATTAAATAGTCGATAAATTTGAATGCTTAAAAAAATATACATACATTTGAATCACGGTTTCATACAGTATAAGTTGATGGAAATAATTAATAATCAAGGGAAAACTGAAATCATTGAAAAAGATTTGGAAATGATCGGTCATTAAATCCTATTAATGAAGTTAATGCATACCAAATTCTGTTTTATATTTTTATGTTAACTATAATCCATAATTAGAATAACGAAAACTACGTGTTCATGTAAAAGATAAGGGGTCAAGATAAAAATAGATATATTTTGTTTTCTAATAAAAGATTTCTATCCTTAAGAAAATTAAAGACATTAAATATAGAAACTTGCCGTATCGTCATATCATTAATAATATTTTGTATATTATCGCATATAATAATAATATTTCTGGAAAAAAACGTGATTTAAAAAACTTTGGATACGATTTAAATATGAAAATAACAGTATGGTGTACCTACTGTATTCGAAAATTAATCATATAATTTCATTAAAAAAATATGTAAGAAATTTTGAAACGATCAAGGTTACGCACACGATTACGTGAAGGCTAACTCTAGACATTATTGTATTTTTTCCCGCGCCAAAACAATTTTTTACACAGTATTAAATAGAAGTATAAAACATTTACATAATGTATCCGTGATACATAAACGAGCTATCGGATAAAGCTATAAAAATAATTTGTGACTTCCCTACTTATTGAGTAAATAGACGTCCCTAACTAGGTTACTTTTCATAAACATTTATATATATTATATTTCGTATACTAACAAACATTGCATTGGCTACTTGTACTCATATATCTACTTAGAAGAAGTCACAACCACTGGCTTCTTTGTTAAAAAAGAACAATCACTTACTTCGTTCCAAAAAAGTATTAATTCAAATATATTTTCCTCACACAGGTCACACAACTATCACTCAACTATTGTCGCTTAGTAACACTTAAATTTCAAAACATATAAATCCATTTTATTAAAATACGATACATTTTTCAAAGTGACTGCACTCTCCTCGAGTCTAAATAGTTTATTTTTCAACTTCAAACATGCGAAAGAACCGGACGGCTTGTTTTGTTATTTATTTTTACGGAATGCAACAATATGTGTTCTCAGTCCGAAGATTAGTTATATTATGGCTCGGTTTTAAGCCAGGGACGCATTATGTAGGTGATTTTGTTATTGTTTAGTGAACGGCGTATTGAAAACATTTTTACGATTATGATAAAGCGCGCACGCGAGCTGAGGGCGCGAACTACTCTGATTGGATAACTGTGAAACGCAAAGCAAAACAGGCGTGATGGTGACCTATTGAGGGCGATAGCACTGTCGTGATTATTAGAATTGGTACATTATTTAAATAAGTATTAATGTCGGTAATTAATTTTAGATTGTTCTAATGTGTCGTTGAGAGAATTTATCACCAGTAAATAATTACTTTTAAGAGTTTTCTTTATTAAAAAAAAATACATTGACACATGTTTTAAAGTAAACATTTTTTTTTTAACCAGCGTGGTACTTTCGAATAAAAGAGGGTTTATAACGATTTAGCTTTAGTATTTAATTACTCTGTCCTATTCGCTATTTATTGTCAAAGACAATTTTACGTGGCAAATCGGGACATAGACAACATAGAAAAAAAATACAATAGAATACATTTCATGTGGCTAATCTTCCTGGTTTTTAAAATGATTTTGATATGATATTAATACTATAACTTTAATTTAAGCTTAGCTAGCTCCTCTAATTCTCAAAATCAATTGATACGATGACATAGGTCAATTGGAATCATAAAGAGTTAATTACTTGAATCAAGTTTTATATCTAGAAGGCCGGTCGCAGCATTGTAATTGTACACTGCATTTAGATGTAAGTAGATACTACATAATTATGACTTATACAGCCAGCAAGGCATCAATGTGATTCAATATGTTATTACAGTTATATTTTTTACCTAGTAACCATGTTTTTTGATCTCCTTCGTTTATGTCTAAAACCTGTCCTATATTATGGTTAAATGGACTGAACATTCTGTATTTAATCGAGAGAGGTTTACTAACAACCTACGATGACCTGCAAAACCGCAGCTAATCTTTTATAATACAACAATGTATGACGATATATCAGGCACACGAATAACCCTTTGAGTGACGTCAACGGTTGTGAAGCCAATTTCTCTCTTAACATTACTCAGGTGGTTCAATTTACATAAGCTAATTTTAATAATTTCAATAGTATATAGAAATTAGCCAATATGTTGCGTGAACGACTTCAAGGGCACAAGGAGTAGTCGTGTATGGCCGAGATGTATATATATTCCCACCTGAGTAGCAGGAAGCATAATTCCTGCAGTGGTATGATCATGCGTGTCACGAATATCATGCCAGATATATCTGTTCGAACGCTATTTCCACCAGATTTAAAAAAAATACAAAAAGCAATTAAAACCTACTGTACCACAAAGAACGGGTCGGCGGCCGTTGATACGCAATGTTATCTTAAAATAATAAGCCCAGAGTACATCGTACTCGTTTCGATATATCCATAACATGAAAAAATGAGTTGATAGTTTTTTTTATGTAATAGAAGGCAAACGGGCAGAAGGCTCATCTGATGTTAAGTGATACCGCCGCCCATGGACTCGAGAAGGCTCGTAAGTGCGTCGCCAGCCTTTCAAGAATTGGTACGTTCTTTTCTGGAAGGACCCTAAGTCGGATTGGTTCGGAAATACTACCCATGGTAAATGCGGTAGAAGATGCAGAGAGACCCAACATCTCTACGCAACGCCAAGGGATCAAGCCGCACGGAAAATGATTGGTCGTCGACGATTCGAATCGCTCTTCGTTGAATACGGTCAAGTAGAAGGAGCTGGTACTTGGGAGCTCCCGCCCAGAGGTGAGAACAGTATTCCACGTGGAGAACGTTGTGTAGTATGGGAACAATAACAAGTTAGACTGATAATACTACCTTGCTTTAAAATAGTTTAAAATACGCACACTCACTAAGGAATTATAGAATTGAGGGCGTAACTATTAACTAAACATGGTAATCAAACTCAAATGCGTCTTAAACCAAGCGAAACAAAAAAAATAGATAAATCAAATGTGACGATAAAAATATGTATTTCGAAGGTAAAATTAAGTAACAACATGAATTATGAATGATGATAAGGAACAATGAATTATGAACTACTTACAATTCAATAAAAACTTGTTCAATTAACGTTTTATTTTAACTTCACTAAAATATCATCGCTTCACTAAGTGGCTCTCCACTAAGTACCACTTAAATCGGTTCCTGCAAAACGAGTTAAAATTCGATACATCCGCAATTGTGCATTCAAACACTCGTTAAGTGAAAGTTACAATGGGGAAAGTCTGGCTTGAGTACTAAATTTACATTTAAGAGTCCTACTTACTACAATAACTTTAAACTACCGGCTGGGATTTTAAACTTATTCTACCAGTATTGGCTCAGCTTCAGCGTGCGACTCTCCTTCCTTGAGGTCGTAGATTTGAACCCCTACTGTGCACGAATAAACCTTATGTCTATGTACGCATTTAAAATTCGCTCGAACGGTGAAGGAAAATATCGTGAGAAAACCGGTTTGCCTTCGACCCAAAAAGTCGACAAAAAGCGTGTGTATACAGAAATCTGAGGCCCAGACCTGAAAATATAGTAGCACCACTGGTTTTATTTATTCGCGTCCGGGTTCGATTTGCGGCGAAAATGTCAGGTTCAAATACACAGAATGACACAAAGTTATATGATTTATTAACTTGAATACTTTGTTAAATGAATCAACACGTATATCATGTGCATCTAATAGTTATAACTTATAACCATATAAATATTGTTATCAAATTATTGCGCGTTTGGACATATTTTTGCCTCAGTTGAACATAAAATAAATTTAATGTGTATTAAATGTGCAAGGCCTAGAGGTCCAGAGTTGAATATGTTTTTTTACTTTTATTTTTTGTTAAGAGAACTGGCAGTAAAGCAGCAACATTAGGTGCACTCTCTGTGTGAATTTCGCGACTTATTATATGTAATTATTCTTATTAATGAGCTTAAAAAAATACGTTTATAAATAATGATTAAGACCGTATTCAAATTTATTTCATAACATTTAAATTTATTGTGCAGTCAAATGAATCTTGTTGTTCATAAGAAATTTGACATATTTAATATCGTTTCACATGAGATTAGGTGTTTATTATAAAATTTAACTATAATATTCCGAGTTAGGAAGGCCAAAGCTCAGTAAGTTATTATAACATTTATGGCATTAATAATCAAACTAGGATTGCAATAACCCTTTTTGATTAATCTGAAGATAAAGTCATGTTAGAAGATTATTTTTAATGCGCCTACATACGAATTAGTAGCAAAGTTCGTTAGAATTAAGAACGGGCGTTAGAATGAGCTATGATTTGACACTCGTACGTCAAAAATACATTTGATTTTAACTAACTGGAGTCATAGTTCGCGCTAAATCTAGCTTCTGAATCTCATCCGAAGCTCAACTAGGAAGCTTAACAATTATCGGAATGATGATTCATGAAACTTACAGTGACATAAATATAATAATAAGTAGAAAAGCACCATAGTAAACAATAACATTGTATGGTTACTTTGCTAATTAATTTTCATAACATGGTAGAGAAAGAACTATCGGCCGTTCCTCAGGGCTTAGAAGTTCTTGAAGAACATCATAACGAATCCATTTTCATCCACTTTTGCTTTTATTTATTTATTCATGTAAAAACTAAAAAAGAAATTAATTAATGATATAATAAGTACCACAGGAAGCACTTGCCTTTTAAATGATGCTTGCATGTCTTATTAATTCACGTCACGACAATTTTGTCGTCGCTTCATGTAATTGACGGAAATAACGCAACTCTTCCATACAAAGCCGAGTTTTTTTCATAATTTGTTTACAATTTAATCGGAAATAATCACGCTAATATATGTTCATATGATTGAATATTCATTCAATGGAAAAAGGAAGTAGCTAAAAGTACTTAGTTTTGTAATATAACATTGCCGCAATGACTCAGTAACAAACACATCTATTGGTAGTGAATTATTTTGTTATTATTTTTCAATAAAAAAAACATATTTCGAATAAAATTTAACAATTATTCACGTACTAAGGATTTATATAGCTAACAACTATTATTAATGCCTATGAGATAAAGTGTTTTAAAAATAATATTTTTGACTAACAAAGTTATTCCAACTGCTATGGCTCTATACTACTTCTTGAACTTGTACCGAACTGCAGCCACGTGGGCATTCGGGGCGCGGGCTTGCAATGATTTGTCTGGTGGAGGATACTCCCTTAAGGTCGAAGGACGAGCACCAGCTGCTTTTCTCCACACTGTATACGTAAATCTTGTAGTCAAAGAAATTAAAATATCAAAAATTTACCCTTCTATTTATAGCTACAGTGCGAGATAAAAAACAAATGAGGGCATGAAGTCTATATGCTTACCTGCTTAGCTTTTTTCGTGATTTGTAATAATTCTGTCTGCATTTTTTTGTCAAAATATGGTTTTACATTTGATAAAGTACATACATAAGGTGTTACCTATATGATGTGCTTTCAATTTCCATCAAATATTCATCAGTTTAATGTTTTTAAGTTTAATTATCTGTTTCTAACTGACATTGCGATGTTCAGACAACAATAACTGTCAAAATGCTAAGACAAAGTCATTTTTTAATACATAACGTCAGTTGTCACATGAACTTTGCATCAGCGGTCGATCGGCAACCCTAATTTAAAAATTTTATAAATTTATATAATTTTTTTAGAAATTTTTGGTAAATTAAAATGTATACTGTATCCAAGGGACCTAGCAAGATTGTTGCCAAAACAAGAAGAGGTATACTTTTGAGAGTGAGAAGTTAAGATGTTTGTCTAACCTTTCAATATCTAAAAAAATATTATTTATTTTACATAGGTCTTTCACAAAATTTGGAACGTTTGGATAGCCGAAAGGATTATAATAGGAAGTCATCTGATTCTGATAATGATGAAATTATAAGGTGAGTGAAGCTTATTTAACTATGATGCAATTTGTATGGTAAAAGTTATTTCACCACAGTTCTTTACATAACCTTCGCCGAAATTATCACGTTTGTTTATCGAATGAAAAACCCCTTCTTTTATTTTAAACAGTGACGCAAACACAATAATAATGCCCCACAAATATTTTCTTGTAATATAATATTTCTTTATGAGATCTTATTATTTTTTAATAAAATATTAGTATCAATTCAAATCCTCTATTTCAGTATGCCTAAGCCAATTTTTCATTCCAACGGAAAGAAGACTTTACACCAAAGAATACAACATAGTGTTTTAACTCCTCAACATGAAGAAATGATAAGATACATAAATGAAAGTAAGTAAATACAACTTAATAATACCTAATGCCATATTATGCACCTCTTTGATTACTAGTCATGACATAAGTAATTCAGGTTCAACAGTCAGGTTCTATGTGACTAGTAGTTTACGAAAAAAATTGTTTAGAGAATGCACAAAGGTTAAATCACAAAAAATTTATTTGAATATCTATTGGAACTTCACTTTTTTATAGTTGCATAAAATGTAATATATTATTCCAGCTTGGACTCAAACAGCAAACTTTGATAGTGAACCATCAACCCCTACAAGTACAATAGGTTAGTATTTACCTTATAAGGAATCCTGACAGCTCAGTTTAGCTTTCCAGTAACTGGAAGCCGAATAGTATGAAATATCAGCTAAATGTAAATAATAATCATAATAACAATCTTTGGCTATTAACATAAAAATTAAAGGCTGGAAAATCTTACCTACTCTCACCAAAGAAAATATTAAAATTATTTTAAGGTTCAGGCAGTTCATCACCTGCCCCATCCACAAGCCTATATTATCAAGATGATGAACCAAGCCCAGTTCTTCAGGATTTCAAGCCTTTCGACCTTGATACTTGGTGGGGCAAGAGACTGTTCCAAAACATCACAAACTCCCTATGAAACAAGACCTGATTTAAATAAAATCTTTGGTAGCGTAAGTCACAGTCAAGTGTAGTTTACTGAATGATTTATATATTTTTTACATTTCTTGTATTAAGCGAACTGTAATGTGAGAAAAATAATTATTGAGGATCTTATAGGACTATATATTTACATTTTAAATCTATCTAAAATGATGTTGTAATCAAATTTTAGATTTGAACAAATCACATCAGACAAACCAAAGAATGCTGTATATTTTTGTATCAATGTTGGTTGAGAATTTATCACAAGGATTGATATCACATTGCAGGATCTAAAAATTGGCAGATATATTTATTTAAAATAAATGCAATTTTAACCATTTGTAAATTTAGTAATCTACATTTGATTGTGGATCTCAGTAGGTAACACTATCTTAAGATGAAAATTTTCCAAAGCTCAACATTTTTTTTCCATTTTTGAACCAATATTCTATAAGATTTCTTTATCATGATCAGTTATATATTTTATATGTTTTAAACATTTTATCTGTAATATATTGTTTATTGTTACATGTTTTTGTACCTGCCGAAGCTGGCTTGATGAATTAATTTACAAAAGAACATATATTAGTTTGCACAACATACCTAAAGCTTTCCAAAGAAGTGCCTCGCTACTGTGAAATAGAGTTTAATATTGCCAGTTACTAGTTACATAAGAAATTAGTTTAAATAGAATAATAGAGACTGTGTCCTCACAATGAAATATGTATCTTATTCAATACAAACTTAATGATAATTTCTACTTAATTGGTAGAAATCTCTTTGTATAATCTTTGTTAATTTTTACAAATCAACCTATCATTTGGCAAAGCTGAGGTATGATTGATTAAACACCGAATAGCATTGATTAAAAAAATCTTGAATAAATCGAATAAATCATTCACATCATAAATTATAACATAAAGTAAATAAGTTAATTTTAAATGTTAGTTTAAATAAACTGTTACAGAAAACACAAGTTTTTATCTCAACATACAATTAGTGTTGTCTCTTTACAAATCAAAGGTTTATTAAAAAAATTACTGTCTTTGTTGCCTTGCTGGACAGGGTAAAGTAAGACATTACATAAATTTGTTTTCGCCATTAGTTTTATAAATAATTAATTTCATGTTTATGTATTACACCCAACATCACATCTAAAATCTAACTATTAGTATAACAAAACTGTCATAATTTTTTAAATTTATTTTTTACAATCAAATTATTACTTGTGTTCTATACTATAAACACTGTCCATAGTATTTCTATATATAGTTAGTTTATATAGTATTTGTTGATCAAAATTAACCAAATGCCTTACTGCTGTTGTTAGTAAGTGTTACACAATTATAGAAAAAAAGTTAAAGTGATCAATGTCTTCCATATTTTATTGGTTTAATCAAGACAAATCTTAGGAATATTGGTCTGTATGGTGCGGTTATTTAGTATATTGAAACGATATATTGTTTTTTTTTGTAATCATGCTATATATGTTTATTTTTATTAATAATAAAATGTCTGTGAATCATGTACCAAAATAGGAAAATTTGCTTTTTAATGATGATTTAATTAAGTTTCATTTTGTGCAATTACACATGTAGAGTTGTCCTTTTTAGATGATTTATATGAAATGTAGTGAGATGTAGAATACTTTTAGACTGATTTAGTTATAATCGTTATGCCTTTTGTTGTAGTTGAATAAACTTTTATTGACAACTTTTATGGTATATTTTTTTCTTTTAAATAAAATTGAGTTTACCCAAACACATTAGATTATAATTTATTTTGTATTTACTTTTTTGTCTGTTATCAATTACTCTTTGCATTTTTGGTTAAACGTCATTTGCGTTAATCATAATTATACGAGAAGCTAACTTCAATAATGCATCAAAATTTTTATGGTAATAACTTATTTGCACCGGAAAACTTCAAATATGTAGAAATAAATAAAGTAAGTGTTTCTATGGAAAAAATTGCACCTTTTTTACTGTAGTTGGTTTCTTTATGAAACGTGTTAAGAAAGAGACTAATCAAAAACGTTGCACAAAATATTTTTACTATCACGGATTTATGTTGTCCGAAAAAAATAGTATTATCATTGGTTTTTGCAAGAATGACAAACTACTTTAAAGGATATTAATGCGAAATTATCATATCACTTACAAAACTCGACTTGTTTCGAGCGTAGAGTACCTAGTATATTATTAAGTTAGTAAGTAAGCGAGGCGTAATAAATGATTTTTACTAAATCATGCAGAAGTTTATATCGTGTTAAATGGCTAGGAAACCTGTCATTCATATACGCTAATCTCATTTTTTTAGGGAAGCTGAAGGCCCATCTGATACTGCAGCCAATACTCTAAAGCCTATAGTAAAATCTGTTTCAGCAACCTGCCGCAACATACGATAATTTTTACAATGGAGTTTTAAATGCTAAAAATATTTTATGTAGTCTTGAGAGAAGTCTGAAAAAGACTCAAAACTACGAAGACCGGTTGCTGAAGTGTCAGTGTAAACATTTTCACACAACCAATGAGCAGTATATCTTCTCAAACGAAAACGATTCTTCAGAAGGTAAATTACGTTTTAAAGTAAATAAAGGCACATACGTCAGGTACTTTTACTATCTATGCATTAAAACCAGACTTACTTATTTTTACCCTTACTGCAAGTCATCAATATCAAACGTGTCCTAGCAAAATCAAGACTTCATAAGAGCGCATTAGGTTAGCAATAGCTCTAGTGGCTACTGAAACAAACGTAAGCCTGAAGTTCGCGTGAAATGAGAGGGACGATACAGAACTACAATAAAGTAAATAACAAATACTTTTTATTTAAATAACTCGTAACATATATAATATTTAATAAAAACGCTTGTGATAGCCCACAGCTAAACTAATGTGCTATAATATTTTTTGGCTTGATAATACTCACCATGATTGAATAAAAACTAAATTAGGCAAAAGTTAAAGGTCTTTTATTGGATCGCGGAATTTATATTGTATTGTGTTTTTAATGAGAGTCAGCCGTATAGTGAAGGGTCAATATATATTTATTATTATTAATTTATCACGTACAATAAGATCAAATCTACGATGAGTGATTTCGGTTAGTGCCCGCTCTTAAGAGTTACCAAAGCCCGGTGATGTATTGTAAGTAAATGCTATTACGGTCTAAACGTATAGACTAAACTAGACTAGTATTAAATATTTAGAATAAATAAAGACTAAATATTTAATACTACTTAAGGTTTTTACGTGCAATTTTTTTTAGAAAAATGTGTATCATCAAGGAACTCAGAAGACTTGGCGAATGATTGGGCCTCTATGAACGTTCTCTGTCTCAAATATCAGTGAGTGAACATTATCAGAACTTTCCTCTGAAAGCTCTGATGCTACTCTTAGCATTTTTAAAATGTATGGTATTACTTCTTTGGAGCATCGCATACAACTGTAACCAAACAAGGCTTGGTGATGTAAGCCGATGTCAGGTTTCTCACAAACCGTAAATTTTGAAGGATTTTTTTTTGTACTTTCGTATTTAAAGTAATTTCGAATTGTAGGTCATATCCTAATTTAATGTCTTTTTACCATTAGACACTCATAAAATAAGCGTGAAGTTTCATAGTAGTCATCACTCATATTAGAAATAAATTATTATTTAAATCAATACAACACTTGACCGTATTCAACGAAGAGCGGTTCGAATCGTCGACGACCAATCACTTTCCGTGCGGCTTGATGTTTGGCGTTGCGTAGAGATGTTGGGTCCCTCTGCATCTTCTACCGCATTTACCATGGGGAGTGTTCAGAAGAGTTGTTCGGTCTAATACCCGCAGCTGAGTTTCATTATCGGACGTCAAGGCAAAATACAAAATACCATCCGTATCACCTCGACGTCCGTCGTTCCACAACTGAGCGTTTTCTAAGGCAGTTTTTGCCGCGTACCACCACTATGTGGAACCAGCTACCCACTGAAGTATTTCCGAACAAATTCGACTTAGGGTCCTTCAAGAAAAGAGCGTCCCAAAAGGCCGGCAACGCACTTGCGAGCCTTCTGGCAATGTGAGTGTCCATGGGCGGCGGTATCGCTTCACATCAGGTGAGCCTCTTGCCCGTTTGCCTGATATTACATTTAAAAAAATATCCAGACTTTGTTCCTACTTAACTCGTACCTAAATATTGTACTCCAGGTATGAAGAACTATCAGCGCGATATGGTGTTTTATTACGCGAGTATGACGAACGTTGTAATTTAGAAACCTCCCACAAGGAAACAATTAGTAGATTACGAAATCGTATGAAAAGAAACCATACAAATCTTATTGAAGCTAACAAAGCATTATTAGCGGTTGGCGAAAAATACATGAAGCTTAGACAGAAAAAACTTATAGAGGTAACCTATTACTAAACTAAACTAAATTCAGGTAAATTTTAATACTGTATTGTCTATTGTATATATCTACTGTATTGGTGGCTTAAATGACTAGCTGTATCTCGTGATTTGTTAGTTCAACTGCAGATCATGAGGTCTTCAGAGGATTCTTTTTATTTCAACCCCTAAGTTAGACTTTAGAGACCTAAGTTAGAAGTTAGAGTTAACTTGACGGTGAAACTATCGGTCCTGTTCTCGCGATATCCGGATGTCTGGAATCCTAAGGTCCAGTTTAAAAGGCACAAAATAAACGCTGAATATTTAAATTTACCCTATTAAGCGAGTACATTCATCATTAGCTGTAATTTTTTTTATCATGAAGTTGTGTTTATCTCATGTTCTAATAACATACAGAAGGAGTGGTTCGAACATCGCATAGAACAATTGAAGCAGCGTATAGAAGATGTTGTTAGAACAGCGGAAAGAGCGCGGCTTGAACTCGATGATCAGTTGAATAATTGTCATGAAGACAACGTTTCGCTGTCGCTACTTGTGGAAGAGGTCTTTGTCATTATAACATTTAAGATACTAAACAAAAACATCGTCCGTTCATTTAATATCTTATCTTATTTTATAGAAAAAAGTTTGCCTCCTTAACGGGCAGGAGGCTCACCAAATGTTAAGTGATACCGCCGCCAATTGACACTCACACTGCCCGAAGTCTCACACTACGGTGCCCTTCTAAATGGTACTCTCTTTTGTTGAAGGACTATGGATCGATATTATTAACTCTATCATTGTCGACATATTCACTTATCAGCCTCTGAATTTTATGCCAAAAGGTATTTCTAATTGTATTGTATATGTCATTGACAAAAAATACACATACGAAACAAATATATAAATATTATTTTATAAACACACCTTTACTTTGTTCGTCACAACCGCTGTAAAATTTGCACAAAAATTTTAGGCAGACGTTAAAGTTTCAAGACTATGGTTTAACTATAAATTTGTTAAACGGACCGTAACGGAAACTTGCCTATTCGAATTCGAAATAATCTCTGTATGTCTCAACAATGAGTATTCATTTTCTGCAAATGATTATAGCACAGACAACTAAAATTAAAAAAAAACAGATTAATATAAAGATACACACAACAATCCTCGTTATTATTCAATAATTCCGCCAGCGTGGAATTTGTGTATTTTGATAAGATTTGTAACGTTCAACATTAATCGTTATACCTAGGGAACACTAACAATTATTAGACAATTAAAGACGGCTTAATGTAGAAAAGTGCCAATACTTTTATTGTTTTTCGAAATAATATCCGTTCCTCTCTACACATCCTCGCATTCGATTGAACCACTGAGAAAAGCAGTGGGCCCATTCTTCCTTAGGGGTCTATTCAATGGCATTTTCGTGCGCTTTCACCGCATCATCAGGGCTCGTAAAGTGAATACTTCGAATTTTATCTTTAGTTCTTGGGTATAAATGAATGTCACAGGGCGTCAGGTCAGGACTGTATAACGGATGACTCATTATCTCTACACCTGCCATAGTCAAAGATTCACCAGACCATGCAAAGGTGTTTCTGGTCGGTTAACGTATGAGGAATTCATCTAGTACAAAGCTTCCTGACGCCTAAGTGTTCGTGTAATATTTTTTGAACTTGACTGATAGCAATGCCTAGGCTTGCCCGTATCTGCTGATAGGTCACTTATCTTTTATTAGGTCTCTTACTTTATCTTACTCTGTCATGCGTCGCTCAGCACTAATGTTATCTGGAGTAGTCGCTATTAAAGGACGTCCCTCACCCGGATCATCATTGAGATTGCTACGTCCACGCTTAAACTCGTTAAAACAATTGTAAATAGTGGCACGAGATGGGGCTAATCGCAGCCTATCATAGCTTTGTTGTTGAGTAAGCCGACAACGAAAGTCATAATAAATCATTGACCGAAAATATTCTCGCGTTTTCAAGAGTTTTAGATTTGCCGCAAATTCACAAAAACAATTGTCAATTGAATGCAATATAGTACATTGGGTTGTCAGTTGTAAAATTAAAATTCGAAAAACGTTTTCATTAGCAATGTTTCTAACTGGCCTATTCTAAACATTTTCAGCGTTACCCACATACATACCAAATTACGTAAAACTAAAAAAATATATATCTAAACCTTCCTTCACTACCTACGGATAAAACCTGTACAAAATCTGTACACTACTTTTAGAGTTTATCTTATAAAATAGGTATATGAGTAGTAATGCCTTATTTATTTTCAGGTAAGAAAATGCAATTCGTTATTTTTAGAGAACATTCAAATGAAGTCTAATGTTGATGAATAAAAGTTGAAAAATACATTACTTTACATATTTTATTAATAGTTTTAATCTATAGTAATATGCTTTATTTTAATATAAAAAAGAAAAAGTTTTGTTTAACATCAACAGTATTTGTCAATCAAATACCAACAGAATTTATATTGCATATTAATAATTTATTAATTTGTCATCCTATCTTTTATATCATGAAATTGTGATAATATATTGCCTAGTAAACTATTATTAAATAACGCATGGTTTTCAACTAAGTTAAAAATTTTATACAAAATGTGTAAATCAAAAATTATATGGTTCTTACCAAAATTATACGAATCAAATACTGTAAATGGCATACTATTTATTTGATTTAATCTCTTTTCAGCTATGTGCATAATTAATTTCATAAAAGATTTAAAATTCATACCAAATATAGATTTTAAAATTAGTTGACATTGTTTTAAGTACTCGGGACTATCCTTGAACTCCTCAATTTCTTTTTCAACATCACTCAAGTTCTTTTGTAAGGCATTCCAAACCTTTTCTATATTACATGAATTAATGAAATTATGGTTTATAGAAATTGTATCATATAAATTAAGAACTTGATGATGCCAACCAGTTGGAACAAATATTGCATCGCCCCTTTCTTGAATAACTTCTAAATATCTGATATTTTCATAATTTTCCTTATTGAAAAGTATTGGCAAGTTTCCAAGAGAGTCCCTGAGTTTATCTTCTTCACCTGGTGGAAACAATACCCATTTCTTTTTTCCAACAATATTAACAGACCAGCTATATGACGTATATACATCAGCATGCAATGGTGTCCTGCAACAGGTAAAAAAATTGAATGTATGTATAATTATTTTAAAGCAAAATTGATGTATTTATTATTATTAAATAAAAGTTGTTAAATTAACGAATTTACTAAACAACTTGCATTTTCACATACTAACTTACCATGAATCTTTTGGGCCAATATAAACAAACTGAAAGTCATCTTCTCCGTTATCTTCTGCATATTCATTAAGCCAATCGGAGGCAAAATATTCAGGAACCTTGTAAAAATCATTTCTTACATTCATTTGCTTCAATTTTGCTTTTAAATGCCAATCTTTTAGATACAAGAGGTTTTCTTTATTTTTATGTTTTAAATATTCCATAAATTCTTTAACTTCCATAGTGAATTTACACTGAGCATTGTAGTCAATTTTTTCACAATCTGCAACGGGGGCCTCAAAATCACCATAATTTTGTATAAAATATTTACAGTTTATTTCATTATTTAGAACCCACTCATTGTATGCTTTCCAATTTCCACAAACATTTTTTATTACACACGGAGAGTTATTTAACATAAAGTTTTTATAAAAATCCTCGTAAACCATTTCACCATCATTTATAATTCTAATTTCCATTTCAACCTGATTAATAATTGGGAGTTCAACAAAACTCACTTCTAATGTCTCTATTTCAACCATAACTTCTAATTGCTAAAGGGCTGTTTGAACTTTTCCAATAATAAACATACATTTACTGTACGTAATACAGCACGCGTAAATGCGTACACACTATTTAATGCATACTTTGGAAATAAGAAGAAGATAATGTTGTATAATGAGAACAATTATATAATTTTGATGAAATTTTAAACATTTAAATTTAAACTTAGAAAGAGAGAAATCACAGATTGCGTCCGACTGCTAAGAAGAAATTAAATGTCAGAAGATGTGTGAACTGTAAACCTTTTTTGTCTTGATATGTGGATGATGTCAATACTCAATGTCATTAATTATGTTAGCTCATTTAAATGTATTTTCAGAAGATGGATGACCGATAAAAAGACTTGACTTAAAGGTTTCGTTACCGGGCCATAATATTATGAAAATTGTCAAAACTCCTTGTCAAGTATAGTAAAAGATATTCTATAGTCTGTGAAATTAAGGTGTCTATTTAGGTGCATTCTTCATTCTGTATGAATTTTCCGTATTTAATCTGTGTCTAGAGAGTGCTTGGGGAGCTACGCCAGCCAATTTTTTAATAAAACATTTCGATGTTTTAAAGTGTTTTCTAATACTTTTAGTGCTTCTGTGCTTAATAATTTCTAAAATGTGTTTTTTCTCGATTTAAAATATATATAATCATGAGTTTCACTAATGTTAGAGTGTTAAGCTCCGTTGATTATCTTGGCGGTAACAATACTATGTATTCTAACAAAAATATAATTGTACAAAAATGACAATTTTTAGCTAGAAAATAATAAGTACATAAGTTAGAAACCTACGATATAAATAAGTGACGCTATCATATAAAGTTTTACAAAGAATTTTTTATACAAATTCATCGATATGAACGATGTCCGAGACAAAGTTGTGGCTGGATCTTCCACATGGGAAAGTGGTGCAGGTCAGAGCGACTCATCACCTGAGATTCAATCTTCACCCGGTGGAAGTGGAGAAACTCCACAAACACCGGGAGCTCCAGCACCTTTAGCGCCTCATCTTGCGGCAGACTTGCATCCTGATCTCATCCAACAAGGCTGGCGAAAGTATTGGTCTAAAAGAGAAAACAGACCTTACTTTTGGAATAAAATTTCTGGTGAATCTATGTGGGAGTTGCCAGCTGTTAAAAGAGACTTCGATCCCATTACAGATCCTTTGGGAATATGTCACACAGGTCCCCCAAATCCAGGGAATATGACTCCAAGTGCAAGTAAACGACGGCCGTCAGAAGATAATGGCCCTCCTCCTAAAAAATTTGTTCTGTCTGGTCCATGGGATATTGAGGTACCAACCAATGTTGTAATCTATGAACGCCCTCCTACAATTTGTCCTCATCCTCATCCAGAAATTGAAGGCTTCAGGTTTACACTTGCTAATAAATTAAGGCAATGCTATCAAGAACTTTGTCATACTAGAGAAAGTATAGATGCACCAAAGGAATCATTTAACCGTTGGTTAATGGAGAGGAAAGTGAATGATCAGGGAGGTTCTGATCCACTGTTGCCAAGCCATTGTTTTCCAGAAATATCAAGATCTATGTATGAAGAAATTATGAATGATATACCAATAAAGTTAACTCACCCAAAATTTACTGGAGATGCAAGAAAACAGCTATCTCGGTATGCTGAAGCTGCAAAGAAAATGATAGAATCAAGGAATGCATCTCCAGAAAGTCGAAAAGTGGTTAAATGGAATGCAGAAGACACATTTCAATGGCTCCGGCGTACTGTTGGTGCGACTTATGATGATTTTCAAGATCGCTTAGCACATTTAAGAGTATGACATTTTCTTGAAAAATTTATCTTCCTCTTATCTGTCCAGCTTCTTAATAACTTGATATTTTCAGCGGCAATGTCAGCCTCACTTGGCAGAAACAGCAAAAGCTTCAGTAGAAGGAATTTGCCTTAAAATTTACCACTTATCTGCAGAATATGCACGAAAAATAAGAGAAAAGCACAGTGTTCTCCTGAAAGAAAATGGAATTCAGGTAATAGTTTTCTTAAAAGATGTCCTGTATTAAACAAAAGTCTTATAAGATTCTAGTTTGATCCTAAGGTTTCCCAAGTTAAACAGAATATACTAAAAATTGAATTCTAAATCATAAAATGATTTTTAATACATTAGAGTAACAAGATTAGTTTCTCAGTTAATATCTTAGGGTAATCTATGTGTTGTCAGTCATGATTGAACTTAGAATTAAAAGTAATAAAAATAGAAATTATAATAGTTATTTGTATCTGTCAACTGAAAAGTTGAAAGATGTATTTATCTAGGGAAAATAATACAAAGAAAAGGCACCAAAAATGTGTGAATATTTCATAAAACTGAACCGATTTTGATGAAACTGGTGAAGTTCCCTTAATTAGAAGAAACCTGATATTTTATTTACATGACTTGGTTTACAGTTTGTGGACAACTAAACCTAAATAAATACCTACATATTATCAAATTCAAACAATTATTAAAAAAAATGGTTAAGTGGCTATAAGTCTCGGCTGTTAATGGCGAATAAATTTTAATGTAGATTATGACTGAGTTTCTAAATTCAAACCCTTCAAATAAGAAATGGTCATATCATGAAAGAAATTTATTCCAGGAAATGCCAGCACCACTCCAGCAAGCTGCTCTTCGTAAAGTGTGGTGTTACCCAGTACAATTCGCGTTACCGGCACCCAGGCCTCCAATAGTAGAACACTTTATTGACCGCGATCAGGTATTACTGCGGTACCTTGGAGAGACGCAAGTCCTTAACGCTACCTATTTACAAAAATTGGTATGTACATTAAAAAATTTCAAGTGTTATACTATATTAAAAAAATTGTGAAAGTGTAAAGAATTAAAAATTACAGATTAAAAACATTCTAATTATTTTTATTGTATTTAATTCCTCAAGCGAGGTTCAAACTGCAATTATCACTATTTAAGTGTGTTTGGAAGCATTTACTTTTATTTTTGATGAACCTTTGTATTTTATTTTTAAATATTATTTGTGTTAGGATATCAATAATGGGCTGGTGCAAGTCGTCAAAGCGAACAGTAATAATTAGGCACAACTTTATTTTAATTTAATTCTCAAAACACCATTATGCAAATTACTATGTTTAAACAGAACAGTAAAAAGAATGCATTTTAAAACCTCTTTCAGGAACATCTATACCGATACAGCTGTTTCGACGATAAGAAGTTCGAATTATTTTTATCGCGCATATGGTGTTTACTTAGACGATATGCGGCTTGGGTGGGGGCAGGGGGAGGTGATTCGCACTTGGCACAAATGTCGGCACCTGTCCCAGTACTTGAGTGCCTCCAGAGATGCTTTGGAGTCACTTTTGAGTGTTTCGCTAGTCCATTAGACTGTTATTTTAGACAGTATTGCTCTGCGTTCGCCGATACCGACTCGTATTTTGGATCGAGAGGGTGAGTTTATGGTAAATGGGTTCGATTATTGAAAAAAAAACAATAATAATGTAATAAAAAAAGGTTTTTATACAAACTGTATAAAATGCAGAAATGTAATTCAATTCTTTAATATACTTTTCTTTCAAATTAAGAGTGCCTTTAATAGAAATTTATGAAGGCTATTGTGTGAACACTACAGGAAAATTTACATTTCATACATTATCATGAATTGTGTCCTCTTTTAGGTCGTGTTGCATTTTATGTATAAAAATTTGAAAACAATTTTTTTCGATTGTGATTCGTCAGCGTCTATACCGACGCAAACCGTTCAGCCAATAATCAACAAGCGAAACGCGATGTTTATTTTTTTGTATTACATTCACGTCCTCCAACCATTTCAGTATTTAACATATTTTTTTTATATACATGTGTCTTCACGACATCATGGAACATTACGATCTAGCCTAACTTAAGACTAATAAGTAATTGAAGTCTAACCTAATTTACTAAAAAGGATTGTTATCATAAGTAAGTGTCCAATAACGCTATTTGTAGTCTGTATTAAAGGGAAAACACTTTGTTCTTGTGTTCAATTTTTTTTCATTCATTGGTTAGCACTTAATATTAAAGAACACTAACACTAATTCACTAGTTCAAATGGTTTTGTCCTTTTCAATCTTCTCACTAGGCCCGGGGTGTCAAGGACTTAAATAGCCTCTAGTATTGAAGATGAGATTGACAAAGTATTTGCATACTATCAATACAAACGTTATACTTTGTTCAGGGCATGCCGGTTTCCTCACTGTTTTCCTTCATCGAACTGTTTGACTATTAATTGCGCACACAAAAGTCTAACGGTGTAAGTCGGGATTCGAACGCACGACCTCAGCGTTGACAGCTCAAATTATTTGTATACAAATTTTCTGTTCTCGTAACCACATTCAAATATATACTTCGGCTAACACATGGTTAACACATAGGCGATTAATGTTTTCGGACATCGCAGGCCCTTTCTCGAGCTCCGACCTGTATCGGGGTCGCTGGTTGCGCATCCGCCCCACTGTGAGCCTTTGCTTGAGGCTGCGTTAAGGCATATGGAGAGGCTATTACAGGACTCGGCTGAACCACTTAGTTTCGTGGTCTTCTTACCGGAGTGGCCAGATAGACCCACTCATGCTTTACACAAATTGCAGGCCAGCCATTTTAAAAGGAAACAGGTTTGTTTAATAGTTTTTATTATTTTTCTGCAGCAGATCAAATGTAATTTTTATATGTTTAAATCTTATTAAGAAAAACAATACCTGTGTTTAAAAAAAAAAAATTAGAATCTAGTTCTGACTTAATGAGTGTAGTAATTTTTTAGTTCTGTTTTTGCCTTTAAGCCCAGATTATAACTAGTACTTTTAAGTACCAGTGTATGAGTATGCTTTTTTTACATTTTACATTTCCTAAACTATAGAATATAATTTCAGGTCGTCATTCCTGCCTTCGAACACGAGTATCGTCACGGTTTTCAACATATGCTTCCGAAGTAAGTACAGCTTAATCAACTGAAAACTTTTTTAGAACTCGAATGAAATACTTTTTCAATCTAAACATTTAAATAACTGGTAAAATTGTGTAATGTTGCTATCTGTAAAATTAAAGTGAGAATATAGTTGCGGAATTCCTAGCAATATAATTGTCATTATATGGACAATAGGGAAACCAAAGACGACCAATTCGACGTTTCAGGAAATTTTAGCTGATTAAATATGTTTTTTAATAGTAGTCATGTAAAAATTTTGTAAAGTGTTTTATTTATTATGTGATATTATATAATTACATACCCAGTCCAGTCATAAATTCTGTTACAAATGATTATGCATGTTTTATATGAAATGTTAAAATGTATACCTATACATAAATTCAAGTCTCAGCTAAAAATAAAAATAAAATATTCTATTCGAAATGACTACCTTTGGCTTTTATAAAGGCCTTTTATCTGTTTGGCCACGAAACTGTGGATTTACGCACTGGTTCCAAGAGAAATCGGCACTTTTCGTGTTCAAAGGATTTTTAAGACTCAAATGTCGCATCGTTTAGAGCAGGCCATGTCCTCTAAAACTGACCATAATTTGAAGTCTCAAGTTGAGGTCTGGGCCAGTTAATAAAGTCCGGAACGTTGGTTTCAAGCCAGGTGGCGGTAGTTCGTGCCTTGTGACCTGGTGCAGAATCCTGTTGGAAAGTACACGGTTTATACCGTGTATAAAAATATTTTTAAAGAAAGTATTGCTTCAGAGGTTTCACAAGAGGATCCAAGGCTGTATTATGACACCTTGACCACCAAACCATCACTGACGCTGGATGATGACCACGTTGTTCTTTTCCGACTGTGAGCGTTCTGTAGTCTTCAATCGTGAAAATGTTTTCATCGGTAAAGAGGATATGTCTGTGCTTATCATCTGCGTATCACGACAGAAGGAGTTTTGATCAATCCACTCTTTAATTGTAAATATTTATTTAGGGCAGATCTGTATATCCACGATAAGCACCGAGCTTCAAGTTTTATTTTATAATACTCGACAGAGTCCTGGTCCTTCGTTCCTCGAGAAATGAAGATTCCCTCTTTTCTCGCGATAAGATTGTTTGCTTCGATGAATTCTAGCTTTAATAGCCTTTGTAATTATAACAGCACGCGGCCGCCTCCATTATTTCTGTTCTTCGACAGACGAAGTGATGTTGTATCTGTTGATAGTACGATATACGAACATACGGCTGATACCAAGCTTTTGAAGTGTCTTTGAAATATGATTGAACACCGCAATTCTATTTCCTTTAACACCCCATTCCATATTGTAATTTGATAATGAACACGAAAAAATATGTGAAATGGCGCAAAATCGAGTTAATTAGTAAGTTTCTAAAATAATATACGTGTTCCGAATTCAAAATAATTAAAAAGTTGAAAAAAATATAAGTTTTTATGGGACAGTAGTTATAGACAGACTAGTGTGACATCCTGACAGTATTAAAATAATATTATAATCTATATGTAGCTTAATATCTTTTCAAGTATGTTTTGTAATTGAATGAATGAAGAATGTTCTATAATTTCAGAAACGAGATATACTTCCGTTGGGGTGGTGGTACCGTAGTAGTGTGGCTTCAAAACGCAGCCGGCTTCGCACGATGGGGCCCCACTGAAGACAGAGTAGAGGCTTTACTGGACGCCTGGAGGCCTAGAGCTAAATTACGATCTCCTGAAGATAATCCTCCAGCTGTTCCAGCACCCACTCCCGAAACTGACACACCAGCACCAGATAAACGACCATAGGTACACAAATAAAACTGCATAAAAACTAAATCAATCTCCGTTTTAACTAGAATATTGTGTTTATATATTTACTTTTTCAATATACTTATCAAAAAGCCACTGCTCATTTAACCTGGCTTTTATAATTTTGTATATTTAAGATTGAATTCTATTGATTGATTCTATTGAAATGAAATTATACATTATCAAGTAAACTTTTCTCTTTCCATGACAAAAGGAAAATAATTTAATCAGACTGATTTAGTTTTTATAAATAATGAGGGTAGACTACTTCAAAATATCTTTAATAATTACCACTATCCGTTGTTTCCTATGCAAAACGTATTGTCAATCGAATAATCTACGACTCGTATTTTACACGTATAACGGGCTTATACTAAGCAAGTATCAATTCCAAAAATACCATAAACTGCCATGAATTCAGAGTAAACATAGAAGACAACAAAATACAAAGAACACAACCTACTCTATAGCTTACTTTACAACAAATAACAATTTTAAATACAAATATATTAATAAATATTATTTCCATTAATACTATTATTATATTTTTAAAAAATACCGTAAAATGCATAAAATTCATGTTAAAAAAACATTTAAGAGTACTATTTTACCTTCTCGTAAAAATGGCATAACAGACTACATATTGAAAGAGATATATAAATATATAGAATAGAAATGTTTTATTATAAAAATTGTTCCTTTTTATACACTTAAAGCTTACACATGTTAAAATGAAACTACAATGAGTGTATACAAAGATGGTTAAATAATTACTATAGAAGTGTTTTTATTATAATGGTCATGTAATTAATACAATTGCACAACAAACAGCAATTATCTCAATAATAGAATTGTTATAGAGGAAAATAGTACATGTGATGTTTTGCTTTATTGAGTGGGGGGGGGGGGTGTATTATTTAATGTGTGAGGTTATGGAAGGTCTCAGTTGTAAAGCAGTGTAAAATTTAAAAAATTGGAGGCTTATTTCGTTTATTTTAAATATAATGTAACACATTTGTCCTTATATACATAATCACTGATATAGTGTGGCCTGCAATATGGTTTGTGAGTATTTGTATGATTTGTCTTGTGCTGATTCTATACCCAAGTTTTTTAATGAATAGCCTTGGTTTCAATGCATTTATTCCAGAAAATTGTCATATAACAAATATTCCTATCACAAAGTTTATGAAATAAAAATCAAAAGAAAAATCAATTTAAGATTATATTTTACTTTTACATAATAATTTTCTATATACATAAGTCTGTAAATAAATGAAATGGACATTGTAAATAGATTTAGATCTACTTTAGTTGTCAAACTTATTGTAAGTTCTTTTTTATTAAGTCCCTTTTTCACTGTTGTATAATTCTAAAGATATATTTTGATTGTTTAATTATATTTTTTGAAAAATATACACTTTTATTTTCACTTTCACTACTTTGGATAAAATTAAACACCTTATCAGCTGACAAATATTTATTCTAAATACATCTACTTTAAAACGCCTCAAAACAATAGGCGGAACTAGACATTCAAAAACCTTGTAGACAATATTCTTCTACTTTAGAACAATTTACTTTCTAATTTTTTTTAATAAGATATATAATAGAATTTCAACACTAAATTAGTATTTATGCATACAATTTTATTATATGTGCACCGTGATCAGAAAGTGTTAAAATTTTGTAAATTTGTGTTAATAAAATAAATTGACTATTTATATATACTTATCAAACTTTTGCCACTGCTCATCCAACCCTGCTCTTATAATTTTCTATATTTAAGACTATTAATCTACTGAAAAGAGATGACAGGTACAGAATTTAAACAAGGTAAAATTTAAGACTTAAATGATATCTCCAAAATAGGAATTTGTGCACAATATTGAGATCTTATATTTTTAGGCCAAAAATTTATGAAAAATATTTGATGGTATCTACTTACATAATTAGAACTAAAAAACTTCCTACTCCATCCTTAATATATATTAATTATATTTATTAATATATATATAGCTGTTAGTGTATTAGCTTAAAATATGAAATGTTATGGTAAAGTTAAAAGGTTAAAAAATAAATTGCTGAGCACTTTAGTCATATTCTTCATCTTCGTCCATTGCAAAATCAACACCAGAATCAGCACACACAGGACTGCAATAGAAAATTAATGTACTAACATAAACAATGATAATTTCCTCAAAAAACAAATATTTGTTAGAAAGAACAGAAATCTATTTTAATTAAAATAATGAAAAGGAAAAATGTAATAGATATTTACTACTAATACTGATTATTATATAATACCTCATTGCCCTGCAGGTGAAGAAAACCATTCTTTTCAGTTTCATATTGTAAAAGAAAAAGTTAAAAGTCCATAAGCATCCAGGTTCTCCAAATGGATCACTGGCAAGGTCAGGGTTGTAGCTATATATTCTACAGTCGGCCAACTGCACCTCTTCATCAATCGCTGCCCAAAGGGCTGGCTTTAACTGCCTCCAGCGAACTCCACCAACAGCAGATAAGGCAGCATCAACAGCACTTTGAACCCATGTAAGTGATGGTTCTGCACTAAATTCACTACTCTGTAAAACATTTAAATATGTATAAATATGAACAGCACTAATCAAATTTATATCATATTATAATCTTATTATTTTAAATGAATAATCATTATCATTTAAAATTTATTAAATCATCTTATGATTCAAGATTTAAGTGATAATCATTATAAAAACAAGTTCTTTGTGGATTTCAAATTAAATGACCAATTGCAATTACCATGCAGAAAGCTGTGTGTAATGAATTGAATGAAAATTATATTAATGCCTCTATCATATATATCATTAAATTGAATAGGCATCTAACCACTTAATAACAATAAATTACCTTGGCCATTGAAAAGTCATAATCAGGAAAAGCAGCATTCAGGGTGGCAATCAGGTAAAACAATGTTTTCCGTGATATTGTATCACATAAAATACCCTCCTCATCACCTGAAAGGCTCCGACTGAAAAATATAGCCATATGAAACTACTGCAAATCTAAGCAAATAATATCTAATCCTATATTTTAATTTTTTCATTATTGAATTCATATTAACAATTTAATTTTTCTTTAGAGTGAAAAATCTTGAGTGACTCTTCAGAATATTGAAGAAGCAAACATAAACATTAACATATTTTTAATCATAGTTTAATAAACTTTTCTTGATACCTATAAGAGAAACTTTCAGGTGGAGACAGAGCCTGGAGGTTGTGAGTCGTCTCACCAGCTGCTGTAAACCTTTTGTAGAAAGCTTTCTCACCACCAGCCATCTTACAGCTGTAGCTTTCTACTCGGCCTTGCACAGCACTGTCCCCATTTAGTATGGACAGTGCACTGCTCAATGCTTCCAAACGACCACTTTGTAAAAGTTTCATCTTTTTTCTTTCTGATGAACTGTTTACCCAAACAGATTTCTCGTTGTAAACGGTAGACTTATATTTGTGCACGATGCACTACTTCTGTACATAGCAGAGGGGTGTATAAATATTCCTTTTCTTTTAGAGTGAAGAAGATTTACACTCGGTATTAAATTCGACTTCTTGTCTTCTTCCGCGCTGATGGGATGCGGGTACATTACAAATATAAGTTTTAATTAGGGTTTTTGAACAACTAAGGTCGTTAATATGAGTATTTATAGAATTCTTTCACAGCGTTATGTGTACACAATGGCGCGTCACTGTTCCAATTCGACACAAACACTTTCCAATGCTAGACGTAAAAATCCATATCTGACATTGTAAAAACCCTTTATTTAACAATATTTCACAAAATATGTTAATTATGGAAACTAAAGAAGTACACAAAAACACGAAATATGTGTTATCTTAAATGAATAGCAAGAACTTGATAATAACACTTTTTTCGTTTTCACAACAAGATAGGAAAAGCACGTAGAGTATAGAATTTGAATATCATCAATAGGCTATATTAAAAATTCAAGACAAAATATACAGACTACTATTCTGTAAAATAGTATTCTGAGGTACTTACTATATTATTTATATCATTAAAATAAATAAGGATTGTTTATAAACACACACATTACTGATATAGTTTTCTATATTATTTATTATATTACATAATTGTTACTGTTTCATTTTTGAGCTGTCTTATTTCTTTATTATCGATACTAGCAACACTGTTCACATATGAAAATATCAATGAAATAAAAAAAATTAAATTATCAAATATTAATTGGATTTTTGAAAGTTGAATGTTGAAGTTAGTCTGAGTCGATTGTCGAAATAGTAGTCAGTATAAATATCATTAAATTGATCAGTTCAGATTTGTGAGGATGATATAATTTTTTTGAATCAATGTAAATATACTAAATACATATAGAGATCTTTAAGCATTATGTTATAAAACCTAATTGAAAGGAAACATAAAAAATGCTATCATCAAAATTGCAAAGACAGTTTTTACTTTCAATTTTTAGTAAGCAATCGAGGAATGGAGGCAGAAATTATGGTTAGTTAATTTGTGTGTGCTTCTTTCTGATAATAAATACGTTTTAAAGTACACAATCTTCTATTACAGCAACGACGAAACGGTTTTACAAACGTGCCGATATAGTACAAAACGAAAACAAATGGGAGGTTACCTTAGATCATCGGAGGTTAAAAACTCCCAACGGTCTGGTTTTTAATGTTAATACAGAAGGCCTAGCTAGAGCAATCGCTGCAGAGTGGGATGCACAGCATGACGACATCTCTCAACCTTCAATGCATCTGGTACAAACATTATATATTTCAATAAACTACTGATTGATGAGTGTATAAATTTTTGTAGGTAATATGTTTTTAAGTACTGTTGGAACCTATCTCTAATGGAATAAGACATGCATTCTCATAAACTGTCAAATTAAATATATATTTGTTTTCCTACAATAAAGTTCTCAAAAGAGAGTCCAACTTTACATGATTTACAATCTAGCCTATAAAATAATTATAGTTAATAAGTATCAAGTTTTTATATGTATGTATAAGAAATATAGATCAGAATTTAAGGTTTTACCGAAGCTGTTTGAATTACTATTTTACAAAATACATATTTTTCTGTAAGATATTTTTATCAACTCTATTTTTTGTAACTAAGGCCAGTATATACATACTTCACAATAAGTTATTATCTTGACTTAATTTTCTACAATACTAGTGAATATCTTAAACTAAGGTAATGTTCATTAACTTTCTTAGTGTTCTATAATGTGTTGACACTGTTTGTGTGTCCAAGATACTGCACTTGCACTAATATTCACTACACTAGGTTTATTAACTAAAATGGTTTAGTTTTCTTTAGGTGTCTTATTCCTGTTGTATTAAGAAGTCAGAGTGCCTCGGCATTCACATGTTCTATGTAGCCTGTTTAAGTTAGCTAAGGCAAACCAATTTTACTGTATTTAGAACTGCATCCACATTAAGATCGTTGTGGATTCTTTAATTTTTATATACCATGGTGCATTGACAATGTCCCAAAGAATCTTGTTCTTAACCATAATATTATTTCTAAATGGCTCTTTATTGTAGCATAATGCAGATTGTCATATGTATGTATGATTCAATTTTTTTCAAAACATGCTAATTGCTACAACAATTCTTGTATGGTCACCATGATACATTAATGTAAATAAGTATAGCTATAATTAATTTAATAATTAAACAAAATTGTTCTTTTGTACTTTGATAACCTTCCATTATTTTAGACAGCTCTATGCAACACCGCATTGGACAATCCAGGAAAACTCAACAAACATGACATAGCTATCCATCTACTTGAATATATAGCTACAGATACTGTCCTCTTCTTCTCTGATGTAAGCTTTTTATTTGATTTTATCAAAAGCTAAGTTAATGCCCGACCCCTTCAACATAGGGTACCCAATATTTTTACAGAGACCCTTGCACTCTGTATCCTGTATAACTTCTGTATGATAACTTCATTGTATTTTTCTGCTGGATTACCTTTATATTTTTATTTTGGATTGGAAGTCTACCTACTATGAAATAATGTAGATGAGGTCAATCTCACCAGTTAAAACTGACAAAGTCTTATAACTATTATATTATTCTAATCATTGATTATTATGTCTAATTAATACCTAAAGTATATAGAGAGATTAAGCCTTATGTAGCAATATAGCTTATGTTCCTCATTTTGTAGGAGGAAGAAGAGTTAAAACTTCTACAGGAAGAAAAGTGGGGCCCAGTTTTAGAATGGTTTGAAAAGAGGTTTAATATTAAGCAGGAAGTTTCAAGGGATTTCCAGCCTCCTCCTGTCACTACAGAAACAAAAGCAGTGTTAGCCAGACATTTTCTTTCATATGACTTTCCAGCATTGAATGGTAAGTGTAATTTAGAGAATTTTTTACAGTAGTTAATTTTTCAGTAATAATTGAAATATCAATGAATCTGACTTAAAAAGTGTCTGTGATATGCCTATGAAACATTACACAAATTTTAAGTGTCTTAATAATTAAAACATTAATCACATCCATCATTTAGAAAAGCATGTTATAAGTCAGAGAGCATATAAAGGAACGAAGTTATATTAAAAGTTATTTTTATATATTAAAAATGAAGTGAGAGACTCTGACACACATACCAATATTAAACATAGGCATTTTATTTTAGCTATGAATTTTGGAATAGAAGCTTTAAAGTCTCCAATATTAATGTTGGCCTGTGTGGATAGATTTTTACAACCGAAGGAAGCTGTAATGCTAGCGAGATTAGAAGAAGAATACCAGGTAAGTTATTTCCTATAGGAGTGTGCGGGGCTAATGGTATCATTATGAAGTGATGCCCATAAAACTTGTAACATATTCAAGCTACAAATGAAAGCTAAACTAGACAAAAATTTTAACCTTTGTGTATGTGTAACACTACATTTGGTCTTCATAGGCTACTCATGACAGAAATCAAAAGGATTAGCATAATTATTCAGGACAATAATATGGATACAGTCATATGATTCCATAACATGATAAAAACAGAATCATAATATATCAGCATTATTTGTGAATGTTTCACAAAAATTATATTTAAAAAAATCACAATTCTAATATGTTTTATTGTTGGGCACGCATCAGGTTTTTTCTTTAATTTAATTATTTTTCTAGAAAAATTTGTCTTCTGCACTAAATAGGTCTACGATATGTACGCATTATAAAAAGTTTACAATTTTGTAGTAACTGTCAAGAACTACTGGAGCGATGTTTATTATGACAGATAATTGTAATACGTTTAAAATAATGTACTTTAAGATTTTATATTACTACACATTAAAAGTAACTTAGTGACAAGTAAGGAAAACACAAATGGCGTTCATAATTAACAAGTTTTACTTCACATAAATCGCATTGCATTGATAAAACCAAATATGTAACTATTTAGACTACATATGTTATTAATAAATCCATGTAACATTAGAGGTGTTAGTTGGTTAATAGGTTAATGTCTTAAACCAAGGTTCCAATTTAGAACCTGAATGATATTGCAACCTCGACTTTAAGACGTAAATGAATAGGATTATCTTAAACTGGCTTCAATACTCGAATGAGGACGTTTTCGATCCATATGTTTTTATGTATATCTGAATGAGATATGTTTAGGTCAAAACACTTTTGATATGAAATGTTATTAATTCTCTTGCAATTTCAAGTTGGGTTTATTTTTTTAATGAAAGTATTTGTAAGTGACTTTGAAGCTTACCGAATAAGTAACTGTTTTCACCATGCCTCCTGCTGTTGGAGGATCTTTGACAATATGAGACATATCTTTGGTTTTAATTCATTTTATTATTATTTATTACTTAAGATGTCATGTAGAACATGGTTTAATGGTTGCAGCTCTTTACAAACGTTGTGTAAAACAAAAATAACTTGGCGGTTAAAAAGAGTGGCGGAGAGTTTATTGCTAATTCTTCTCTTCCGTTCTACGCCGTTGATTTGAGAACTAGCCGTATATTTAAAGTACGCATTTAATGTTTATTGATGTTTTGACCTATATGAATAAATCATTTTTTTTATTTGACCTTCAATATTTGTTTAAATGAAAACAATAGTAAATGCCATATATTACAAAGGCAAATGGCGTGTTATCCTGACTCCGGATTCGATTCCCGGTGAAATAATATTTGAGGACGATTTAAATTATAGTACGTGTTTTTAGCTTCAACGATGGGGTCGTGTTCCATGGGCTCATGAGTTAAACCAAGTAGAACTGACATCTCGAGTGGCAGCGTCACTTCTTATCATACAGAATTCAACAGAATTACACACAGAAAAGGCTAAAAAGAAAGCAGAGGAATCATGATAGTGAATTTGTTTTTATCATAGTGACAGTACACCTAGTCGAGATACACTTAATAAAATTTATTAACATTTAATGTTAATAAGTGCAGATGCGCCAAGTCCGCAAAAGATTCATGTAGAATATTTGTAGAAATCGATGTAAAATAAATATGTTATGCGTAAAAGTTTGTTTTATTTTCTGACTAAAGCTTGTTCTTGACGAGGCCGTCATCGCGTTGGGAGGGAAGTTCTTAATTTAGCGTAATTTGTACAAACTTGAAGATGTACTTGTCTATACCCGTGCCAATCTAAAAATAAAGATTATAAATAGCGAATTGAAAATTTAAAAAATGATTACCGACGGTCTTTATATTAGCCGAATGAAGTTTAAGATTTATAAACCACTCGAAATTTATGATTTAAGAATAAAGTAGAAATAGCAAAAGTAGAATCGCAAAGATCTGCTAAAATTAGCTCGGCGAGTGAGTTGAGGCGCTTACCTCGCCCGAATGAGTCGACCTCGCTTTGTGTTGTATCTGGTGAACAATAACGGCAAAATCTTATTTCTTTTTATTTAAAACAAAGGTGCCATGTGCATTGTGATCTAAAAAAATTGTTTATAACAATGTAAGTGAATGAATTGTATAATATAATCGGAGCACGGCCCACTATTTGAGTTAATCATTATGCTCTAGATTTGGCTTTTGACCCTCTCTGCTCACGTTTCTTCACTCTGTAAGTAATATGAATTCATTTTTATACTATTGTTCTATTGTTTTTATTGATTGATTCTAGAAATTTAGTCTTACCATAATTGGTCTAGATTTCTACTGATGAGTGTTGTAATAATTGTTTATTATTTACAAACTTCCAGGGGTAATGAACGGTGACGTGGAAGTAGAGGCGCCTCGCCCCCGTCCTCTATCCGCTGGTCTTTGGACCATTTTCTCGTGGCTCCGTCGTTCAGAACGCTCGTCTTCTAGTGAAAGTATTTCCAGCGTAGGTTCTGATCGTACCGCTGCCAGCTTCGACTTTCTGCCACCGATATATTATCCTAATTCACAAGCTCCAATAACATTACCTCTTAATTCGCCGACCGATTCCTACAAGAGAAGAGTTCAGGAGCGAAATTTGCGAAGACAAAGAGAACGTGGAGTGACATTACATAGGAAATACGGGCTCTGGAGAGAAGAGGGTGGGTACGACAGATTTAGTTTACCACCAGCTAATAAAAACATTGGTGAATCGGGCGGCAATCAACGATGCCGAAGGGCAGCCAGTGAATGTTTTCATCGACGCGCTGCATATGTGCCAGGAAAGAGGCACGCTCCTCCACCCCCTACGTTTGTTACAACCTCATTACCTCGTAGCTATAAGAGAAAACGCCCAGCTCCTAAACCTCCTTTGAAAGCGATTGCAGAAAATAAAGAAAATATAGAAATCAATAATAACGACACGCTGCTCCGTACACTTCCTTCTAGTGATAATTCGACTAAAGAGAATATAGTAAATAATGTTCAAGGAACCAGCAGTAATTCATCTAAAATAATATTTATTCCTCAACTTCCATCAACAGAAACAGATAAAGCTTCAGACAAACCACGCAAAGAAATAAAATTGCGGACAGAAAAAAGTTTTCTTAAACAAATATTTGAAAATAAAAAGCGACATTCTGCAGATATTTCGCATGTAAAGTTTCTGCCCAGCATTAGTGAGCTGGATAAACAGGCAGCCGAAATAATAGAAAATAATAAGCTTACACACAATTATACTTATCTAGAAGATAATAATCTTATGAACGAAGAACATGCAATAAATAGTAATTCTGAAAAAATGTGGATGTGTACTAAATGTTTGCGGAAATATAATACGTCAATTAAATCATGTGTATATTGTGTACCTAAGGAAAATGAACTTACTAAAATTATTAATTCACAATGTAAAGCCTCAAGTTCATCAACGCAGACGGAGTTGTCTCGTCAACTATCTAAGGATGTTGAAGAGAAAAAGAAATTGAGGAAAATTCTTAAAGAAATGAAAGACTCTCTCCCGAAGAAACAAAGTCAGAAGAAAACAAAACACACTATTAATTTTGAAGTTAATAATGAATCAAATGAAACCCCAACTTTACGTATTGGGACTACAGTAAACGAAAATAAGGAAGAACCTCTTGCCCACAACAAATTACAAAAATTAAACCAAGAACCATCAACATCTGCGGCATTATCAACAGGAAACCATTCTAACAACAAACGGCATACTTTCATTGATGAAAAAACTAACAATTCACTTGAAGGCAACTCTGAATCATTAATAAGAGCTATAATAACATCAAATAATTTAAAAAAGCCACTTGTCGAAGTTAAGCCAAACGAAGATTATGTGTCTAATACGAAGGCTGCTGCAATATCTAAGAGTAGGGAGGTCCCCAAAGAAATTTCCTTAAAATTTACTCACGACAACCTACCTGCTAGTAATAATAACCAACTTAAATTATTTGAAAATATTGACAGAAACCAAGCTATAAAGGAAAATAAAATTACAACAAATACTAACAGTGGTCTAAGTACGCATACGCCGCTGAGTATATCGTCGTTATTAAATCCCATTTACCAGCCGAAAGCAACTACAAGCACGCAGTGTTTCCAAGTGGCCTCGAAAACGAATCTAAACACTACGTTAAAGACAGAAGTGTTATTAAATAGCGACGTTACTTTCTTACAATTGAAATCAGTAACAAAAACTCCAGCAAAAGATTTAAATAACACTAATACAGAAAAAGTTAAATTTAAAAAAGAACCAACAAACGCGTCATCTAATCAAATGAAATTAGATCCAAAGACAGTATCACAAATCATTAAAAAATCTATAGAACAAAAAGAAAAACAGTTACAAGAAAATGAAGCGAAAATTGAAGCGGTAAAAATTGGAGAGTATATAAAACGAAGGGAATTAATTAATCAACTTGAATCGTCTATTGCTAAAGGGGACGAGACGGCAGCTGCTGAGGCTGCTTCGAAGTTAGCTAAACTACGTCTTTCATGTTCTGTTCTATCTTATTCATCACAAATAGTAGCTGGACCTTCTACATCAGGTATTACAATACCGAAGCAAGAAAAACTCATGAACAAAGACAATGTTGATCCCCAAGAAAATAAGACATTTGTGGTGTCAGAGGGACTTCGAAAAATAAATAAAAATAACACAAATAATTCCAAAACGGAAGCTGTTCAGCAAATCGACGATCACAAAGATGCAATGAATGATATTATTCCGTAAGTAGAAGAAGTACTGCATTTTTATTAACCGTTAAACGCATAACAATTGACAATAAGTTTTTTTAACAACAAATATTACACTGTCTTATTAATTATTGCTTATTTAACATAAATTTTCCAGGATTGAAGTTTGGATAGAGGATAAAATTGCAGCTAGAGGACCGGTCCGTTTAAATATTTCTCAACGTTCTACAGTTGCAGATTTAAAAAGAGAAGCATTGTCCTATCTCGGTATAGAAATACGGTTACAGCGCTGGATTGTGGGCAAATCTCTCTGCACAGACGATAATATGCCCATTATTTCATTAGCAGGGACAGCCTTCGACGCACCTTTTTATTTATGTTTAGTTGAATCAGGCAAGTACAACTGCTTTGTTTATTATTATTTAAATTGTTTTGGATTAATATCTAATAATATTTTCAGACGAAAACAAAGCATCAAAAACAGAGGCTTCAAGTTTGGTAAAGTTAGGAGAGTTTTACACGGAATTAATAAAGTTGGAGCAACAGGCACTTATATTAAATGCTGAAAACTTCGAATGTGGAGTATGTCTTGAAGAATGTGCCGTCGGGGATGGAGCTGTTCTCCGAGATTGTCTTCATACCTTTTGTAGGGGGTGTCTATCGGATGCAGTGCGACATTGTGAAGAGCCTATAATATCTTGTCCGGCTGTAGGCTGTCCTGGAGTTCTACAAGACAGAGAAATTCGAGCTTTACTATCAGCAGAAGATTATGATAAATGGTTAGCTCGAGGGTTAGCTGTAGCTGAAAGTGGAACACGTAATAACTTTCATTGCCGAACACCAGATTGCTCGGGTTGGGCATTTTGTGAACCCGGAGTTAGAGTATTCCCTTGCCCTGTTTGTAAGAAGAAAAATTGTATACCGTGTCAGGTAAGATGGAACCAAATATCCTATGTTTTTATCTAGAGAAATCAATGCAGTAAAGACTACTAACCCTCTAGGGGATTTATTGGGCACTTATAATTTTAAAGGTAGTAAGTTATTTACATACCCTAGAGACGCAAAACCGAACTCTTGCTTCCTGGCTGCACGCATTGAATAAAATGTGTGCGTAATTGAGCTAAAGGGGCCGATATTTTTTAACGTATAAGTGTCATTTAAAAATCTGAATTTTTAACAATAAATTATAGAATATAAAATGTATCATTTATATTTCATTCTTTAAACAGTTTATAAGATTTACGTACCAATGTGCTTATTGTAAATCAATAATACAATTTTATAGGCCTTGCATGATGGTGAAACCTGTGAGCAATATCAAAAGAAATTGTGTGAAGTAACTGCAGATAATACTGATGCAGGGACACAAGCGCTGCTCGATTCTTTAATATCTCGAGGGGAAGCATTACGATGCCCTGAATGCCAAGCTATTATCACAAAAAAATGGGGATGTGACTGGGTCAAATGTTCCGCGTGTAAGACGGAAATTTGTTGGGTCACAAAAGGAAGAAGATGGGGTCCAGGTGGGCGGGGAGACACCAGTGGCGGGTGCAA